>NC_142442.1:97090000-97715000 GCF_059453495.1 Arachis ipaensis | reverse complement strand
TGGAGAAACTGGGAATCTTTGAGATACAAGTTGCAAGAATCTCACTAGAGATGGCAGACAAATCAATGAAACAGGCTTATGGACTAGTAGAAGACGTCGTAGTGAAGGTTGAAGGCCTTTACACCCCTCCTGATTTAATAATCCTAGACACTGGGAAGGATGAGAATGAATCCATCATCCTTGGCAGACCCTTCCTAGCCACAGCAAAAGCTGTGATTGATGTTGACAGAGGAGAGTTGGTCCTTAAGTTGAATGAAGACTACCTTGTATTCAAGACTCAAGGTTCTCCTTCTGTAACCATGGAGAGGAAGCATGAAAAGCTTCTCTCAATACAAAGTCAAACAAAACCCCTACATTCAAACTCTAAGTTTGGTGTTGGGAGGCCACAACCAAACTCTCAATTTGGTGTTGAGAGGCCACAACCAAACTCTAAGTTTGGTGTTGAGAGGCCCCAACCCTGCTCTGATTATCTGTGAGGCTCCATGAGAGCTCACTGTCAAGCTATTGACATTAAAGAAGCGCTTATTGGGAGGCAACCCAATGTTATTTAATTATATCTATTTATTTTCCATTGTTATTTTATGCTTTCTTTAGGGTGATGATCATGGAAAGTCATAAAAACAACTGAAAAATAAAAAATAGAATGAAAAACAGCATTAAAAATAGCTCACTCTGGAGGAAGAGCTTACTGGAGGTTTAGTAGCAGAATGGGCGTTAAACGCCCAGTCTGGCACCATTCTGGACGTTTAACGCCAGAAATGGGCATCAAACTGGCGTTTAACGCCAGAAATAGGCACCAGACTAGCGTTTAACGCCAGAACAGGGCACCAAGTTGGCGTTAAACGCCAAGAAAGGGAAAAAAGCTGGCGTTAAACACCAAAAACAAGTAGCAATCTGGCGTTTAACGCCAGAATTGCACTCTAATGGTGTCTTGCACGCCTAAATAGAGCAGGGATGTTAAAGTCCTTGACTCTTCAGGATCTGTGGACCCCACAGGATCCCCACCTACCCCACCTCTTCTTCTCTCCTCTTCACACCTTTCCATAACACTCTTCCCCAAATACCCTTCACCAATCACCTCATTCACTTTTCCCCAAAACACCACCTACCTTCAAATTCAAAACTCTTTTTCCCTCCTAAACCCAACCCCAAATACAGGAACCAAGCCTCCCCCACTCCTATATATAACCCTCATCACTCCTTCAATTTCACAAATCACAAACACCTTATACCCCCTTGGCTGAACTCACCCTCACCCTCCATCTCTTCCATCTTCTTCTTCTTCTCCTTCATTCTCTCTTCTTTG
Source organism: Arachis ipaensis (assembly GCF_059453495.1). NCBI lineage: Eukaryota > Viridiplantae > Streptophyta > Magnoliopsida > Fabales > Fabaceae > Arachis > Arachis ipaensis. The sequence continues at coordinate 97,713,694 of NC_142442.1, read as the reverse complement.
CTCGAGGAAGAGCAAACACTTTAAGTTTGGTGTGGTAAAAGCATTTCTTTTTGTTTTTTCATAACCATTTATGGCACCTAAGGCCGGAAAAACCTCTAGAAAAAGGAAAGGGAAGGCAAAAGCTTCTACCTCCGAGTCATGGGAGATGGAGAGATTCATCTCAAAGGTCCATCAAGACCACTTCTATGAAGTTGTGGACAAGAAGAAGGTGATCCCTGAGGTCCCTTTCAAGCTCAAAAAGAGTGAGTATCCAGAGATCCGACATGAGATTAGAAGAAGAGGATGGGAAGTTCTCTCCAATCCTATTCAACAAGTCAGAATCTTAATGGTTCAAGAGTTCTATGCAAATACATGGATCACTAGGAACCATGATCAAAGTATGAACCCGAATCCAAAGAATTGGCTTACAATGGTTCGGGGGAAATACTTAGATTTCAGTCCGAAAAATGTAAGGTTGGCGTTCAAGTTGCCAATGATGCAAGAAAACGCATGCCCCTACACTAGAAGGGTCAACTTTGATGAAAGGTTGGACCAAGTCCTCATGGACATATGTGTGGAAGGAGCTCAATGGAAAAGTGACTCAAGAGGCAAACTGGTTCAATTGAGAAGACCGGACCTTAAGCCTGTAGCTAGTGGATGGTTGGAGTTCATCCAATGCTCTATCATTCCTACTAGCAACCGATCTGAAGTAACTGTGGATCAGGCCATCATGATCCATAGTATCATGATTGGGGAGGAAGTAAAAGTTCATGAGATTATACCTCAAGAACTCTACAAGGTAGGTGACAAGTCCTCCACTTTGGCAAGGTTAGCCTTTCCTTACCTCATTTGTCACCTCTGCAATTTGGCTGGGATTGTCATAGAGGGAGACATCCTCATTGAAGAGGATAAGCCCATCACTAAAAAGAGGATGGAGCAAACAAGAGAGCCCACTCATGGACCTCAACAAGAGCATGAGGAAATTCCTCATCATGAAATCCCTGAGATGCCTCAAGGGATGCACTCTCCTCCACAAAACTATTGGGAGCAAATTAACACCTCCCTAGGAGAAATAAGTTCCAACATGGGACAACTAAGGGTGGAGCACCAAGAGCACTCCATCATTCTCCATGAGATTAGAGAAGATCAAAGAGCTATGAGGGAGGAGCAACAAAGGCAAGAAAGAGACATAGAGGAGCTCAAAAGCACCATTGGTTCTTCAAGAGTAAGAAGACGCCACCCTTACTAAGGTGGACCCATTCCTTAATCTCCTTGTCTATTTATTTTTTTTCTCTGTTTTCGTTCTCTATGCTTTATGTTTATTTATGTTTGTGTCTTTATTACATGATCATTAGTGTCTAGTGTCTATGCCTAAAAGCTATGAATGTCCTATGAATCCATCACCTTTCTTAAATAAAAAAATGTTCTAAATGCAAAAGAACAAGAAGTACATGAATTTCGAATTTATCCTTGAGATTAGTTTAATTATTTTGATGTGGTGATAATACTTTCTGCTTTCTGAATGAATGCTTGAACAGTGCATATTTTTTATAGTGAAGTTTATGAATGTTAAAATTGTTAGCTCTTGAAAGAATAATGAAAAAGGAGAAATGTTCTTGATATCTGAAAAATCATAAAATTGATTCTTGAAGCAAGAAAAAGCAGTGAAAAACAAGGCTTGCGAAAAAAATGGCAAAAATAAAAGAAAAAAAGAAAGAAAAAGAAAAAAAGCAAGCAGAAAAAGCCAAGAGCCCTTTAAACCAAAAGGCAAGAGCAAAAAGCCAGTAACCCTTTAAACTAAAAGGCAAGGGTAAAAAGGATCTAAGGCTTTGAGCATTAATGGATAGGAGGGCCCAAAGGAATAAAATCCTAGCCTAAGCGGCTAAACCAAGCTGTCCCTAACCATGTGCTTGTGGCGTGAAGGTGTCAAGTGAAAAGCTTGAGACTGGGCGGTCAAAGTCGTGATCCAAAGCAAAAAGAGCGTGCTTAAGAACCCTGGACACCTCTAATTGGGGACTCTAGCAAAGCTGAGTCACAATCTGAAAAGGTTCACCCAGTTATATGTTTGTGGCATTTATGTATCCGGTGGTAAATTAGGAGAATTAAGAACACTATCTAAATTCTGAGTTCCTATAGATGCCAATCATTCTGAACTTCAAAGGATAAAGTGAGATGCCAAAACTGTTCAGAGGCAAAAAGCTACTAGTCCCGCTCATCTAATTGGAGCTAAGTTTCATTGATATTTTGGAATTTATAGTATATTCTCTTCTTTTTATCCTATTTGATTTTCAGTTTCTTGGGGACAAGCAACAATATAAGTTTGGTGGTATGATGAGCGGATAATTTATACGCTTTTTGGCATTATTTTTAGGTAGTTTTTAGTAGGATCTAGCTACTTTTTAGTTTATTTTTATTAGTTTTCAAGCAAAATTCACATTTCTAGACTTTACTATGAGTTTGTGTGTTTTTCTGTGTTTTCAGGTATTTTCTGGCTGAAATTGAGAGACCTGAGCAAAAATCTGATTCAGAGGCTGAAAAAGGACTGCAGATGTTGTTAGATTCTGACCTCCCTACACTCGAAATAGATTTTTTGGAGTTACAGAAACCCAATTGGAGTGCTCTCAATTGAGTTAGAAAGTAGACATCCTGGGCTTTCCAGAAATATATAATAGTCTATACTTTGCTCGAGTTTTGATAACGCAAACTGGCGTTTGAACGCCCACTTTCTACCCTATTCTGGCGTTAAACGCCAGAACTGGCATAAAAGCTGGAGTTAAACGCCCAAACTGGCACCAAAGCTGGTGTTTAACTCCAAGAAGAGTCTCTACACGTGAAAGCTTCAATTTTCAGCCCAAGCACACACCAAGTGTGCCCCAGAAGTAGATTTATGCACTATCTGCACTTAGTTACTCATTTTCTGTAAACCCTAGTGACTAGTTTAGTATAAAAACTACTTTTAGTGATTTATTTCTTATCTTTCATCTTTAGACAATTTTGGGGATCTATCTTTTCATCTTTGATCACGTTTTGGGGGCTGGCCATTCGGCCATGCCTGGACCATTATCACTTATGTATTTTCAACGGTGGAGTTTCTACACCCCATAGATTAAGGTGTGGAGCTCTGCTGTTCCTCATGAATTAATGCAAAGTACTATTGTTTTTCTATTCAACTCAAGCTTATTCTTATTCTAAGATATTCATTCGCACACAAGAACATGATGAATGAGATGATCAAGTGACACTCATCACCATTCTCACTTATGAATGCGTGCCTGACAAACACTTCCGTTCTACACGAAAACAAGCTTGAATGCATATCTCTTGGATTCCTGTTCCATGCGTTTGATTGTCTCTCCTGACAATAGAGCCTTTAATTCCTTGAGATTAGAGTCTTCGTGGTATAAGCTAGAATCAATTGGCAACATTCTTGAGATCTGGAAAGTCTAAACCTTGTCTGTGGTATTCCGAGTAGGATCTGGGATGGGATGACTGTGACGAGCTTCAAACTCGCGAGTGTTGGGCGTAGTGACAGACGCAAAAGGATCAATGGATCCTATTCCAACATGAGTGAGAACTGATAGATGATTAGCCATGCGGTGACAGCGCATTTGGACCATTTTCACTGAGAGGACGGACGGTAGCCATTGACAACGGTGATCCCCCAACATACAGCTTGCCATGGAAAGGAGTATGAATAATTGAATGAAGACAGTAGGAAAGCAGAGATTCAGAAGCAACAAGCATCTCCATACGCTTATCTGAAATCCCACCAATGAATTACATAAGTATTTCTATCTTATTTTATATTTTATTTATATTTTAATTATCGAAATCTCATACCCATTTGAATCTGCCTGACTGAGATTTACAAGATGACTATAGCTTGCTTCAAGCCGACAATCTCCGTGGGATCGACTCTTACTCACATAAGTTATTACTTGGACGACCCAGTGCACTTGCTGGTTAGTTGTGCGGAGTTGTGAAAAAGAGTTGAGATTACGATTGTGCGTACCGAGTTTTTGGCACCGTTTCAGAGATCACAATTTCGTGCAGCACGCACCCCACCAAATTTTCATTTTGTGCATGCACATGAATCTCTATGGGTACGCACACATGGTCATTTTTACTTTAAAAAAAAGTGTTTCGTGCATGCGCACAGACTTGTGCGCACGCACACATCTTGAGACCCCTTCTGCAGTAGCGCTCGCACGACCTGTGCATAGGAACGCCCCCAAATTTTGCTGGTGTGCGTACACACACACCTTTGTGCGTACGCACGGGTCACGGTCTGGGCAATAATGAAGAAGGGTGCCCTGTTGCGCCACTCCTCATCCCTTTTCTTCTTTCCTTCTTTCTTCTTCTACCTCCATAACCAAACCCAACCCTTCTTCCGGCGACAACCACCGTTGCCGTCCGACCGCCGCCGGCGCCGAAACCACCGCCGCCACCATCTCTCTCTCTCTCTCTCTATTCCTTCTCTTTTCTTCTTCTTCTTCTTTCTTATCTCTTCTTTCTTTCTTCTCTTCTCCGGCGAAATTCCACCGCCGTGAGCATTGTAGTGGCTAACACAAGTGCCATTGTTGCCTATCCCTTTCTTGTCTATTCTTCATCTTTTCCATTTTCTTGTTTTAATCTTCCTTTTTATGCTTAGTTGCTTGCTTAATTTTCGCTTTCTTTATTTAACTTTGGTTATTTAGCTTAACTTTTGCTTAATTGCTTGTTTGTTACTTTGCAAGTGTTCAATTTTGACTTATGGGTTGTTCATACTTGAATTTTGGCTTGAAATGGTTAAATTTGTGCACTGCACTCCATGTGTTTGACATAATGCCTGAACGAACTTTTTGTTTAATGCATGTGTTGTAGCTACCATATGTGTTGGACTATATTCTTGTTTGGCATTCTAATTAAGAATTGTGCACTTTTGAATGATTATAATGTTATTTTGGATTGGAATTTCAATCATATACTTATTCATTGTCTTAAGTTGCTAGCACCAAATTGATTTAGAAATTGACTTTTTGTCTCTTATTTGGTAAAAATTTTAACGAGCACATATTGAATTTAGTGAATTGAATGGAATTATTTATTTATCTTGGTTTTAAGTCAATATAATCACATCACAAGGTATTTGCTCCTTATTAATGCTTTGTATTTGTTTGAGTTGACTTGACTTGATTCTTATCAAGACTTGTCACTTTCTGTAGCAAGCACCTTCCCATGTGATTGTTGCCTTAATATTAAGGATGAATAGGTAGTTTCTCTTCATCATTGCATTGGTTATTATTTGTTGTGTTATTTTATATTGACTTTGATCCTTTACTTGCACACCTTCAATATCCAATAATTCCCTCATTCAAGTCACTCTTGTTGTAGTTGCCTAAGTTTGCATGTGCTTGAATGACACTTCTCTCTTACTTGCATCTTAGGCCATTTAGTTGAGGAACTCATGCTTACTTTTTGATTATGTGGAGGCCATTTTAACCAGCCTTGTGTGTATCCTAACCGCGCGTATAATTGGAATATACACACGGCTCAATTTTTTTTTATCATACCACACCACTATGCAACTTCCTCAATTAGATGCCTAATTGCTCTCTCTTTCACCTTTTTTATGTTACTTGCCTATGAGTTCTAATTATACTTTATTCATTCTTTTCGAGGATGAAACATGAAGGCAAGAAGCCGGGAGAGGAGGAGGACACTGAGAATGGAGATGCCGAGCATGCTTTGGACTTGGCAATCTCCACACAACCCAAGCCCTGCATCCGCCAACCGAAGGTGGAGGAACTTAGAGATACACACCCCAGATCGTGTTCGTGCACGAAGGACCGTGTAACACTTAAGTGTGGGGGAGGATTCGTCATTTTAGGGCGTAAACTTTCTTTTTCGAACACTTCGCACTTTATTTTTGTTTCTTTTTATTATGTTTCTTATAGATATTTAGAGTGCTTTTGATTGTTGCATTGCATTTTCTTCTAGTATATATATCTTAGCTTATGCATAGTTTATCTCTAGTTATTGCATGTTGCATTTTTGCATCTTCTTCTTAGTATATATTTTATAGATAGAAGTTGTGATTGGATGATGTGAATAGTATAGCACCTAGTTCAATTTTGTCCTAATTGTTCATGTTAATTTTTTTGCAATGTTGAAAATTAGGAATAGAACTAGAAAATTTTTGAAATTGCATCCATCACAACATACATACATACATATAGGAAATAATTTTGGTAAAAAATAACAAGGATTTTCCAAAAGTTTTGTTTCAAGGGCATTCTATTGAATTGATTTGGAAAATTATTTTTAAACTTGCTTGAATGAATTTTTGTGGAACATAGAAGAGAGATAGAACAAAATGCCTTGTGAGTTTTTGAGCTTTAATGAGTGGTTACACATTCTAACCACTAATTTTGTTCATAGTGTGATTTTTCTCCTTCTATGATTGTGATCTTGGTTTTGCTTGATTCTTTATTTCTGATGTTTGATGTCTTGAATGCATTTAGCATGATTGAGGCCATCTTTGAATTAAGCTTACTCACTCATATAGCCTTAGCCTTGCATCTACCCTTGTTAACCCCTTTTGAGCTTTTTAATCCCCTTTGTTCTAATTATTAGCACATTACAACCCTAAGCAAAAAACCATGAATTACCTTGAATTGAATCTTTGATTAGCTTAGGTTAAGGTGTGTGCGTCATTTAAGTGTGGGGAAAATTTTGGGAAACATTGGTAGAGAAAAATTTTGTTTTGGGAAATTATTGAAAATTTTAGAAAATGGGTGCACATTCATGTATCAATTTGCTTCAACCATATGCATTTGTCATAGAAAAAGAAAAAAAATAGAAAAAAAAATGAAATGAAAGAAAAATATAGTAATAAGATGGGACAAAAGTTATCCCAAAGAAAAAAATGAATAAGAAATGCATATGTGTTTTGAATAGAACTAAGGCATGAATGTGTGTGTGAAAAGAAGTAATGGGTGGCAAGGATGCATTGTTGTGATTTGATTGATATAGGTTGAGTTGGATACTTAAGCTAATCAAAGATTCAATCTTTTAGTCCACTTAGCCATATATTCATCTTACCCTTACCCTAACCCCATTACAACCTTCTAAAGACCTCATGATACTTGCATACATGCATCAAATACTTGTTGATTGTTAGATGAAAAGCAATTCCTTGAAAGCATGATTAAAAGAGACTTGAGTGATTACACCCTAAACATCGAGTGATTATAGTGTATACACACCTAATGAGGGTTCGATCACTCAATTCTATGTTTCCACCCGTCTTATCATGCATTCTTGCAAGTTGCTTCGTTTTAATGGGTTAAATCAATTTTTTAGATTTTGATTGCATTGAGCTACTCCTTTGCTTAGCCCTATTTGTCTATACTTGCATGGGAATCTAATTGTTTGTTTTCACCAATTTTATATACATACTATAGAGAGATATATAAATATATAGATAGTATATAGTATACCTTACATGCATATAGATAGTTGCATTCAATAAGTTGGTTACCCCTTTGATTATTTTTCTTGTTGGTTTAGCATGAGGACATGCTATTGCCTAAGTGTGGGAGAATTAATGAGTCCATATTTGACAATATACTTTAGCTTGATTTGGATGGGTTTTATCACATAAAATCAAACTTAAGTTACTTTTGTGATTTCTCCCTAATTTAGACATAAATGTGAAAACATGCATTTTTGTGCCTAAATTAGTGATTTAAATTCCACTTTCATGCCATTCGATGCGGTGATGTGTTTTGTGAGTAATTTCAGGCCATTTTGGCAAGATTGGCTAAGCAAAAGTGGAAGAAGCCATGTAGAAGGGAGAACACATGAAGAAAACAAGGAAAAGTACACATAGGCAAGTGTGCGTGCGCACAAACTTGCATGCATACGCACAAGAGAAAATTTGCATGTGTGCGTGCGCACAAGTACCTGTGCGTACGCACAGGTCAACATTCAGCCAAGTGTGCGGATTCACACATCTGTGCATCCGCGCATGTCCCTGCACGTGATTTTATTAATGAAACGTGTGCTGCACATTTTCTGAGGGCTTTTGGCCCATTTTGGAAGGCTTGGATGCTGATTTTGGAGTGCTATATAAGGAGAATTCAACACATATGAAGAGGAAGCTGTCATTAGGTTAGAATTAGGTAGAAAATGCATTAGGAGTAGGAGTAGGAGTAGAGTAGAAAATGCTCTCTTAGGGTTTAATTTTCATTTCCATTGTAGCATTTTATAGCAAGCTTTTTTTTGGATTTTTGCTTCTTTTATTGTAAGTACTCTTGATCTTCTCTTTAATTACATTGCTTTTGCCTTTATTTTCTTATGGTTCAAGTTACTTTGTTTATATATGCAATTTTGGTATCTTAGAATTTTGATAGATGAATTTAATGTTTTATGCTTTCTTTATGCTTGTTTGGATGTTTATTATTGATTTTGTGCATAGTTGGTTATTACTTTTCATTTTCCTGTGCAATTTCTTATGTTTTGTTTTTATGCACACAAGGTATTTGTGAAAATGCCAACTTTGATTTTTGAGTAGATTTTCCCACCTTGGCTTGGGATTTGAGTTCCTAGGATACTAGAGTCATAATGTCCGATATTTAGTGGTAATTCTTGGGGAGTTAGTTGACTCTTGTTTCCATTAAAGCTAGCCTTTTATCAACTAGTTTGGTAAGTTGGTTAGGACTTATGGATTAAGGTCAATTATACTTGCTTGACTTACTCCTCGATGTAAGGGGTTAGCTAGGTGAGATTAACTCATGATAATTGCCATAGTTGTGGTTATGGCCATGATAGGATTCCTTAGATTCTCATTCCTAAGTCAAGGATCTTTCTTGCATTTATAGCATTTTTGCTAGTTTTGATCTCATCTTATCTCTACTCGCATTAATTGCCATTTTGATCTTTCCTTAGTTCTTTTATTGCTTAGTTCTTTTAATCTTTTGTTCTTTGATTGCAAAATCCCTTTTTGTTCCCTTAACAACTGAAAGAGAAATACTTCCAATTGCATCCTAGGAAGAATGACCCGGGAGTTAAATACTCTCGGTTTAATTGAAATTGAATTGGATATTTGATTAAGAGAGTTAATCGTTGGTTTGGACTATGCTACTAACGAATTGATTCTTGATTATATATCGACGGTAGATACCTCTTTATCAATTTGCCACTATGAATTTTCACCATTTTGGCTATGAGTGTCGTTACAACTATGTTGTAGTAGATTGAAACTACAATGAGACCATGTATCAAGGATGGAACAATCAAAGATGGGAGGAGCCTCAAGGAATTGATCAACCTTTATTGAAACAACCTCCACCAATATACTATGATCAAGAGCCATACCATGATACATACCAATCTAATGTGTGTGGTGGATATAACGACCCAACTTCCAGAACGTCATGATCGTACTGAAAGTAAGGCGTTACCAACCTGCTTTCTTTTATTAACTATTTACTATTGAGCCTTTAGTTCGATATCGCGATTCAGTTTTATGGAAAATTCCAGAAAAATTTTGTTTTTATTAATTAAAATCATATAGCAAACATTACCCAGTAATAATAATCTCATAATTAATAATAATAATAAATATTATACAAAAGAATTTAAATAAAATTCAAGTACAACTCCTATCCCTCTGCATAAAATAAAAACTAAAGCTACAAAGGCAAGGGAATTCTATGAAAGAAACTCAAGTTATAAACTTAACTCATAAATAAGTTCTATAATCGCCCGCAGCTTCAAATTGTGTCTTCGAACCTGTGTCACTGAAAAGGTGGAGGATTTTGGGGTGAGAACAAACCACACGTTCTCAGTAGGGAATGAGAATGCCTAAAAGTACTGAATAAAATACAAATAATTAACTCAAGTTTCCAATGTAGTTTTTCTTTATCAAACCTTTTCAAAAATTTCTTAAGACTTACTTGAAACTGTTTAAATCCATTTCTTTAAATCATATTACTTACATAAAGTCTCAACCACATTAGCAATTCATCAGCTACAAATAGCATTCCTCAACCATCACAATAACTAAGTAAATCAACAACATAAATAATATACCCAAACCTCATTTCACAAATACCATTCCTCAATACTTTACTAAGTTCACAGCATCAACAAAAATATCTAATCAAACACACAAGCAAGTCACCAAGACAAACAGCACAATCACAAAAAAACAAGACAAGCAACACAATCAAATGCATATACACAAACAATATGATGCATGTCTGTCCTAAGCAGGCCATGAGCTCACGTGTCGGTTTACACCCTGCAGCCCGACATTACCTAGGAACAAGTCCCAGATATGGCTTCCCTTTGTGTCCTTAGTGCATATGTGTCGGTGGTAAGAATACCACTCCTTCGTGACTACCGGCAGTCGCGCAAAGCCCGACCCCATAATATAAGCACAAGGGGAAACAGTGATCCTCAGTTCGTGGGCGTCCCCGAGATCAATTCACAAACAAAACAGAGATCTTCAGTTCGTGGGTTTTCCCCGAGATCAACATTCAACAAAATAGAGATCTTCAGTTCGTGGGTTTCCTCGAGATCAATACACAACAACACAATGATCCTAAGTTCGTGGGTTATACCCGAGACCAATACACAGCAAACAACGATCTTCAATTCGTGGGATATACCCGAGATCAACATATAACAGTTAGTGGGTTATTCCCGTAATCAATGATTATTAATTCGTGGGTTGTTCCCGCATATAAAATAAATAACAATTTATAGGTTTCCCCGAGATCAATGATCATTCAGTTCGTGGGTACTTCCCGAATTTAACTAATTATCAGTTCGTGCATTTCCCCCGTAGCTAAACAACTAACAGTTCGTGGGGTATTCCTGCCTTTTATCGTTTTTCATTATCCTTTCTCAATCTCAACAATCCACAAATCAATCTTCATTCTCTCTTTCCCTTTGAATCCTTAACACATCTTCTTAAACCTTTCTTAACTTTCTCAAGCATTTGTTCATGAAAATGTTAATCCTCATTTCAGTTCATAATCTCTACTTTGGCAATCTTGAGTCAAGCCAACTTTAAAACTATTTTTCAGTTTAGTCCTCTATCAAAAGACTCAAGAAAATCATTTATTTTAAATTCATTAAACACCTTTCAAAACATAACCTCTCATTAGAAGTAATCAAATAAAACTCTTTCTCAAGTTTACTAACTTTCCAAATACTCAAAAATCATATCTCTTTACTATTCAAATTCAAATATTATTATTTCACCAAACTTCTAAAAAGATAATCCTTTATTTCAAGCCCAAAACATAATTCTTTTCATATTGAATCAATCTCAAAACATAGTTTCTTTCATAAATAATTTAATTTTGAAATATAAACTTTCCTTGGTAAATCGAATTCAAAATAGAATAATTCTTTTTTTAACTAAATAAAACTTAAATAATATCATTTTCCAAATCCAAATCTTCTAAAATAACTTTTCAAATAAAATAGATTTTATAAAATTTGGGCAGCACCTCCCCTAAAACTCGGACTTAGCCACCCTTACGGGTTCCCTCTTTCTCCACAAATCACCAGCCCTTTTCTCAACAATTTTCAAACAGGCAATTCTCAATCAATCAGACATTCACAATTCATAATAATTAACAAATCAATCGTACTCCACAATTCCAACTAATCCATCAATCCAACTCCAATCTCATCAATTCATATTTACTTTTCACATATCGTAGAATCCAATCAACTAGTAATCCCAAAAATCAGCCTTTCATAATTCTAATTATTTTAATGTCATTTACTCTTTTGCAAAGTTACTATTTTGTTTTAAAAGTCAAATTTGACGAGAATGATTTGATAATCAAACTTCAATCTTTAAACAATTCTCAAACTTAATTCTAATTAATCATGAATCAACTTTAACAACCATCAAAGCCAATTCTAATCAGTCGTTGTCAGTATCACAGTCATTCCATTACATCAGATAACTAAAAATAACAAGAAGCACTTATTCTCAATAATCAGAATACAGCCACAACTTAGCCAGAATTAATCTTATCAATTAATCAATCACTTACAGCAACAAAACCAGTCACAATCACAGCCATAATATAAACTTCAGTCATCAATTATCAAAACGTCAAATTTTCAATAATTAGCTCAACATTTTTCAGTTTAATAAGTAACATTAAATAATTCATCATTCATAGCCCCATTTCAACTAATTCTAACCCGTCACAAGTCCATTTCACAGCCATTCCAATATACTAAAATTCCAATTCAATATCAAACAATTCGAAATAATTCATTCAAGATCAGAATCTCAGCCAACTTGTCACAAAAATTAGTAATTCAAAATACAATTCACAACCACATCTAATTTCACTTATAATTTAGAGTCTTCACAATCACATCCAATTCTAATTCATAATTCACAATAATCACAATAGCTAACTATTCTCAAATACATGTCAAGCAATTCACATCAATTAATCAATTCTTAACCATTATTAACTATTTGCAATTATCCAATTAACCTTGTAGACATTCTAAATTAAAAACATTTAACTTTAAAAATAAATCCCCTACCTCGATTAGCTGAAATTCAATATTCAAACGCAACAAAGCCTTCTTTTATTTTTAATTCACAGTGGTAACAACTTGAACCAAACTAGTAGTAGTGGCTTTTCTGATCATTTCCCAGCAGCAGCAGGAGCATTAACTGGAATAACAACAGTCTCACTTTCCTAAGGTAGCGACGATGGTTGCAATAGGACAAAGGATTTCTATCGAGTAGGAAGCAAGAGCAAACACAACTCATCTTCAGCAGTGGGGTGGATTGGTGGCGATGAACCTTCAGTGGCAGTGAGACAGCAACATCCGTGGTAGCTCTGTCGTGACTGGCGCGAAATAGAGGCTCTGCTCCTCAGTGGCATATTCTCCATCAATGGCGACTTGGACCACAGAAACCTAGGCAGCTCGACGGCAACCACCTCGGCGGCGTTCACGGCTCCTTCCCCCTCATCTCTGTCTTCCTCGATGATGGGGCAAACTCCAAGGTTGCGGCAGGAAGATCGACGACGTTCGGTCTCCATAGTGGCGGCGGTGAGACGCCGGTGATGGCAAGCTAGACAGCGGCTGGGTGCGACGATGGAGTCTCCTTCAACGGCAAGCACGGGCTTTCTCTCTCCCTCTCGGCGCTGCTCCCTGCCTCGGCTCTGGTTTTCCTCGCGACGGCATTGGCGACGGGACGGTGGCTGCGTGGCAACGACATCTCCCTCATCTCTGTCTCGGGCTTCCCTCAACAATGCGTGGATGACGGCGGCAGCTCCATGGAACGGTGGTGACGGCGCAGGCAAGGTGCGGCGATGGCGATGAATTGGACGGTGTAGAGTGCGACTCCTTTCCCTCCGATTCCGAGCTCTCTTCTTCCTCTCCATCTCTGCATTTCTTTCTCTGTTTTGTGTGTGTATTGTGTTTAGGAAGAAAAGGGGGTGGGGGCTGCGTGCTTCAGCGCTGGGGAAAGGGGGAAATTAGGGTTAGGTTTCCCAATTTGGGAATTAGGATTTCTGATTCAATTTGGGAATTAGGTTTAGAAATTAGGATTTTATAAAGGAATATGGATAGATATGAATAGATATTTTGATAAAATTGGAGGGTAGAGTAATTTTAAAATCAAACATACTCTATTAAAAATATTTAGGAACATTATTTATCAACATGTTTCTAAGCTCAATCAATTATTTCTAATTTAAAATATAAAATGAACATATTAATCACATTTTTATAAAATATATTTGAAACTCAATATTAATTATTCAAATTGAATGATATAACTTTCTATTATTTTTCTATCACCGAAACTTTAATTTCAATTTATAAAATAACTAATTATAATAAAAATTATACATAAATATTAATTGACTTAAACTTAAAGTATTTATAAAAATTAATCTAATCATTTCTAATAAATTAATCTCTAAGAATACAAATTAATAAAATAGAACATAATTCATTAAAAATTACTTAAATTGAACAATACAATTCTTTCTTATTTTTCAATTACTAAAATTATAATTTCAATTATACTAAATATCTAATAAAGATTATATAAAAATTCTAATTAATTTAAACTCCAATTATCATGAAACTCCATTTAATTACTTTTAGTAAAATAATTTTCTTAAAATAAGATTATCAACAAATATAATAAATCACAAATAACTAATCATTTGATTTTCAAAAACTAGGGTTGTTACAGTGGACCTCCTTGTGGTTATCAACCGTAACCACCATATGCTTATGAACCCCCTACTCAACATTGTTATCCACCATATTCACAAGCCTCATACCACCATTCACCTCCATATGATCCTAACCCATATCCACCATACCAACCACCATATGAACCACATCTAGAACCATTATATTTTCAATACCAACACTCCCAAGAACTATAATTTCCATATACACCACCTCAAGACTTTCACCAAGATGAACCACCTTCCAACTACAATACATTTCCCTAAAAAAATGAACCCTCTCTTCTACTACCATCTTCATTGGACCAATCTTTCCAACCCCTAATTCAAGAACAACAAGAACTTCTAATTCATTTCCAAAAGCAAGGGGAAGTTGTGGCTAGCTTAACCGAAGAGATGAGCCAATTGGCATAATTGTGCTCAACTATCAAAGATACCCTTATTATTAAATGTGGAGGATTAGTTGAGGAGTACAAAGAGAAGGAGAATTTGGAGTTTCAATGTGGAGAAGAGGAGTTGAAGCAAGAAGTGCAATAAGAGGAGGAAGCCGAGATTGTTAGAGAAGAAGAAGAAGTGGTTGAAGATTTAGGAGATGTTGAATGCAAAGAGGAATCTCAAGTTGAAGAGCCTTCTTCCATGGAATTTGGAAATGACGTTAAGGAGGATAGTGCACAACCTCCAAGGCATATCGTGAGTGAAGAATTGGAAGAAATGGCACAAGCAACAAGTCCTCCTATCTATGATGATTCCGCATCAATATATGATCCTTTTGAGCTTGATGGATCCTTCCCCATTGAACTTGGAATTGATGTTGAGGTAGATTTCACTCAACCTCCTATTTATGATTTGAGTGATGGAGAAGATCTAGAAGACATTGATGAAGAAGCATGTAAACTTGAGGAAGCTTGGCAAGAGGTAGAGCTTGAACCATCTTGTCAAATGGTGGAAGCCCCTAGAAGAGGATGGACGGGAGCGGAACATGCTTTATCAAGATCATTGGGAACTTCTCTACCTATGTGGCCATCTAATCCTTCATTTGAGTGGGTAAAACTCATCACTCTTAGTTTTATTATCCCACTTGAATTTGGTTTGCTTAAAATGGATGGCCAACTTAGGGTGCTTTGTGGAATGAAGCGTAAGAGAAGGATGTTTAGTGGTTGGCATTGTAAATCTAGACTCATTATGGTTGGAAGCTCAAAATTGAGGAGCAAAGGCTGGACTAGTGCTCAATTGGATGGGTCTAGGAGGATAGTTTAGTACCTTAGTGAGAATTCGGCTTGCCTACCACCTGGAGGGAATCACCGTGATCAACTTGAAGATGTGTGTAAAAACAAAGTGTGGGATCCCAAGATGGAGCTTATTGGAGATTCAAGCATTGATGGAAGTTCCAAGATGAATTCAAGCACAAGCCACCTTGATGAAGAGCTCCCCATAAGTCCAACTTAAGGACAATAAATAAAAGTGCTAGGTGGGAGGCACCCCACCATGGTAAACTCCTTTCATTTTTCTCTTTTTGTACATGTTAGCAAATTAGTTTAATTTCATGTTTTGTTTGGTTAGTTGAGATTATTTGGTAGTCTAGTAGGTTAAATAAGATTTTATGGTGTTTTGGTAGCTGTTTGCAGGTTTGGAATGCTTGGTTTGGTGCAAGAAATTGGAAAAATTTTGAAAAACAGAGCACCCAGCCACGCGTATGCGTCACCCACGCGTACGCGTGACCGCCAAGTTTCCAACACCTCACGCATACGCGTCACCCAAGCATACGCGTGACCCCCAATTTTTTCATGCCCGGTACAAAAACCAGAGAGTTGCGCGTGTAGTGTGCTGAAATTGTGCGTCTGGCACAATTTTCACCCACGTGAACGCGTGGCCCACGCGTACGTGTCACTTATCTCTATCTTCACTCACGCGTGCACGTCAATGATGCGTACGCATCGCATGCCACTTATGCCACTCACGCGTACGCGTGACACCCCTCCCTATTTCACTTGTTTCTTTTCTTCTCGTCTTTCCATTTCTTTCCTTCTCCTCTCTTCTTTTCTTTTTTTTTTCCTTCTTCAACAATCATCCAACACTACCAATAACCATCTATTACCATTTTGTTTTGTTAGTTAGTTAGTAGTTATTTAGTTAGTTTAATTTCTATTTAATTTTCTGTTTTTCATTATAAGTGTTGGATTATTAATCTTGTTTGCTATTTATTGTTGCTAATTACTGATAAGATATTGTTTTAACATCATTGTTGTTAATTGTCCTTGTTGGATTATTAATCTTGTTTGTTACTTATGACATTGCCTTCAAATATTTCTAAATCTTTTGAATTACATGTTTTGGCCACCATGTGATTTAAAGCATTTCATTATGATGAGGCAATTTGTGGATTATCAATGTATTTTTTGTTAGGTGATGCTTGTGTATGATTGACTCTTATTTACATCACCTATTTCATGCATTGAGATTTTGGAATTGTGAAACTGGATCGAAAGCTTAGCTAGTGACATATTTTTTAGCTTTGTAAAGCTTTGTGGACCATGCTTGCTATGTGATTGATTTTAACTTCTATCTTCTTTTTGCTAAGTTCCATAGCACCCATGTATTCCACCTCTATGTCACTTAGGTGTTGCGGACAAACTTCAATATGTGTCATCATTTGATGTGTGAGCTCTATATTTCGTTTGATTCACTAAGTTTACTTGCACATCAATTAATGTCCATTCATTATCCAATTCACAATTGCTAGATTTTGTTTTAATTCTTTTATGCTTCTTTATTGCTTGTTTGGTTGTTGTTCCGAGGGTTACCTGAAACTGTAGGTCGATCTCGGACGAGATCTTCGGTGCTGGTCGGCGCTGATGTGTCCGACTTGTGGGTGGTGGCCGGAGCTATTGCGTCTGACTTGTTGGACTGAGGGTGCTGCTGATCCTTTGTCACCAGAGGGTGGTGGTACCCGCAAGGGACTCCGATGCTTAAGTTAGCAAGGGTATTAAGCAGGTGTTTAATAGAATCAGAGTATGAGTTATACCTGGGTGCTCCAGTGTATTTATAATGTTGTAGAGTGATCTTTTCCTGGAGATAAGATAGTTATCTTATCTTATCTTTGAGTGGAGTTATCTTTATCTTTATGGAAACCGCCCTTATCTCTCTAGGCTTGAGCTGCCTTTGGTTTGGGGTTGTGTTACTCTGTTTGGGCCCTTTCTGGGCTTTCTTGGTGACTTGGTCGAACTCTTTTAAAGAGGTCGGGTAGTTCTGACCTGAAGAGGTCGGTCGATTCATCCCAGGTCGAACAGCTTGACCCAGGGTATGAACAGTGCCCCTGCTCGAGCGTGGTCTTCCTTTTGCTTAGGACTTTTTAATCCCTTTCTTTGGAGAAGCCGAGCTCGAGCATTGTCGATTTCTTTCTTGTAGAGTTTTCCTTTGAATACGGAACGTTTTTTCTTTTCCTTTATCCTTTGAAAACGCGCGTTTCTTTGCCTTGGGAATGTGCGAGGGTTTTTAATAACCCCTTAACTCTTCTTTTTTGCCGTTTTTCCCTCTTTTTCATTTTGAATTTGGATTTCCAAAGGATTTTGCTTCCGTTTCTTCTTCCCTTTGCTTACTGTAACTCCTTTCCCTTCCGTTTTTTCTCGCTCGCCTGGGACTTTTGTTTTCACGTTTTCACGCTTCTTTCTATGGCGCCATTGGTGGTTGTTGGTACTTCGCTTTGTTTGAAAGGTGATCTTTGGTCTCGTTTTCCGTCTTCAACCTCTCAGCGTTCATCGTCTCCTCCCTTTTGCAGGTAGGTTTTCTTTCTGTTTCTTTCTTTTACCACTTTCACTGTTCTTCTTCGTGCTTGCATTGTTCTATTTTTGGCAAAGTTTTGATGGTCGTCTTGAATTTACATTGGAAAGCTTCAACCTTTTCGTATCATCGTGCTTGATTGTTGCCGTGACGCATGTTTTTCTTCGATTTATATATGCTCCTTGGTATATTCCCTGATAATTTGATGCTTTTAGGGTTTTGCATGTTGTCACTACTTCTGACCATACCTTTTGTGGCTTATGAACTACTTGATTCTAAAAAAGATTGTGCCTTTTGGTGATTGTTCGATTGTTGACAGTTTTCTTTTCTAGTAGTTTTGTTGAAAGATGTCTATTTTTGATGACCTTTTGATTTTGTGACTTTCTTCTCGGAGTGTCTTTTGTTTGAAAGAAGGTTATTTTTCTTGCTGAGATGACCTTGTAGATTTTCCTGACTCCTCGTTTTGTTACTGCCTCCAAAGGATGCCCCTGGACCTTGGATTGTGTCCCAGGGTTTCCTTTTGCTATTGTATCTGTTTTCGTCTAAGCTATTTTTGTTATGCCCGAGTTGTTTATTTAGTAATCTCTCTCTTTTTTTCTTTGCTGTAGGACTAGTTGACCATGTCTTCTCGCAAAAATATTATCGAGACATCTTCCAAGGTCCTTGAGGGTACGTCTGACTGGCTGGACTCTGTCGTCCTGATGTGTGTTTCCATAGTTAATTCTGAGTTCTGTGCGAAGCTTAGAAAACATCAGCGAATCTGTAGTAGTAGGGATCAGGAGAAAAACTATGAATTGGTAGTGCCTGACTCCGATGAAAGGGTTTACTTTCTTGCTCTGACCAAAGGAGAACGCCCTTTCTTTTATACTTACGACTACTTTTTCAGCCAAATGAACATCACCCTTCCTTTTACCTCCTTTGAGACCGACTTGTTGTGGTCGTGTAATGTAGCTCCATCCCAGCTCCATCCAAACTCCTGGGGCTTTATCAAGATCTTTCAGTTGCTTTGCCAAGAGTTAGATGTCAAACCTTTTCAAACTCTCTTTCTTTATCTTTTTGTTTTGACTAAGCCCGGGATCTCTTCAAAAAAGAAAGCTTTTTGGATTTCCTTTCAGTCTACTCAAGGACATAAAGTGTTTGCTATGTATGACGAGTCCTTTAGGGACTTTAAGAATTACTTTTTTAAGGTCCGATCTGTTGAGGGAGCTCGACGATTTTTCTTAGAGTCAAAAAATGAACCTGCCTTCCCCTTGTGTTGGCAAAAGAATGTTGTGGTGTCTCGATACTCGTGGGAGATGCTTGATGAGGTTGAGCATGCTTTTGTGACTGTGTTGGAAGATATTTGGGGGCAACCTCACCATCTCGATACAAAGAGATTTTTGGGGGACCCCTCTTTTATTCGAGCTGAGCTGGGTAGTGACCGACTTCTCTTACTCTATTTTATTTACTCTGAAGGACACTTTTTGGTCAGTTCCTTGTATCTCTCCCAAGCTTCATAGAGGGATTTACCTTCTTTCTGTCTGAAGGTTTGAACATCCACTCTAAGCTTACTAAGCTTTTGAGGAGGAAAGAACTTGGCTAAGAAAGCCTTAACCAGCTTATCCCAAGAGTTCAGGCTATCCTTAGGTTGAGAGTCCAACCATATTCTAGCTCTGTCTTTCACAACAAAAGGAAAAAGCATGAGCTTGTAGACTTCAGGATCTACTCCATTAGTCTTAACAGTATCACAGATCTGCAAGAATTCAGTTAAGAACTGAAAGGGATCTTCAGATGGAAGTCCATGAAACTTGCAGTTTTGTTGCATCAGAGAAACTAATTAAGGTTTAAGCTCAAAATTGTTTGCTCCAATGGTAGGGATGGAGATGCTTCTTCCATGTAAATTGAAATTAGGTGCAGTAAAGTCACCAATCATCCTCCTTGCATTATTATTATTTTCGGCTACCATCTTCTCTTCCTGTTCAAAAATTCCTGTAAGGTTGTCTTTGGATTGTTGTATTTTAGCTTCTCTTAGTTTCCTTTTCAGAGTCCTTTCAGGTTCAGGATCTGCTTTAACAAGAATGTTCTTGTCCTTGCTCCTGCTCATATGACAAAGAAGGGAATAACAAAGAAAATATAGAATCCTTTATGTCACAGTATAGAGATTCCTTTGTGTGAGTAAAAGAAGAAAAGAATGTAATGTAAGGAAAGAGAAGGGAGGAGAATCCAAACACAAGGATGAGGAGAGCAGAGATATGAGATGAAGAGAAGTGTTAGTAAGTGAATAAATAAATAGAAGGAGATGAGGGGTGAGAGAATTCAAAAAATAAAAATTATAATTTAAAGTTAAATTTCGAAAATAGTTTTTGAAAAAAAGGTTAGTAATTTTCAAAAATTAGGAACGAAATAAAATTAAAATAAAAAATAGAAAACAATTAATTAATTAAAAAGAATTTTTTGAAAAAGAGGGAGGTATTTTCGAAAATTAGAGAGGGATAGTTAGTTAGGTAGTTTTGAAAGAGATAAGAAACAAACAAAAAGTTAATTAGTTAGTTGAAACAAATTTGAAAATCAATTTTGAAAAGATAAGAAGATAAGAAGTTGGAAAAGATATTTTAAAATCAAATTTTTGAAAAAGATAAAATTTTGAAAAAGATATGATATAAAGGATATGATAAAAAGATATGATTAAAATTAGTTTTCAAAAATATTTGAATTTTAAAATCAAAATTAATGACTTGACTCACAAGTAATCACAAGATATGATTCTAGAACTTAAAGTTTGAATCTTTCTTAACAAGCAAGTAACAAACTTGAAATTTTTAAATCAAAACATTAATTGTTGATAATATTTTCGAAAATTATGAGATAGAACTAAGAAGAAGATTTTTGAAAAATATTTTTAAAATTTTCGAAAATAAATAAGAAAAATGAAAAAGATTTTGAAAAAGATAAGATTTTTAAATTGAAAATTTGATTTGACTCATAAGAAACAATTGAATTTTAAAAATTTTTGAAAAAGTCAATCCAAATTTTCGAAATTTATGAGAGAAAAAAGGAAAGATATTTTTTTTATTTTTGAATTTTTAATGATGAAAGAATAAAACAAAAAAAATGACTCACAACATGAAAATTATGAATCAAAACACATGATGCATACAAGAATGCTATGAATGTCAAGATGAACACCAAGAACACTTTGAAGATCATGATGAACATCAAGAATATATTTTTGAAAAATTTTCAAGAAAAGAAAACATACAAGACACCAAACTTAGAAATTTTTCATGTATAGACACTATGAATGCAAGAATGCATATGAAAAACAAGAAAAGACACAAAACAGGAAAATATGAAGATCAAACAAGAAGACTGGCCAAGAACAACTTGAAGATCATGAAGAACACTATGAATGCATGAATTTTCGAAAAAATGCATAAAAAATTTTTAGAAAAAATGCAATTGACACCAAACTTAAAATTGACTCAAGACTCAAACAAGAAACACAAAATATTTTTGATTTTCATGATTTTATAAATTTTTTTTTGGATTTTTTTTTGAAAATTATTGTGAAAAAGAAAATAAGAATTCCAAAATCTTTAAGAAGAATTCCAGGAATCTTTCAATATTAGCCCAAAGCTCCAATCAAAGGGTTAGACATGGCTTAATAGCCAGTCAAGCTTTAGTATGTAACTCAGATATACTGCTCATTAGTTATCAAATTAACTTGCCTCTATGCTAATGGTTTGGAAGCCTTAGTCCAAAAGATTTTAGACATGGCTTTACAGCCAGCCAGGCTTCAACATGCTTCATGAAACACTAGAATTTATTCTTAAAAATTCTGAAGAAAAATATAATTTTTTTTTTAAAAGATTTAATTTTTTATTATTTTTTTTTCGAAAATTTATTTGAAGAAAAATGAAAACAAAGAAAAAATTTTTGAAAAAGTTTTTGAAAACCAAATAAAAGTTGAAACAAGAAGAAAATTACCTAATCTGAGCAACAAGATGAACTGTCAGTTGTCCAAACTCGAACAATCCCCGGCAATGGCGCCAAAAACTTGGTGTACGAAATTGTGATCCCTTGTAATGGCTCCAAAAACTTGGTGCTCTAATCTTAATTCATAATTTGTCACAACTTTGATACAACTAACCAGCAAGTGCACTGGGTCGTCCAAGTAATAAAACCTTACGTGAGTAAGGGTCGATCCCACGGAGATTGTTGGTATGAAGCAAGCTATGGTCACCTTGTAAATCTCAGTCAGGCGGATATCAAATGGTTATGGAGTTTTCGAATAAAAATAATAAATAAACAGAAAATAAAGATAGAAATACTTATGTAAATCATTGGTGAGAATTTCAGATAAGCGTATAGAGATGCTTTCGTTCCTCTGACCCTCTGCTTTCTTTCCTGCTGTCTTCATCCAACCAGTCCTACTCCTTTCCATGGCAAGCTTTATATAGGGCATCACCGTTGTCAATGGCTACATCCCATCCTCTCTGTGAAAAAGGTCCAAATGCTATGTCACGGCACGGCTAATCATATGGAAGTTCTCGATCATACTGGAATAAGATTCACCCTCCTTTTGCGTCTGTCACTACACCCAGCATTCGCGAGTTTGAAGTTCGTCACAGCCATCCCTTCCCAGATCCTACTCGGAATACCACAGACAAAGTTTAGACTTTCCGGATCTCAGGAATTGCCATCCATGGATTCTAACTTATACCACGAAGACACTAATAACTCGGACTCGGTCTCCTGTATTAGATATCTAAGAGATACTCATTCTAGCTTGTTTGCATGTGGAACAGAAGTGTTTGTCAGGCACGCGTTCATAAGTGAGAATGATGATGACCGTCACATAATCATCACATTCATCCTGTTCTTGGGTGCGAATGGATATCTTAGAAGCGGAATAAGTTGAATTGAATATAAAACAGTAGTACTTTGCATTAAATCATGAGGAACAACAGAGCTCCACACCTTAATCTATGGAGTGCAGAAACTCTACCATTGAGAATACATAAGTGATAATGGAGTTCATTGGTCTCGGTCCCAGAGGGGAACCGGAGGAACCAAGACTGTGAATACAATGATAAAAAGTTCTATATATACTAGACTAGTTACTAGGGTTTACAGAAGTAAGTAATTGATGCATAAATCCACTTCCGGAGCCCACTTGGTGTGTGCTTGGGCTGAGCTTGAAGTTTACACGAAAACAATGCCAAAAACATACTAAAAACATACTAAAAACAATACCAAAAAGCATATAAATTATCCGCTCATCATCTTCCCATTCATGCGACAAAGGCTTTTATGGAGGAGACTAAATCGGAGTTCGACAGAATCAAGGGGTTGAAGGAGGAGCTTGAGGTGAAGGAGTTGGAGGGTGAGAAGATTCGGGCTACTGCTGCGGTGGCTTCTGTGAACTTGGCTGAGGAGATGGCATTGAAGCATAAGGAGAGCTATGTCCTAACTTATGGGGAGATGATAGAGCTCAGGGAGAGGTTGAAATCTGCCCAGGCCGACTATACCGAGCTCCAGGGTCATCTTGTAGGTAGCGTGAATGCTGCTTATGAGAATTTGAAGGCTCAAGTTCGAGTTCTTGTGCCCGAGCTCGACCTTACTATATTCAGCTTGGACAACACTGTAGTGGATGGTAAGATTGTCCCTGATGGCTCGAATGATGATGATGTAGATGTAGACCCTCCTCCTGTGCCATCTGCCAAAGCCTCTGTTGCCCCGCCTTCTTCAACTCCAGCAGCTGAGGTCGGCCAGCCTGAGTCTGACCCTGATGTCCAGATCCTGAATCGGGATGATGGGACTGTAGATGCGATACCCCTTCAGACTCGTCCTCTTTCACCCCGAGATACCGCTACTGGGGAGTCTTTGGATCCTTTATAATATTTTCTTTGATGTATTTGTGTATAGCCCAGTCTGTGGACTTTTGAACTCTTTATTTTTGTAACTTATGATCTTGACTTGGGTATTTTGGTTGCTTTTCTATAGCAACTCTATGTAGAAAAACAAAGTAGCTTCTTGAGCCTTTTTGAGGTCGACTCTTGGGTGGCCTCTTGAGCCTTTTATCATAGTAGCTTTGTTCCTTTGTGATATGCTTGTCTGCAGTGTTGTTTAGCATTTTTCAGGAATCCTTAGAATGTTGGACTTTTGTCCGACCTCTTTCGATGACTTTTACTTCCTGTATTAATCAAAACAAAGTTTCTGAGGTTAGTTCTATTCGACTTATTCTTTCTCAGGACTCCCATAGACTACTTGTTTGGTGGTGTCGTGGCTTTCTGTAGGTTGAGTTGTGTCCCTTTTAGCGCACGCCTCCTGTCGTGTTGAATCTTTTTGCTGAGTCCTTCGAGTTTATTTTTAGTAATCCATCTCATTTGGACCTTGTTAGGTCTCTTTTGATGGATGACTTTTTATAACTTTGTAGCTTTTTAGGCCGACTTCTTCATCTCGGTCTGTTCACAGTTATTTCTAGTAATCCATTTTATTTGGACCTTGTCAGGTCTCCTTTTGTGGATTACTATTTATAACTTTTTGTAGCTTTTTCGGGCCGACTTCATCATGTCGGTTCCTTCTAAGTTATTTTCAGTAATCCATATTATTTGGACCTTTGTCAGGTCTCTTTTATGGATTATTTTTTATAACTTTTGTGGTTTTGTTGGGCCGACTTCATCATGTCGGTCCCTTCTAAGTTATTTTCAATAATCTATATTATTTAGACCTTTGTCAGGTCTCTTTTATGGATTACTTTTTATAACTTTTTTGGTTTTGTTGGGCTGACTTTATCATGTCAGTCCCTTCTAATTTATTTTTAGTAATCCTCTTTTTTAGGGCTGGCCAGGCCTCTTTCTAGGGATTACTTTTTATAACTTTTGTTGTTGTAGTCGACTGGTCCGACTTCTTTATGTCGGTCCGTTTTTAAGTTATTTCCAGCGATCCATTTTTGTTGAGGCCTCGTCAGGTCTCTTCCTATGGATTACTTTTTGATAACTTCTTGCATTATTCTGTTTTTGCCGCTTTTCATCTTGCCGATTTTGTAGTAATTGAGTTTGATCCTTGCTTGGTCGACCTTTGATGAATTCGGTTTTCATCTTTATTGATCTTTATCGTGATCGAGCAGTGAATTTGGTTTTCACTTTTTGCTGATCTGTAGCTTTATAATCGGGCGATGAATTTTTTGTGTTTCAGATTAATGCGTCTTGATAAAGAGGATTTGTAGAGAATCTGAAAAAACTTTATTCAAAATAGAAAATATGCAAATATATACATGTGGGTGCTTTACTCCTCTAAGTCAGGCAATTCATAGATCTTGGCTT
Source organism: Arachis ipaensis (assembly GCF_059453495.1). Classification (NCBI taxonomy): domain Eukaryota; kingdom Viridiplantae; phylum Streptophyta; class Magnoliopsida; order Fabales; family Fabaceae; genus Arachis; species Arachis ipaensis. The sequence continues at coordinate 97,688,382 of NC_142442.1, read as the reverse complement.
GGCACCTCGTTAAAAAACCTTTTCAGGAAAATGAGTGCACCTTATCCTAAGATCTTTATTACCTCCTAACTGTAATACCTTCTTAGGTTGCAGGCGTGCCATGACCTTGGCAGCTCTCGCCCTTTGAGTTCGGACAACTTGTAATAGCCTTTTCCGAGTACTTCTATGACTCGGTAGGGTCCTTTCTAGTTCGCCGCCAGCTTTCCTTCTCCAGGTCGACTTGTTCCAATATCATTTTGGATTAGGACGAGGTCGTTGTTGGCAAAACTTTGCTGTACTACTTTTTATTGTACCTTGAGGCCATTCGACGTTTTAGCGCCTCCTCCTTGATTCGAGCTCTTTCCCGTATTTCTGAAAGTAAGTCGATCTCCTCTGGGGGACCCTTCTTCGACTTCTACTGGAATCATTGCCTCCATTCCATAAGCTAGTCGGAAGGGTGACTCCCCTGTCGTGGAGTGTGGAGTTGTCCGATATGCCTATAGGACTTGGGGGAGCTCTTCATCCCAGGCTCCCTTTGCATCCTGTAATCTCCGTTTTAGCCCAGTTAATATAACTTTATTGGCGGCTTCTGCCTGTCCATTGGTCTGGGTGTGTTCTACGGACGTGAATTGGTGCTTTATTTTGAAGTCGGCCACCAATTTTCTGAAGCATGTGTCTGTGAATTGAGTGCCATTGTCTGTGGTAATGGAGTATGGAACCCCAAACCTTGTGACAATATTTCTATATAGGAATTTTTGACTTCTTTGAGCAGTGGCGTTAGCTAGGGGCTCTACCTCAATCCACTTTGTGAAGTAATCTACCCCAACGATGAGGAACTTGACCTGTCCTGATCCTTGGGGGAAGGGCCCAAGGAGGTCGAGTCCCCATTTTGCGAATGGCCAGGGTGAGGTTACGCTGATGAGTTCTTCTCGTGGGGCGCTGTGGAAATTAGCATGTTTCTGACATGGTGGACATGTCTTTACGAACTCTGTTGCTTCCTTTTGTAAAGTTGGCCAATAGAATCTGGCTCGGAGTACTTTTTTGGTGAGAGCTTGTGCTCTGAGATGGTTGCCACAGATGCCACTGTGTATTTCTTCTAAAACTTCCTTTGTGTTGGAAGTCGGCACACATTTTAACAGTGGTGTTGAAATCCCTCTCTTGTATAGAGTATTGTTTATGATGGTGTAGTATTGTGCCTTCCATTTTAACCTCTTTGCCTTCTTCTTATCTGTAGGGAGTATTTCTGTTTTGAGGTAGTTAATTATGGGAGTCATCCATCCTTGATCCAGACCGGTTATGGCTAGGACCTTTTCTTCTTCCGAAATTGACGGGTTCTGTAGTATCTCCTGAATGAGGCTTCTATTGTTGCCCCCTGGTTTGGTGCTGGCTAGTTTTGAGAGTGCATCAGCTCGAGTATTCTGTTTCTGAGGTATGTGGTGGACCTCATATTCCCTGAGTTGTCCGAGTTGTTCCTTAGTTTTATCCAAATACTTTTTTATGGTCGGATCCTTGGCTTGATAGCTTCCTGCTATTTGTGAGGAGACTACTTGTGAGTTGCTGAAGATGATAAGTTTTTGAGCTCTGACCTCCTTAGCCAGCTTCAAATCAGCTAGTAATGCCTCATATTCGGCTTGGTTGTTTGAAGCAAGAAACCCAAATTTGAGGGAAAATTCGATTTGGCTTCCCTGGTTGCTTTCTATTATCACACCTGTGCCATTTCCGGTTTTGTTCGAGGAGCCGTCTACGTAGAGATTTCATTCTATGGAGATTTTTGGAGTGTCAGTAAACTCTGCAATAAAGTCGGCCAGATACTGTGATTTGATGGCTGTCCAAGCTTCATATTGAAGGTCGAATTCAGATAACTCGACTGCCCACTGTAAGATTCTTCCTTCTAAATCTGTTTTCTGCAAAATGCTTTTTATGAGCTGGTTGGTCTGAACTTTGATGATGTGGGCTTGAAAATATGGGCGAAGTCATCGAGACGTTAGTATGAGAGCATAGGCGAATTTTTCTATTTTTTGGTAGTTCAGTTCGGACCCTTGTAGTGCTTTGCTGATGAAGTATATAGGTTGTTGTCCACTTTCGTCCTTTCTGACCAGTGCTGAGGCTACTGCCCAATTTCCTATTGCGAGGTACAATATAAGTGGTTCTCCTTCCCGTGGCCGAGTTAGAATAGGTGGTTGTCCCAGGAACCTTTTAAAATCCTAGAAAGCTTGTTCGCACTCCGTTGTCCATTCAAACCTCTTTCCCTTCCTTAGAGTGGCGTAGAAGGGGAGAGATCTTATTGCTGATCCGGCTAGGAATCTGGACAAGGCCGCCAATCTTCCATTTAGTTGTTGTACTTCTTTGACACAGGTCAGACTCTTCATGTCGAGTATAGCCCGACATTTATCCGGATTTGCCTCGATTCCTCTTTGTGTGAGCATGAAACCTAAGAATTTGCCAGCTTCTACTACGGAGGTGCATTTTGCAGGGTTAAGTTACATGCCATGCCTTCTTATAGTGTCGAATACTTGGGTGAGGTCAGACAGTAATGATTCCTCACTTTGTGTCTTTACTAACATGTCGTCCATGTATACTTCCATGACTTTCCCGATATGGTCTGTAAAGACTTTATTCATTAATCTTTGATAAGTGGCTCCTGTATTTTTGAGTCCGAATGGCATGACGACGTAGCAGTAGTTTGCTTTTGGGGTTAAGAATGAGGTTTTTTCTTGATCAGGTGGGTACATTGGGATTTGATTGTATCCCGAATAAGCGTCCATAAACGAGAGGTATTTGTATCCGGAGGAGGCATCCACCAGAGCGTCAATACTTGGGAGTGGATAAGGATCTTTTGGGCAAGCTTTGTTGAGATCGGTGTAGTCGATGCACATCCGCCACTTCTCATTTGATTTTTTCACCAAGACGACGTTAGCTAGCCATAGTGGGTACTTGACTTCCCTTATGAATCCTGCCTCTAGTAGAGCTTGTACCTGCTCTTCCACAGCTTGGGATCGTTCTGGCCCAAGTTTTCTACATCTCTGCTGTACTGGCCGAGATCCTGGGTATATTGCCAGCCTGTGGCACATTAGCCTAGGGTCTATGCCCGGCATATCTGCGGCCTTCCATGTGAAGAGGTCGACATTATCTCTTAAGAACTGTATGAGGAACTCCTTTACGTCTCCTTTTAGGTTTGTGCCAATATTGGTCATTTTATCTGGGATATCTCCGATCTGGACTTTTTCTGTCTCGCCTTCAGGTTGTGGACGAAGTTCTTCCCGAGTTTGACGGTGTGGATTTCTTCTCCTTTGCCTCTGAGGTTCAGACTTTCATTGTAACAGCGGCGCGCTATCTTCTGGTCTGCTTTTATTGTAGCGATCCCTTCTGTTGTTGGGAATTTCATGCACAGATGTGGAGTCGAGACTCCCGCACCGAGCTGATTTAGTGTTGTCCTACCTATAAGGGCGTTGTAGGTTGTACTCACGTTGACCACGATGTAGTCTATGTTGAGTGTCCTTGACCGGTTTCCTTTTCCAAAGGTTGTGTGCAGTGAGATGTATCCAAGTGGTTAGATTGGAGTGTCTCCTAGTCCGAATAAACTATTTGGATATGCTCTGAGTTCTTTTTCCTCTAGGCCGCGTTTGTCGAAAGCGGTTTTGAACAATATGTCAGCCAAGCTTCCTTGGTCCACCAGTGTGCGGTGGAGATTAGCATTGGCCAATATGATAGTGATGACCATGGGATCATCATGTCCTGAGATGATGCCAGCTGTGTCTTCTTTAGTGAAAGTGATAGCAGGTAGGTCGGGTGCTCCTTCTCCTTCCTCGATATGATATACTTCTTTAAGATGTCTTTTACGAGATGATTGAGAGATTCCTCCTCCCGCAAATCCTCTGTGTATCATGTGGACATGTCTTTCTGGGGTATGAGGTGGTCGTTCAGTTCGCCCGACCTCTTCGTCCCTTCTTCTTTTTCCTGGCTCATCTATTTTGCTGGCTAAGTACCGATCTAGTCTTCCTTCTCTTACCAATTTTTCTATGACATTCTTCGAATCGAAGCACTCGTTGGTAGGATGTCCATAGATTCGATGGTATTCACAGTATTCTGTTTGATTTCCTCCTCCTTTCTTGTTTTTGAGTGGGCGAGGTAGGGGTATCTTTTCAATTTGGCAGACTTCTCGATAGACATCTACAAGAGACACCTGAAGAGGGGTGTAATTGTGGTATTTCTTGATCTTTTCTCCATGCTGATCTTCTTTTTTCTTGGACTCTTTATCCTTATCTCTAGAGGAGTAGGAGAATCCGAACTTTGAAGTCTCTCCTAGTCGAGAGTTTTCCTCCATGTTGATGTATTTCTCTGCTTGTTCTTGTACTTTATTCAGAGATGTGGGATATTTTTTCGATATGGAGTGACTAAAAGGTCCCTCTCGTAAGCCATTAATGAGACCCATAATGACTGCTTCTGTTGGCAGACTTTGTATGTCTAGGCATGCTTTGTTGAATCTTTCCATGTAGCTGCGAAGACTTTTCCGATCTCTTTGCTTGATCCCTAATAGGCTCGGGACGTGTTTGCTTTTGTCCTTTTGGATGGAGAATCTAGCTAGAAACTTCTTGGCTAAGTCGTCAAAGCTTGAGATGGACTTAGAAGGGAGGTCGTCGAACCACTTAATTGCTGTCTTCGTCAAGGTAGTCGGGAAGGCTTTGCATCAAACCGCATCTGAGGCATCGGTGAGATACATTCTACTTCTGAAATTACTGAGATGATGGCTGGGATCGGATGTGCCGTCGTATGGAGTCATGTCAGGGGGTTTGAAGTCTTTTGGGATTTTGGCCTTCATGATCTCTTTGATGAATGGGTCTTGGTCCTTGCGGGGGCTGTCTTCGTGGCTGGATCGAATCGTTTTAGCTTTGAGACCGGCTTCAAGCTTTAGGAGCTTGTCTTCTAATTCTCGGCGTCGCCTAGCTTCCCTTCGTAGGTCTTTCTCGGCTTTCCATTGATATTCGACTTCTTTTTCGAGTTGTTTTAGTCGATCTTGAAGTACCTCCATGACTCCCGTGCTTGGCGAATTCTTATCTTTGTTAGGCTGAGAAGTATCGTCTAGAGTGACATCCGCGTTCTTATACGAGTTCTGTTCTCCAAATCAGAATTGTGGTCGTTGTTAAGGTTGTCCGCCATGATGATGGAATGACTTCCAGGTTCCCCAGCAACGGCGCCAATGTTCCGAGGGTTACCTGAAACTGTAGGTCGATCTCAGATGAGATCTTCGATGCTGGTCGGCGCTGATGTGTCCGACTTGTGGGTGGTGGCCGGAGCTATTGCGTCCGACTTGTTGGACTGAGGGTGCTGCTGATCCTTTGTCACTGGAGGGTGGTGGTACCTGCAAGGGACTCCGATGCTTAAGTTAGCAAGGGTATTAAGCAGGTGTTTAATAGAATCAGAGTATGAGTTATATCTGGGTACTCTAGTGTATTTATAATGTTGTAGAGTGATCTTTTCCTAGAGATAAGATAGTTATGTTATCTTATCTTTGAGTGGAGTTATCTTTATCTTTGTGGAAACCGCCCTTATCTCTCTAGGCTTGAGCTGCCTTTGGTTTTGGGTCGTGTTCCGCTGTTTGGACCCTTTCAGGGCTTTCTTGGTGACTTGGCTGAACTCTTTTAAAGAGGTCGGGTAGTTCTGACCTGAAGAGGTCAGTCGATTCATCCTGGGTCGAACAGCTTGACCCAGGGTATGAACTGTTGTCTTAACCTACAAGTTTTCTTTGAAGTATTTCAAGCACACTAGAATGAGTGAAGTGCATGCTTCTTTTGTGTAATTGTGACATAGCTCTCTATGCTAGTGTGTGTGTTCTAAACCGCATGCAACTTAGAACTCACACACTACTCTTCCTTAATGTTACCCTAATTCACTCACGTCATGCTAGTGTTTTACCTCATTCCAACAATCTATGCTTCCCTGCTTGTGCATTTACTTGTCTTGTTAGATGCTGTTTCCTATTGCTCAGGATGATTTATCATAAGCAGACATGGAAGCGGAGAAAGAACACGCAGAAGTCGGTTGATCCACTAGCTGAAGGTGGCAACCCTGAAAGTCGATGTACCCCTTGTTCATCTCTGAATGCACCGAGGACGGTGCAAACTTTAAGTGTGGGGAGGTCGTCCGACCAATCGACGTTTTTAGGTGACAAATTTCTAATCCCAACACTTTGGCATTTCATTTTTAGGTCTTTTAGAATTTTCGTTGCATTTTCTTACTTTGCATATATATAATAAGTTTAGTCAGAATAATAAAATTTTTCAAGGATTTTATCTATAGGGGCACCCAATTGATTTGAAAAAAAGTTTTTTTTAGAACTTGCTTGAATTATATATATTGTGGAATATGTTTCTGAGCTAAGAACACAAAAACATGTAGATTTTGAGCCTAATTGTGTGGTACATCATATAACCACTTATTTCCATTCTTGTGTGCATTATTCTCTTTCTATGATTGAAATCTTTGATTTGTTTGATTCTTTATATCCATTATTCTATGTATACATGCATTTATATGATTGAGGCTATCATTTCGTTTAGCTCACATACCCAAATAGCCTACCCTTTTATCTTCCATTTTTAGCTAACTTTGAGCCTATGCTAAACGCATTTGTTCTTAATTTTAGCATATTACAAGTCTTAAAGAAAAAAAAATAATAAATATCCTTAATTTGGATCTTTGATTAGTTTAGGCTAGTGAGAGTGTTTATCATTCAAGTTTGGAAATATTGGGAACATTGGTTGGGATGAAAGGGTGCTTTTGTATTTTTATTAAAAATATTGGGAATTGGGTACACACTCATGAATTGAATGTTAAACCATATGCATTGATACTCTTGTATATATTTTAATTGAAAAATATGAGAAAAATAGAAAAAGAAAAATAAAAAGAGAAAAAAATAAAAAAAGAAAAAGAAATAAAAAAAGAAAAGCAATAAAAGGGGACAAAATGCCCCCAAAGTAAAGTAATAATAACAATGCATATGGGTTGTGATAAAAAAGAGAATGCATGAGTGTGTGAAAAAGTGAAAAATGGGTAGTTAGGTTAGCTTTGAAATTGTATAGGTTGTAGGTTAGGTGGGAAGTTTAGGTTAATCAAAGATTCAAATTTCAAGCTCACTTAACCAAATACAATCTTACCTTGACCCTAGCCCCATTACAACCATTAGAAAAGTCCTCATGATATTTGTATGCATGAATTGGATAAGTGTTGATTGTTAGATGAAAAACAAATCTTGGAAAGCATGATTAGAGGAGAATTGAGTGAATCAACACTATACACTTGAGCGACTAGAGCGGATACACATCCGGTGAGGGTTTGATCGCTCAATTACGTGTTTTCACCTATGATCATCTATTTTCTTGCAAGTTTGTTAAATTTTTTTCTAATAACTCAATTCAATTGTGGATTTGACTTGGTTGTTGATACCTTTAGCCCTTGTGTTCATATATGTATTCTTGAGAATTGATTTATTTTGACCTAGAAGGGTAAGCACTCATATGTATATATTCTTGTCTATATGCCTATTTTTTCTACTTGAATAAAGTTTTTCAGATTCCCTAAAGAGTTTTCCTACCAAGACGCATTAATTTGAGCGCAAAAATTCATCGCCCGATTACGACAAGATCAGCAAGGTAAAAACCAAATTCATCGCCCGATTTGACAAGGTCGGCAAGATGAAAACCAAATTCATTGCCCGATTATGCAAGGTCGGCAAGGTGAAAGCGATAAAAACAGATTAATGCAAGAAGTTATAAAAAGTAATCCATAAAAAGCGGCCTGACGAGGTCTGACTAAAAATGGACTACTAAAAATGACTTAGCTTGGACCGACAAGAGAAGTCAGACCAATGAAAGCTACAGCTGGGACCGACAAGAGAAATCGGACCAACAAAAGCTACAGCTCGGACCGACAAGAGAAGTCGGACCAACAAAAGCTACAGCTTGGACTGACAAGAGAAGTCGGACCAACGAAAGCTACAAAAGGACCGACAAGAGAAGTCGGACCAATGAAAGCTACAGAAGGACCGACAAGAGAAGTCGGACCATGGAAAGCTAAAGAAAGACCGACAAGAGAAGTTGGACCAACGAAAAGCGTGCGCTAAAAGGGACACAGCTTCGCCCAAAAAGCCACGACTCCACGACAAGGCTATCAAAATTGTTCAGGCTAACTAAAAAGGTTCTACGAGAACACTAAAAAGTTGTCGGACAAGTTAGCCTCAAGGATCACCTCGACCAAGCAGAAAGTGGACAAAACAAGAAATGATCAAAAAGAGGTCGGACAGTAAAGTACCAAACCTCTATAAAATCTGCAAGGAATATGCTTGAGCATGACTCCCTCAAAGGGATCGAGGCTAAGAAGCACGACCTCACAAGGAAGATCGAAGCTCAAGCAGTGCCACAAGACCAGAAGGCCGAAGAAGAGATCAGAAGTGCTTTGCTGAAAGGTCGACGTCAGCCAAGAAAAGGCGCAAGCACGATCTCAAGAACAAGCCAAAAGGTTGAGAAACAACTTAAGGCTCAAAGTGCTTAGCAAAAAGGGGAACAGCTCCGCTCAAGCCACAAAGACAACTCCGCCAAAGCAGAGGGTTGACAACACAAACTCAAAGCAAGGAATGATCTAAAAAGGCAAGGGTAAAAAACCCACATTACAATGCAGATCGGACGCGAATCAAGCAAGATGCTTGAACATGACTTCCTAAAGAGGTCGAAGCTTAAAAGCACGTCCTCGTAGGAAGGTTGAAGCTCAAGCAGGGGCACTATTCATACCCTGGGTCGAGCTATGCGATCCGGTTGGACGAAGATCAGAACGACCGACCTCTTGAAAGGTTGGTCCATTACTGACCTCTTGAATGGTTGGTCCATTACCGACCTCTTGAAAGGTTGGTCCATTACTGACCTCTTGAAAGGTTGGTCCATTACCGAACTTTTCACAAAGAGCTCGGCCAAATCGCCATAAGAAGCCCAGGCAGGCTCAAACGAAGGGACACAGCCTAATCTAAAGATAGCCAAAGCCTAGAAAGATAAAGGCGGTTCCCCTTAAAGATAAGATGGCTTCACTCAAAGATAAGATAAGATAACTTATCTTATCTCAAGGGAAGTCACTCCACACTACTATAATACACTAGAGCACCCAGGTATAACTCATACTCTGATTCTACTAAAAACTTGCTTAAAGCCCATGTTAACTTAAGCATCGGAGTCTCTTGCAGGTACCACCACCCTCCGGTGATCAAGGATCAGCAGCTCCACCAAGTCAAACAAGTCGGACACGACAGCTCCGGTCACCACAGCAGATCTCATCCGAGATCGACCTTCAGTTTCAGGTAACTCTCGGAACACTATCTGCAAGAATAAAAGGGATATACAAAGTTGTGGAAACTATAGAGGGATCAAGCTTATGAGCCATACTATAAAGTTATGGGAAAGAGTGATAGAATGGAGGCCGAGACAAGAGACACAAGTAACAGAGAACCAATTTGGTTTTATGCAAGGCAGATCACCCACTGAAGTGAGATACCTGTTAAGAAGGATGATGGAGAGGTTTCGTAGTAATAAAAAGGATCTACATATAGTATTTATTAATTTGGAAAAAGCGTACGATAGGGTGCCAAAAAAGGTCTTATGGAAGGTTTTAGAAAAGAAAAGAGTAAGGATCGCATATATTCGTGCAATTAAAGACATGTATAATGGGACTACAACTAGTGTGAAGATTCAAGGTAGTGTGACAGAGGAATTTTCTATTGGTATAGGAATACACCAGGGATCATCCTTAAGTCCATACATTTTCACATTAGTCTTGGAAATACTCACAGAGCATATCCAAGAGCCTGTACCATGGTGCATGCTTTTTGCCGATGATATCGTCCTTTTGGGAGAGTCAAGGGAAGACCTAAATAAGAAGTTGGAGTTAGGGAGAGAAGCTCTAGAAGTGTATGGTCTGCGAATAAGCCATAGCAAGACAGAATATATGGAATGTAAGTTCGGCCTACGAAGGGAAAACCCTAACATAGAGGTGAAGATTGGAGATAACATCCTACGAAAAGTTAAGAGTTTTAAGTATCTTGGGTACATCATACATGATAATGGAGAGATTGAACACGATATAAATCATAAGATCCAATCAGGTTGGTCAAAATGGCGGTGTGCGTCTAGTTTTATATGTGACAAAAAGTGCATTTAAAACTTAAAGGTAAATTCTATCGCACTGCTATCAGACCGGCTATGCTTTATGGTACAGAGTGTTGATCGACCAAAGGGGAGCACAAACATAAGCTAAGTGTGGTAGGGATGAAGCTGTCGAGATGGATACGTGGTCATACGCAATTGGATAGAATAAGGAATAGAGATATAAGAGAGAGAGTTGGAGTAGCATCTATTGTGAAAAAATATAGTAGAATCGCATCTCAAGTGGTTTGAACATGTGAGAAGAAGACCGATAAAATACCAGTCAGGAGGGTGGATGAGATGGAAGATGGACTAGGAGTGAAAGGCAGAGGAAGACCTAAGAAGATCATCCATGAGATGGTCAAACGAGATCTACATGTAAATGGTCTCTCTATAAACATGATATATCATAGAGCTCAATAGTATCGTTTGATTCATATAGCCGATCTTACCTAGTGGGATAAGACTTTGTTTTGATTGTTTTTGTTGTTGTTTATATTATATTTTTAAATATTTTAAAATACAATAATACAATATATTATCAACGTATTGTTAAAGATAAATTAAAAGAAATTCTACTACAGCAATTTGCTCTCTACAAATTGCCCTACTCTAAAATTTTGAAGAAGACCATACAATGCCATAACGGATTGTTACATCGAAACCTAATCTCTGCCGTATCTAAAGAAAATCAGTCGTTCGGTTGATAGTAGATACATTCGTAAGGAAATATATTGGAAAAATCCATGACCGGTGAAAGACAGAAAGACGGTTCAGTTTGAAATTGCGGTTTTTTTTTTCAAAAAAAAAAAAAAAAGAAAAAAAAAAGGAGTAAGAAAGAGCAAAGTTCACCAAACTCCCCTCATCTTCAGATTTCTTGCTTTAGGCATTACTTACTGGCTACCGCTAATTCGGGTACATTTCTTTCTCTTGACTGCTTCACTTCTCTGTGTGCTTCTGATTCATTCTCAGTAACCGATCTATTGGAAGGTTAAAGAAAGAAAAAAAAGATTAGCCCCAGTGTTTAGTTTTCTTTCTGGTGCAATTTCTTTTCCAGATTTTGTGTCACCAAAGCATCTTGTTATTGATTCATTTGCGTTTGATTTCCTGGAGTGCTAAACGGCATGCGCTTTAGTTCTCAAAGTTGCATTCATTTTTTCATTATTTTGGGCTAAACTGTTTCCATTATTATTCAGTTACGCGTCGTTTCGACTAATTGTGTGTTAATTAATAGGTTTGCTCTTTTGGATTTTCAGTGTTTTGATTACCTTGTGAGAGAGGTGTGGGAGAGGAACAAATCTGTTTGTAATTTTGGATCTGTTTCCTGTGAAACCCTAATTTTCTGCATAAGTGAAGCTTCCTTACTCAATGGAAACTGGGGATGGAAATAGCAATGCCGATAGCCCTGAACGTACGGCAGGGATGGAGGGGTGCTTGTATTCCGAAGCTGTAAATAATGGAGTGGTAATTGTTGATGGAAGTGGTGCTGATGAGAGCAAAGAAATTAGGCATTCGAAGAAGGAAGCTGTAAATACCAGAGTGTCAACTGCAGATGGGGGTTTTCGGACATACAAGAGGCGCAAACATGTAAAGATGAGTTGTTCAGAAAGCAAAGCTCAGGAAGAAAGCAGAGTGTGTGCGGAAGCCGCAAGTCACTTTTCAGAACAGGTATCCTGCACATCTTTTGCTGCATGTGTGCCTTTTGATATTTGTTTGTTTTCATTTATCATATGGTATAGGAGATTTTATATCTAATGTATTGTTTTGTTTTCTGATATTTTGTAGAATTGTTAGGCACAAGCTGCTAGAATTTTAGGGTTATGTAGGCACTAGCAACTAGGCATGCATAAGACTGGAAAATTTTCAAGAGTGCTGATATTGAGGGATTTGTTTTCATAATTTTTCCTGTAAATAGTTTAATGCCAGATTCCACTTGGAATTATTTATATTTGTTCTAATGAGGAAAAGAAGTCTTGAATGCGAAGACCAGAATAGTAGTATGTTCACATGTTATTTGTGGTTCTCTCACTGCTAGGGAAGGTAGGAATCATGGGGAATGTGAGTCATCCTGAATATGCAGATATTGTAAAAGGATAGTCAGTCAACCATTTTGTGAGGTGTATGATGCAAATATTGTAACAAGTTGTGTGTGTTTGTGTTTACGTGTGTGAGGAATTTATTATTAAAACGGTAGTAACATAAAAGGATAGTCAGTCAACCGTTTTGCGAAATAGGCTTAGGAGAGTCATAGCTGCTGCAATGCTCTCCTATACTATTATCTTCTTTCTAAGCTGATATTAAGCTGATATCAGTTGTGGGTGCTACTGGTGTTTAAAGATACACATACATCTTTTCTCTTTGCCTATTTTCTGTGGTTCCTATCAGCCACTTAGTGTGTGAGTCTAAGATTTGTTAATCTGAGTTGCAGAAGAGACATTATTGCTGAAGGGCTAATGTTTTAGTAGAAGGAAAAAAAATTGCTGTTGTCTGATTTTATTTGTCAATGAGCATGCTGTTTTTAAACAATGAGTCTTTCTCTTTTTCTTTTAAAGAAAAAAGCTTTCGGTAAGTGCTAGTTGATTTGTGAAGTTAATGACAATTGTTGTGGAGAACACACACAATAAATGAATCCCGCACATTATTTTTCTCTTAGAATTTAGATATGAATGCAATTTACAAAATAGTTAGTGGAGCGGTGGGGTGGCTTGTGTAGAATTCCTACTTCACAAAATTTAGATGATTTAAAGAGCAATACTTACAATATCTTCATCCCTTCTGCAAAGCTGTAATTTAAGATTTCCTTTTATGCAGGCTGTGAAGAAACCATATGGTATAGCTGTAGGAAATACTTCAAAAGATAATTCAAATGGACATTGGGGGAATGTTGTACTAAATCATTTATATCATTCATTAGGCAATGATAACAGTGGCACAAAGTGGTGCATAAAGGAAGCACTCATGAGTAATCCAAAATCCATTACCGACATGGTTTGTTCTATGTCTAGAACTGCATATATCATGCTTATATCACTATTAAATTACTTTTGTCTCTTCCATCTTGCAAATCAACATATTTTTCTGCAGGAAACTTCTAAAATTGACAAAGATGGCCAAGAATGCTCTTCACACTTCGACTGTTCCTCTCATAGGTTACAGTTTGAAGCTAATGGGCATGCATATGTCATGCATGGTGGATGTTCAAGTGAATCAGATGGCAATGGTCTTACTAAGAAGTGTCAGCGTGTGTTCCATAATATCTTAGCCTCTGAAAAATTCAGTTCATTATGTAAGGTGCTCCTAGAAAATTTTCACGGAATGAAACCTGAAAGTGTATTTGACTTTAGTGTCATAAATTCAAGGATGACAGAAGAAGCTTATGAACAATCACCCACACTTTTCTTGTCAGATTTTCAACAGGTAAAATTTAAGTACCTATACAACTAACAGGTTTTGCATGGCTGTATGATTTTGCTTGAGAAAGTTTGAAAAATTTAGACAGCTGAATATCTGGATAGTATGGCTATTATTGTTGTTTATGTATCTTTCAACTTCTATGCTCTGAAACTGAAGTGCTTAAATTTATACTGATCCTGACATTTGAAATAACCTAAAGGAGATGTGTTGCGTATGGTGCACCTACATCATTCTACAGTGTAGGCAACTAAGCGAAAATATGGAAGCATACATAAGGAGAATTAGGGAATAATGGGGCAGTATTGTAATTGACCTGCTAAGCTGGCAAAGTAGTTGAGGGGAAATATATTCTGTAGGGGAGAGATAAGAGGTATTTAGGTGATGGAAAGTGTTGACTGAGGTATTCAGATCCTTGAGAATTAGGCTCAGAACTTCAGGAGTGAGATAGGCTCTTGAAATCCTATCACCTATGTTTTCCTTTTCTGTTTTCTTGGTAATTCAATAACATTCATACTAGAGAGGATTAAAATCACATGGGCTACACTGCTACAATACAATTCTTCATTCCTCTATTACCGTTCTTTTGTTCTTTTCTATCATCATGGTACCGGTTTATTACAAGATGTTTAACTGGAAGTTCAATTTTCAATATTTATTAGTGGTTATTTCTTCAAAACATTTTGCTGCGCTTATTTCATGTTATATTCTCTTATCTAATGCAATAGTTAAGCTGTTATGAACCATATTAATCTTGGATTTGAACAAGATAGACTTTATAAGAGTAAAGACATGGGTATCCCATATTCCTTGATTTAGCTTTTGGTGTGGAGTTAAGGCTAATCTTAAGAAGGTACTAGAGCCTATCTTGTTTTTTGTCTTGCTGATGTTCATCTGTGCAAACATCATGCCTTGAATATCCAATTTTGGGTGTGAGGGAGTGTGTTAAGTTTGAAGTTATTGAAGGGTACAACCAAGATTGCTCCTATAAATACCGGGGCATCCATTACCTCTTGAGCTAGCTTTTCGAGGTCACATTAGACTCAATTCTTATATAACCCAGTTTTGGAATTATTTTAAAAAGATAAAGTTGAAGCTTAGAAAAGCAAGCCTTTAGGTAAATTAGAAGCATCGTCGATGGAATTTATTTTTATAATAATTCTGGTATGACTGGTTTGTAATAAATTATCAGCAGCCTCCAGTAAGCACGTGCTGAAATGACTATCATAATTTTATTTGTTGTAGCTTATTCTAGGCCACAATTATGAATTATGGTAGTAAATCTTATTAAATATGTCCAACTTCAAAAGTATTTAAGTTATATTGCAGTCATTTTTCATGGTTAAAATTTTACAAAACTAGGATATTTACTGCTGTTGCATTAGCTTTACTTACATCAACAGCACATTTTCATGCGGGTCTTTCAAAGAAGGGATTGGCTTAATTTGGTAAATACATCCAACGAACTCCAATCCTTCTACCAATTAACATCTCACAAGATTTCTCAAAAACCTTGCTGTGCACTATGAAGCCTTCTATCACTCACCGTGGAGGTGTAACAGAGGAAAGAGAACCTTCTAAGGGGCCCCATTACTAAAAGAGAGTGAGAGTAAGGA
The DNA here is from genome assembly GCF_059453495.1 of Arachis ipaensis. Lineage (NCBI taxonomy): Eukaryota > Viridiplantae > Streptophyta > Magnoliopsida > Fabales > Fabaceae > Arachis > Arachis ipaensis. The sequence goes on along the minus strand of NC_142442.1, from coordinate 97,673,192 downwards.
GGGGCCTACTGATGTAACAGAATTGGCACATGAAAAGGGTAGTGGAAGGGGTCTGAGATCTAATTTTGTTAGTGATCAGTTCGGAGAGAGGAAATTTGAGGGAGTGATTGATGATGAGGGAGGACATTGAGAATTTGGAGAATGGACTCAGGCTTGCAGAGAGGCTGGGTTCTTGCATCCCTCTACTATTGTTATTTTCTCTTTTCCTTTTCTCCAACAAATAATACACTAAGTGGGGAGGGTGAATTCTCACTGAATCCACCATTCCACTTCATTTCCCTCTTTTTCAGTCCCTATCTCACTATTTTCCCTTTTCTATCACTGGTACATTATTTTCCTCTCTGTTTTCTCGATACTGGTTGTTACAAGTTCCTCCTTTTTTTTATTTTTTCTGAAAGGCAATTTTTCCAAGGAAAATGTGATACTCATACGGATCCAATCCATTTTTAATATCTTATGCATTTTTGATAATTAAAAAATAATGTTACTTGATGACTTAATACCAATCAAATTGATGTAAAAGTTATATTGCACAGTAATAGAACTTGTGATGTACAGGATTTAATGTTGGGCAATCAATGAAAATAAACTAATTTTCCTTAGATGAAAATGATGTATTGAACAAGTAATTTGACCAGATGTGATTAGGAATGAGTGAATTAAAATCAAATGTGTTACTTATTGTGGAATAGATGCTAAAAAATTTTTTGTAGGTGGTTTTCAGCATTTGCAAAGGCGGCTTGTAAACGACCTATTAAGGAGAGTAAATTAGATGGATGATAGTCCAACACCTATAGGTAGAGGGAGACCTAGAAGAACTTTAGGTAAAATCATTAAGAGTTTTGGATTTTAATAGATTGAAAAAGGCATTTTTCTGAAATGATACTATAGCATTGTGCTGTCATCGAATCATATACTTATCCTCAATGGAACCTTGTTACAAAGATTAGAAACATATATTGTGAATTACTTGAAAGTAACAATCAGCACGTTTGTTTTTTATATGTTGCACTCAAGAAAAACATACAATTTACATAAACGGTAGAAGAATGAGGTTATTGCCTGTCTCCTCATTTTTGTAGTGGCCGATATTTCTTGTAGAATATTGCCATGTGTTATGAATGATAATATATTAGAAGTTAGAGAACTCGAGCAGCCCTAAATGTTTCACAAATTAATTCATCCGTGGAATTTCTGGATCTGGTCTGATTGTTGCCATGGGTAAGGATAGTCTATAGTTCTGGATTTGTACAATGCTGGATTGCTTCCTTTTTTTTGGCTAATTTTGATGTAGGTTTGCATCTGGTTTGGTGTTAATATTTTGTTAAATTATTGTCAATGTTGTTTATATCAACCATTGAGTTGAACTATGGTGTTGTCATTTCTTTTTCAAGGTGAAATCTTTCTTCTTTAGTTTATGATTTGAGGGTAAATATGGCAATTTATCCAAAAATGATACACTGAACTTCTCAGTGTCTTCTGTAGACCCTGAGCAGATAACTGGGGAATGTAGTTTCTGGGTCTTATTATATGTTTAATCTTTGTGATATGGTTAGGTTTGGAGAAAGCTTGAAAACACTGCAAATGAGATTGTTGCTATAGCAAAGAGTCTTTCCAACTTGTCAAGAGCGTATTACTTTGAGCATGTAAATCTAAAACCTTCGCTATTGGAAAGCATCTTTAATTGCTTTTGAATATTCTTATCTTCCTGCTTTTTTTTTTTTTTTTTTTTTATCACTTTTGCTTACCTTAAATTTTTTGTTTAGGTGGGAGTTCCTGGACACGGTTCATTTGAGGATCAAAAACAAGTGGTATGACATAGGAGTATTATAATTTTATTTTAATATTTAATAAGCTGGTAATGCATGATATCTCATCAAATACCAAAAAGACAGAAAAGGAATTTCTTTGAAGTCCGCAATTGAGTTACTTCAGTTTATAAACAAGAGTAGGGATAGTAATGGGTACCTGTCGGGGCGGGTACCCCTCCCCCGCCCCCAATCTACATTTATAAAAAATGCCCCCTGCCCCGCCCCATTCCCATCACAGGTCTCCGTTTAATTGTTGCCAAGGGGATAGTGGCTACCCCTCCATGTTACCTTCAAAATTTTTTAAATAAATTTAGTACAAAACCCATAACACAATCCTTCAAAAATTCAATAAAGTTTAACATAAGGCAACACAAAACACAATTTAACCTAATCTAATACAGATGTTAAATATCCAAGAAGACAACTTACAACTTTTATATATAAGTGAGGGCATTTTAGTAAATTTTCAATCTGCGGGGATTTCGCCGGTCCCCATGGGGCTGATACCTCTACCTCCGTCTCCTTCTATGATGGGTTCCTGTGGGGATTTCACGAGTCCCAGTTGCGGGTAATCCCCATGGGTACAGTTTGGACCTTCCAATGTCTACAGCTAGTGCAGCTTTTATCCTAGCTGGCAGAAAACAGTTACTGCTATTCCTCTCTAAGCCTAGGCCTAGCTTAGACTTCCTATCTTCCTCTATTGAGTACTTTTTATGGGGGTTTCTTTTTTCTGTGGCATTTGGTGAAAGTAGGTTTAATCTACACATCTGATAGAATACTTAGCTGGATTCCTGGTCCTTTAATTAAAAATAAAATATTGCATTTATCTGAATAGGTTACAATTTCCATTTTCAAGATAGCATCTGTTTGAGAGATGCATGCAAAATACCTAGTTTGAAAGGAGAGTAACTAAGGAAAAGTTAAGAAGCAAACTCTATAGAGTATAGAGCATTGAGTTTTAGCTCAAAGCACGTCTAGCCTCTTTCAGGACTAACTGATATACGTTCAAATGCTCCCCAAAGCCTCCCTCAACTTTGGCATAGAGTTCCTCCACACACCAGGTTGTGGAACCCCCTTCTAATCATTGAAGAAAAAAGTAAGTAGTGGCAATCCTTTTCCCCTTGCACCTATTGTACTCTGACAAAAGCCAATGACATTCATTTGTATTGGTTATTAATCAACTGTATCCTAAAGCATAATAGCTGTGACAAAAAATGATTTTATAGTGAAAAAAGGATGAAATTCTGAAAGAAATTGAGACATTAAATAGGATAGGTAAGGAAGGTCTTATCTCTAGTGAATATTGTGAGAAGGGTTCCCAGTTAAATGAGTTTGAGGATCTTTTGTTGAAATAAAGATTAAAGAATTAGTTGGGGACAAAAGGCCAAATTCGAATGGAAGTGGATGTGAATTCTAAGCTTTTTTATAAGGTGCTTATTATTGCGAGAAAGAGGAAAAGTTTAATTGAGTAGTGGTTTGTGGGGATGGTTAGCTTGTTAAACAGACACATTTAGAGGAAATGTATTCTAGATCATTCCTTTGTAGTTTAAATTGGCAGCTATCCCTCGTGAAAAGGCTGCTTCTTGGAGAGACCCATTGGAGAAAAGGACATAAAGCAAGCTATCCCTCATGACTTTATTGCTAGTTTTTTATCGTGTCTTTTGGACAGACCTTTATGGTTCCCACCTCTCTCTCATGACACAATGCTCACTCTCTCACTCGCCAGCTAGGCTAGTTACAAAACCCACCCTAGTTCATAGTTCACTCAGTTATAATTAGGTTGTTAATATCTAATTGTCTAGGTATGTAACAGATGTTGTCAAAGTTTATCTTTCGAAGGTGTTGAAGAGTTCCATAACATGAGTATCATGTAGTTTTATGAGAAATGCTTCTGCAGTGAGGAAGATGATGAATCTTAGATTGTGCAGAATGTATGAATGAAAGTGAATTACCATGCTATTGTTCATTAGTCTGAGTTGGTAAAACAGAATTGGTAACCAGTGATTGCCATAACCAAATTTCCTAACTTAGCTAAATTGTATTAAAGGAATTTCTTAATTTGGTTGGCTCATAACTAAACCGATTGATTGCCTTGTGGGTCAATCTGATCTCTATCTTCCACACACCCTGCGCACATGCCGTTGTTTTTGTTAAATTAATGTTATACACTTATAGAACCGAAAAAAAAAACTTAACAAAGAAATCAAAAAATTCTGTTGAGGTAAGTTTTTTTGTATCTGAGGACATTATTTCTTGACTAAGAAATATAATATTCAATATTGTGGTTCACTTTTTCTTTATGTAAGTAAGAATTTGTTGTAGGCAGCTCGGTGAGGGACTTTTTTATTTTTAAAACTCAATGTCTGAAAGTCCTGGCTGTTAGATTTGGAGATTTTGCTGGCTTTCACTATAAATGGTGCACATGATCTGTTTTACACAACAAATGCAGACCCTTCTATTTATTTATTTATTTTTGAATCATTACAAAATGCACTCTTGATATGGTTAAAGATTTTGCCTCAGATTTATTAGATTGGTCTTGAGAATTGCTTTTCATGCTTTCTTGTCAAACAGTTCCATAACTATGCATTGGACAATGTTATGAGACCACAGCAGACAGAAGTTTGTGCTACAGATAAAGTCTGCAGTTGCAGGCATTGTGGAGGCAAGGCAGATGGGACAGACTCCTTGATTTGTGATTCATGTGAGGAGATGTACCATGTATCTTGTATTGTGCCGGCTTTGAAGGAATTACCTGAAAAAAGCTGGTTCTGTGCCAATTGTACTGCTATTGAAATAAGATCTCCACATGATAATTGTGTGGTGTGTGGAAGGTTGAATGCCCCAAAGTCCTTGAACAACATTGTTGGTGATGAGAGCATTCCTACAAATGATGAAACACACAATGAATTGGAGGAAAATTCAAATTGTACATATGATGGGATCGAGGTGTCCATAGGGAGAAGAAACTTGCCTGATTGCAAAATTTGTAGGGAGGAAGTAGATGGAGAAGATGTACGGATATGCGGTCACAATTCATGCCCTAGTAAATACTATCATGTAAGGTGTTTGTCCACTAAGCAGGTCCAGTCATATGCTCACTGTTGGTACTGCCCTTCTTGTTTATGTCGAGTTTGCCTCGTCGATCGAGATGATCACAAGATTGTTCTCTGTGATGGTTGCGACCATGGATACCACATCGATTGCATGGAGCCTAAACGGACTACCATTCCAAAAGGCAACTGGTTCTGCAGAAAATGCGATGCAGGGATCCAAGCAATACGCCGGGCTAAAAAGACATATGAGAATTTCAATTTTAGAACTGGCGAAGATGTTTCAAAACCTAAGTATAAGCTTGGCAAGAGATGGAAACAAGGACGAGAATTGGAGAAAGATGGAGGAATGGACATGCTTTTAACAGCAGCCAACACACTTAAATTTGAAGAGAACTTAGCTAGTAGCTAGATTGGTTAATAAAAAGCATGAATTCCTTGACGGCATATGCATTAACTGGTAAAACCCGATTACTTAGCATTTTGTGCATTATTTTGATTATTGACTGATTTTGTTAGGCTGTAGAACTGCCACATTTAGCTGACTTTTGGGTACAAAATCATTTGAAACATAGGACTATAGAGGCCGAAAGGATAAACCACCAAAAAACTGTATGCAAGAGTAAGTTGGTCATAACAATTATGTAGTACATATGGGTGATATGAAACTTGATTGTCTCCTTTGCTACTTGTGAATTGTAAGATATTGAGTGGCTCAACTTATGACAATTACGACTTGTTTTGTGTTCCTTTTTAGGTCCTAAACATGCTTGTGATAAAAAGATTTAGCACACCTGTTTTGGGTTTCTCAGAAAACTGCTGCTATCAAGAAGATCCTTTCTAAATGTTTCTCCAGACACAATGGCCATTTCTGCTAATTTTAAGAGTTAATTTCTTCAAGGAACCAAAGGCTGTGTTATATTTGTTATTTGAAGGAATAAGAAACAAAGCGTTTGACATTAACAATCAGAAAATCTCCAATTTATTAAGGGAGTGGGAGATAAAATTAATTCATACCTTTGCAAGTAAAACGAGCGGCAGCTTAGATGGGGCAACTGTAATCTTCAATATTGATTTTGTTAGATCTGCTGAGATGCCAGCAAATGCATCGGATTATCAAATATTCGTATAGGCATACTTATCCGAATTACAACCTAATGACCTATCATGTAACATGCATACATGTTTTATTTTTTTGGATCAGTGGGGGGCCAAAAGGCCCATAGACGTATTTTATAATCAAAGGTAAAAATATCAACGATAATGATGCATTTTGAAGTGGAGTAAAGTTACCTTTAAAAGAGTCGATAGAGAGATCCAGAGAATGAAAGAGGGATTGAAAAGAGAATGAAAGAGGGATTGAAAAGACTACAGAGTTTGAACTTCATAGAGACAGAGGAGAACCAAAGAAGGATGCAACTTTTGAAAGAGAACATAGCAACATTATGGAGACAAGAGGAGAAGTTTTTGGGCAGCGGTCTAGATTAAAATGGCTGAGATGGGAAGACAAAAATACGGCTTTCTTCCATGTCACCACTATTCACAGAAGACAAAGAAACAAAATAGAAAGGCAGAAGATTGCTTCTGGTCAATGGTTAAATAACACAAACGAGATTATGGAGCATATTGAAGAATATTTTCAAAAACTATTTGCTTCTTCTACTAGACATGGATTTGAAAGCATAATTAATAAGATTCCACAACGAGTTACAGAGGAGATTAACAAAGATATGCTCATGGACAATACAAATGAAGAGGTAAGAAAGGCAGTGTTAAGTATGGGTAGCCTTAAAGCTCCAAGACCTGATGGATTGAACGGGCTATTCCACCAGAAGCATTGGGAGGTAATTAGTAAGGAAGTTTGTGTAGTAGTAAGAGTTTTTTTCAGTAGCAGACATATACCAGAAGAGATAAACGAGACCATAATGGTTCTTATCCCGAAAACAAAGAATCCAGAAAGTTTAAATGAGCTTAGGCCAATTAGCTGCTGCAATTTCATCTATAAAATAATCTCAAGAATAATTGTGCTAAGACTGAAGAAGTGGTTGGAAGCTATTGTCTCGCCAACGCAGAGTGCGTTTGTGGGAGGAAGGCTCATTCAGGATAACGTTGTTATTGTTCAAGAAGTTTACCATAGCCTGAATAGGAAAGGAAAGGGAGGGTCGAATAGCTTGGCAATCAAATTCGACATGAATAAAGCATATGATAGGCTAGAATAGAATTTTCTGCAAAAGGTTCTTTTGGCTTTTGGATTTCAAACAAGATGGGTAAAGTCAGTAATGAAATGTGTTAGAGGAGCAAACTATAGGTTTAAAATTAACGGAAAGCTATCAAGGAAGATAAAGCCTCAACGAGGTTTTCAGCAGGGTGACCCGCTCTCGCCTTACCTATTTATCTTAGTAGCAGAAGTGTTTACTATCCTTATGGATGAAGCAAGAAGAGAGGGAAGAATCTCCGGGTTCAGGATTGTCCCTACAGCCCCAAATATCACTCACCTACTGTTTGCAGATGATTGCATCATCTTTTCGGAGGCAAGCGAGGAAGAAGTTTTTCAAATTGTCACAATTCTTAATGAATACACAGAGGCTTCGGGTCAACGAATAAATCTCAATAAATCAGACATCACCTTTGGTAATCAAGTATCAATTCAAAAGAGGGTTAATATTGAAGAAATACTAGGGATTCCGGCATGGGAATCACCTGGAAAATACCTTGGCCTACCTGCGATATGGGGGAGATCTCTATACAAAGCTCTAGCATGGATTGAAGATAGGATTATGAATAAGTTGGAGGGTTGGAAAGAGGAACTCCTTAACCAGGCAGGCAAGGAAACACTCATTAAAGCAGTAGTTCAAGCGGTGCCTGCTTATGCTATGAATATCATCAAGTTCCCAAGAGTCTTTTGGAGGAAAATTAATTCTAAGGTAGCTAGATTTTGGTGGGCTTCAGCAGGAAAGGAACAAGGTATACATTGGAAGAATTGGGAATCAGTCACAATAAGTAAACGAGATTGTGGTTTGGGGTTTAAGATTTAGAATTTCAAAACACTGCGTATCTGGCAAAAACAAGCTTGGAGAGCCTTGAAGAACTTGAACTCTATTTGGGTTCAGATTCTAAAGGCAATCTATTTTCTAGATGGCAATTGTTGGGAGGCTAGAATCAAGAAGGGGTCATCATGGGTTTGGAAGAGTTTAGTACATGGACGAGAACTTCTTAGGAAAAAAGGTAAATGGAGTGTAGGGGATGGATCGCAAATAAATATTTGGAGGGACACTTGGATTGAGGGAGCTAGCCGACCATTAGAGGGAGAAAGTCAAGGTGCATCCAAAGTTAAAGAGCTTATTGAAGAGGGTATGGGATGGAATAAGAGAAAACTTTTCAACATGTTTCCACAACAAACAAGAGAAGCGATCATCAGAACTCCAATCAGTGTAGTGAATAAGAAAGACTGTCTATATTGGCCACAAAAAGAAGATAGAATTTATTCGATTAGAACAGGCTATTATACTGTGAAAGAGGATTATCTAGCCAGAAATAAATGGAATCCATCTACCAGTATAGATAAGAGGCATCTATGGAGAGAAATTTGGAAAACGGAGGTTTAGCAAAAAATTAAGATGCATTTATGGAAGGCCAGCCAAAACATTTTGCCAGTGTATACTAGTATATGCAAAAAAAGGATTCTAGATAGTCCTTTAAAAAAGGATTCTAGATAGTCCTTTAAAAAAGCTAAACTATTGGAATACACTTATTGGAATGCTGCCGAAAAAAGAGCAGAGACTAGGATTGGAGAAATAAGAAGAAATGCAAACCTGGCTCGTTGGAGACTACCTCCGAATGATTGGCTAAAAGCAAATATGGATGCTACCTTCAAGAAGGAATCGGGCAACGGAACTATTTCTGTTGTAGTTAGAGACAAAGAAGGGAAGGTCTTATTAGGATTCACTAGTAAAATTCAAGCTAACTCAAGAATTATAGCTGAAGCCATGTCAATAAGATAGGCCCTAATCATCGTAAATAATTTACAATTGGAAAGGACATTAATTGAATGAGATAATCAAAAATTGGTGCAAACTATCAAATCCAAAAGTTCTATTCGCAGAGCATGGACAACAATTCAAGATATACAGATACTTTTAGAAGCTTTACCTAAAAAGGGTCTAACGTGGACTCCCAGGGATGGCAACCTCCTAGCACACGCAGTGGCTAAAGCAGCAGATGTGGAAACTCTATACCCAAATTGAAGCCATCAACCACCTGCAGAAATTCGTAATATAATACGAAAAGAAAGTTTGAGAACACAATCTTGAGGAAAAACATAATATTCAATGCAACGAATTTTAAGGTGAAAAAAGACAATGTTAAAAGAAAACGCAGTTAACTGGATTTCAAGCAGAAGGGACGCGTTAACAATGCAACCCTTCTCAGTAGGAATTCCTATCCTCCCTCCTGCACAGAGGCACAACGAAGTTCTGTTCATGGAGGAGACCAAATCGGACGTCTTGGAGCGACCTTGAAAAACCTACCTTGTCGTCTCCGTTGTTGGCCCCGTCAATGATCGCTGCGTTGAGGAGCTGCTCGTCGTCTTCGTCGCTTACCTTGCCGGAACTTGCTGCACAGAGGAGCTGCCCGTCGACTTCTTCACCGGCCTCGTCGGGGCATATTGCTCATCGGAGCTCATCTTGGTCATCATCATTGGCTTTGTCGGAGTTCGCTGAATAGAGGAGCTCACCGAGCCGCGTTGAGGACGTCATCCGCAACAACAAGATAGCTTAATTAATGGTTATGGAGTTTATTCACAGTAATGGTGGCCAAGGAACAACACTACCGCAACATTTAGTTTAGGGAGTGGGTTGTTGGGTGGTTCTTGGAGTCAGGTTTGGGTTGTTGGGCATAGCCCAAGTCCAAAAAAAAGGTGAAAAATACCAGTACACCAAAATATAAAAAGGTAAAAAAGATCAAAATTAAGACTACAAATAATGTTGAATTAGGTTAGTATATTTTTTATTCTTGAAGTTTGCTGAAAGTTTTAAAAATAATTTTGACTAACGGATTTTCTGTTAGTAACGAATTTTACAAATAAGTTCTCGTTGCTAGTATAGTTTCTGAACCAACAGAGAATCTTTTCGTACAAAAATTTTGGGTGTCACTAAAGCAAACCCAATAAAATTGATAACCGAAGTATTTAAACCTCGGGTCGTCTCTCAAGGAATTGCAGGGAGGTGTAGTTATTATTGGTTATGAATTTTCTGAGAAATTTTCGAATGAGGAATGGGAAAATAAATAATTATAAATTAAAGCAATGAAAATTAACAACAGATTTTATGTAATTAAAATAAAAAGCCTTGACTGGAAGAATGATTAATTGGAAGTTCTATCCTTGTTGGATTTTCTCAAGTGTAGCATCAAAAGGTTGTTATTTTTACTTAGTTAACCCTTACTAAATAAAGGGAAGTCAAGTAATTGAGCTAACTCTTATTCACAAATCCTAATCTTCTTCCTTGGGAATGATTAGCGTTAGTAAATAGAGAATTAGCCAACAACTTCCAATTTAACTAATTACTTAAGCATCCCAACTCAAGGGTCTCCTTTTAATCAACCCCCATGTCAAGTTAGGAGTCTACTCTATCAACATGCATACCATCTTCGTTATTGGGAGAAGGGAGTAGAAACGAGACATGATAATCGAAATAAAATTGAAAGTAATTAAATAAATAATAAAATTAAATGAAAAAGTACTCTTTGCATTAATAATTTAAATGAACATTAAACCTGGAATTGAGAAGAAGAAGAAATCCTAATCCTAAAACCTAAGAGAGAGGAGAGAGCCTCTCTCTCTCTAAAACTATATCTAAAATCTAAAATTGTGAATAATGAGAAGTTGTCCTTTTTGAATGAATGGATTCCCCCACTTTATAGCCTCTAATATGTGTTTTCTGGGTCGAAAACTGGGTCAGAAACAGCTCAGAAATCGCTGGCGGCGAATTCTGCAACTTTCTGCACGTGGCGTCTGTCACACGTACGCGTAGGTCACGTATGCGCGTCATTTGGCGATTTTCCATGTCACGCGTACGCGTCACTTGTGTTCTGCGCTAGGCACGCGTCTGCGTCATCCATGCGCGCGCGTCGCTGCCAATTTCTTCAAAACTTCATTTTCGCGCGTTTCTTCCAATTTTGCATGTTTCGCTTCTGTCCTCTAAGCCATTCCTTCCCTATAAAAGCCTGAAAATACTTAACACACAAATCACAGCATCGAATGGTAATAAAAGATAATTAAAATTCGCAGTTTTAAGGCCTAGGAAATTTGTTTTCACACATATCATAGAATACGGAAGGAATTGTAAAACCATGCAAATTATATGAATAAGTGAGTGGAGAATTGATAAAAACCACTCAAATTAGCACAAGATAAACCATAAAATAATGGTTTATCAAACTCCCCACACTTAAACATTAGCATGTCCTCATGCTAAGCTCAAGAGAACTAAAAGAGTGAAGAGGAATGGTAGAAAGTATAAAATGCAACCTATCTATATGCATGTAACTAAATGCAAAATGCTTTTACCTACTTGGTTAAAAGTAAACAAATTCTCCAAGACATATATAAATCAGATTCCACTCATTCAAATCACATAATAAAAGACAAGTAAATTTGTAAGAAGATAGCTCATGAAAGCAGGGAATATAGAATCAAGCATTGAACCCTCACTGGTAGTGTATATGCGCTCTAATCATTCAAGTGTATAGGGTAGTCCACTCTAGTATTCTCTATTCATGCTTTCTAAAACTTTGTTCTTCATCTACCCAATCAACAAATATTTAATGCACCAATGCAAACATCATGAGGTCTTTTCAAGGTTGTAATGGGGCTAAGTTAAGGGAGAGGATATATGTATGGCCAAGTAAGCTATAAATTGAATCTTTGAGTAACCTAAGCTATCACCTAACATACACACTGTTTATACTTTTAAAATCATGCCTAGCTATCCAAAGTTTCCACTTTTGCATATTTCACATACTCATGCATCAACCTTTCTTTTAATTTTTTATCACATATGTATTGATCTTTTATTAAACTTAGCATTTGGGGTAATTTTGTCCCCTTATTTATTTATTTATTTATTTATTGAATATTTTTTTAAAGTATAAAAGTAAACATAACATTATCAATGCACATGGATTTTTAATTTTTTGGGTCTTACATGAGTAAGCACTCAAATTCCCAATATTTTGTCAATGAAATACTGTACACCTTCATCAACCCAAGTTTCCACAGTTTTCCAACACTTAGTTGATACACAATCTCTATCTTAAGCTAACCAAAGATTCAATTGGGGTAATTAATTTTTTTCCGCTTAAGGCTAGTGATGTGGTAAAATATAGAATAAATGAGGATTAAAAGACTAAAGGTAGCTAACAAAGGTAATTGAAGGGTAGGCTTTTTGGGATAAGTGAGCTAATAAAATAATGGCCTCAATCATATGCAAGCATGTGAATACACTAAACATTGGACATATAGAGTGGAACAAAGTAAAGATTACAGTTATAGAGAAGAAAATACACAAGAATAAAATATTATGGTTAAATAATGTAACCATGTAATTAAGCTCAAATCTCATAGGTTGTGTTCTTTACTCAAAAATCATGTTCCAATTTACAGTCTTCAAACAAGTTTAACACAAAAGTTTTAATTTAAATTAGTGAAATTTTCAAAATAGAGTCGTGAAAAGAAACTTATTATTTTTCAACCAAATAGAACATGCATGCAAACGTCTATTACTATGCAATTTATCCTATCCTAACAAAAGAAAAATAACCTATTGGTGTTAAGAAAGAGCAATTACCTCCGGAAGTCAGGTACTGACCGACCTCCCCACACTTAGAGCTTGGCACCGTCCTCGCTGCATGCTGAGATGTGCAAGTGGGCGGGCTGCTACAACTGATGCTTTTCTCCAAAGAATATGCAGATTGACTTGTCGGTCGCCCCATATAGAAGTTCTTCGTTTTCCTTCTTCGGTGGCCATCCTGAAAGAAGAAGAAAAAGAAGAAAAGTGACCTAAGAACAAAGATATAAAACAAATAAAATATGCTTGGGTTAATGCCAAATAATAAGATTCTCAACTATATGGTATCTACAACATATAAGTGAGAAAATAATAGAAGTACATGGCATATCAACAGTGCATGAATTGAAACAATGAGGGAGAAAGAGTGGGTCATGAAAGACAATATAAATTCAAATCAATGCAAAAGGAATACAAGTGTCATAAAAGAGTAGCATGGACTTATAAATAATATTACCCAACAATGGAAACAAGTCACGAAGCACCAAAAGAAAGCAATAGAAATGCAACAGTGGAATAAGAACATTCAACACCAATAGAAAAATAATAAATATAGAAAAGAAAATAAAAACATGCATACAGTTAAAATGTAATGAACAAAAATATGCAAATAAATTAGGTAAAATAGAATGAAAGAGAATAAGGAGGAGAAGTCAAAGAAATGAAGAAGAAGGAAGTAAGAAAGGAAGGAGAAAGAATAAGAAGGGAGATAAGATAGAAGAAAAGAAATTAGGATTGGGAAAGAAAAGATAAGTAAAGTGGGCGTTGCAGGGTTCTGGTGATGCGGCGCTGTCGATGCGTATGCGTGACTAACGCATACGCGTGGGGCGCGCAATTGAGAAGGCGACGCGAGAGCGTCGCGTACGTGTACGTGTGACCGTGTTTGTGCTACTCGCGTGAAGCCAGCCTTGGGCACGCACAACTCTCTGTTCACTCAATGTTGTGGCCCAACTTTGCATATGATGCGTGCGCGTTAGGCACGCGCACGCGTGATCGCTCAGAAACTGAAAACGACGCGCACGCGTCAGGGACGCGTACGCGTGGGTGATTTTGTGCCTCTAGCACAGTGCCAGCACCAGGCCATCACAACTTTCGGCCAATACACCTTTTACGTCGATTTTTCTGGGCCACACGTGCGCGTCATTGACGCGTACATGTGAAATGCCAAAATATCAAGTGGCTCGTACGCGTACGCGTGATGTTGCTTGTGCGATTGACACGCTTTCTGCACCGCTCCCACAGAACTTACTATTCACTTTATATATATATATATATATATATATATATATATATATATATATATATATATATATATATATATATATATATATATATGCAGTATGCAGATGAAAATGCAGACTATATGCAGTAATAATGAGAAGAGTCACTAGAATAAAACTAAGAAGAAAGAAAAGAACGATCATACCATGATGGGTTGTCTCCCACCTAGCACTTTTAGTTATTGTCCTTAAGTTAGACATTGGATGTGCTCCCTGTCATGGTGGCTTGTGCTTGAACTCATCCAGGAATCTCCACCAATGTTTGTAGTTCCAGTAATCTCCAGGGTCCCAAATTAGACGCATAAAGTCTTCAAGCAAGTTGAAGCAAGTGACAAGGCCCCAAGAGTATTGATTGCTAGACTGAATTCCGGGGTCCCAAACATTGCTTTTGCATCTGTCTTCTTGTTGACCATCTTTGTTCCAACCAGGTGGTAAGCAATCCGAATTCTCACGGAGGCATCCAAACGGCTTCCTAGACCCATACAATTTAGAATTCTTCCAACCATGATAATTCAGCCGTGAGCTTCCTACCACAATGAACCTAGATTGTGTTGCCAACCACTAACCATCTCCCTCTTACTCTTATAGCCACAAAGAGCTCTAAGTTGCCCATCCGTCTCAAGCAAAGCATATTCAAGTGGGATAATTAAGCTTAGAGATGAGAAATTTACCCACTTGAATGAAGGGATGGATGGTGATGGCTTTGGGGGAGAGGTCTCCAACAACCTTGGCAAGGTGATCTCCAGCTCCATTCCCTTGGGCTCTTCTTTGACAACTTCTACCTCTTTGCAAGCTTCTTCAATATCAACCTCTTTCTCTTGGTAGCTTTCTTCCAATTCGATCTCTTCTTCATTGTTCATCAAGGGCATGGGAGGTTGTGCTTCTTCTTCTTTAATCTCCATGTCAAGTCCAATGGGAGAGGATTTAAATGTAGATAAGAATTCATCAATGATTGAATCTATCTCTTGATTATTCCCTTCAAAGTCTTCAACCATGATATGCCTTAGAGGTTGTACACCCTCCTCAACATCAAATTCAAACTCCTTAGAAGGGGGCTCTATGACTGGGCTTTCCCATGGACGTTCCGCATCTCCTAAGTCTTCAACCAATTCTTCTTCTTCGATAATTCTGGCTTCCTGCACTTGTTCCAATACAAAGTCATGCTTCTTACTGTCCACCGGAGTTTCTAGTGTCTCCTTCATGCTACGTTCTTCATTATATTCTCCACATAAAGCCATGGGGTTCCTTGAGTGTCCGAACGTCGGAAAGCTAATTGATTTATTGCTTGCTCCAGTTGATGAAGGGTTGCATGAAATCGATCCACTGTTTTCTCGAGACGATCCTTTCATTCTTGTTGCGCTCGGCTATCATACGTAGGATCATAGTGCTCCTGGATTGATGGATATGGACATGGTCTATATGGAGGTGGTGGTTCTTGGGAGTAATTGGGTTGGAATTAGGGTGGCTCTATGTATGGTTCATACAGTTCATAGGGTGGTTGGTAGGGGTGTGCATGGTTCAGTTTTTCCCTAAACTGAACTGAAACTGCACTAAACCATTTTAAATGGTTTAGAAACTGAACCAAACTGCTTTGTCACATAAGAAACTGGTTTTAAACCAGTTTATAATACAGTGCACCAGTTTAAACCAGTTCATAAAAAAAAACTGGTTTTAATTAAAAAAAACCAGTTTAAACTGGTTTATAGGCTAAAACTAGTTTTCACACCCTCTCTCTCTCTCCCTTTCCACTCTCTCTTTCTCTCTCTCTCTCTCCTTCCACTCTCTCTCTCCCCTTTTCTCTCCCTTTCCCACTCTCTCTCTCCTCTCTCTCTCCCCTTCCCTTCTCTCCCTCCTCTTTCTCTCCCCTTCCCCTCTCTCTCTCTCCCTTTTCTTTGTCCCCCTTCCTTTTTCTCTCTCTCCCCCCTTTTCCACTCTCTCTCCCTTCTCTCTCTCTCTCTCTCTCTCTCTCTCCTCTCTCTCCCCTCCCTTTCCCACACTCTCTCTCCTCTCTTTCTCTCTCTCCCCTTCCCCCTCTCCCTCCTCTTTCTCTCCCTTTCCTTTCTCTCTCTCCCCCTTCCTTTCTCTCTCTCTCCCCCTCTCTCTCTCCTTCTCTCCCTCTCTCTCACTCCCCCTGCCCTCTCTCTCTCTCTCTCTCCTTCCCTTCTCCCCTCTCTCTTCTTCTCTCCCTCTCTCGCCTTCCCCTCTTCCTCTCTCTCCCTTCTCTCCCTCTCTCTCCTTCCCCTCTTCCTCTCTCTCTTCTTCTCTCCCTCTCTCTCCCTCCTCCTTCTATTTTCCTTTTTTCTCTCTCCCTCCTTCCCCTCTTTCTCCCCTCCTCTCTCTCTCCCTCTCTCTCTCTCTCTCTCTCTCTTCCTTTTCTCCCTCTCTATTCCTTCCTCTCATTCTCTCTCTCCTATATCCCTCTTTCTCTCTCTTTCTCTCTATCCCTCTTCTCCTTTCCTTTCCCCCTCCTATCTATCTTTCTCTCCCTCTCCCTCTCTATCTCTCTCTCACTCCCTCTTTCTCTTAACATATATAAAATTAGATTTTACATTCTCTTTCTTACCCTCTCTCTCTCCCTCCCTCTCTCTCTCCTTCTCTCCCTCTCTCTCCCTCTCTCTCTCTCTCCCTTCTCTCCCTTTTTCTCTTTTCTTCCCCTCTTCCTTTCTTCTTTCCCTCTCTCCCCCTCCTTTCTCTCTCTCTTCTTCTCTCCCTTTTTCTCTCTCTCCTTCCCCTCTCACTCTTCCTCTTCTCTCTCTCTCTCTCTCTCTCTCTCTCTCTCTCTCTCTCTCTCTCTTCTTTTCCTCTCTTTGTCTTCCTCTCTCCCCCCCTTTTCTTTTCTCTCTCTTCCCTCTCTCTTCCCCTCCTCTCTCTCTCTCCCCTGCCCCTCTTTCTCCTCCTTCCCTTTTTTTCTCTCCCTTTTCTCCCTCTATCCCTTTCTCTCATTCTCTCTCCCCTATCCCTCTTTCTCTCTATCTCTCTCTCCCTCTCTCTCCTTCCCTCTTCCCCTCCTCTCTCTCCCTCTCTCTTTCTCTCTGTCTCTCTTACTTTCTCTCTCGCTCTCTCTTCCTCTCTCTTACGCTCTTTCTCCCCTCCCTTCTCTCTCATTCTCTCTCTCCTCCTCCTCCTCTCTCTCTCTTTTTCCCCTCTTTTTTCTTCTTTTCTCTCTCCCTCCTTTTCTCTCTTATTTTGGAGAAAAGAGGGGGGAGAGAGAGAAGAGGGATATATAGTGAGAGAAGGTTGAGAGAGAAAGAGAAAAGAGAGAAAGAAAGGGAAGAAAGAAGAGAAAGAGAGAGAAAGGAGGGAGAAGAAAGAGAGAGAAGAGGACAGAGAAAGAAGAGAAGGGAGAGAGAGTAAGAGAGAAAAGGGAAAAAAGAGAGAGAGAAAGAGGAAGAGAGAAGGGAGGGGGAGAGAGAGAGAGGAGGGAGAGGAGAAAGAGAAACAAAAGGAGAGAGAGAGAAAAAAGAGGGAGAGAGAGAGAGAGAGAGAGAGAGAGAGAGAGAGAGAGAAGGGGGAAGGGAGGGGGAGCGAGGGAGATGGGAGAAAAAGGAAAGAGAGAGAGAGAGAGCGAGAGGAAAATGAGAGAGAGGAGGAGGAGGGGAAGAAAGAGGAGAAGGAGAGAGAGAGGAAGAAAGAGGGGGGAGAGAGAGAGGAAGGAAGGGGGAGAGGAGGGAAAGGAGAGAGATAGAGAGAGAGAGAGAGAGATGGGAGGGAAAGAGAAAGGAGGGAGAGGAGAGAGGAAAAGGAGGGAAAGAGAGAGGAGAGGGAGAAAGAGGAGGATAGAGAGAGAGAGAGGAAGAGAGACGGGAAGGGAGAGGGAGAGAGAGAGAGAGCGAGGGAAAGAAGAAAGAGAAGGGGGAGAGAGGAAAAGGAGAGAGAGAGAGAGAGAGAGAGAGAGAGAGAGAGAGAGAGAGAGAGAAGGGGGAGAGAGAGAGAGGAAGGGAGGGGGAGAGAGAAGGAGGGAGACAAAAAGGAGGGGAAGAGAGAGAGAGAGAGAGAGAGAGAGAGAGAGAGAGAGAGAGAGAGAGAGAGAGAGAGAGAGAAGGGAGAGGAGAGAGAGAGCGAGGAAAAGGAGGGAGAAAGAGAGGAAGGAAGGGGGAGAGAGAGGGAGAGGAGGGAAAGGAGAGAGAGAGAGAGAGGAAAAGGAGGGAAAGAGAGAGGAGAGGGAGAAAGAGGAGGAGAGAGAGAGAGAGAGAGAGAGAGAGAGAGAGAGAGAGAGAGAGAGAGAGAGAGAGAGAGAGAGAGAGGAAGAGAGACGGGAAGGGAGAGGGAGAGAGAGAGAGCGAGGGAAAGAAGAGAGAGAAGGGAGAGAGAGAGAGAGAGAGAGAGAGAAGGGAGAGAGAGAGAGAGGGGAAGGGAGGGGGAGAGAGAGAGAGATGAGGGGGAGAAAGAGGAGAGAGGGAGGAAGGGGAGAGAGAGAGAGAGTGAAGGGAGAGAGAGATAAAGAGTATGTAAAAACTAATTTTAGAGTTTAAATAAAACCAGTTTTAATTTGGTTTAAAACTAAACTGAACCATAAAAGCTGGTTTTCAATAAACTGGTTTTTCATAAAAACTATGGTTTCAGTTTAGTTTTTTATTTAAAAAAACTGGTTTATTTAAAACAGTTTCAGCTCAGTTTCAATTCAGTTCAGTGAAACCAGTTTTTTTGCACACCCCTAGTGGTTGGTATGGTGGATAAGGGTTGCGGTCATATGGAGGTGAATGGTGTAAAGGGGCTTGTGAGTATGGTGGTTCAAAGGTATGTTGGGGAGGTGGTTCATAAGCATATGGTGGGGTTGTTGGTAACTACAAGGGGGTCCACCGTATTCATCATCTTGGTACGCTCCCTGGAATGGCTCTTGACCATAGTAATTTGGTAAAGGTGGTTTGTCACGAAAGGGTCCACCATAACTATTGTCTTGATATGCATTACAGATTGGTTGTTGGTTATAGCGCATTGGAGGGGGTTGTTGCCAAGAGGGTTGATCAAATTCTTGTGGCTCCTCCTATCTTTGAGTCTTCCAACGTTGATGCCTGTTCTCATTATAGCTTCCATTCCTTACAACAACATTGGAATCAAACTTAAAGTCAGAGGGGTGAGAATTCATAGTAGCTAAAGAAAATAAAAACAAAAACTAATAAAAATTAATGAAAATAAACTCGTAAAACTAGAAACACTAACAAAGAAACGAAAAAGCAAATATTTACAATAACAAATAATAAGGCAGATGTTTGCAATTTCTCGGCAACGACGCCATTTTGACGAATGGATTTTCTGTTAGAAAAGAATTTTACAAATAAGTTCTCGTTGCTAGTATAGTTTCTGAACCAACAGAGAATTCTTTCGTACAAAATTTTTGGTTGTCACAAAAGCAAACCCAATAAAATTGATAAATAAAGAATTTAAACCTCGGGTCGTCTCTCAAGAAATTGTAGGGAGGTGTAGTTATTATTGTTTATGAATTTTCTGAGAAATTTTGGAATGAGGAATGGGAAAATAAATAATTATAAATTAAAGCAATGAAAATTAACAAGAGGTTTTATGTAATTAAAATAAAAAGCCTTGACTGGAAGAATGATTAATTGGAAGTTCTATCCTTGTTGGATTTTCTCAAGTGTAGCATCAAAAGGTTGTTATTTTCACTTAGTTAACCCTTACTAAATAAAGGAAAGTCAAGTGATTGAGCTAACTCTTATCCGCAAATCCTAATCCTCTCCCTTGGGAAAGTCAAGTGTCTCCTTTTAATCAACCCCCATGTCAAGTTGGGAGTCTACTCTATCAACATGCATACCATCTTCGTTATTGGGAGAAGGGAGTAGAAAAGAGACATGATAATGGAAATAAAATTGAAAGCAATTAAATAAATAATAAAATTAAATGAAAAAGTACTCTTTGCATTAATAATTTAAATGAACATCGAACCTGGAATTGAGAAGAAGAAGAAATCCTAATCCTAAAACCTAAGAGAGAGGAGAGAGCCTCTCTCTCTCTAAAACTACATCTAAAACCTAAAATTGTGAATAATGAGAAGTTTTCCTTTTTGAATGAATGGATTCCCCCACTTTATAGCCTATAATCTGTGTTTTCTGGGTCGAAAACTTGGTCAGAAACAGCCCAGAAATCGCTGGGGGCGAATTCTGCATCTTTCTGCACGTGGCGTCTATCACGCGTATGCGTAGGTGACGCGTGCGTGTCATTTGGCGATTTTCCATGTCACACATACGTGTCACTCGTGTTCTGCGATAGGCACGCGTTCGCGTCGTTTATGCGCGCGCGTCTCTGCCATTTTCTTCAAAACTTCATTTTCGTGCGTTCCTTCCAGTTTTGCATGTTTCCCTTCTGTCCTCTAAGGCATTCCTGCCATATAAAGCCTGAAAATACTTAACACACAAATCATGGCATCGAATGGTAATAAAGGATAGTTAAAATTCGCAGTTTTAAGGCCTAAGAAACATGTTTTCACACATCACAGAATACGGAAGGAATTGTAAAACCATGCAAATTATATGAATAGGTGAGTGAAGAATTGATAAAAACCACTCAAATTAGCACAAGATAAACTATAAAATAGTGGTTTATCAATCTTTTAATTTTATTTTGTTCTAGAAGTTTTCAATTTGCATCAAATTTATCCCTCATGATTAATTTTTAAAAAAATTTATGACCAAATTCAACAATAATTTCACAACTTTCAATACAAGTAAAATAAACATAGTTATCATGCATTATTATTAGATTGGTCCTAGACATTTCAAAAATTTAGATGTTAGGATATATTTGATGCAAATAAAAATTTTTTGGAATTAATTTAAAGCAAAATAAAATTTAGGAGTATTTTTAAAATTTTTTGCAAACTCCAAGGATGAATATATTTCATACTTTGGCCCACTACAAGAGCTAGACCCAAAATTACTAAAGTCCGATCTACATTATAATACTAACATTTGGACCCACGATACGACTTACCCGACCCTAAAAAGGTTGGACACGGCAACAGGGGCCTAGCCCTATTTATTTTAATAAGTAACTATCTCCTATAATATCTCCTATTGATCCAGAAGGGAGATCTCAACAACATCCTTAATAAAAGAGAACAATTATCTACCATCAAAGGAGGAGCTACTTTGTAAAATAGTTATTAGCCTACCATCTACAATTATAAATACCCTATGAGTCTCAGGTATTCTTCAAACTCCAATCAACTAAAAAACCTGCCTAAAACATTTGCTAACTTAAGCATCGAAGTCCCTTGCATGCACCCCCCACCAAGCTCTCCAAAGATTTTAGACAACAACCTTTTGCTGAGGAGACAAAGGAACATCTCACTAAAAAAGAAGCCAGGTGTAACGACCCAACTTCCAGAACGTCATGATCGTACCGAAAGTAAGGCGTTACCAACCTGCTTTCCTTTATTAACTATTTACTATTGAGCCTCTAGTTCGATATCGTGTTTCAGTTTTAGTAAAAAATGCCAGAAAATTTTATTTTTATTTATCAAATCATATATCAAGCATCACCAAATAATAATAATCATATAATTATTAGTAAATATTATACAAACAAATTCAAGTGTAACTTAGATACAACTCCTATCCCTCTTTATAAAATAAAATCTTAAGTAACAAAGGCGAGGGAATTCTATGAAAGCAACTCAATTCAAAAACTTAACTCATAAATAGGGTCTAACAATCGCCCGCAGCTTCAAACTGAGTCTTCGAACCTGTATCATTGAAAGGGTGGAAGATTTTGGGGTGAGATCAAACCACACGTTCTCAGTAGGGAATGGGAATGCCGTAAAAGTAATGATTAACATGCAAATAATTAACATACTCAAGGAAACTATATTTTTATCAAACCTTTTTGAAAATACTATTCTTGGTTTTACTTTAACTAATTATTTACCTCTTTCAAAAATCTAAGCTCAAAACAAATTCCAAAATATAAAACTGGTCACTTTAAGTATTTCTCAACCACATAGTTAATTTTCAATCACAACGTCAATTCTTAATCATCATCATACATTCACCAACTAATAGCACTAACAAGAGATTCAATTCAGCACACAAACAAGTCACAGTAAGGCAAACAGCACAATCACAGGGAAGTACAATGAGCAAACCCAATCAAATGCAAATGCACACACAATGATGATGCATGTCTAGCCTTAGTGCAGGTAATGAGCTCATTTGTCGGTTACATACCCGCTCCCGACGTTACTCGGAGTCCTTTGACCAGGTAAGGCTTCCCTGTTGGCAACACCCATCGCAAGAGTCCTTTGACTTGCGGGGCAAACCACTGCAAGAGTCCTTTGACTTGCATGGCGGCACTAACAACCCACTGCAAGAGTCCTTTGACTTGCAGGGCGGAGCTAGTCTGCCCAACACACTCACTGTAAGAGTCCTTTGACTTACAGGAGCACACTCACATACACTCGCTGTAAGAGTCCTTTGACTTACAGGAGCATATGCTAGTTATGTATTTTCTCGATACCTCTGTAAGAGTCCTCTGACTTACAGAATAGCATTATAGCTAAATATCCCAGGGAAGCGCTCTTAGTGGTCGTACCACCATCTATCTGGCTGCCTTCACACAGCAGATCATTACATAATCATTCTCATTATCATCATTCATTATCATTCTCATTATTCATCATTACTTTCACATTCTTATGCAATACCACTTTCTTTCTCTATTCAATCATACTATACAAACTTTACATCTCTCACTTTTACAACATCTTGGCTCAAACCATTTCTCTTTATCATTCGGATTCAAACCTTATAAATTCACCAAACTTTTGAAAAGTAATCCTTTATTTCAAGCTTAAAACATCATTCTTTTCATATTGAATCAATCTCAAGATATAGCTTCTTTCTTAAATAATTTAATTTTGAAACATAGACCTTTCTTTGGTAAATCAAATTTAAAATAGAGTAATTCTTTTCTTAACTAAATAAAACTTAAATAATATCATTTTTCCAAATCCAAGTCTTCTAAAATAACTTTTCAATTAAAACAGATTTTATAAAATTTGGGCAGCACCTCCTCTAAAACTCGGACTTAGCCACCCTTACGGGTTCCCTCTTTCTCAACTATTCATCTGCCTTTTCTCAACAAGTATCAAATAAAAGGTTCTCAACCAATCAGAAAATCCACAATTCGCAATTCGCACATAATCCATCATCAATCCAACTTCAAACTCATCAATTCATAAATTATGTTAACCAAAAGACTAACAGTTCCTCATTCCCAAATATCCAAACACATTATCACCCAAGAATTTAGCTTCTTATAGTTTCCAATTATTATAAATTATCTTTATACTTTTAAAATAACTGCATTAGTTTACAATTTAGATTTAAAGGAATTAAATTAACAATCGATTTATGATCTCTTTACAATTCACAAGTACAAACCTAGCTTATCAACAATCAATTCAACATCCAATGTCTTGCCTACAAGCAAAATCAGAATCTCCAGCAAACATTCACCAAGCAATCCTCAATTCACATATTACTATAATCAAAGCACAAACATAATGTACTCATAGCTAGCCTAACTAATCAGGATTAAGTAAAATAAGCAAACCACTGATCATTGTCATAACAACCTCAAAAGCAGTCACAATTCACAGCCATAGCCAGGATCAATAAATCATGACATAGAAAATTAGTCCAGCCATCACAGAATTATTTATATACTCTTAAAGTTACTATATTATTTTAGAAAAGCAGGTTCTCAAGACAGTTTAATCCTTTAAGTTCTAATCCTTCAATAACCACCGGATCAAATTTCAGCCAGTCACGAGTCAATTTCACAGCCATTCCGGTACATCGGATAACTAAAATCAACAGCAAGCACTTGTTTTCAATAATTAGAATATAACCACAACTCAACCAATTTAGCATAATTACATCAAAATCAGAAAACCAATATCAATCACAACAGCAACCAAAATTAATCTTATCAATTAATCACTTACAATAATAAAACCCAGTAACGTTCACAGCAACAGTCCACACTCAATTCATCAATTATCCATACGACATCTTTTCAATAATTAACCCAGCATATATCAATTTAATAAATTACACTAAACTAATCATTATTCACAACCACATTTAATTCCAGTCACAGCTCAAAATATTCACAACAACTAACAAATTTCAAATGCATTTCAGGTCATTCATGCCAATTAAGAAATTCTTAACCATTGTTAACCATTTGCACTTATTCAAATAACTTGGTGGGCATTCTAAATTAAAAACGTTAAATCCCCTACCTCAAAGTCGAAACTCGCGGAAATCATTAAACCCAGCAGCTCCATTGATGGTGAAAGGTCTCAGCTTCAGCCAAGCAGCAGCAGTAACAATTCAAGGTAAAGCTGGAGCAACATCAACTCTAGCAGCGATAGTGGCGCTCTTCTCAGATTGCAAAAACAGGGGCAGAGCTCAGTGACAGTTATAGGTTCTTTCCCCACCATCGTGTTTCTCCCCACGGCAGACACAACAGTGGCAGTAGCGACTTCCACTAGCGGCGGCTCGGACGGTAGTGGCGACAAGGGAGGCTTTAGCGACAATGACCAACTTTAACGGAGCTCCTCTGCTGCGTTCTCTTTGCTTTGCGAACTCCTATGTCTCCCTCTCTTCGTGCTCGTCGGTAGTGGCGATGAGGGCGACGGTGGCGGCGCAAGGATGGCAGCGACAAGGCTGGTTGTGGGCCTCTCTTGTTCGTGCGTCTCTCTCTCTTCGTGATTCTGTCCCCTCAACGACGACTTGTGGATGGATCGGCGGCGACGCGAGCTTATGGCTCCATGGATGGGACGACGCCGTGAAGCAGCTCAGCGGCGAGCTCCAGGGAGGCGGCACTGACGGCGAACAGCTGCTGCTTCCTCTATTCTCTTCTCCGTTTTCTCACTCTCCCTCTTTGATTTCCCATTTTTGGAAGTTGCACTGAAGGGGGTGAAAGGGGGTGGGGTGCGGCTATGGTGTAGGGTGCTAAGGATTAGGGTTTTTTGTGAATTTGGGAATTAGGGTTTCTGATTTCCAATTTGGAAATTAGGGTTAGAAATTAAGGATTTTATAAAAGAATATGGATAGATATGAATAGATATTTTGATAAAATTGGAGGGTAGGATAATTTTAAAATCAAATATACTCTCTTAAAAATATTTAGGAACATTATTTATCAACATATTGCTATGTTCAATCAATTATTTCTAATTTACATTATAAAATGAACAAGTTAATAATATTTTGTAAAGTAAAATTTAAATTCAAATATCAATTTTCTAGATTAAATCATACAAATCTCTATTATTTTTCTATCTCTGAAACTTTAATTTCAATTTATAAAATAATTAATTATAATAAAAATTGTACATAAATATTAATTGACTTAAACTTAAAGTATTTATAAATATCAATCTAATCATTTCTAATAAAATAATTTCTAGGAGTTCAAATTAATAACATAATTCATTCAAAATAGAATTTATTTAAATTAAATTATACAATTCTTCTATTTTTTTCAATTATCAAAATTATAATTTCAATTATACCAAATATCTAATAAAGATTATATAAAAATTCTAATTAATTTAAACTTCAATTATCATGAAACTCTATTTAATTACCTTTAGTAAAATAATTTTCTTAAAATAAAATTATCATCAAATAAAATAAATCACAAATAACTAATTATTTAATTTTCAAAATCTAGGGTTGTTACACCAGGAACTCACGTTCATGCCCAAATCTATCTGTTTCAGGTTACCCCTGGAAGTCTACGATCGATCGTGGCAGCTAACTGATGTAAAGATTATCGTTAGTCTAGAATTTCTCAATAGAGATTCATGTCATGGTATAGTCCTAGACCAACATATTACCCTTTGATCAAATTTTGATATGGTTGTCACTAGTTCAACACCAATAAAAAGTAACCGAGAGTATTAGTCTCGGGTCGTCCTCAAGAGAATGGGCAAACATGTGCATTAATATTGGTTAGAATTCCAAGATTGGGAGTCATGAATAAGAATTTAAACTACTAAAGCTTAACATGCAATAAATTTAAAGTGTAAGAAACTATATCAAAGCAATTAAAGCAAAGTATAAGTAAATGTGATCTAACAAGGTAACATATAAATCTACTTCTACTCTAGAACTATGTAAGCAACTAAACTAACTATAACAAGAATCAAGTAATTGGGATTTTTGGGTTTCAAGTATGAATTATAAAAAGGCCTCTTGGCTAAGGCATAGGAATTGGGATAACCATCCTTGTCTAATAACCACATATTGACACTTATGAGGAACCAAACCCATTAAGTCTACTTCTACAAGTAAAGTATGTCAAATAGGCTTGATCAACTTCAACTCATAAGTCCTAATCGAACTACTAATTGGCTTAATAGTAGACTAGTGTCAATGGGTATCAATTTGACCGACAAGGGTTCTCAAAGCACTAATTCAATTAGACCCAATGACTCAAGGTCACCCAATTTCCTTAGCCTAGACCAAGAATATGGAAAAATACTCCATAATCAAAGGAAACATTTCATCAAACACATGGTAGGCATTAACTAAAGACATATTTAAATTGCAAAATTAATTGGAAATTACAAGTACCCACTAACAATTATCAATAGAAAACAACTTAATTAACACTATCAATCGTAGAAAATATCAATGCACTAAGAGAAATTCAAAATCAACAAATTCATAAAATGAGAAGAAAAGAGAAAACACAGAGAAAATCAAATTCTAGCATAAGATCTAAACAAATTACAACTAAAGGAATTAAGATTGAACAATTAAAATTCAATTCAACAAGACCCATTTAAGAAAATTCAACAAAGGAAAATAAAAATAAACTAAATCTAGAGAGAAGTAGGAGTTTCTCTCTCTAGAAAAAAAACAAAAAACTCGCTAAAATTATGTATGTGGTGTGTATGAGTGAGTCCTCCTTTTCCCTTTGGTTCCTTGGCTCTTTTCCATGAAGAATTGAGCTCAGATTGGGCCTGGAGCCTTGCAGAAATTGCCAGTCATGATTTCATTAATGAGTCACGTGCTGGGCGCCACGCGTGCGCGTCGGTCACGCGTGCGCGTCATATGAACTCCTCGAGCCATGCGTACGCGTAAGTCAGGTAAAACGTGTCAGTGGGATTTCGCGATCACCACGCGAGTGCATTAGCTTATGCGCGCCAATCTCAGCTACACACGGCCATGCGTGTGCGTCAGTCACGCGTTCGCATCGCCCCCACTTTTCCAAAGCTTTATTCTTCATGTTCCTTCCACTTGTGCATGCTTCCTTTCCATCTTCTAGGCCATTCTTGCCCTATAGATCCTGAATCCACTTAACAAACACGTCTCGGCATCGAATGGTAATGGAAAAGGATTAAAATTCAGCATTTTTAGGGTTAAAGAAGTATGTTTTGAACCATGAAACATAATTAGGAAGGAAACAAAAAAGCATGCAATTTATATGAATAAGTGTGAAAAATATTGATAAAACCCACCAAATTATACACAAGATAAACCTAAAATTGGGGTTTATCAAACCTCCCACACTTAAACCTAGCATGTCCTCATGCTAAAAATTAAAAGACCAAAGAACATAGGAGAATAAGATTTATGGAATGCAATTTACCTACATGGATGCAACTAATGCAAGTGCTTCTATTTATTTGGTCAAAAGTGAATCAACTTCCAAGAACATATATGAACACATAGGGCCAAGGTGATAAGATGATTCATGAACTCTACCAATTCAAGTATCAAAACGGAGTGTAGACAACTTGTAAGAAGAACGCTTGTGAAAGCAGGGAACAAGGCGTTGAGCATCGAACCCTCACCAGAAGTGTATCCTCTCTAGTCGCTCAAGTGTATAGGGTTGATTCTCTCAATTCTCTTCTAATCATGCTTTCAAAGATTTGTTTTCATCTAACAATCAACAGTTATTCAGTGTATGCATACATTTATCATGAGGGCTTATCTTTAGGTTGTAATGGGGTTAGGGTAAAGGTAAGGATGCATATATGGCCAAGTGAGCTCGAAATTTAAATCCTTGATTAACCTGAGCTTTCATCCAACACAAATAACATCCTATACAATTCAAATATAAACCTAACTACCCATTTATTCACTTTTTCACACACTCATGCATTCTCTTTCAATTCACAACCCATATGCATTGGTTATTATTGGCTTCACCTTGGGGCATTTTGTCCCCTTTTTATTGCTTTCTTTTTCTATATATTTTTCTTTCTTTTATTTTTCTATTTCTTTTTCTACATTTTTTCTTTTATTTTTCTTCTCTTTTTTTTTCTCTTTTGATGAATTATATGCAATGATACCAATGCATGTGGTCTAAACATTCAATACATGAGTCTGTTCCCAATTTCTAATATTTTCAATTAAAAATATAAAATCACACTTTTACCTCTACGAATGTTCCCAAACTTCCCCCCCACTTAAATGACACACACTCTCACTAGCCTAAGCTAATCAAAGATCCAAATTAGAGGACATTTATTGTTTTTCACTTAGGGGTAGTGATGTGCTAAAGTAAAGAACAAAAGGGGGTTTAACATAGGCTCAAAATTGGCTAACAATGGTAGATAAAAGGTAAGGCCATTTGGGCCAGTGAACTATTAAAATAACAGCCTCAATCATATAAATGCATTGATACACAAAATAATGGACATAAAGAATCAAACAAATCAAAGATTGCAATCATATAAAGAGAACAATGCACACAAGAATGGAAATAAGTGGTTATATGATGTAACCACGCAATTAAGCTCAAAACTCACATGTTTGTGTGTTCTTAGCTCAAAAATCTTTTCCAAAATTAATTCCTTAAAGCAAGTTCAACACAATTTTTTTTTTGTCAAATTGGTAAGGTGCCCTAAAAACAGTTTTTGGAAAAGAAATCATCACCATAACCAAGTAGTTCTAACACAAAGATAAGTGGAATATGTACAAGCTCTAAAGCTATCATGCAATGCAAGTAACTTCAAAAAGACAAATTATGCTAATGATGAGTGGATATTTTATACGCTTTTTGGCATCATTTTTATATAGTTTTTAGTATGTTTTGTTTAAGTTTATTAAGTTTTCATAGGTTTTAGTGCAAAATTCACATTTTTGGATTCTACTTTGAGTTTGTGTGTTTTTATACAGTTTTAGGTATTTTCTGGCTGAAATTGAGGAGCTGGAGCAAAAGTTTGATTCAGAGACAGAGAAAGTGCTGGAGATGCTGTCAGGATCTGACCTCCTTGCACTCGAAAGAGCTTTTCTAGAGCTACAGAAGTCCAAATGGAGTATTCTCAATGGCTATAGAAAGCTAACATCCAGAGCTTTCAGAAATATATACTAGTCCATAGTTTGCTTTAGAATTGAAGGCCCAAAACTGGCGTTCAACGCCAGCCTCCTGCCTTGTTCTGGCGTCCAATGCCCACTAGGGAGTAGCCAGAATTCCAACGCCCAAGAAGGAAACCCTAGCCAGCGTTCAACGCCCTTGAGGCCTCCTAGCACGTGGATCTCAATCAAGCTCAGCCCAAACACTCACCAAGTGGGCCCCAAAAGTGGATTTTTGCATAAAAAGACTGTTTTACCCTTCCTATGTAATCCTAAGTCATTAGCTTAGTATTTATTTGAGAACTTTTACAGTTTTAAGGGGAGGACCTGTCATATTTCGTTTATCATTGTATCTTCTATCAGTATGAGTTTTAAAACCTCCTAGGTTGAGGGGAGGAGCTATGCTGAGTTTTATTGATTAATAAAGTACTACTGTTCTATTTCTATACGTGTTTAATTCTCTATTCTAAGATGTATATCCGTTTTTCATCATCATGAATGCGTTGAACCGGCACAAGGTTATCTCATTCTACATGGGTTCAGCGTGAGTCTTTCATTGGACAGTGACTAACCCATAGTTTGATTATACATCTCCTAGATGGCTAATTCATAACTTCGATGGGGACTTCTCGAGACACCAGTTCAGCCGAAGTATGGGGATATTAGAGTCTTTCTGGTAGAGGCTAGAACCAAAGGCGCAGCATTCCCTGATCCAGAATATTTGACCTTGTCTGTGGGGTTTTGAGTAGGATCACCAAGGAGAATGAACTGCAGGAGCTTCACCCTCAATCAAACTGCATCCGCACTAACCCTGGGGTTTAGATCTGGAGGAGTATTAGTGATCTCTAAAAAAGGCGTTAATCACATACAGCCTTTCGTAGAAGAAATCATTCACAGTTGAAGAAGACAATAAAACCGGATTGATCTAGAAGAACAAAGCATCTCCAAGCCTTAACCATCTTCATATTATTGCATTCACCATCAACTGAGTAACATTTTATTTATTTTTCATTTATGCGAATTAAACAAACAAACAACTCTTCTATCCGCCTGACTAAGATCTAGAAGATAACCATAGCTTGCTTCAAATCACAATCCTCGTGGGATCCACCCTGACTCACTCAGGTTTTACTTGGACGACCCAGTGCACTTGCTGATTCAGTAACATGAAGTGTAATTCCGTGCTACCAAGTTTTTGGCGCCGTTGCCGAGGATTGTTTGAGTTTGGACAACTGACGGATTATCTTGTTGCTTAGATTAGGTAATTTTCTTTTTGTTTTTTTTCTCTTTCGTCATTAATTAAAAAATCAAAAAATAAAATATCTTTTCTATCTTTTACTTGAATTTTCGAAAATTCCAACAAAATTTTCAAATTTTAATTTCAAAATCATTATCTTATCTTATCTTAGTTTCAAATTTCAAATTCAAATCTTTTCAAAATCAAATCTTTTCAAAAATCATATCTTTTTCAAATTACTATCTTATCTTTCTATCTTTCTTTAAAATTCAAAAATCTTATTTAATCTTATTTCAAATTCAAAATTTAAAATTCAATTTCAAAATTTAAAATTTAAAATTTCAAAAATTCAATTTCAAAATCTTATCTTTTTCAAATCTTTTTCAAATTCTTATCTTATCTTTCCTAATTTCAAATTTTAAATCAAATCTTTTTCAAATATTTTTAATTTCTATCTTATCTTTTCTAAATTCAAATTTTAAATTCAAATATTTTCTAATCTTCTATCTTATCTTGTTTTCAAATCTTTCTTAATTAGTTACTTGTTTTCTCTATCTTCTTTTTCAAAACTTTCTAACTAATTCTTCTCTCTCCTAATTTTCGAAAATCCCTCTTCTATTTCTCTCTCTTCTTTTTCAAAATTCAACAATTAAATTTTCAAATATTTTTAGTTAATTAAATTTTATTTTCGAATTTGATAAATAAATAAAATAAAAACAAAAATATTTTAATTCTAGTTTCTAATTTTGTTTCTGAATTATCAAATTCTCTAATCCTCATAGATGAATTCTTGTTCTCGTTCTTCTATCTTCATTCTTCTTTTCTTTGTTCTTCACATCTCACAAGGAGTTCTCTGTTCTTGAACATAGATCTCCCATTTTTCCTCTTTCTTGTCTTCTTTTTCTTGTTTATGACCAGGAACAGAGATAAAGAACCTCTATTTAAACCTGATCCTGAACCTAAGAAAACTCTAAAGAGGCGTTTACAACAAGCTAATGTACAACACTTTAGAAGAAACCTCTTAGAAAATTTCGAATAAGAAGTTGACAACATGGCAGGCGAGCCTAATCATGGAGGAGATACAACAGAGGTTCTTGGTGACTACACCATACCTACCTCTGACTTCTATGGAAGAAGTATTTCCATACCATCCATTGGAGCTAACAACTTTGAGCTTAAGCCTTAGTTAGTTTCTCTTCTGCAACAGAATTGCAAGTTTCATGGACTTCCTAGCTAAATTCTTGCAAATCTGTGACACTATTAAGACAATGGAGTGAATCCTGAAGTCTATAGACTTATGCTCTTTCCCTTTGCTGTTAGAGACAAAGCTAGGATATGGTTGGACTCTCAACCTAAAGAAAGCCTAGACTCTTGGGAGAAGCTGGTCAATGCTTTCTTGGCTAAATTTTTTCCTTCTCAAAGGATGAGAAAAACCAGAGTGAAAGTTCAAACCTTCAGATAAAAAGAAGGTGAATCCCTCTGTGATGCTTGGGAAAGATACAAGCAACTGATCAGGAGGTGTCCTCCTGACATGCTCTCAGAATGGTCTATCCTAGGAATTTTTTATGATGGTCTATCTGAGATGTCAAAAATATCATTGGACAGCTCTGTAGGTGGATCACTCCACTTGAAGAAAATGCCTGTAGAAGCAAGAGAACTGATTGAGATGGTTAACTCCAATTCATGTACACCTCTGAGAGAAATCCTGTGAACAATGGGGTTCCTTAGAAGAAAGTAGTTCTTGAAGTAGACACTTTGAATGCCATATTGGCTCAAAATAAGATCTTGACCTAGCTATTCAATATGATCTTTCAACATTTGACTGGAATGTAAGCTGCAGCTGGCAGCACTCAAGAAGCTTCTTCTGAAGTAGAAGCTTATAATCCTGAACAACCCACCATAGAAGAGGTGAATTACATGGGAGAACCCTATGGAAACACCTACAATCCTTCATGGAGGAATCATCCTAATCTTTCATGGAAGGATCAATAGAAGCCTCAGCTAGGCTTCAACACTAACCAAAGTGGAAGAACTCAGAACAGGTTCATCAACAGACCACCATTCCCATCTTCTCAGGAACATATGGAGACTCTTAAGCAGAGCTTTTCTGACTTAGTCACTATAGTCTCCAGCCTCTCTAAGACCACTTATAGTTTCATAACTAAAACAAGATCCTCCATTAGAAATTTGGAGATACAAGTCGGTCAACTGAGCAAGAAAATCCCTGAGACTCCTCCTGACACTCTTCCTAGTAACACAGAAGTAAACCCAAGAGAAGAGTACAAGGCCATCACCAGAGAGGCTGAGGCCAAATCTGGAGAGACTAGGATGGCATTGAACGCCAGTGAGGAAGACCTCACTAGGCGTTCAACGTCCAAGCTGGCACAGAAGCTGGCGTTGAACGCCAGTAAGGAAGCCCTCACTAGGCGTTCAACCCCCAAAATGGCCAAGAGCCTGGCGCTGAACGGCAGTGAGGAGGTCTTCACTGGGCATTCAACGCCCAAGCTGGCACAAGAGCTGGCATTGAACGCCAGTGAGGAATACCTCACTGGGCATTCAACGCCCAAACAACCATTAAAGCTGGTGCTGAACGCCAGTGAGGTAGCCTCACTAGGCATTCAACGCCCAAAGAACGACCAGAACTGGCGTTAAACTCCAGTAATGTCATACCTACTGAGTATTCAGCATCCACTGAAGAAACTCCTATCCAAGAATTAAAGGAATCCAAGGCTCATATCACCATAGAGGTTCCCTTGCATGCACTCCTACAGTGCATAAGTTCTGATGAATACTCATCCTCTGATGAGGATGAGGACACTAGGGAAGAGCAAGTTGATCGGTACCTAAGAGCTCTCATGAAGCTAAATGCCAAGCTGTTTGGTACAAGACCTTTGGAGAAAGAACCTCTAGTGCTTACCAAAGAACTAAATGCTTTGGTTCAGCAGAAGCTACCTCAGAAGCTTTCGGATCCCGGATGCTTCCTAATTCCTTGAACCATAGGCTCCATAACCTTTGAGAAGGCTTTGTGTGACCTATGGTCAAGTGTAAACCTCATGCCACTCTTTGTAATGGAGAAGCTGGGCATCTTTGAGGTACAACCTGCAAATATCTCACTTGAGATGGCAGACAAATCAATGAAGAAAGCATCTAGCTTAGTAGAAGATGTCTTGGTGAAGGTTGAAAACCTTTTACATCCCTGAAAACTTCATTATCTTAGATACTGGGGAAGATGAGGATGAATCTATCATCCTTGGAAGACCTTTTCTAGCAACTGCCAATGCTATCATTGATGTAGCTAAGGGAGAACTAATTTTAGAACTAGGGGAGGATCACATCTTGTTCAAGATGTCTCACCCCAACTCTCCCTCTGAGAAAATAGAGATAACTGTGCAACACTTAGTGTTCCAACCATCATTTTTAGTGCAGAGCTTTACTAAACCCCCAAACATCCATTCTAATTTTGGTGTTGGGCAGCCATTAACAAGCCTTGCGAGCAAAGGTACTAGGAAGAAAGTACCTAAAGGCTGGAGGGACAAGAAAGTCTCCACTGAAGGCCTCTCACCTGGCATGAGAGTTGTCTTCACCAAGAAGCCAGTCATACCACATACGGTGAGTTGTGTCCTGTCTCTAGAGCTTGTGGAGCTCA
Source organism: Arachis ipaensis (assembly GCF_059453495.1). Taxonomy (NCBI): domain Eukaryota; kingdom Viridiplantae; phylum Streptophyta; class Magnoliopsida; order Fabales; family Fabaceae; genus Arachis; species Arachis ipaensis. Next base: position 97,638,983 of record NC_142442.1, on the reverse strand, counting down.
TTCATGAGAAGACAGGAAGAAAGTTCACTGTAAGGGGCAAAATTCTGAGCCCATATCTATCTTCGTAAGTAGCTAACCGTTAAGCTAATTACGTTAAAGAAGCACTTGTTGGGAGGCAACCCAACCCTACTTAGTTATTTCTATTTCTTTTAATTTCTTAAATTTGTTTTTTCTTTGGTAATTTCCTTAGGTTCACGATCATGTGCAGCAGTCAGAACAGAGACAGAAAGGGTCAGCAATGAAAACAGGACACTCTGGATGGAGTGTTGCTGGCATTGAACGCCAGCCAAGGAGCACTAGCTGGGCGTTCAATGCCCAAACTGGCAAACTTGCTAGCGTTGAACGCCAGCCAAGGAGCACTGGCTGGGCGTTCAACGCCCCAAATGACAGCAAAGATGGCCTTGAATGCCAGCCAAGAGCAGAGTGCTGGGCGTTCAACGCCCATGATGAAGGGCAGGGAATCTAAATTCCCTAGCCTCTCAGGACCAGTTGGTCCCACATCATCTTTACCTACTCCACTTCTTCCCTCTTCTTTTCACACTTTCCCAAACACTCTTCCCTAAAACCTAGACCAATCAAATCCATATCACTTTTCCAAAACCATCAAATCTCCCACCAACCCTCACCCACTTCAAAATCAAATTTCCCTCTCATTTACACCACCCATGACCGAACCTAACCCTAGCCCACTCCTATAAATACCCCTCACTCTAACCTTTCATACACACACACTTCATACACCTTAAAGCCCCCTAGGCCAAATTGTCTTCTCCCTCCTTCTTCTTCTATTTTCTTCTTTTTTTACTCTATTCTTCTCTTTTGTTTATTTTTGCTCGAGGATGAGCAAAGCTTTTAAGTTTAGTGCGGGAAAAGTGTTGTTTTTTTCTTTCCGTTACCACTTATGGCACCCAAGGTTGGAGAACCCTCTAGAAAGAGGAAAGAAAAGGCTGTAGCCACCACCACCGAACCTTGGAAAATGGAGAGATTCATCACCAAAGCCTATCAAGACCACTTCTATGAAGTAGTGGTAGAGAAGAAGGTGATCCCAGAGATCCCTTTCAGGCTTAAGAAGAATGAGTATCTGAAAATTCGAAGAGAGATCCGGAGAAGAGGTTGGGAAGTCCTAACCAATCCCATCAAAGAGGTTGGGATCTTAATGGTGCAAGAGTTTTATGCTAATACATGTGTCACGAAAAACCATGACATTAGTGTGAACCAAAATCCCAAAAATTAGAGCACCATGGTCTGAGGGAGAATCTTGGACTTTAGTGTGGAAAGTGTGAGGTTGGCGTTCAACTTGCCTTTGATGCAAGGAGACCCACATCCTTACACTAGAAAAGTCAACTTTGATCAAAGACTGTATCAAGTGCTCTCAGACATCTGTGTGGAAGGAGCACAATGGAAAAGGGATTCCCAAGGCAAGCCTACTGATGTGTGAACTTTTTTTGATGTAGAATTTCTCAATTGAATTCTCGTTGCAAGTATAGTTCTAGACCAACAAAGAGTCCTCACATACAAAAATTTTGGTTTTCACATGTACAAACCCCAATTAAGAATTAACCGGGGTATTTGAACTCCGGGTCATCTCACAAGGAATTGCAATGAAGTGAATGATTATTGGCTATGAAGGAACAAGGGGGGGTTTTGGTTCATGAGATGGCAAGAAAGTAAATTAAGTAAGTAGGTAAAGAAAGCAAGTAATAAAGAGAGACATTCATGGCAAGAATTGAGATCATAGGCTTTCTATCCTATTCATACATTGATTAATTCATCTTATTTAGTCAACTCCGACAAACGAAGGTATCATGTCATCTTCACATAGGGAGAATGTCAAACAAGACTAATTAATCATGTCACAAATATAAACAAGAATTTATCTTATTACGTCATCTCCAACATTGGAAGAAGATATAGGTTATCTTCCATGAGAGAAAGTCTAACAAGACTAGTTAATCTCAATCCAAAAGTCCTAATCATCTCACTAAGTGAATTAGCAAGAGATTAGAGTTAATGGAAATAATACTAGCTAAAGACTCCTGATCACCAACAAGAGTTGGGTTTTCATGACTCAAGATTACCTAATTACTCTTTTCAAGCCAAGAATGCTCAAAATATACTCTAACATCCAACCAAGGATTTTGTCAAACACTTGGAAGGCATAAAAAGAAAGCATAATAAATGACAAGAAATAGTAAAATCTATCAACTACAAATTGTAAGGAGACAAGATCAACAAATCAAATTCACAATAAAAGATATCAAACATCAATTTCATTAATAGAAAATCCAAATCCAACAAGTGTTCATCAATCCTAAACAAAGAGGCATAAAAAGGAAAATTAACAAGAGGGAACAAGAAGATTACATCACTAGAGGATGAAAATGTAGAACAAACAGGATGAAAGCAAGGAATTAAACATGGATCTATGATGCAATTAATCCTAGGAACCCTAATTCTAGAGAGAAGAGGGAGCTTCTCTCTCTAGAAACTAAACTACATGATGCAAAAACTTCAAAACAATTGCTCCCCTTTTGCTTGGACTTCAATTCTGCATGAAATACACTCAGAAACAAGTTAGATTTGGGCCTGGACAGCTCAGAAATTGCCCCCAGCATTTTGCCTTTAAGTGGGCCATGTGAGAATACCGGCGCGTGCGCGTGATGAGCAGATAATTTATACGCTTTTTGGCATTGTTTTTAAGTAGTTTTCAACATATTTTAATTACTTTTTAGGAGATTTTTATTAGTTTTTATTCAAAATTTACATTTCTGGACTTTACTATGAGTTTGTGTGTTTTTCTGTGATTTCAGGTATTTTCTGGCTGAAATTGAGGGACCTGAGCAAAAATCTGATTCAGAGGCTGAAAAAGGACTGCAGATGCTGTTGGATTCTGACCTCCCTGCACTCGAAATGGATTTTCTGGAGCTACAGAAGACCAATTGGTGCACTCTCAATTGCGTTGGAAATTAGACAAACTGGGCTTTCCAGCAATATATAATAGTCCATGCTTTGCTCAAGTTTTGATGACGCAAATTGGCGTTTAACGCCAAATCTTTACCCTATTCTAGCCTTAAACGCTAGAAACAGGTTGCAAACCAGATTTAAACACCAGAAATAGGCTACAACCTGGCGTTTAACTCCAAGAGAAGCCTCTACACGTGTAAAACTCAATGCTCAGCCCAAGCACACACCAAGTGGGCCCCGGAAGTGGATTTTTGCACTATCTGCACTTAGTTACTTATTTTCTGTAACCCTAGCTACTAGTTTAGTATAAAAACAACTTTTAGAGACTTACTATGTACCTGATGACATTTTACACATTTCATATTGTATTTCGGATGGCATGAGTCTCTAAACCCCATGGTTGGGGGTGAGGAGCTCTGCTGTGTCTCTATGAATTAATGCAATTACTTCTGTTTTCTATTCAATCACGCTTGTTTCTATTCTAAGATACTTGCTTGTACTTAACCATGATGAATGTGATGATCTGTGACACTCATCATCATTCTCAAACTATGAACGCGTGCCTGACAACCACTTCCATTCTACCTTAGATTGAGTGTGTATCTCTTAGCCTCTTGGTTCATGATCAGAGTCTTCGTGGTAAAGGCTAGGATTATTGGCGGCCATTACTGAGATCCAGAAAGTCTAAACCTTTTCTGTGGTATTTCGAGTAGAATCTGAGATGGGATGACTATGACGAGCTTCAAACTCACAAGTGCTGGGCGTAGTGACAGACACAAAAGGATCAATGGATCTTATTCCAACATGAGTGAGAACCGACAGATGATTAGCCGTGTAGTGACAGTGCATTTGGACCATTTTCACTGAGAGGACGGATGGTAGCCATTGACAACGGTGATCCACCAACATACAGCTTGCCATGGAAGGAGACCTACGTGCGTGAAGAAGAAGACAGTAGGAAAGCAGAGATTCAGAAGACAGAGCATCTCCAAAACCTCAATCTGTTCTCCATTACTACATAACAAGTACTATTTAATTTATGCTTTTTACTCTTCATAATTATAATCACTCTTATCATTGATTTCCTGACTAAGAATTACAAAATAACCAAAGCTTGCTTCAAGCCGACAATCTTCATGGGATCGACCCTTACTCACGTAAGGTATTACTTGGACGACCCAGTGCACTTGCTGGTTAGTGGTACGTGTTGTGAAAAGTGTGATTTACAATTCGTGCACCAATTTTTTGGCACCATTGCCGGGGATTGTTCGAGTTTGGACAACTGACGGTTTATTTTGTCGCTTAGATTAGGAAAAATTTATCTTTTTGATTTACAGTCATTAAATTAGAGTCTTTTATTTTCCCTTCAAAAATATTTCAAAAATTTTTTTTCTTTATTAATTTTTAATTTTTCTTTGAGTCTTTTGTTTGAGTTTAGATTCATATTTTAAGTTTGGTGTCAATTGCATCTTTTTATTTTCCTTTAAATTTTCGAATTTGTGTTCATAGTTCTTTCTTGATCTTCAAGTTGTTCTTGCTATTTTTCTTGTTTGATTTTTAATTTTTCCTGTTCTGTATCTTTTCTTGTTTTTCTTGTGCATTTTCAAATGATCAGTATTCAAAAAAATTTATATACATTAAATACCTTTTTTTTAAAAAAAATACGTTAAATTTATAGCTCAGTTGGCTAGAGCGTTGTGCTTATGTTCTTGGTAATTGGGTATCTTCCTTTTAAAACTTTTCCAAAAATAATTTTTCTTTGATTAAATCTTGTGTCAAACTTTTAAGTTTGGTGTTCTCTTGTTATTTTTCTTTAATTTTCGAAAATTTATTTTTAGTTTTCTAAAAATTTTATGTTTGGTGTTCTTTTTATGTTCTTGAGTCTTTGAATTTTATTCTTGTTGTTCTTGTGAGTCTTCAAGGTGTTCTTGAGTCTTCTTTGTATTTTGATCTTAAAATTTTTAAGTTTGGTGTTCCTTGGTGTTTTTCCTCCAAAATTTTCGAAAAACAAGGAGCATTAGATCTAAAAATTTTAAGTCTTGTGCCTTTTGTGTGTTCTTCTCCTTTCTCATAAAACTCAGAAAAAAAAATATCCTTTCCTTTAATTGCTCATAATTTTTGAATTCATTAGGTTGATTTGGTCAAAATTTTTAAAATCATATCTTTTTCAAAATCTTATCTTATCTTTTCCAATCTCAAATTTTAAAATCATACACTTTCAAATCTTTTTAATTAATTACTTATTTTAATTTTCAATTTCCTTTTTTATCTATTTTTCTAATTTTCAAAATTATAGTTAATTTTTTATTATTTTATTCTATTTTATTTTCCTTTTAATTTTCGGTATTAAAAAAAATTTAAAATTTTTTTTATATTTTACAATCCACATCATCTCCCTTTCTCCATCATGGATCCAAGTGGAAATGAACAGTCCAGAAGGACTCTGGGGTCATATGCTAATCCCACTACTGCTGCATATGGGAGTAGTATCTGTATACCTCCCATCAAAGCAGGCAGTTTTGAGCTAAATCCTCAGCTCATTGTCATGGTGCAGCAAAACTGCCAGTATTCCAGTCTTTCACAGGAAGAACCTACTGAGTTTCTGACACATTTCTTACAAATTGCTGACACAGTACATGACATGGAAGTAGATCTGGATGTCTACAGATTGTTACTGTTTCCATTTGTTGTAAAAGATCAAGCTAAGAGGTGGTTAAATAACCAACCTACAGCAAGCATAAGAACATGGAAATAGTTATCAGACAAATTCCTGAGTCAATATTTCCCTCCAAAAAGGATGACACAGCTAAGACTGGACATCCAAGGCTTTAAACAAGAGGATGATGAATCCCTTTATAACGCCTAGGAGAGGTACAGAGGGATGCTAAGGAAATGCCCCTCTGAAATGTTTTCAGAGTGGGTGCAGTTAGACATCTTCTACTACGGGCTTACAGAAAAAGCTCAGATATATCTAGATCACTCAGCTGGTGGATCTATACACATGAGAAAGACTATTGAAGAGGCTCAAGAGCTTATCGATATAGTTGCTAGAAATCAGCATCTGTACATAAGTAATCAGTCCTCCATGAAAGAAGAAGCCAAGGCAGTATCAACTGACTAGAGTCCTCAGGAACAAGTTACTGAACTCCATCAGCAACTATCTTCTATAACAAGGCAGTTAGTAGAAGTTAAGGAGATGCTACAAGAAACTAAAAATGCTAAAAAGGATATAGAATCAGAATTGAATCAGACAAAACAGCAGTTATCAAAATAGATAACAGAAGAATGCCAAGCAGTTCAATTAAGAAGCGGAAAAACATTAAATACCTCAACTCAAAGCAGCAGAAAGCCAAGAAAAGAACAGCTGACAGAGGATGAGCAACCTGCTACCCAAAATCCCTCTGAGAACAGTAAGAGCCCAGAGAGTAATAAGTCTGGCGTTCAAACGCCAGAAAAGGGTGAAAAACTGGCGTTAAATGCCCAATCCATGTTCAGTTCTGGCATTCAAATGCTAATGAGGGATCAGACACCTGCAAGTGCTGATAATAACTCCCTCAAGAAGGCTTCTCAACCTGCCTCTGTAGGAAATAAATCTGCAGCAACTAAGGTTGAAGAATATAAAGCTAAAATGCCTTATCCTCAGAAACTCCGCCAAGCAGAATAGGATAAACAATTTGCCTGCTTTGCAGACTATCTCAGGACTCTTGAAATAAAGATTCCGTTTGCAGAGGCACTTGAGCAAATACCCTCTTATGCTAAGTTCATGAAAGAGATCTTAAGTCATAAGAAGGATTGGAGAGAAATAGAAAAAGTTTTTCTCACTGAAGAATGCAGTGCAGTCATTCTAACAAGCTTACCAGAAAAGCTTAAGGATCCCAGAAGCCATGCACATTAGAGGGTGCTTGTACCAAGACAGCTCTATGTGATCTTGGGGCAAGCATCAACCTAATCCCTGCATCCACTATCAGAAAGCTTGGCTTGACTGAAGAGGTCAAACCAACCTAGATCTATCTTTAACTTGCTGATGGCTCCATTAAATACCCATTAGGCATAATTGAGGACATGATTTTTAAGGTTGGGCCATTTTCCTTCCCTACTGACTTTGTAGTGCTGGAAATAGAGGAGCACAAGAGTGCAACACTAATTCTAGGAAGACCATTCCTAGCAACTGGACGAACCTCATTGACGTCCAAAAAGGGGAGATAACCCTGAGAGTCAATGAGGATGAGTTTAAGTTGAATGTAGTCAAAGCTATGCAGCATCCAGACACATCAGAAGACTGCCTGAGCGTTGATATTATTGACTCCCTGGTGGAAGAGGTCAATATGACTGAGAGTCTCGAATCAGAGCTAGAGGACATTTTTAAAGATGTTCAGCCTGATCTGGAGGAACCAGAGGAAATAAAAGAACCTCTGAAAACTCCTCAGGAAGAGGAGAAACCTCCTAAACCCGAGCTCAAACCACTACCACCATCCCTGAAATATACATTTCTGGGATAAGGTGACACTTTTCCTGTAATCATAAACTCTGCTTTAGAGCCACAGGAAGAGAAAGCACTAATTCAGGTGCTAAGGACACACAAGACAACTCTTGGGTGGTCCATAAGTGATCTTAAGGGCATTAGCTCAGCCAGATGCATGCACAAGATCCTATTGGAGAATGATGCTAAGCCAGTGGTTCAACCACAGAGGCGGCTAAATCCCGCCATGAAAGAGGTGGTGCAGAAAGAGGTCACTAAGTTACTAGAGGTTGGGATTATTTATCCTATTTCTGATAGTCCCTGGGTGAGACCTATCCATGTTGTCCCTAAGAAGGGAGGCATGACAGTGGTTCATAATGAAAAAAATGAACTGGTTCCTACAAGAACAGTTACAGGGTAGCGTATGTGTATTGACTACAGAAGGCTCAATACAGCCACCAGGAAGGATCACTTCCCTTTACCATTCATAGACCAGATGCTAGAAAGACTAGCAGGTCACGAATACTACTGCTTTTTGGATGGCTATTCAGGTTACAACCAAATTGCAATAGATCCTCAGGACCAAGAGAAAACATCATTCACATGTCCATCTGGAGTATTTGCATACAGAAGAATGCCTTTTGGTCTGTGCAATGCACCTGCAACCTTTCAGAGGTGCATGCTCTCTATCTTCTCTGATATGGTAGAGAAATTTCGGGAAGTCTTCATGGATGACTTCTCAGTATTTGGAGACTCATTTAGCTCCTGTCTCAACCATCTAGCACTTGTTCTGAAAAGATGCCAAGAGACTAACTTGGTTTTAAATTGGGAAAAATGTCAATTTATGGTGACTGAAGGAATTGTCCTTGGTCATAAAATTTCGAACAAGGGAATAGAGGTGGATCAAGCTAAGGTAGAGGTAACTGAAAAATTACCACCACCCACCAATGTTAAGGCAATCAGAAGCTTTTTGGGGCATGCAAGATTCTATAGGAGGTTTATAAAGGATTTTTCAAAAATCACAAAACCTTTGAGCAATCTGCTAGCTGTTGACACGCCATTTGTGTTTGACACAGAGTGTCTACAGGCGTTTGAAACTCTAAAAGCTAAGCTGGTCACAGCACCAGTTATTTCTGCACCAGATTGGACATTGCCATTCGAACTAATGTGTGATGCCAGTGACTATGCCATTGGTGCAGTATTGGGACAGAGGCATAACAAGCTTCTGCATGTCATTTATTATGCTAGCCGTGTTTTAAATGATGCACAGAAAAATTACACAACCACAGAAAAAGAGCTGCTTGCAGTAGTTTATGCCATTGACAAGTTTAGATCATACTTAGTAGGATCAAAAGTGATTGTGTACACTGACCATGTTGCTCTTAAATATCTACTCACAAAGCAGGATTCAAAGCCCAGGCTCATAAGATGGGTGTTGCTTCTGCAAGAGTTTGATATATAAATAAGAGACAGAAAAGGGACAGAGAATCAAGTAGCTGATCACCTGTCCCAGATAGAACCAGTAGCAGGAGCATCCTTCCCTCCTACTAAGATCTTTGAAACCTTTCCAGATGAGCAATTGTTTGCTATTCAGGAAGCTCCGTGGTTTGCAGACATTGCAAACTATAAGACTCAAGGTTCTCCTTCTGTAACCATGGATAGGAAGCATGAAAAGCTTCTCTCAATACAGAGTCAAACAAAACCCCCACATTCAAACTCTAAGTTTGGTGTTGGGAGGCCACAACCAAACTCTAAGTTTGGTGTTGTGAGGCCCTAACCCTGCTCTGATTATCTGTGAGGCTCCATGAGAGCTCACTGTCAAGCTATTGACATTAAAGAAGCGCTTGTTGGGAGGCAACCCAATGTTATTTAATTATATCTATTTATTTTCCATTGCTATTTTATGTTTTCTTTAGGTTGATGATCATGTGAAGTCACAAAAACAACTGAAAAATCAAAAACAGAATGAAAAACAGCACACCCTGGAGGAAGAGCTTACTGGCATTTAAACGCCAGTAAGAAGCATCAGACTGGCGTTTAACACCAGGAAAAAGCATCAAGCTGGCGTTAAACGCCAGAAACAAGCACCAGACTGGCGTTTAACGCCAGAACAGAGCATCAAGTTGGCGTTTAACACCAAGAAAGGGAGAAAAGCTGGCGTTTAATGCTAGAAACAAGTAGCAGTCTGGCGTTAAACGCCAGGATTGCACACTACAGGCGTTTTTGCACGCCTCAATGGAGTAGGGATGATAAGTCCTTGACCCCTCAGGATCTGTGGACCCCACAGGATCCCCACCTGCCATACCTTTTCATACACACTTCCCCTACCCTTGGCCAAACCCACCACACACCTCCTTCTCCCCCTTTCCTCCTTCTTTTGCTCGAGGACAAGCAAACATTTTAAGTTTGGTGTGGAAAAAGCATTTCTTTTTTGTTTTTCCATAACCACTAATGCCTCAAGGGATGCACTTTCCTCCACAAAACTATTGGGAGCAGATTAACACCTCCCTAGGAGAATTAAGTTCCAACATGGGACAACTAAGGGTGGAGCACCAAGAGCATTCCATCCTCCTCCATGAAATTAGAGAAGATCAAAGAGCTATGAGGGAGGAGCAACAAAGGCAAGGAAGAGACATAAAGGAGCTCAAGAGTACCATTGGTTCTTCAAGAGGAAGAAGACGCCACCCTTACTAAGGTGGACCCGTTCCTTAATTTCCTTGTCTATTTATTTTTTTTGTTTTTATTCTCTATGCTTTATGTTTATTTATATTTGTGTCTTTCTTACATGATAATTAGTGTCTAGTGTCTATACCTTAAAGCTATGAATGTCCTATGAATCCATCACCTTTCTTAAATGAATAATGTTTTTAATCTCAAAAGAACAAGAAGTACATGATTTCGAATTCATCCTTGAAATTAGTTTAATTATTTTGATGTGGTGACAATACTTTTTTTTTCTCTGAATGAATGCTTGAACAATGCATATTTTTGAATTTGTTGTTTATGAATGTTAAAATTGTTGGCTCTTGAAAGAATGATGAAAAAGGAGAAATGTTATTTGATAATATGAAAAATCATAAAATTGATTCTTGAAGCAAGAAAAAGTAGTGAAAAGTAAAAGCTTGCGAAAAAATGGCGAAAAAAAAAGAAAGAAAAAGAGAAAGCAAGCAGAAAAAGCCAAGACCTCTTTAAACCAAAAGGCAAGAGCAAAAAGCCAGTAACCCTTAAACCAAAAGGCAAGGGTAAAATAAAAAGGATCCAAGGCTTTGAGCATTAATGGATAGGAGGGCCCAAAGGAATAAAATCCTGGCCTAAGCGGTTAAACCAAGCTGTCCCTAACCATGTGCTTGTGGCGTGAAGGTGTCAAGTGAAAAGCTTGAGACTGAGCGGTTAAAGTCGTGATCCAAAGCAAAAAGAGTGTGCTTAAGAACTCTGGACACCTCTAATTGGGGACTTTAGCAAAGCTGAGTCACAATCTGAAAAGGTTCACCCAATTATGTGTTTGTGGCATTTATGTATCTGGTGGTAATACTGGAAAACAAAGTGCTTAGGGCCACGGCCATGACTCATAAATGAACTAGGAGAATCAATAACACTATCTAAATTCTGAGTTCCTATAGATGCCAGTCATTTTGAGCTTCAAAGGATAAAATGAGATGCCAAAACTGTTCAGAGGCAAAAAGCTACTAGTCCCGCTCATTTAATTGGAACTAAGTTTCATTGATATTTTGGAATTTATAGTATATTCTCTTCTTTTTATCCTATTTGATTTTTAGTTTCTTGGGGAAAAGCAACAATTTAAGTTTGGTGTTGTGATGAGCGGATAATTTATACGCTTTTTGGCATTATGTTTTAATTACTTTTTAGTATATTTTTATTAGTTTTTATTCAAAATTTACATTTCTAGACTTTACTATGAGTTTGTGTATTTTTCTGTGATTTCAGGTATTTTCTGGCTGAAATTGAGGGACCTGAGCAAAAATCTGATTCAGAGGCTGAAAAAGGACTGCAGATGCTGTTGAATTCTGACCTCTGCACTCGAAATGGATTTTCTGAAGCTACAGAAGACCAATTGGCGCATTCTCAATTGCGTTGGAAAGTAGATATCCAGGGCATTCCAGCAACATATAATATTCTATACTTTGCCCAAGATTTGACGACGCAAATTGGCGTTTAACGCCAAGTCTTTACCCTATTCTGGCGTTAAATGCCAGAAACAGGTTGCAAACCAGAGTTAAACGCCAGAAACAGGCTACAACCTGGCGTTTAACTCCAAGAGAAGCATCTACACGTGTAAAGCTCAATGCTCAGCCCAAGCACACATCAAGTGGGCCCCGGAAGTGGATTTCTGCACTATCTGCACTTAGTTACTTATTTTCTATAACCCTAGCTACTAGTTTAGTGTAAAAACAACTTTTAGAGACTTACTATGTACCTGATGACATTTTACATATTTCATATTGTATTTCTGACAGCATGAGTCTCTAAACCCCATGGTTGGGGGTGAGGAGCTCTATTGTGTCTCGATGAATTAATGCAATTACTTCTGTTTTCTATTCAATCACACTTGTTTCTATTCTAAGATACTCGCTTGTACTTAACCGTGATGAATGTGATGATCCGTGACACTCATCATCATTCTCAACCTATGAACGCGTACCTGACAACCACTTCCGTTCTACCTTAGATTGAGTGTGTATCTCTTAGCCTCTTGGTTCATGATCAGAGTCTTCGTGGTATAGGCTAGGATTATTGGCGGCCATTCCTGAGATCCAGAAAGTCTAAACCTTGTCTGTGATATTCCAAGTAGGATCTGAGATGGGATGACTTTGACGAGCTTCAAACTCACAAGTGCTGGGCGTAGTGACAAACGCAAAAGGATCAATGGATCCTATTCCAACATGTGTGAGAACCGAAAGATGATTAGCCGTGCGGTGACAGCGCATTTGGACCATTTTCACTGAGATGACGGATGGTAGCCATTGACAACTGTGATCCACCAACATACAGCTTGCCATGGAAGGAGACCTGCGTGCGTGAAGAAGAAGACAGTAGGAAAGCAGAGATTCAGAAGACAGAGCATCTCCAAAACCTCAATCTGTTCTCCAATACTACATAACAAGTACTATTTAATTTATAATTTTTACTCTTTATAAATATAATCACTCTTATCATTGATTTCCTGACTAAGAATTACAAAATAACCATAGCTTGCTCCAAGCCGACAATCTCCGTGGGATCGACTATTACTCACATAAGGTATTACTTGGACGACCCAGTGCACTTGCTGGTTAGTGGTTCAAGTTGTGAAAAGTGTGATTTACAATTTGTGCACCAGCACGCCATGTGCGCGTGCGCGTCGATTGGCAAATTCTCCATCCGCGCGGATGCGGCATGTACGCGTGCACGTCTGTAGGCGAGACCACTTTTGTGCATACGCACCTTGTGCACGTGCGCATCCTTGGATGCATTCCCAATCTTTGTTTCTTCATGCATTCTCCCCTTGTATGCTTTTCTACTCATTTTTTCCATCCAATACTTGCCTTATAAACCTAAAATCACTCAACATACACATCAAGGCATCGAATGGAATTAAAGTGAATCAAAATTACCAATTTAGGGTCTAAAAAGTATGTTTTTACACTTAAGCAAAATTCAAGGGAGAATTACAAAACCATGCTATTTCATTGAATAAATGTGGGAAAAGGTGGTAAAATCCCCTAAAATAAGCACAAGATAAATCACGAAATCGGGGTTTATCACCTACTTAACTAAGAAGGCTTGACCTCAAGCCCGTAGCTTGAAGATGGTTTGAATTCATCCAATGCTTTATCTTCCCTACTAGCAATCAGTCAGAAGTGACCATTGACAGAGCCATCATGATTCATTGCATTATGATTGGGAGTGAGGTGGAAGTACATGAGGTGATACCTTAAGAATTGTACAAGATAGCTGAAAAGCCTTCCACCAAAGCAAGGTTAGCTTTCCTTGGCCTCATTTGTCACCTATGCAATTCAGTTGGTATTGTCATAGAAGGAGACATCTTCATTGTGGAGGATGAGCCCATCACTAAGAAGAGGATGGAGCAAACTAGAGAGCATGCACATGAACCTGTGCAGTCGCCTCAAAATGAGATCCCCGAGATGCCTCAAGGGATGTATTTTCCTCCTCAGAGCTATTGGGATCAATGGCATACTTCCTTGGGAGAATTAAGCTCTAACATGAATCAGTTGAGGATGGAGCATCAAGAACATTCCACCATCCTTAATGAAATAAGAGAAGATCAAAGGGCTATAAGGTAGAACAATAAAGACAAAGGAGTGACATTGAAGAGATTAAAAACTACATGGATAGTCAAGGACGAGTAGTAGCCGCCACCATTAAGGTGGATTCGTTCTCTTAATCCCATTTTCTTATGTCATTTTCTTATCTTTTGTTATGTTTTATTGTCCGTTCTCATGTTCTTATTGCATGATCATTTATGTCTTAAAGTTATAAAATGGTCTATACATCTCTCACCCTACTTAAAAGAAAATATTTTTATTTGAAAAGAATTGAGAGATACATGAATTTCAAGTTATATAATAAGAATAGTTCAATTATCTTGATATAGTGGCATTGCTTTTGTTTTTTGAATGTATGAATAAACCGTGCATAATTGAAGTTGGAATTATGAATGTTGGCTCTTGAAAGAATGATGAAAAAGGAGAAGTATTATTGGTAATCTGAAAAATCTAAAAATTTATTCTTGAAGCAAGAAAAAGCAGCAAAATGAAAAAGGAAAAAGCATGTTGCAATAAAAGAAAAAATATAATAGTGAATATATATATGCATGCAAAAAAATAAAGAGGTAAAGCAGAAAACAAAATAAACAGAAAAAGCCAATAGCTCTTTAAACTAAAAGGCAAGAGAAAAAAGCCAGCAGCTCTTTAAGCCAAAAGGAAAGAGCAAGGATCCAAAGAATGTGCTTAAGAACTCCAGACATCTCTATTTGGAGATTCTAGCAAAGCTGAATCACAATCCGAAAGGGTCACCCAGTTAAGTGTCTGTGGCATTTATGTATTCGGTGGTAATACTGGAAAACAAAGTTTTTAGGGCCATGGCCAAGACTCTGAAAAGCTGTGTTTAAGAATCAACAAGAACTAAACTAGGAGAATCAATAATATCATCTGGATTTTAAGTTCCTAAAGAGGCCAATACTTCTGAGTTTTAATGGATTGTGAGATGCCAAAATTATTCAGAAGCAAAAAGCTACTAAGTCCCGCTCATCTAATTGAAACTGAGCTTCATTGGAAACTCTGAAATTTATTGTATCTTACTGTCCTTTTTATCCTACGTTGTTTTTAGTTGCCTGGGGACAAGCAACAGTTTAAGTTTGGTGTTGCGATGAGCGGATATTTTATACGCTTTTTGGCATCATTTTCATATAGTTTTTAGTATGTTTTATTTAATTTTTTTTAAGTTTTCGTAGGTTTTAGTGCAAAATTCACATTTTTGGATTCTACTTTTAGTTTGTGTGTTTTTATACAATTTAAAGTATTTTTTGGCTGAAATTGAGAAGCTGGAGCAAAAGTATGATTCAGAGACAGAGAAAGTGCTGGAGATGGTGTCAGGATCTGACCTCCTTGAACTCGAAAGAGCTTTTATGGAGCTACTGAAGTTCAAATGGATCGTTCTCAATGGATATGGAAAGCTAACATTTAGGGCTTTCCATAAATATATAATAGTCTATGCTTTGCTTCAGAACTGAAGGCCAAAAACTGGCGTTCAATGCTAGCCTCCTGCCCTGTTTTGGCGTCCAACGCCCACAAGGGAGTAGCCAGCGTTCCAACGCCCAAGAAGGACCCCCTAGCCAGCATTCAACACCCTATGTAATCCTTAGTCATTAGCTTTGTATTTATTTGAGAACTTTTACAGTTTTAGGGGGAAGACCTGTCATATTTCGTTTATCATTGTATTTTCTATTAGTATGAGTTTCTAAAACCTCCTAGGTTGAGGGGAGGAGCTCTACTGAGTTTTATAGATTAATAAAGTACTACTGTTCTATCTCAATATGTGTTTGATTCTCTATTCTAAGATGTATATCCATTATTCATCATCATGAATGCGTTGAACCGGCACAAGGTTATCTCATTCTACATGGGTTCAGAGTGATTCTTTCACCGGACAATGACAAACCTATAGTTTGATCATACATCTCCTAGACGGCTAAATTCACAACTTCGATGGGGACTTCTCAAGACACCAGTTCAGCCCAAGTATGGGGAGATTAGAGTCTTTGTGGTAGGGGCTAGAACCAAAGGCACAACATTCCCTGATCCGGAAGATTCGACCTTGTCTGTGGCATTTTGAGCAGGATCACCAAGGAGAATAAACTGCAGGAGCTTCACCCTCAATCAGACTGCATTCGCACTAACCCTGGGGTTTAGATCTGGAGGAGTATTAGCGATCTCTAAAAAAGGCGTTAATCACATACAGCCTTTCATAGAAGAAATCATTCACAGTTGAAGAAGACAATAAAACCGGATTGATCTAGAAGAAGAAAGCATCTCCAAGCCTTAACCATCTTCATATTATTGCATTCACCATCAACTGAGTAACATTTTATTTATTTTTCATTTATGCGAATTAAACAAACAAACAACTCTTCTATCCGCCTGACTAAGATCTACAAGATAACCATAGCTTGCTTCAAATCACAATCCTCGTGGGATCCACCCTGACTCACTCAGGTATTACTTGGACGACCTAGTGCACTTGCTGGTTCAGTAGCGCGAAGTGTAATACCGTGCTACCAGCTAACTAACAACGACAACTAAGATATGGATGTTGGAGAAAGGGGTTGTTACCTTCGGAAGTCAGTAAACGACCTCCCCACACTTTAGTGATTTGCACGGTGCTCCGTGCCATCAGTAATGTGCAAGGTGGGGTTGGGGTCAGTGATGAGCGGATAATTTATATGCTTTTTAGCATTATTTTTAGGTAGTTTTTTGTATAATTTAGTTAGTTTTTAGTATATTTTTATTATTTTTTATGCAAAATTCACATTTATGGACGTTACTATGAGTTTGTGTATTTTTCTGTGATTTCAGGTATTTTCTGGCTGAAATTGAGGGACCTGAGCAAAAATATGATTCAGAGGCTGAAAAAGGACTGTAGATGCTGTTTGATTCTGACCTCCCTGCACTCGAAATGGATTTTTTGGAGCTACAGATACCCTATTGGGGCGCTCTCAATTGCGTTGGAAAGTAGACATCCAGGGCATTCCAGCAATATATAATAGTCCATACTTTGGCCAAGCTTTGATGACGCAAATTGGGGTTTAACGCCAAGTCTTTACCCTATTCTGGCGTTAAACACCAGAAACAGGTTGCAAACCAGAGTTAAACGCCAGAAACAGGCTACAACCTGGCGTTTAACTCCAAAAAAAGCCTCTACACATGTAAAGCTCAATGCTCAGCCCAAGCACACACTAACTGGGCCCCAGAAGTGGATTTCTGCACTATCTGCACTTAGTTACTTATTTTCTGTAACCTTAGCTACTAGTTTAGTATAAAAACAACTTTTAGAGACTTACTATGGACCTCATGACATTTTTAAACTACACTTTGTATTTCTGACAGCATGAGTCTCTAAACCCCATGGTTGGGGGTGAGGAGCTCTGCTGTCTTTCGATGAATTAATGCAATTACTACTGTTTTTCATTCAATCACGCTTGTTTCTATTCTAAGATATTCACTCGCACTTCACCCTGATGTATGTGATGATCCGTGACACTCATCATCATTTTCACCTATGAAGGCGTGCCTGATAACTACCTCCATTCTATTTGCACTAGCCTGAGTGTGTATCTCTTAGCCTCCTGGTTCATGATCAGAGTCTTTGTGGTATAGGCTAGAATTATTGGCGGCCATTCCTGAGATCCAAAAAGTCTAAACCTTGTCTGTGGTATTCCGAGTAGGATCTGGAAAGGGATGACTGTGATGAGCTTCAAACTCACGAGTGTTGGGCGTAGTGACAGACGCAAAAGAATCAACGGATTCTATTCCAACATGAGTGAGAACCGACAAATGATTAGCCGTGCGGTGACAGCGCATTTGGACCATTTTCACTGAGAGGATGGATGGTAGCCATTGACAACGGTGATCCACCAACATACAGCTTGCCATGGAAGGAGACCTGTGTGCGTGAAGAAGAAGACAGTAGGAAAGCAGAGATTCAGAAGACAGAGCATCTCCAAAAC
The DNA here is from genome assembly GCF_059453495.1 of Arachis ipaensis. Lineage (NCBI taxonomy): Eukaryota > Viridiplantae > Streptophyta > Magnoliopsida > Fabales > Fabaceae > Arachis > Arachis ipaensis. The sequence goes on along the minus strand of NC_142442.1, from coordinate 97,621,317 downwards.
CTCAATCTGTTCTCCATTACTGCATAACAAGTATTATTTATTTTATTTAATTACTTCTCATAAACCCAACCATTTTTATTATTAATTTCCTGACTAAGAATTACAAAATAACCATAGCTTGCTTCAAGCCAACAATCTCCGTGGGATCGACCCTTACTCACGTAAGGTATTACTTGGACGACCCAGTGCACTTGCTGGTTAGTGGTACGAGTTGTGAAAAGTGTAATTTACAATTCGTGCACCAAGTTTTTGGCGCCATTGCCGGGGATTGTTCGAGTTTGGACAACTGACGGTTTATTTTGTTGCTTATATTAGGAAAAAAATTATTCTTTTTGGTTTAGAGTCTTCTATTATTGTTTTTGGTTGAAACTTTTTTTTAAATCCTTATTTTCCCTTTGAAATTTTTTTCGAAAATTTTTATAAACTAATAATTGAGGTTTTCTGTTTGAGTTTAGTTTCATATTTTAAGTTTGGTGTCCTTTGTGTTTCTATTTTGTTAAAAATTTTTCAAAAGTTGTTCTTAGCATTCATCGTGATATTCAAAGTTTTCCTGTTTGTTTCCTTTGTTTTGATCTAAAAATTTAAGTTTGGTGTCATTTTTACTGTTTTTCTCTTTCTTCATTAAATTCAAAAATATCTTTTCTCTTTATTTTAATCAATTTTCAAATTTTCCTTTAAAAATTCAGATTTTTATTTTAAAACTTTTTATTCTATCTTATCTTAGTTTTGAAATTTCAAAATTCAAAATCTTTTTCAAAAATCATATCAAAAATTTTTCAAATCTTCTTAATTAAGTAATTATTTTCGTTTTCAAATTTATTTTTCTCTTAGTTTTCAAAATTTACATTTTAATTTCTAATTATTTTATTTTATCTTATTATTTTTATTTATTCTTGATAATTCAGTTTGTTTCTACTTAAATAAAATAAAAACAAAAATATATTTTATTTGCAATTCATATCAATTCCCTTTTCTCCATCATGGACTTAAGTGGAAATGAACAGTCCAGAAAGACTCTAGGGTCATATGCTAACCCCATTACCTGCTGCATACGGGAGTAGTATCTGTATACCTCCCATCAGAGCAAGCAGTTTTGAGCTAAATCCTCAGCTCATTGTCATGGTGCAGCAAAATTGCCAGCATTCCGGTCTTCTACAGGAAGAACCTATTGAGTTTCTGGCACAGTTCTTGCAAATTGATGACACAGTGCGTGACAAGGAGGTAGATTAGGATGTATACAGGATGTTACTATTTATCAAGCTAAGAGGTGGTTAAATAACCAACCCACAGTAAGCATAAAAACATGGAAACAGTTATCAGAAAAATTCCTGAATCAATATTTTCCTCTAAAAAGGATGACATAGCTAAGGTTGGACATCCAAGGCTTTAAACAAGAGGATGTTGAATCCCTTTATAATGCCTGGGAGAGGTACAGAGGGATGTTAAGGAAGTGCCCCTCAGAAATATTTTCAGAGTGGGTGCAATTAGACATCTTCTACTACAGGCTTACAGAAAAAGCTCAGGTATCTCTAGCCCACTCAGCTGGTGGATCTATACACATGAGAAAGACTATTGAAGAGGCTCAAGAGCTTATTGATATAGTAGCTAGAAATCAGCATCTGTACATAAGTAATGAGTCCTCCATGAAAGAAGAAGCTAAGGCAGTATCAAATGACTTTAGTCCTCAGGAACAAGTTGCTGAACTCAATCAGCAACTATCTTCTATAACAAGGCAGTTAGCAGAATTTAAGAAGATGCTACAGGAAACCAAAATTACTAACAAGGATATGAAATCACAATTGAATCAGACAAAATAGCAGTTATCAAAATAGATAACAGAGGAGTGCCAAACAGTTCAATTAAGAAGTGGAAAAACATTAAATATCTTAACTCAAAGCAGCAGAAAGCCAAGAAAGGAACAGCTGACAGAGGATGAGCAACCTGTTACCCAAAATCCCTCTGAGGACAGTAAGAGCCCAGAGAGGAATAAGTCTGGCATTCAAACGCCAGAAAAGGGTGGAAAACTGGCGTTAAACGCCCAATCCATGTCCAATTCTGGCGTTCAAACGCCAGAAAAGGGTTAGAATCTGGCTTTAAATGCCCAATCCACGTGGAACCCTGGCATTCAAATGCCAGTGAGGGATGAGACACCTGCAAATGCTGATAATAACTCCCTCAAGAAGGCTTCTCAACCTGCCTCTGTTAGAAATAAGCCTTCAGAAACTCCGCCAAGCAGAACAGGATAAACAATTTGTCTGCTTTGCAAACTATCTCAGGACTCTTGAGATAAAGATTCCGTTTACAGAGGCACTTGAGCAAATACCCTCTTATGCTAAGTTCATGAAAGAGATCTTAAGTCATAAGAAGGATTGGAGAGAAACTGAAAAAGTTTCTCTCACTAAAGAATGCAGTGCAGTCATCCTAACAAGCTTACCAGAAAAGCTTAAGGATCCCAGAAGCTTTGTGATACCATTCACATTAGAGGGTACTTGTACCATGACAGCTTTATGTGACCTTGGGGCAAGTATCAATCTAATCCCTGCATCCACTATCAGAAAGCTTGGCTTGACTGAAGAGGTCAAACCAACCCGGATATGTCTTCAACTTGCTGATGGCTCCATTAAATATCCATCAGGCATAATTGAGGACATGATTGTCAAGGTTGGGCCATTCGCCTTTCCCACTGACTTTGTAGTGCTGGAGATGGAGGAGCACAAGAGTGCAACTCCCATTCTAAGAAGACCCTTCCTAGCAACTGGACGAACCTTCATTGATGTCCAAAAAGGGGAAGTTACCTTAAGAGTCAATGAGGATGAGTTCAGGCTGAATGCTGTTGAGGCAATGAAGCATCCAGACACATCAAAAGACTACATGCGTGTTGATATTATTGACTCCCTGGTAGAGGAGATCAAGAAGGGTGAGAGTCTCGAATCAGAGCTAGAAGACATCTTTAAAGATGTTCAGCCTGATCTGGAGGAATCAGAGGAAATAAAAGAGCCTCTGAAAATTCCTCAGGAAGAGGAGAAACCTCCTAAACCCGAGCTCAAACCACTACCACCATCCCTGAAATATGTATTTCTGGGAGAAGGTGACACTTTTTCGGTGATCATAAGCTCTGCTTTAAATCCACAGGAAGAGAAAGCACTACTTCAAGTGCTAAGGACACACAAGGCAGCTCTTGGGTGGTCTATAAGTGATCTTAAGGGCATCAGCCTAGCAAGATGCATGCACAAGATCCTATTGGAGGACGATGCTAAGCCAGTGGTTCTACCACAGAGGCGGCTAAATTCAGCCATGAAGGAGGTGGTGCAGAAAGAGGTCACCAAGTTACTGGAGGCTGGGATTATTTATCCTATTTCTGATAGCCCCTGGGTGAGCCCTGTCTAAGTTGTCCCCAAGAAGGGAGGCATGACAGTGGTTCATAATGAAAAAAATGAACTGGTTCCTACAAGAACAGTTATAGGGTGGTGTATGTGTATTGATTACAGAAGGCTCAATACAGCCACCAGGAAGGATCACTTTCCTTTACCATTCATAGACTAGATGCTAGAAAGACTAGCAGGTCATGAATACTACTGCTTTTTGGATGGCTATTTAGGTTACAACCAAATTACAGTAGATCCTCAGGACCAAGATAAAACAGCATTCACATGTCCTTCGGGAGTGTTTGCCTACAGAAGGATGCCTTTTGGTCTGTGCAATGCACCTGCAACCTTTCATAGGTACATGCTCTCTATCTTCTCTGATATGGTAGAGAAATTTCTGGAAGTCTTCATGGATGAATTTTCAGTATTTGGAGACTCATTCAGCTCCTGCCTTGACCATTTAGCACTTGTTCTGAAAAGATGCCAAGAGACCAACCTAGTTTTAAACAGGGAAAAATGTCACTTTATGGTGACTGAAGAGATTGTCCTTGGGCATAAAATTTCAAACAAGGGAATAAAGGTGGATCAAGCTAAAGTTGAAGTAATTGAAAAATTACCACCACCTGCCAATGTTAAGGCAATCAGAAGCTTTCTGGGGCATGCAGGATTCTATAGGAGGTTTAGAAAGGATTTTTCAAAAATTACAAAACCTCTTAGCAATCTGCTAGCTACTGACATGCCATTTGTGTTTGACACAGAGTGTTTGCAGGCATTTGAAACCCTGAAAGCTAAGCTGGTCACAACACCAATTATTTCTGCACCGGACTTGACATTACCATTCGAACTAATGTGTGATGCTAGTGACCATGCCATTGGTGCAGTATTGAGACAGAGGCATAACAAGCTTCTGCATGTCATTTATTATGCGAGCTGTGTTTTAAATGATGCCCAGAAAAATTACACAACCACCGAAAAAGAATTGCTTGCAGTAGTTTATGCCATTAACAAGTTTAGATCATACTTAGTAGGATCAAAAGTGATTGTGTACATTGACCATGCTGCTCTTAAATATCTACTCACAAAGCAGGATTCAAAACCGAGGCTCATAAGATGGGTGTTGCTTCTGCAAGAGTTTGATATAGAAATAAGAGACAGAAAAGGGACAGAGAACTAAGTGGCTGATCATCTGTCCCGGATAGAACCAGTAGAAGGGGCGTCCTTTCCCTCTATTGAGATCTCTGAAACCTTTCCAGATGAGCAATTGTTTGCCATTTAGGAAAAATCATAGTCTGCAGACATTACAAATTATAAAGCTGCAAGATTCATACCCAAGGAGTACAGCAGGCAACAAACAAAAAAATTAATCACTGATGCAAAGTACTACTTGTGGGATGAACCATATCTCTTTAAGAGATGTGCAGACAGAATAATCCGTAGGTGTGTGCCTAGAGAAGAAGAACAGAAGATCCTATGGCATTGTCATGGATCACAATATGGAGGACATTTCGGAGGTGAGCGAACAGCCACAAAAGTCCTCTAATGTGGCTTCTACTGGCCTACTCTCTATAAAGACTCCCGAGAGTTTGTGCGTAACTGTGATAGCTGCCAGAGAGCTGGTAATCTTCCTCATGGTTACGCCATGCCTCAGCAAGGGATCTTAGAGATTGAGTTGTTTGATGTATGGGGTATTGACTTCATGGGGCCTTTCCCACCATCATACTCAAACACTTATATTCTGGTAGCAGTCGACTATGTATCCAAATGGGTAGAGGCAATTGCAACACCCACTAATGATACTAAGACAGTGCTGAAGTTCCTCTAGAAACATATCTTCAGCAGATTTGGTGTCCCTAGAGCACTAATCAGTGATGGGGGCACTCACTTCTGTAATAAACAGCTTTACTCTGCTATGGTCCGATATGGAATTAGCCACGAAGTAGCAACTCCATATCATCCACAGATAAATGGGCAGGCTAAAGTCTATAATAGAGAATTAAAAAGAATCCTGGAATGGACTGTGAATATTCGTAGAAGGGATTGGGCAAGAAGCTTGGATGATGCTCTGTGGGCATACAGAACAGCATTCAAGACTCCTATAGGAACCTCTCCATACCAGCTTGTGTATGGCAAGGCCTGTCATCTGCCCGTGGAACTGGAGAATAAGGCCTACTGGGCAACTAGATTCCTAAACCTGGATGCTAAGTTAGCTGGAGAGAAGAGATTACTCCAGTTAAATGAGCTAGAGGAATTCAGACTCAATGCTTTCGAAAGTGCAAAAATTTACAAGGAGAAAGCAAAAAGGTGGCACGATAAGAAACTGTCATCCAGAGTCTTTGAACCAAGACAAAAAGTTCTGCTATTTAACTGTAGGCTCAGATTATTCCCCGAGAAACTGAAATCCCGGTGGAGGGGACCATATGTGATTACAAGTGTGTCACCATATGGCTATGTGGAGCTTCAAGACATTGATTCCAATAAGAAGTTCATTGTTAATGGACAGAGAGTTAAGCATTATCTTGAAGGCAATGTTGAGCAAGAATGCTCAAAGCTGAGACTAGATTAAAAGCTCAGTAAGGTCCAGCTAAAGATAATAAAGAAGCGCTTATTGGGAGGCAACCCAATTTTTACTTTTCTATGTTAATTTTTTGTTTTCCATTTTTATTTTATGTTTTCTTTAGGATGATGATCATGTGGAGTCACAAAAATGAAAGCAAAATAAAAAACAGCATTAAAAATAGCTCACTCTAGAGGAAGAGCTTACTGGCATTTAAACGCCAGAAACAAGCTACAGTCTGGCATTTAACACCAGAAACAAGCACCAACTTGGCATTAAACGCCAATAAAGGGAGAAAAGCTGGCGTTAAATGCTAGAAACAAGCAGCAACCTGGCGTTTAACGCCAGGGTTGCACTCTTTGGGCATTTTGCACGCCTAAATGGAGCAGGGATGATAAGTCCTTGACCCCTCAGGATCTGTGGACCCCACAGGATCTCCACCTACCCCACCTCTCTCTCTCTCTCTCTCTCTCTCTCTCTCTCTCTCTCCCACCTTTTCATAACACTCTTTCCCAAATACCCTTCACCAACCACTATTTTTACCCCTTGGCCGAACCACATATCTCCCTCCATCTCCTCCATTTTCTTCTTCTTCTACTACTTTCTTTCTTCTTTTGCTCGAGGACGAGCAAACCTTTTAAGTTTGGTGTGGTAAAAGCATTGCTTTTTCTTTTTCTATAACTATTAATGGCACCAAAGGATGGAGAAATCTCTAGAAAGAGGAAAGGGAAGACAATTGCTTCCACATCCGAGTCATGGGAGATGGAGAGATTCATCTCACAAGCCCATCACTAAGAAAAGGATGGAGCAAACAAGAGAGCCCACTCATGGACCTCAACAAGAGCATGAGGAAATTCCTCATCATGAAATCCCTGAGATGCTTCAAGGGATGCACTTTCCTCCACAAAACTATCGGGAGCAAATTAACACCTCCCTAGGAGAATTGAGTTCCAACATCGGACAACTAAGGGTGGAGCACCAAGAGCATTCTATCCTCCTCTATGAAATTAGAGAAGATCAAAGAGCTATGAGGGAGGAGCAACAAAGGCAAGGAAGAGACATTGAGGAGCTAAAGCACTCGATAAGATCTTCAAGAGGAAGAACTAGCCGCCATCACTAAGGTGGACCCGTTCTTTAATTCCGTTGTTCTTTATTTTTCCGTTTTTCGTTTACTATGCTCTATGTTTATTCATGTTTGTGTCTTTATTACATGATCATTAGTGTTCAAGTGTCTATGTCTTAAAGCTATGAATGTCCTATGAATCCATCACCTTTCTTAAATGAAAAATGCTTTAATTACAAAAGAACAAGAAGTACATGAATTTCAAATTCATCCTTGAGATTAGTTTAATTATTTTGATGTGGTGACAATACTTTCTGCTTTCTGAATGAATGCTTGAACAGTGCATATGTCTTTTGAATTTGTTGTTTATGAATGTTGAAATTGTTGGCTCTTGAAAGAATAACGAAAAAGGAGAAATGTTATTGATAATTTGAAAAATCATAAAATTGATTCTTGAAGCAAGAAAAAGCAGTGAAGAACAAAGCTTACGAAAAAAAATTTTAAAAGAAAAAAAAAGGAAAAGCAAGCAGAAAAATCCAATAGCTCTTTAAACCAAAAGGCAAGAGCAAAAAGCTAGTAACCCTTTAAACCAAAAGGCAAGGGTAATAAAAAGGATCCAAGGCTTTGAGCATTAATGGATAGGAGGGCCCAAAGGAATAAAATCATGGCCTAAGCGGCTAAACCAAGCTGTCCCTAACCTTGTGCTTGTGGCGTGAAGGTGTCAAGTGAAAAACTTGAGACTGAGCAGTTAAAGTCGTGGTCCAAAGCAAAAAGAGTGTGCTTAAGAACCCTGGACACCTCTAATTGGAGACTCTAGCAAAGCTGAGTCACAATCTGAAAAGGTTCTCCCAGTTATGTGTCTGTGGCATTTATGTATCCGGTGGTAATATTGGAAAACAAAGTACTTAGGGATACGACCAAGACTCATAAAGTAGCTGTGTTCAAGAATCAATATACTGAACTAGGAGAATCAATAACACTATCTGGATTCCGAGTTCCTATAGATGCCAACCATTCTGAACTTCAAAGGATAAAGTGAGATGCCAAAACTATTCAGAGGCAAAAAGCTACTAGTCCCGCTCATCTAATTGGAGCTAAGTTTCATTGATATTTTGGAATTTATAGTATATTCACTTCTTTTTTTCTTATTTGATTTTCAGTTGCTTGGGGACAAGCAACAATTTAAGTTTGGTGTTGTGATAAGCGGATAATTTATATGCTTTTTGGCATTGTTTTTAGGTAGTTTTTAGTATGATTTAGTTAGTTTTTAGTATATTTTTATTAGTTTTTATGCAAAATTCACATTTCTGGACTTTACTATGAGTTTGTGTGTTTTTCTGTGATTTCAGGTATTTTCTGGCTGAAATTGAGGGACCTGAGCAAAAATCTGATTCAGAGGCTGAAAAAGGACTGCAGATGATGTTGGATTCTGACCTCCCTACACTCGAAATGGATCTTCGGAGCTACAGAAACCCAATTGTCGCATTTTCAATTGCGTTGGAAAGTAGACATCCAGGGCTTTCCAGAAATATATAATAGTCCATACGTTGCCCAAGCTTTGACGACGCAAATTGGCGTTTAACGCCAAGTCTTTACCCTATTCTGGCGTTAAACGCCAGAAATAGGTTGCAAACCAGAGTTAAACGCCAGAAACAGGCTACAACCTGGCGTTTAACTCCAAAAAATGCCTCTACATATGTAAAGCTCAATACTCAGCCCAAGCACACACCAAGTGGGCCCCGAAAGTGGATTTCTGCACTATCTGCACTTAGTTGCTTATTTTCTATAACCCTAGCTACTAGTTTGGTATAAAAACAACTTTTAGAGACTTACTATGGACCTCATGACATTTTTACAGTGCACTTTGTATTTCTGACGGCATGAGTCTCTAAACCCCATGGTTGGGGGTGAGGAACTCTGCTGTGTTTCGATGAATTAATGCAATTACTACTGTTTTTCATTCAATCACGCTTGTTTCTATTCTAAGATATTTACTCGCACTTCACCCTGATGAATGTGATGATCCGTGACACTCATCATCATTCTCAGCTATGAACGCGTGCCTGACAACCACCTCCGTTCTATCTGCACTAGCTTGAGTGTGTATCTCTTAGCCTCCTTGTTCATGATCAGAGTCTTTGTGGTATAGGCTAGAATTATTGGCGACCATTCCTGAGATCCGGAAAGTCTTAACCTTGTCTGTGGTATTCTGAGTAGGATCTAGGAAGGGATGACTGTGACGAGCTTCAAACTCGCGAGTGTTGGGCGTAGTGACAGACGCAAAAGAATCAACAGATTTTATTCCAACATAAGTGAGAATCGACAGATGATTAGCCGTGCGGTGATAGCGTATTTGGACCATTTTCACTGAGAGGATGGATGGTAGCCATTGACAACGGTGATCCACCAACATACAGCTTGCCATGGAAGGAGACCTGCGTGCGTGAAGAAGAAGACAGTAGAAAAGTAGAGATTCAGAAGACAGAGTATCTCCAAAACCTCAATCTGTTCTCCATTACTGCATAACAAGTATTATTTATTTTATGTTAATTACTTCTCATAAACCCAACTATTTTTATTATTAATTTCCTGACTAAGAATTACAAAATAACCATAGCTTGCTTCAAGCCAACAATCTCCGTGAAACCGACCCTTACTCACGTAAGGTATTACTTGGATGACCTAGTGCACTTGCTGGTTAGTGGTACGAGTTGTGAAAAGTGTGATTTACAATTCGTGCACCAGTCAGTACTTCTACTTTCCATCTCTTGAGTGCTCGCTTCGCTTTGTTCTGAAGTGGATTCTGAAGTGTTCATCTCCTTCATAGGTGGGTTAGCACAACCCAAGAGCTTCTTCAAGTAGTTATAGTGGCGTTTGTTCCGTCGCTCATTCTGATCTACCTTTTGAGTGAGCTCAACAAGCAATTGGTAGGCTGACTTTTGTGGTCCTGATGAGGTGGTTGGAATGTCGGAGGGAATGGCCATCTCGAAGCTTGTTGTTCTCGTAGGAGGCTTAATGTACTTTCCACTTGGGACAATGTCACTCTTCGATGAAATTATTGTCTTCACATCCTTAGCCTCGTAGGCAACTCCGGCGGCAGCAATCAAATCCGTTACCAAAGCGGGGAATGGGAGGTTTCCTTTAGTATGGACGCGACCCATTGCATGTCGGATGAGGTAAGGAATGTTGATAGGTCTCTCAGTAAGGATGCACCAGACAAGAATGGCCAAGTCTGCTGTGATGGAGGACTCATGAGTGCTCAGAAGTACGTAGTGGGACATGATTTGGGTCCACACTCGAGCCTCCATAGTAAGCGCTTGTGCCAAAATGCACCTAGTCCGGGCCCGGGCTCTCCCTTGGTCCATTGTTCTCCAAGTTGGGCAATAACCCTAAGAACAGAACCCCAATCAAAACTGAATCTCCTGCGCTGTAGTAGGGCTTCTTGGTAACCGTTCGTCTGATCCTGCACTGGTAAAACCTTAGGTACTCACTGAATGGCTTCCTCCGATATGGGGACTTGCTTCCTGCGTACAAAGATTGATTGAAGAGAAGGTGAGTAATAGTTGGTGTAGAACTCCACCACTCAAGAAAGATTAGCTTCCCGCGGTCTCCGATTGAGAAATTCCCACTACCGCCGCTCAATGCGGAGCATTACAAACTAAAAAAGGTGCTCCAGAGGAAGGAGGAGATGTTCATAGTGGTAATTCCTTTCAACCAAAATGGGAAACATTAGTTCACAAAAGTGATTGGTGAACCTTGCGGAGTCTTTCGCAGGGTTGCTTGATAAACCCCTATTTTATGGTTTATCTTGTGCTAAATTGAGTGGATTTTATCAGTTCTTCGCACTCTTATTCATACAAATTGCATGGTTTTACAAATCCTTCCTAATTTTGTTCCATGATTGAAAACTTGCTTCCTAAGCCTTTAAACTACTAATTTTTAATTCTCCTTGCTTACGATTCGATGCCGTGATATGTGTGTTAAGTGTTTTCAAGTTTTTTAGGGCATGAATGTCTTAGAGGATGGAAAGGAAGCATGCAAAAGTGGAAAGAACACAAAAAACTAAGGAGCTCAGCAGCGAGGATTGACGCGCAGACATGGCTGACATGTGCACATACATCGGCGCATCATACAGCGACACGTACTGCAATTACAGAAAATGCTGGGGGAAATTTTTGGGCTATTTTGGACCCAGTCTTCAGCCCAAAAACACAGACTAGAGGCATGGGGCAAGCTGAGACTCGAGATATTCACTTTCACTTAGTTTTAGTTTTTAGTTTTGAATTTTGGAGAAGAAAACACTACTTCTCCTAGGGTTCTTAGATTTCGTAGTTTTTGCTTGGAATTGGATATAGAGAGAGCTGCTACTACCTTCCATTGAAGTCAATTTCTTTCTAGTTTGCTTTTCTCATTCCCTCATTACTCTTATCTATTCGATTACTTTACTTCATGTTTGGATCTTGTCATTTTTTTTAATTTTATTAATGCAATGAATTATTTTGATATTTAATCCCATCACTTGCTTAATTTCTTTTACTTAATTATCGTTGCCAATTTTAATTTTAGTAATTTATTTTAATTACTATGACTCCTATTTATTCTTATTCCATGTTATTTAAAATGGCATTCATGTTATTGATTTAAAGCTCTCAACTTGGCTTTGGAGTTGATTAATTGGACACCCTTGAGTTGGAACACTCAAGTATTAATTTGTAATTGGGGATTGCTGGCTGACACAATTTTCACTAACTCTAATCCTTCCTTAGAAAGTGATTAGGACTTGTGAATCAGAGTTAGTGTTACCCACTTGACTTTCCTTTATTAGTTAGAGGATAACTAAGTGAACGCAATAACCTTTTACTGTTATACTTGGAAAAATCAACAAGGATAGAAACTCCAATTAATCTTCTCCTATCCAAGATCTTTGATTTTAAATATATAACACCTCTTGTCATTATACATTGCTTTAATTTCTGCTTATCTAATTTTTCTGTTCTCAATCTTAAAAATACTCAGAAAATTTCTGATCAATAATTTACACCGCTGTATCAACTCTTTGGGAAACGACCTGAGAATTCTACTCCCAGTTATTTAATTTCAATTGTGACACAAACTAAATTGATAGTGGAAATTTTGTCGGTTAAGACTGTACTGACAATGCCGTTTTCATTAAAACTTCTTAACCGGCATTTTTTCACCCATCAATTTTTGGTGCTCTTGCCGGGGAGTTGCAATAGTGTGCTAAATTATTGGTTGGAGACGACGACCAAAAGCATGGTTTTGGATTTTCGTACTAAAAATAGGATTGACGTTGCAAGTATAGTCCAAACCCAACCATTGATCATCAATCAAATTATAATCCTAAAGATGTCACAATCAACATAAAATAACCGGGAGTTTTAAATTCCCGGGTCGTCTTCCCTAGGAACTAATGCCAATAAGTGCACAATTTTGGTTGTGAAGATCAAAGGGGTTTTCAATGGTTGAGAGCAAACAAAATAAAGGAATTAAAGAACAAGACAAAATTGCAATTAATAAACTAATGAAAGAACAAAAGAACTATGTATGTAATATAAACAAGTAAGACTCAAAATTGATGAAGTTTAAAACATAAATGAAACCTTGACTTGGGATGAGTCATAGAATCCCTTCTTTGCCATAACCACAACTATGATAATTATGATAGATTAATCTCACTAAGTCAACCCTCACATCAGAGAGTAAGTTAAATGAGCATAAGTGTTCTTAACCCACAAATCCTGGCTTGCTTGCTAATTACCTTAGCAACAAATTAGTGTTAGTGGGAACAAGAACAATTAACAACCCAAGAATTATCACTAAATATTGGACATTATGGCTCTAGTAATCCATACACTCATTTCCCCCAAGCCAAGGGGTGGAAATTACCCCATAATCAAAATTGACATTTCATCAAACACATAGAGAGAGCAAAATCATAAAATATGGCAAAATTGGGAAAATGATAAAAAGTTATGAACCATAAATGCTCAAAATCAATAAAGGCAACTCAAACAAACATATAAAAGCCATCAAAAATCAAATTAAATAACTAGGAATCCAAAATTGCAAGACTATGTAAATATGGACAAAGGAGATGAAAATAAAAGAAAGTGTAGAACAAGTGGTATAATAAAAGAGAGAATTAAAGAAATACTTATAATAAAATTTCTATAATCCCAAATCAAAACTTCAAGTATAAAATTCTACAAACCCTAATTAAAATCCTAAGAGAGAATTACCTAATCTACACTACTCCTACTCCTATTATGTGTTTTTTCTATTCTAAGATGGCTCCCTTTTGTTATGTGTTGATATGCCCTTAATATACCCTCTCAAACAAGCCTTCAACACTTCAGAATTAGGCCTAGAGACCCCCAAAACCGTGCAGCATGTGACTTTTTAATGGATGCATACGCTGGTACTTGTGCGGATGCACAGATGTGTGCGTTCGCACACTTCGCCGAATTTACACTTGTGTGTACGCACAGAGGGTCGTGCACACAGACACTTCGCGATGCTCTAGATTCACTCTGCTTGGGTTCTTGTGCATACGCACGGTTGATATGCGCACGTACACATGCTAATTTCCTATGTGTGCGTACGCACGAATTCTTGTGCGCACGCACGCATGGCTGAGCTCTCCTTCTTTGTTTTCTTCATGCTTTCTCCCAATTGTATGCTCCTCTTCCATTCTCACCAAGCCATCCTACCTTATTCATCTAAAATCACTCACAAATAATATCAAGGTATTGAATGAAAGGTAAATGGAATAAATTTAGTCAAAATAAGCACAAAAGAGCATGTTTTCACATTTAGGCACAATCTAGAGAGAAAACACAAAAGTATGCTATTTTGGTGTTTAAATGTGAGTTTATATGACGAAATCCATCCAAATTGAGCTAAAATATATCAAAAAATATGGACTCATCAATTTTCCCACACTTAAACAATAGCATGTCCTCATGCTAAACTAACAAGGAGAAGGATAAAAGGGCAAGCAACTTTTTCAATGCAACTACGTAATGCAAGGAATGTATACTATGTACTATCTATACCTATATATCTATCTATATTATAATTTCCTATGAAATTGGTGAAAACAAACAATTAAATTTCCAAGAAAGATTATGGACATATAGGGAAAAGCAAGGAAATAATCCAACACAAGCAAAATCTAGAGAATTGATTCAAGACATTAAAATGAAGCAACTTGCAAGAACACATGATAAGGGGTATGGAATCATAGAATTAAGTAATTGAACCCTCACTAGATGTGTATATGCTCTCATCACTAGGTGTTTAGGGTCAATTCACTCAAGTCTCCTCTAATCATGCTTTCTAGGAATTGCTTTTCATCTAATAATCAACAAGTAATTGATGCATGTATGAAAGTATCATGACATCTTTAGAAGGTTGTAATGGGGTTGGGGTAAGGGTAAGATGAATATATGGCTAAGTGGACTAAGAGATTGAATCTTTGATTAGCTCAAGTATCCAACTCAACATATATCAATCTAATCACAAAAATGTATTTCAGCCACCCATTACTTATTTTCGTACACATTCATGCCTTAGTTTCTATTCAAAACACATATGTATTTCTTATTCTATTTTTTTCTTTTTCTTTGTGATAACTTTGTCCCATCTTATTACTATATTTTTCTTTCATTTCATTTTTTTTCTATTTCTTTTCCTTTTTCTATGACAAATGCATATGGTTAAAGCAAATTGATACATGAATGTGCATCCATTTTGCAAATTTTTCAGTAATTTCCCAAAACAGAATTTTTCTCTACCAATGTTTCCCAAAATTTCCCCCACACTTAAATGACGCACACACCTTAATCTAAGCTAATCAAAGATTCAATTCAAGGTTATTTATGGTTTTTCGCTTAAGGTTGTGATGTGCTAACAATTAGAACAATGGGGATTAAAAAGCTCAAAAGGGGTTAACAAAGGTAGATGCAAGGGTAGGTCCATATGGGTGAGTGAGTTTAATTCAAAAATGGCCTCAATCATGCTAAATGAATTCAAGACATCAAACATCGGAAATAAAGAATCAAGCAAAACCAAGATCACAATTATAGAAGAGATGTAGCACACAATAAACAAAAATTGTGGTTATAATGTGTAACCACTCATTAAAGCTCAAAGACTCACAAGGTATTTTGTTCTTTCTCTCTTCTATGTTCCACAAAAATTCATTCAAGCAAGTTTAAAAATGTTTTTCTAAATCAATTCAATAGAGTGCCCTTCAAACAAAATTCTTGGAAATCTTTGTTGTTTTTCACCAAAATTTATTTCCTATATGTGTGTATGTATGTTGTGATGGATGCAATTTCATCAAAAATTTTCATAGTTCTATTCCTAATTTTCAACAAGCAAAAAGTAATATGAACAATTAGGATCAAAATAGACTAGGCATAAGCTCTTCACATCATCTAATCACAACTTCTATCTATCAAATACATACTAAGGGAAAAAATGCAAAAATGCAACAAGCAATAGCTAGGAATAAACTATGATATGTATACTAAAAGAAAATGCAATGCAATAGTCAAAAACACTCCAAATATATACAAGAAACCTACTAAAAGAAAACAAAAAAATAAAAGTGCAAAGTATTTGGGAAAAGCAAGTTTACTCCCTAAAATGACGAATCCTTCCCCACACTTAAGTGTTGCACGGTCCTCCGTGCATGAAAACAATCTGGGGAGAATGTCTCTAAGGTGCTCCATCTTCAGCATACGGATGTGGGAGTTTGGGTTGCATGGAAATTGCCAATTCCAATGCATGCTCTCTATCTCCATCGTCAGTGTCCTCCTCCTCCCCCGGCTCCTTGCCTTCATGTCTCATCCTCAAAAAGAAGAGCAAAGTATAGTTAGAATCATAGGGCAAGTAGCACAAAAAGGTAAAGGAAGTGAAGCCAATAAGCATCGAATTGAGGAAGTTTGTATAGAGGTGTGGTATGATAAAAGACAATGTGTTTATTCTAAGTGTGTGCATACTTTAGAATATACACATTGGCCGGGTAGAGCGGTATCCACACAAACAAAAGAAATAGCGTACGTTCCTCAAAGAAGTCGCCTAGGTTGCAAATAAAGAATAAGCAAAACTTAAGGTACAAGCAACCCTAGGTAACCACAAAAGTGAGTTGAATCTATGAGAGATTGGTTATTGATATTGTGCAAGTGAAGGCGCAAGATTAATAAAATAGCACAACAAGCAATAACCAATGCAATGATGAAAAGAAAACTATTTATTCATCATAAAACACAAAGAAAGAGTCACATGGTATAGGTACTTGTTACAAAAAGTGATACACTTGATAAAAATCAAGTTAAGTCACTCAAACAAATGCAAAGCATTAACAAAGAACAAGTACTGGTCCTGTGATGAATTTAATATGAAAATCATGATGAACAAGTAATTTTAACTCAATTCACTTAAGTCCATATACACTTACATAATTTGTCCTAGTGGTACAAGCAAAACATGAGTATTCAAACCCACTAGGTAGTAGTGAATTAAGGCAAGGAATAAGTGCATCGGTGAAAACTTCAAGCAACAAGCAACCCAATCAACATCAAGCAAACACTTGCAACTTATTCAATTATAAACAACTAACCTAAAACTGATATAATTACTAAATAAAAATGAGATGCAATGAAAACAAAGTAAAATAAGTAGAACATAAGGAAAAAGAAAGAGAAGAGGGGGATGGAGTGGGCAGGAGGTGCGTTAGGGCTTATTTAAGGTGAAATAGGAATGTTGCCCAAAACAGCACCTGTGCGCATGCACAGGTACGTGTGCGAGTGCTCTCAATAGAAGGGGATATAGACGTGTGCGCAGGCACATACCTGTGCGCACGCACAGAACACACTTTTTTTTTGAATGGATCATGTGTGCGTGCGCACACAGGTCCGTGCGCGCACACAAGAGCGAAAAGGGGTATGGGGTGCAGGCACATAGGCTTTGCAAACATTGATAAACCCTATTTTCAGGGTTTATTTTGTGTTGAATTTAGAGCATTCTATCAACCTTTTCTCACATTTATTCAATAAAATAGCATGGTTTTGTGATTCTCCCTCATTTTGTGCTTAAGTGTGAAAACATGCTTTTAGACCTTTAATATGATGATTTTAATTCACCTTTGATTCCACTAGATGCCTTGATTTGTTTGTTAAGTGATTTCAGGTTGAAAAGGCTAGGAATGGAGTGAAGAGGAAAGCATGCAAAGTGGAGAACACATGGAAAAACCAAAGATTTGGTTGCGCTTATCCACGCGCACGTGCAACAGACGCGCACGCATGGATTGTAAAAACCCCATGGACGTGCACGCGTGCTGTTCGCATATGCGTCGGTGCTGGCACGTAATTTTTAAGTGAAAACATGCCCAACGAATTCATAGGGAGTGTGGGGCCCAATCTGAACCAAATTTGGCGCCAAAATGCTTAAAAGGACCAAGGATTAAAGGGGAATCAATCAATCATCATCAAGGAAACATTAAGGAGTTTAGATCTAGTTTTAGAGTTAATTTTAGAGAGAGAAGCTCTCGCTTCTCTCTAGAATTAGGATTAGGTTTAGGTTGATAAGCTTAGATCTATGTTTTAATTCAAGCTTTCATCTACTTCTACCTTTCAATTCTTTGTTGTTACATCCTGTTCTTCTATTATTTTGTTGTAATTTCCTCTAATTTGTTTCTATACGTTGTTATTGATCTATTCTTGTTCCTCTTATTTTCTTTTAATGCAATTTGAGGTAATTTATGTTAATTGTGCCTTCATTGCTTGTTGTTGTTGATTCTTTGCAATAAGTAGTTATTAGATTTCATTCTTGTTGTCAATTTACCATGCTTTCCTTTTACACCTTCCAAGTGTTTGTCAAAATGCTTGAAAGGATGTTAGAATAGAATTTTATATTCTTGGCTTGGGAAGGTAACTTAGGAATTCTTGAGTTGCTAAAGTCCAAGTGATTGATAGTTAGTAGCCATTGACTCTAGCTTTCATTAATTCAATTAGTGAATAGCTAGGACTTATGGACTTGGATTGATATAGCTCACTTGACTTTCCCTTGCTTGTTAGAGGATGAGTTAGTGGGAGTGATCCTTGCAATTATCATATTGTGGTTAGTGATAAGGATAGAGATCCTTGACAACCAAACCTTGCCAAGACCTTTTCATCATTTAAATTCCTTTACCATTTACTTTTCTTGTTTCTTATTCAAAACCCCAAAATATACATGTCCATAGCCAATAACAAGAACACTACCCTGCAATTCCTTTCAGAGAAGACCCGAGGTTGAAATACTTCGGTTATTAGTTTTATTAGGGGTTTGTACTTGTGACAAACAAATTTTTGCATGAAAGGATTATTATTGGTTTATAAACTATACTTCGACGAGATTTCATTAGTGAAATTCTAAATCATCAAAAATTCTCTCATCAAACGCCCCTACCAGAGGAGCCGCAAGCTCGCGTGCGGACGCACAGGTGCGTGCGGCCGCATGAATAGTGTAACAACCCTAATTTTTGAGTAAATGAGATTTTTTCTGAAAGTACGGATTTCTCCGGAAGATTAGTAAAGGGAACACCTCTGTGATATCATCAAGTATCTCAATCCTCATTATCATTATGTCATCCTTAAGCTAGAACCTTTTCCGAGGCAAGCTCGATAACGTGGTCATGAAGAACCTAGTTTTTGAACTGTATCGGTGGGCAGTTTTGATTCTGATTTTCGTAAATAGTCTCTGTTTGACGAACCGGACTTGATTCATTAGAGGAGAGAGATAATAGTAAAATATTAACATTATATTAGTATTATAACATGCTTGAATGATATTATAAGGTTACCTGGTCTGTTTTAGTTAAAAACAGGAAAATCGGTTTAACTGGGTTTACGGTTTACTAGTGCAGCTTAGCACCAGCATTCTCTGATGACTTTAGCAATGCTACAGCTTCATTAGACATGTATTATTCTCATAATAAATATGTTACTAGTGTCATTTATGCTAGTAGCTCAGAAAATAATTTTTAGAGATGTTTTTACAAGTGTTCCGATACACCTAGTTTTAGTAGTTATACACCAGAGATATTTTAATATTATTTTAACCCACCTCCAAGCCAACCAATCACAACTCACCTTACACCCCCAAGACACTCCAAGGCTGGTCATTTACTCCCTTTGACCGAAATTGAAAGGAGAGAAAAGAGAGAAAACTTCATGAACACTTAATCTTCAAAGCTTGATTTCTTCTGAACCAAAACTCAAATCAAAACTCCGATTTCACCAAAATGATCCTCTCTTCTTCCTCTACATAACCATGTAACTTATCAAGGATGGAAATAAGGTGAGATGGCTGTCCCTCCCATTTCAATTCGGTTTTCAAGGAAAATCATGCAAAACATGTGTTTTCTTGATGTTCTTCCTTAGGAATCATGCTTAACTTGACTTGAGGGCCAAGAAACGTGAATTTCCAGCAAGCCTAAGGTGAGATATATCTTCCTAATATACTGTGTGAGATTTGGTCAGTTGAGAGTTTTTGGATTTAAAGTTGTTTTTGATGTGATTTAGGAGGAAAAAGTGCTAAAGGACCACCAGAAAGTCTAACTGAATTAGGAGCAGCAAAACCAGGTAGGGATTGATGAATTTAATCTTGATTGATTGTGTTTGAGTTATGTGATTATGATATCATTTGGCTGTGCTTGAAATTGATTGTTTGTATGAGTAATTCTTGTTGAAATTTTGGTGAAAATTTGATGAAATTTGATGAAATTCAAGCTATGAATGTGGGTTCTTGGGGCAGCTGGAAAACGAAACCCTAGAGCTTAAATTGAGGTTCAATTTGTGTTAAAATTATGTAGAAAATATGGGGTTTTAGTGGCTAGGAATTTATTTTGAATTTTGGTAAAAATCGGTTGCTGAAAAGATTGAAAAACGGGTAAAAACAGAGAAAGAATCTGAAGAATTTACGAAGAACACGAAGAACACTTTTAGTGTGGTGAAGAACAATGAAGAACACCTTTTAGATCTTAAAAAGGGCAAGGTTGTAATTATTTTGGTGTTTGAGGGGTTATTTGGTAATTTCTGAAAGTTAGGGTGGTAAAAGTATAAATATTAAAAGTTACGGGTGGTAAAAAGTGAATTTTAAAGGTTAAAAGTAAAAGTAAGTTAATTTTCGAAAATTTAATGATAAAATAGTAAAAAAATAATAAAATATTAAATAATAATATTTAATTAAAAATAATATTTTGATAAAAATAATAAAATAATACGAAAAAGGCAGTTTTCTGTAAAAGCTTTAGAAAGACAACTTTAAGCGCAGAATCTCATAATTACCTTCATAAAATACTTAGGGAGTGGTAAAAACATATTATTGAGGCAAAGATAAACAAAAGATAAAAATTTGAAGAAAAGATAAAAATCGAAGGAAAAGTCTGTAAAGTTTTAACGACAGAAAAACAGACACAGACTAGTGAACGAACTAGGGCAACTTAGTTAGTACTTGAGTCATGGTGCACGAAATTGTGATCTTTGGTAATGGCTTCTTAGGCCAGATACTCTGATCTAGTTTTACAGTCTGTCACAACTTCGATACAACTAACCAGCAAGTGCACTGGGTCGTCCAAGTAATACCTTACGTGAGTAAGGGTCGAATCCCACGGAGATTGTTGGTATGAAGCAAGCTATGGTCACCTTGTAAATCTCAGTCAGGCGGATATAAAACAGTTATGTGGTTTTCGAATTTAATATAATAAAATAGGGATAGAAATACTTATGTAATTCATTGGTAGGAATTTCAGATAAGCGAATGGAGATGCTTTTCGTTCCTCTGAACCTCTGCTTTCCTGCTGTCTTCATCCAATCAGTCTTACTCTTTTCCATGGCTGGCTTTATGTGATACATCACCACTGTCAATGGCTACTTTCGGTCATCTCTCGGGAAAATGATCCAATGCCTTGTCATGGCACGGCTAATCGTCTGGAGGCATCACCTTTGTCAATGGCTTCATCTTATCCTCTCAGTGAATAATATGCTCACGCACCCTGTCACGGCACGGCTATTCATCTGTCGGTTCTCGATCATGCTGGAATAGGATTTACTATCCTTTTGCGTCTGTCACTAACGCCCTGCAATCGCGAGTTTGGAGCTCGTCACAGTCATTCATTCATCGAATCCTACTCGGAATACCACAGACAAGGTTTAGACCTTCCGGATTCTCTTGAATGCCGCCATCATTCTAGCTTACGCCACGAAGATTCTGGTTAAGAGATCTAAGAGATATTCATTCTAGCTTATTTCATGTAGAACAGAAGTGTTTGTCAGGCACGCGTTCATAAGGGAGAAGGATGATGAGCGTCACACATAATCATCACCTTCATCACGTTCTTGGGTGCGAATGGATATCTTAGAAGCGAAATAAGATGAATTGAATAGAAAACAGTAGTACTTGCATTAATCTTTGAGGAACAGCAGAGCTCCACACCTTAATCTATGGAGTGTAGAAACTCTACCGTTAAAAATACATAAGTGAAAGGTCCAGGCATGGCCGAGATGGCCAGCCCCTCTGATCTAAGAACCAGGCGTCCAAAGATGTCAAAATACAATAGTAAGAGGTCCTATTTATAATAAACTAGCTACTAGGGTTTACATGAGTAAGTATTTGATGTATAAATCCACTTCCGGGGCCCACTTGGTGTGTGTTTGGGCTGAGCTTAAGTGTTGCACGTGCAGAGGCCATTTGTGGAGTTGAACGCAAGTTTTTGTGCCAGTTTGGGCGTTCAACTCTGGTTTTGGATCCTTTTCTGGCGCTAGACGCCAGATTTGGGTAGAAAACTGGCGTTGAACGCCAGTTTACGTCGTCAATTCTTGGCCAAAGTATGGACTATTATATATTGCTGGAAAGCCCTGGATGTCTACTTTCCAACTCAATTGGAAGCGCGCCATTTCGAGTTCTGTAGCTCCAGAAAATCCACTTTGAGTGCAGGGAGGTCAGAATCCAACAGCATCAGCAGTCCTTTTTCAACCTCTGAATCTGATTTCTGCTCAAGTCCCTCAATTTCAGCTAGAAAATACCTGAAATCACAGAAAAACACACAAACTCATAGTAAAGTCCAGAAATGTGAATTTAACACAAAATCTATTAAAAACATCCCTAAAAGTAACTAGATCCTACTAAAAACATACTAAAAATAATGTCAAAAAGCGTATAAATTATCCGCTCATCACAACACCAAACTTAAATTGTTGCTTGTCCCCAAGCAACTGAAAATCAAAATAGGATAAAAAGAATAGAATATACTATAAATTCCAAACCATCAATGAAACAGAGCTTCAATCATATGAGCGGGACTTATAGCTTTTTGCCTCTTGAATAGTTTTGGCATCTCACTTTATCCATTGAGGTTCAGAATGATTGGCATCTATAGGAACTTCAGATTTCGAATAGTGTTATTGATTCTCCTAGTTCAGTATGATGATTCTTGAACACAGCTTCTTTATGAGTCTTGGCCGTGGCCCTAAGCACTTTGTTTTCCAGTATTACCACTGGATACATAAATGCCACAGACACATAATTGGGTGAACCTTTTCAGATTGTGACTCAGCTTTGCTAGAGTCCCCAATTAGAGGTGTCCAGGGTTCTTAAGCACACTCTTTTTTTGCTTTGGACCTTGACTTTAACCGCTCAGTCTCAAGTTTTCACTTGACACCTACACGCCACAAGCACATGGTTAGGGACAACTTGGTTTAGCCGCTTAGACCAGGATTTTATTCCTGTAGGCCCTCCTATCCACTGATGCTCAAAGCCTTGGTATCCTTTTTAATTGCCCTTGCCTTTTGGTTTTAAGGGTTATTGGCTTTTTGCTCTTGCCTCTTGGTTTTAAGAGCTTTTGGCTTTTTCTGCTTGCTTTTTCTTTTTCTTTCTATATATTTTTTTTTATTTTTTTTTTCTCCTATTTTTTTTTCTATTTTTTTTTTTCTGCAAGCTTTGTTCTTTGCTGCTTTTTCTTGCTTCAAGAATCATTTTTATGATTTTTTAGATTATCAAATAACATGTCTCCTAGTCATCATTCTTTCAAGAGCCAACATATTTAACATTCTTAAACAACAACTTCAAAAGACATATGCACTGTTCAAGCATACATTCAGAAAATAAGAAGCATTGTCACCACATCAATATAATTAAACTAAGTTCAAGGATAAATTCAAAACTCATGTACTTCTTGTTCTTTTGATTTAAAACATTTTTTTTTAAGAGAGGTGATGGATTCATAGGACATTTATAACTTTAAGACATAGTTACTAACTAATAATGATCATGTAATGAAGACACAAACACAGATAAGCACATAACATAGAAAATGAAAAACAGAGAAAGTAAGAACAAGGAATGAGTCCACCTTAGTGATGTCCTTGAGCTCTTCTATGTCTCTTCCTTGTCTTTGCTGCTCCTCCTTCATTGCTTTTAGATCTTCTCTGATTTCATGAAGGATGATGGAGTGCTCTTGATGTTCCACCCTTAGTTGCTTCCAATAATTGTGTGGAAGAAAATGTATCCCCTGAGGTATCTCAGGGATCTCTTGATTTGCAGTCAAATGTTCTACCACTGAGCTATAGACCCTTGATGGAAGCTTTTGTCTTCCCTTTCCTCTTTCTAGAGGTTTCTCTAGCCTTAGGTGCCATCAATGGTTATGGAAAAAACAAAAAGCTATGCTTTTTACCACACCAAACTTAGAATGTTGCTCGCCCTCGAGCAAATGAAGAAAGAATAGAAGAATAAGAAGAAGATATGGAGGAGATGGATGAGAGTGTGTATTCGGCCATATGGGTGGGATTGGGTGGGTAAGAGATGTTGAATTTTGAAGGAAAGTGGGTGTTTGGATGTGAGTGGTAAAGGGTTAATTAGGGAAGAGTGTTTATTGGGAATAGAGGATGATTGAGAAGAGAGAAGAGAGTGAGTGGAGGTGGGTGGGGATCCTGTGGGGTCCACAGATCCTGAGGTGATCCTGTGAGGTCCACAGATCTTGAGGTGTCAAGGCATTTACATCCCTGCACCAATTTAGGCATGCAAAATGCCCTTGCACACAACTCTGGGCATTCAGCGCCAGGTTGGTGCCCATTTTGGGCGTTCAACGCCCATTTGCTGCCATTTCTGGCGTTGAACGCCAGAACCATGCTTGTTCTGGGCGTTCAGCGCCAGGATGCTCCCATTCTAGGCGTTCAGCGCCAGAACTATGCTCTGTTCTGGCGTTTGAACGCCAGACAGATGCTCCTCCAGGGTGTGATTTTTCTTCTGCTGTTTTTGATTCCGTTTTCAATTTTTATATTTATTTTGTGACTCATCATGATCATGAACCTATAAAGACACATAACTAAGAAAAATATAGTTAGATAAATAAACATTGGGTTGCCTCCCAACAAGCGCTTCTTTAATGTCAATAGCTTGACAGTGGGCTCTCATGGAGCCTCACAGATGTGCAGAGCTTTGTTGAGACTCTCCAACACCAAACTTAGAGTTTGGATATGGGAGTTCAACACCAAACTTAGAGTTTGGTTGTGGCTTCCCAACACCAAACTTAGAGTTTGACTGTGGGGGCTCTGGTTGACTCTGCTTTGAGAGAAGCTTTTCAAGCTTCCTCTCCATGGTTGCAGAGGGAGATCCTTGAGTTTTGAATACAAGGGAGTTCTCATTCCATTGAAGGACTATTTCACCTCTGTCAACATCAATCACAGCTCTTGCTGTGGCCAGGAAAGGTCTTCCTAGGATGATGGATTCATCCTCTTCCTTTCCAGTATCCAGGACTATGAAATCAGTAGGTTTGTAAAGGCCCTCAACCTTTACTAATACATCTTCTACTTGTCCATAAGCCTGTTTTCTTGAGCTGTCTGCCATCTCTAGTGAGATTTTAGCAGCTTGCACCCCATAGATTCCCAGTTTCTCTATTACAGAGAGGGGCATGAGGTTTATCCCTGAACCAAGGTCACACAGAGCTTTAAAGATCATGGTGCCTATGGTACAAGGTAATATGAACTTTCCAGGATCCTGTCTCTTCTGAGGCAATGTCAGTTGATCCAGATCACTTAGTTCATTGATGAACAAGGGAGGTTCAACTTCCCAAGTATCAATGCCAAATAATTTGGCATTCACCTTCATGATTGCACCAAGAAACTTGGCAGTTTGCTCTTCAGTAACATCCTCATTCTCTTCTGAAGAGGAATACTCATAAGAGCTCATGAAGGGTATAAGGAGGTTCAATGGAATCTCTATGGTCTCTAGATGAGCCTCAGAGTCCTTTGGTTCCCCAGAGGGAAGCTCCTTATTGATCACTGGACGTCCCAGGAGGTCCTCCTCCTTGGGATTCACGTCCTCTCCTCTCCTCAGAGGTTCGGCCATGGCGCTTATGTCAATGGCCTTGCACTCTCCTTTTGGGTTATCTTCTGTATTGCTTGGGAGAGTACTAGGAGGGATTTCAGTGATCCTTTTACTCAGCTGGCCCACTTGTGCTTCCAGATTTCTAATGGAAGACCTTGTTTCATTCATGAAACTTACAGTGGCCTTAGATAGATCAGAGACTAGATTTGCTAAATTAGAAGCATTTTGTTCAGAGTTCTCTGTCTGTTGCTGAGTTGATGATGGAAAAGGCTTGCTATTGCTAAACCTGTTTCATCCACCATTATTTTGATCCTTCCATGAGAAATTTGGATGATTTCTCCATGTTGAGTTATAGGTGTTTCCATAAGGTTCACCTAAGTAATTTACCTCTGCTATTGCAGGGTTCTCAGGATCATAGGCTTCTTCTTCAGAAGATGCCTCTTGAGTACTGTTGGATGCAGCTTGCATTCCATGCAGACTCTGAGAAATCATATTGACTTACTGAGTCAATATTTTGTTCTGAGCCAATATGGCATTCAGAGTATCAACTTCAAGAACCCCCTTCTTCATAGGCGTCCCATTACTTATAGGATTCCTTTCAGAAGTGTACATGAACTGGTTATTAGCAACCATGTCAATGAGTTCTTGAGCTTCTGCAGGCGTTTTCTTTAGGTGAATGGATCCACCTGCAGAAGTGTCCAGTGACATTTTTGATTGCTCAGATAAACCATCATAGAATATATCCAGGATGGTCCATTCTGAAAGCATGTCAGATGGACACTTTTTGGTCACTGTTTGTATCTTTCCCAAGCTTCATAGAGGGATTCACCTTCTTTCTGTCTGAAGGTTTGAACATCAGCTCTAAGCTTGCTCAGCTTTTGAGGAGGAAAGTACTTGGCTAAGAAAGCCGTGACCAGCTTATCCCAAGAGTTCAGGCTGTCTTTGGGTTGAGAATCCAACCATAATCTAGCTCTGTCTCTTACAGCAAAAGGGAAAAGCATGAGCCTGTAGACTTCAGGATCTACTCCATTAGTCTTAACAGTATCACATATCTGCAAGAATTCAGTTAAGAACTGAAAAGGATCTTCAGATGGAAGTCCATGAAACTTGCAGTTCTGCTGCATCAGAGAAACTAATTGAGGTTTCAGCTCAAATTTGTTTGCTCCAATGGCAGGAATGGAGGTGCTTCTTCCATGTAAATTGGAATTAGGTGCAGTAAAGTCACCAAGCATCCTCCTTGCATTATTATTATTTTCGGCTGCCATCTCCTCTTCTTGTTTGAAAATTCCTAACAGGTGCTTACTGGTTAGTTGTAATTCAGAGTCCTTTCAGGTTTTGGATCTGCTTCAACAAGAATATTCTTGTCCTTGCTCCTGCTCATATGACAAAGAAGAAGGCACAGAAAAATAATAATAATAGAGATCCTTTTTTTTTTTTGAATGAGGGAGAGATGTTAGTAGATGAATAAATAAAAAAAAAATAGAAGGAGATGAGAGAGAAGAGAATTTTTGAAAATAATTTTTGAAAAGGAGTTAGTGATTTTTGAAAATAGTTTTTAAAAAATGTTAGTAATTTTCGAAAATTAAGATTTAAAAATTAAAATAATTAATAAATTAAAAAGAAATTTTGAAAAAGAGAGAATATATTTTCGAAAATTAGAAAGAGAGAATTAGTTAGGTGGTTTTGAAAAAGTTAAGAAACAAACAAAAAGTTAGTTAGTTAGTTGAAACAAATTTGAAAAGATAAGAAGTTGGGAAGTTAGAGAAGATATTTTGAAATCAAATTTTGAAAAAGATAAGATACGAAGATATTTTTTTGAAAAGATATGATAGAAATTAGTTTTTGAAAAAGATTTGATTTTTAAAATCACAATTAATGACTTGATTCATAAGAAATCACAAGATATGATTCTAGAACTTAAAGTTTGAATCTTTCTTAACAAGCAAGTAACAAATTTCAAATTTTTGAATCAAAACTTTAATTGATTATGTTATTTTCGAAAATTATGATATAAAATAAGAAAAAGGTTTTTGAAAATTATTTTTTTGGAATTTTCGAAAATAATCATGAATTTTGAAAAAGATTTTGAATTTTGAAAAAGATTTTGAAAAAGATAAGATTTTCAAATTGAAAATTTGATTTGACTCATAAGAAACAACTTGATTTTAAAAATTTTTGAAAAGGTCAACTCAAATTTTCGAATTTGATGAGAGAAAAAGGGGAATATATTTTTTTGATTTTTTTTTTATTTTTATGAAAACGTGAAAATTATGCAATGCATGAAATTTTTAGATCAAAACATGTGATGCATGCAAGAATGCTATGAATGTCAAGATGAACACCAAGAACACTTTGAATGTCAAGATGAACATCATAGACACAATTTTGAAAAATTTTTAATGCAAAGAAAACATGCAAGACACCAAACTTAGAATTCTTTAATGCTTACGCACTAAGAATTCAAGAATGCATATGATAAACATGAAAAGACACAAAACAAAAAATCATCAAGATCAAACAAGAAGACTTACCAAGAACAACTTGAAGATCATGAAGAACACTATGAATGCATGATATTTTCGAAAAAATGCAAGATGCATATGCAATTGACACCAAACTTATAACATGACTCAAGACTCAAACAAGAAACACAAAAATATTTTTTATTTTTATGATTTTCTAATTTTTTTGTATTTTTATTTATTATTATTTTTTTTTCGAAAATTATTGTGAAAAATAAAAATAAGGATTTCAAAATTTTTAATATGAATTCCAGGAATCTTGCCATGTTAGTCTTAAAGCTCCAATCAAAGGGTCAGGCATGGCTTAATAGCCAGCCAAGCTTTAATAAAAATATGAGTGTAATTCAGACATGACAAGCCTGACATACCCTATCCAGAAGGATTGGGCATGACTCCACTGAAGTGATTAGCCAATCCCAAAGCAGTTTGGGTATGGCTTTACAGCCAGATAGGCTTCAACATGCTTCATGAAACACTAGAATTCATTCTTAAAAATTTTGAAGCCATAGAATAATTTATTTTTGAAAACATTATTTTTAGTAAAAAATTTTTTTTTTCGAAAACAAGTGAGGAATTTTTGAAAGGTTTTTGAAAAATTTTTTTGAAAAGAAAACAAAAAGAAAATTACCTAATCTGAGCAACAAGATGAACCGTTAGTTGTCCAAACTCGAACAATCCCCGGCAACGGCGCCAAAAACTTGGTGCACGAAATTGTGATCTCTGGTAATGGCTTCTTAGGCCAGATACTTTGATCTAGTTTTACAGTCTGTCACAACTTCGATACAACTAACCAGCAAGTGCACTGGGTCGTCCAAGTAATACCTTACGTGAGTAAGGGTCGAATCCCACGGAGATTGTTGGTATGAAGCAAGCTATGGTCACCTTGTAAATCTCAGTCAGGCGGATATAAAACAGTTATGTGGTTTTCGAATTTAATATAATAAAATAGGGATAGAAATACTTATGTAATTCATTGGTAGGAATTTCAGATAAGCGAATGGAGATGCTTTTCGTTCCTCTGAACCTCTGCTTTCCTGCTGTCTTCATCCAATCAGTCTTACTCTTTTCCATGGCTGGCTTTATGTGATACATCACCACTGTCAATGGCTACTTTCGGTCATCTCTCGGGAAAATGATCCAATGCCTTGTCACGGCACGGCTAATCGTCTGGAGGCATCACCTTTGTCAATGGCTTCATCTTATCCTCTCAGTGAATAATATGCTCACGCACCCTGTCACGGCACGGCTATTCATCTGTCGGTTCTCGATCATGCTGGAATAGGATTTACTATCCTTTTGCGTCTGTCACTAACGCCCTGCAATCGCGAGTTTGGAGCTCGTCACAGTCATTCATTCATCGAATCCTACTCGGAATACCACAGACAAGGTTTAGACCTTCCGGATTCTCTTGAATGCCGCCATCATTCTAGCTTACGCCACAAAGATTCTGGTTAAGAGATCTAAGAGATATTCATTATAGCTTATTTCATGTAGAACAGAAGTGTTTGTCAGGCACGCGTTCATAAGGGAGAAGGATGATGAGCGTCACACATAATCATCACCTTCATCACGTTCTTGGGTGCGAATGGATATCTTAGAAGCGAAATAAGATGAATTGAATAGAAAACAGTAGTACTTGCATTAATCTTTGAGGAACAGCAGAGCTCCACACCTTAATCTATGGAGTGTAGAAACTCTACCGTTAAAAATACATAAGTGAAAGGTCCAGGCATGGCCGAGATGGCCAGCCCCTCTGATCTAAGAACCAGGCATCCAAAGATGTCAAAATACAATAGTAAGAGGTCCTATTTATAATAAACTAGCTACTAGGGTTTACATGAGTAAGTATTTGATGTATAAATCCACTTCCGGGGCCCACTTGGTGTGTGTTTGGGCTGAGCTTAAGTGTTGCACGTGCAGAGGCCATTTGTGGAGTTGAACGCCAGTTTTTGTGCCAGTTTGGGCGTTCAACTCTGGTTTTGGATCCTTTTCTGGCGCTAGACGCCAGATTTGGGTAGAAAACTGGCGTTGAACGCCAGTTTACGTCATCAATTCTTGGCCAAAGTATGGACTATTATATATTGCTGGAAAGCCCTGGATGTCTACTTTCCCACGCAATTGGAAGCGCGCCATTTTGAGTTCTGTAGCTCCAGAAAATCCACTTTGAGTGCAGGGAGGTCAGAATCCAACAGCATCAGCAGTCCTTTTTCAACCTCTGAATCTGATTTCTGCTCAAGTCCCTCAATTTCAGCCAGAAAATACCTGAAATCACAGAAAAACACACAAACTCATAGTAAAGTCCAGAAATGTGAATTTAACACAAAATCTATTAAAAACATCCCTAAACGTAACTAGATCCTACTAAAAACATACTAAAAACAATGTCAAAAAGCGTATAAATTATCCGCTCATCAAGTCACGACTAGGGTTAGGTATTATATGAAAAGTTAAACTGTTTCAGTATAGACTTAATGAACCTATACTTGGGACAAGCTAACTATTCATACCGAAATTTACATAAGCTTTAAATACATACGTTAAGCAGAGAAATTAGAGCAGAGTAAAGAAAACACAGAGAACAAAGTAACCAGAGAAAAGTAAAGAGATACAGAGAAAAGAGTAATCAAAGCAGAGTAAAAAGACAAAGTGAAAAGAGTAATATGATAAAGAGAAATGGTTTGAGCCAAGATATTGTGAAAGTGAAAGATGTAAAGTTTGTATAGTATGATTGAATAGAGAAAGAAAGAAGTACTGCATAAGAATGTGAAAGTGATGATGAATAATGAGAATGATATTGAATGATGATAATGAGAAAAGAGTAATATAACAAAGAGAATAGAGGAGAAGAGTATAAAAATAAAGAGTTAAGCATTGTGGCATGATATTCTATTATATGTTCATCTGATGCTTTTCTATTGGCCCTAGAGGTCCTGTAGGCCCAAGTTCACCTACAGTAAGTTGTTATTCCTGTAGGCCGAAGTTCACCTACAGTGAATATCAATTGTGTATCTCAGGGTGTTGCTCCTGTAGGCCGAAGTTCACCTATAGAGAGTTGTAATACCTGTAACGCGAAGTTCACTTACAGGGGCGCTATTTCTGTAAGCCGAAGTTCACTTACAGAGGTGCTATTTCTGTAGGCCGAAGTTCACCTACAGAAAGTTGTTGTGCTGTAATTAGACTATTTCTGTAAGCCGAAGTTCACTTACAGAGGTGTTATTTCTGTAGGCCGAAGTTCACCTACAGAAAGTTGTTGTGTTGTGTTTAGACTATTCTTGTAAGCCGAAGTTCACTTACGGTTGTGGTATTTCTGTAGGCCGAAGTTCACCTACAGAAAATAAGCCATATCTAGGGCTAGTTCCTAGGTAATGTCGGGCTGCAGGGTGTAAACCGACACGTGAGCTCATGGCCTGCCTAGGACAGACATGCATCATACTTGGTTGCACATTTCCTCTGTTATGATTGTTGTTTGAATGTATGCTTTCTTTGTTTTCATTCTATCTCTGTGTCTGTGTTTTGTTTTCTTGTATTCTTTTGTTTGTGTTTTGCTTTCTATTTTCTCTATTTATCTATTTCTTCTGTCTACTGCTTCTCGGTATTCTGCTATATATCTGCTAAACAACACGAAACTAATGAACTTAACTAAAAACCCCGACCTTACTAAGGACTCCCCAGTTCTTACCCCTTCTCTCTCCCTTCCCCCTTCAGATGGAAGCAGGAGTACCCTTCCGTAATCTACTGATGACCATTTCGCAAAGAGGATTCCGCTCTAGTTAGTCTTCTGAGTCTAGGGTGAATCTTGTTCCCTGTTTATATGTATATACTGTGAGACCAGCCAATGTCTGCACCCCGTTCGTATGTGCACTTTAGCCTAAATCCTGTGTACGAGACTCCTGTTGTGTGGCTACTTGATGAGGTACCAGAGAGACGTCCTATGGCAATGTCTGATCGTGCAGTGGAGTAGCAGATGATGTTCTACCTTTTGGTGACGTTCCACCTGACTTGAGTTTTGAAGACCTAGAACGTACTTTCCCTCGCTTTAGTAGTCTAGAGGGACTAGGTGAGTATAGAGTCTAGGCTAGCCTAGGTGCCAGCTTAGGGACCTCTTGAACAGGTCAGGACCTGGGATGTTGTATGTATGTATATGTATATAGTTATTATCTAGCTATATCTAGGGTTGTTCTAACTAACAGTCTATATTCTAATAAAGGTTGGATCACCAAATGTTGCTAGCTACTTGTGATGTATTTATGTGTGGTTGTTTATAATTGTTTTATCTGTTATTATTTGTGAATTGATTATATATGATTCTGTTTATTAATTCAATCGTTTTCAGGAAAAAAAAAGTACCTCACTAACTAACTACGCTTTTAACAACGAATCAGGCTCATATAATAAATAATAGATAATAATTAGGATGACAAATTGGTAGCACTCGGTTTCTGGTATGTCCTAGGCATACTGAAAATTGGGTCGTTACAATTTGGTATCAGAGCAGTTCGTTTCCGGTAGAGCCTGGGGAGTGGACTGACTATGCTTCATTGCATACTCTGTTGTGTGTCTCATGCTGTTAGGGTATCTTCAAGATACATTTGGCATGAATGTCTATGAGTGCTCATTTTGGGAATGTTCGTGCCTAACTTGAGATATTAAGATTGATCACCTTAATATTGATTGTTTGGTGCGGATAAGACCTCAATGACTATGAATAGGCTTGGTTTAATCGAGTTCCGAATGACAAATTCGTGAGAGGCACAACTATTCTTATAGCTGTTATGATCTCTGGTAGCACAAATCACGAATCACACTTTTCACAACGCGTGCCACTGACCAGCAAGTGCACTGGGTCGTCCAAGTAATACCTTACGTGAGTAAGGGTCGAATCCCACAGAGATTGTTGGTTTGAAGCAATCTATGGTTATCTTGTAAATCTTAGTCAGGAAATCAATTATGTTTATCAGTTGAATTATGAATAACCAGTAGAGCATAAATTAAAAGTTACTTGTTGTGTAGTAATGGAGAATATGTTGGAGTTTTGGAGATGCTTTGTCTTCTGAATCTCTGCTTTCCTCTGTCTTCTGATTCACGCACGCACGTCCTCCTATGGCAAGCTGTGTGTTGGTGGATCACCGTTGTCAATGGCTACCTTCCATCCTTCCAGTGAAAACTACGCTCACGCGCTCTGTTACAGCACGGCTAATCACCGGTTGGTTCTCGATCCGGTTAGAATAGGATTTACTATCCTTTTGCATCTGTCACTAACGCCCAGCCTTCAGGAGTTTGAAGCTCGTCACAGTCATTCAATCCTTGAATCCTACTCGGAATACCACAGACAAGGTTTAGACTTTCCGGATTCTCATGAATGCTGCCATCAGTTCTAGCTTATACCACGGAGATTCTGATTAAAGAATCTAAGAGATACTTATTCAATCGGATATAGAACGGAGGTGGTTGTCAGGCACACGTTCATGGTTTGAGGAAGGTGATGAATGTCACAGATCGTCACCTTCATCACAGTTAAGCGCGAATGTACATCTTAGATAGGAACAAGCGTGTTTGAATGGAAAACAGAAATACTTGCATTAATTCATTGAGACACAGCAGAGCTCCTCACCCCCAACAATGGGGTTTAGAGACTCATGCCGTCAGAGAATACAAAGTTTAGATCTGAAATGTCATGAGATACAAAATAAGTCTCTAAAAGTTGTTTAAATACTAAACTAGTAGCCTAGGGTTACAAAATATGAGTGGACTATGATGGATGATGCAGATATCCACTTCTGGGGCCCACTTGGTGTGTCGGGGCCCACTTGGTGTGTGCTGGGGCTGAGATTTCGTGCAGAGGCCATTTGTGGAGTTGAACGCCAGTTTTTATGCCAGTTTGGGCGTTCAACTCCAGTTTTTGATCCTTTTCTGGCGTTGGACGCTAGAATTGGGCAGAGAACTGGCGTTGAACGCCCGTTTACGTCGTCTATCCTTGTGCAAAGTATGGACTATTATATATTGCTGGAAAGCCCTGGATGTCTACTTTCCAACGCAATTGAAAGCATGCCATTTCGAGTTCTGTAGCTCCAGAAAATCCACTTTGAGTGCAGGGAGGTTAGAATCCAACAGCATCAGCAGTCCTTTTTCAGCCTGAATCAGATTTTTGCTCAGCTCCTTCAATTTCAGCCAGAAAAATACCTGAAATTACAGAAAAACACACAATTCATAGTAAAGTCCAGAAATATGAATTTTTCCTAAAAACTACTAGGAATAGACTAAAAACTAACTAAAACACACTCTAAACTATATGAAATTATCCCCAAAAAGCGTATAAAATATCCGCTCATCACAACACCAAACATAAACTGTTGCTTGTCCTCAAGCAACTAGACAAATAAAATAGAAGACAAATGGGTTGAGAAGCAATAATATCTCAGAGTTTTTGATTGAAGCTCAGATTCTAATTAGATGAGCGGGACTAGTAGCTTTTTGCTTCTGAACAGTTTTGGCATCTCACTTTATCCATTGAAGCTCAGAGTGATTGGCATCTATAGGAACTCAGAATTCAGATAGTGTTATTGATTCTCTTAGTTCAGTGTGATGATTCTTGAACACAGCTTCTTTATGAGTCTTGGCCTTGGCCCTAAGCACTTTGTTTTCCAGTATTACTACCGGATACATAAATGCCACAGACACATAATTGGGTGAACCTTTTCAGATTGTGACTCAGCTTTGCTAAAGTCCCCAATTAGAGGTGTCCAGAGTTCTTAAGCACACTCTTTTTTTTGCTTTGGACCTTGACTTTAACCGCTCAGTCTCAAGTTTTCACTTGACACCTTCACGCCACAAGCACATGGTTAGGGACAGCTTGGTTTAGCCGCTTAGACCAGGATTTCAGTCCTTTAGGCCCTCCTATCCACTGATGCTCAAAGCCTTGGGATCCTTTTTAATTGCCCTTGCCTTTTGGTTTTAAGGGTTATTGGCTTTTTCTGCTTGCTTTTTTTTTTTTTTTTTTTTTGCAAGCTTTGTTCTTTGCTGCTTTTTCTTGCTTCAAGAATCATTTTTATGATTTTTCAGATTATCAATAACATGTCTCATGTTCATCATTCTTTCAAGAGCCAACATATTTAACAGTCTTAAACAATAAATTCAAAAGACATATGCACTGTTCAAGCATTCATTCAGAAGACAGAAAGCATTGCCACCACATTTAACCAATTAGAATTTATTTTATTTAAACTCGAAATTTTATTGCTTCTTATTCAAAAGATCTACTATTTTATTCATGTTTGCTGATGATGAGAAAAATAAACTATAGCTTAATTGGAGATAAAATCAAAATAGATACTAATTACTACTATATGACGTCTAAGGTAAACTTTTTATAAGGACACTGTCACAGAGTTAAGGCAGAAATTGGAAATTAACAACCTTTATCTGGGGGTATGGGGGTTCCTCTGATCCTTGGGAGGCTTGGTATCACAGAAGATTTTTGGCGCTTCAGTTCCCTTAAGTCACGTCCCTGCTCCTCTTGTTCTTTAAGCATATGGGTTAGCATTTGACTGTGTTCCTTCTGTTGTTTTATTATTTGCTCCATAGCTTCCTGTATCTTGGTGACAGACGTCTCAAGATGTTCCCAATATTCTGCTTGAGGAATCTCTGGAAGGAATTCCTGTGCTCTTTTCTTTATAGGATCTTCCTGTGCTTGTTGTCTCTCCATTGATGCTTTGGTGATTGGCCTTTCAATTAGGATATATTCAGTTATTCCCATCTTGACTCCAGCGTCCTTGCAGAGCAGAGAAATCACGCTTGGATAAGCCAACCTGGCCTCTCTTGAATTTTTGTTAGCAATCTTATAGAGCTCTGTTGAAATCAGCTGATGAACCTCCACTTCCTTTCCCATCATGATGCAATGAATCATTACTGCTCTTTTAACTATGACTTCAGAACGGTTGCTGGTGGGCAACAGAGAACGCCCAATGAAGTCCAGCCATCCTCTGGCTACTGGTTTGAGATCCTCCCTCTTGAGTTGATTTGGGACGCCCTTTGTGTTGGTGGTCCACCTGGCTCCAGGAATACAGATGTCTTCCCCAATTTTATTCAGGCCAATGTCTGCTCTCATCATCCTCCTGTTGAAGGAGCCTGGATCATCCTTTAGCTGAGGTAGCTTTAGTATCTCTCTGATCTTGTCAGGGGTGGTATGAACAATCTTTCCCCTGACCATGGTCCGAAATTTGTAGCAGGCTGTTCCAGATAGTCTTTGCTTGTCAGTCTGCCACATATTAGCATAGAACTCCTGGACCATGTTCCTTCCTACTTTCGTTTCAGGATTAGCTAGGACTTCCCAGTTCCTGATTCGAATTTGCTCCTGGATCTCCGGATATTCATCTTCTTTCAGATCGAATCTAACTTCCGGGATCACTGATCTCAGACCCATAACTTTAAGATAATGGTCTGAATGTTCTTTAGATAAGAACTTCCCTTGATTCCAAAGTGGTTTTGGAACGCTCTCTTTCTTGTCTCTAGGAGTGTATTGTTTCCCTTTGGGAGCCATGATCTTAGTGATTTCGGAAAAACACACCAAACTTAGAGGTTTGCTTGTCCTCAAGCAAAGGAAGAGAAAGGAGAGGGATAGAAGGAGATTGAGTAGCACTTGTTGATGAAGGAGGGGGGGAGGCCGAACCCAATTTAAAAAGGGGGGGAGGGGTGGATTTTCGAAAAATTGGAGGAGATAAGATAAAAAGATTGAGTTGAAAAAGATAAGATAGAAGATATAGTTTAATTTTGAAAAGATAGGATAGTTTTTTTTTTTTTTGAAAAAGATAATTCTGGATTTTGAAAAAGATAATATGAAAAAGATATTGAAAAAGATATGGATTAGTTGAAAAGATTTTTGAGTGAAAAAGATAGATTTTGAAAAAGATAGATTTTTCAGAAAAGATTTTGAAAAGAGTTAGATTGAATTTGGAAAATTGGATTTTTTTTTAAAAAATTAAGGATTTTAGAAATCAGGGTTCTTGATATATTCATGTAAAAATCATGCATTGAAGCATTCAAATTTTAAAATTAAATTGGAAATTCGTGTGGAATCACTGGAAATGGCTCCTCCCTGTCCTCCTGGCGTTTGAACGCCCAAACACTGCCTGTTTTGGGCGTTCAGCGCCCAAATGCTGATCTCCTGGGTGTTCAGCGCCCAGTTGCTGCCATTACTGGCGTTCAACGCCCAATGGGTGGCCATTCCTGGTGCTGAACGCCCAAATGCTGCCATTACTGGCGTTCAGCGCCCAGTGGATGCCCATTTTGGGCGCTGAACGCCCAAAATGCCCCTTTACTGGCATTTTCTTGCCATTGAGCTCTTTTACTCTATTTTGTGTGCCGAGGTCTTCTGTAAATGATTATTTACCTTGTTGTCAATGAACTATATATAAAATATAAAGATAGAAATAGGGCAAAATGCTTGGAGGATTGTTGCCCCATGGCTGGGTTGCCTCCCAGCAAGCGCTTCTTTATTGTCTTTAGCTGGACCTTGCTGAGCTTTTAATCTAGCTTCAGCCTTGAGCATTCTTGCTCAGTGTTGCCTTCAAGATAATGCTTGATTCTCTGTCCATTGACAATGAACTTCTTATCAGAATCAATATCTTGAAGCTCCACATAACCATATGGTGACACACTTGTAATCACGTATGGTCCCCTCCACCGGGATTTCAGTTTCCCGGGGAATAGCCTGAGTCTAGAGTTAAACAACAGGACCTTCTGTCCTGGTTCAAAGATTCTAGATGACAGCTTTCTGTCATGCCATTTTTTTATTTTTCTTTATAAAGCTTGGCATTTTCGAAAGCTGTGAATCTGAATTCCTCTAGCTTATTTAGCTGGAGCAATCGTTTTTCTCCTGCTAATTTGGCATCTAAGTTTAGGAATCTGGTTGCCCAATAGGCCTTATGTTCCAGTTCCACGGGCAAGTGGCATGCCTTACCATACACGAGTTGGTATGGAGAGGTCCCTATAGGGGTCTTGAATGCTGTTCTGTAAGCCCACAGAGCATCATCCAAGCTCCTTGCCCAATCCTTTCTACGGGTATTTACTGTCCGTTCCAGGATTCTCTTTAATTCTCTGTTAGAGACTTCAGCTTGCCCGTTGGTTTGTGGATGATATGGAGTGGCCACTTTGTGGCGAATTCCATACCGAACCATGGCAGAGTAAAGCTGTTTATTGCAGAAGTGAGTGCCCCCATCGCTAATTAACACTCTAGGGACACCAAACCTGCTAAAGATATGTTTCTGGAGGAATTTCAGCACTATTTTAGTATCATTGGAGGGAGTGGCGATAGCCTCAACCCATTTTGATACATAGTCAACTGCCACCAGAATATAAGTGTTTGAGTATGATGGTGGGAAAGGTCCCATGAAGTCAATTCCCCATACATCAAACAACTCTATTTCCAAGATTCCTTGTTGAGGCATGGCGTAACCATGAGGCAGATTACCAGCTCTTTGGCAACTGTCACAATTACATACAAACTCTCGGGAATCTTTATAGAGTGTGGGCCAATAGAAGCCACATTGGAGGACCTTGGTGGATGTTCGCTCACCTCCGAAGTGGCCTCCATATTGAGATCCATGGCAATGCCATAGGATTCTCTGTGCTTCCTCTCTGGGGACACACCTACGGATAATTCCGTCTGCACATCTCTTAAAGAGATAGGGCTCATCCCACAAGTAGTACTTTGCATCAGTAATTAGTTTCTTTTTTTGTATTCTATTGTACTCCTTGGGTATGAACCTTGCAGCTTTATAGTTTGCAATATCGGCAAACCATGGTGCTTCCTGAATGGCAAATAGATGCTCATCAGGGAACGTCTCAGAGATCTCAAGGAAGGGGAGGGACGTCCCTTCCACTGGCTCTATCCGGGACAGATGATCAGCCACTTGGTTCTCTGTCCCTTTTCTGTCTCTTATTTCTATATCAAACTTTTACAGAAGCAATACCCATCTGATGAGCTTGGGTTTTGAATCCTGCTTTGTGAGTAGATATTTAAGAGCAGCATGGTCAATATACACAATCACTTTTGATCCTACTAAGTATGATCTGAACTTGTCAATGGCGTAAACCACTGCAAGTAGTTCTTTTTCTGTGGTTGTGTAATTTTTCTGGGCATCATTTAGAACGCGACTGGCATAATAAATGACATGCAGAAGCTTGTCATGCCTCTGTCCCAATACTGCACCAATGGCATGATCACTGGCATCACACATTAACTCAAATGGCAATGTCCAGTCTGGTGCAGAAATGACTGGTGCTGTGACCAGCTTAGCTTTCAGCGTTTCAAACGCCTGCAGGCATGCTGTGTCAAACACAAATAGCGTGTCAGCAGCTAGCAGATTGCTTAGAGGTTTTGCGATTTTTGAAAAATCCTTTATAAACCTCCTATAGAATCCTGCATGCCCCAGAAAGCTTCTGATTGCCTTAACATTGGCAGGTGGTGGTAATTTTTCAATTACCTCTATTTTTGCTTGATCCACCTCTATTCCCTTGTTTGAGATTTTATGCCCAAGAACAATTCCTTCAGTCACCATGAAGTGACACTTTTCCCAGTTTAAAACTAGGTTGGTTTCTTGGCATCTTTTCAGAACAAGTTTCAGGTGATCAAGACAGGAGCTGAATGAGTCTCCATATACTGAGAAGTCATCCATGAAGACTTCCAGAAATTTTTCCACCATATCAGAGAAAATAGAGAGCATGCATCTCTGGAAGGTTGCAGGTGCATTGCATAGCCCAAAGGGCATCCTTCTATAAGCAAACACTCCGGATGGACATGTGAATGCTGTTTTCTCTTGATCCTGGGGATCTACTGCAATCTGGTTATAGCCTGAGTAGCCATCCAAAAAGCAGTAATAATCATGACCTGCTAGTCTCTCTAGCATCTGGTCTATGAATGGTAAAGGAAAATGATCCTTTCTGGTGGCTGTATTGAGCCTTCTGTAGTCAATACACATGCGCCACCCTGTAACTGTTCTTGTAGGAACCAGTTCATTTTTTTCATTATGAATCACTGTCATGCCTCCCTTTTTTGGGACGACTTGAACAGGGCTCACCCAGGGGCTATCAGAAATGGGATAAATAATCCCAGCCTCTAGTAATTTGGTGACCTCTTTTTGCACCACTTCCTTCATGGCTGGATTTAGCCGCCTCTGTGGTTGAACCACTGGTTTGGCATTATCCTCCAATAGGATTTTGTGCATGCATCTAGCTGGGCTTATGCCCTTAAGGTCACCTATGGACCACCCAAGAGCTGTCTTGTGTGTCCTTAGCACTTGAATAAGTGCTTCCTCTTCCTGTGAATTTAAGGCAGAGCTTATGATCACTGGAAAAGTGTCACTTTCTCCTAGAAATGCATATTTCAAGGATGGTGGCAGTGGCTTGAGCTCTGGTTTAGGAGGTTTTTCCTCTTTCAGAAGAAAGTTCAGAGGCTCTTTCATGTCCCCTGAATCCTCCAAATCAGGCTGAACATCTTTAAAGATGTTTTCCAACTCTGATTCGAGACTCTCAGCCATGTTGATCTCTTCTACCAAAGAGTCAATAAGGTCAACTTTCATGCAGTCTGTTGATGTGTCTGGATGCTGCATGGCTTTGACAGCGTTCAACTTGAACTCGTCATCGTTGACTCTCAGGGTTATTTCCCCTTGCTGGACGTCAATGAGGGATCGTCCAGTTGCTAGGAAGGGTCTTCCTAGAATGAGAGTAGCACTCTTGTGCTCTTCCATTTCCAGCACAACAAAGTCAGTGGGAAAGGCGAATGGCCCAACTCTGACAATCATGTCTTCAATCACGCCTGATGGGTATTTAGTGGAACCATCAGCAAGTTGGAGACATATCCGGGTTGGTTTAACTTCATCAGTTAAGCCAAGCTTTCTGATAGTGGATGCAGGTATCAGGTTGATGCTTGCCCCAAGATCGCATAAAGCTGTCTTGGTGCAATCACCTTCTAATATGCTTGGTATCAGAAAACTCCCAGGGTCTTTAAGCTTTTCAGGAAAGCTTTTCAGAATGACTGCACTGCATTCTTCAGTGAGGAGAACTCTTTCTGTTTCTCTCCACTCCTTTTTATGACTCATGATCTCTTTCATGAACTTGGCATAAGAAGGTATTTGCTCAAGTGCCTCTGCAAATGGAATCTTTATTTCAAGAGTCCTTAGATAATCTGCAAAGCGAGCAAATTGCTTATCCTGCTCCTCTTTCCGGAGTTTTTGAGGATAAGGTATCTTGGCTTTATATTCCTCAACCTTAGTGGTTAAAGAAGCCTTTTTAGAGGGGTTGTTATCAGCACTTATGTGTGTCTGATCCCTCACTGGCAATTGTGTACCAGAGTTAGACGCTGGAGTGACGTTAGACGCCAACTCACTGTCTGTTCCTGGCGCCTGAACGCCAGAAATGTGCCCCTGTTGGGCGTTCAACGCCAGATTCTTGCCCATTTCTGGCGTTGAACGCCAATCCTGCCTTGTTTCTGGCGCTGAACGCCAGTTTTGGGCATGGTCTGGGCGTTCAGCGCCAGCCTTCCACCCATTTTCTGGCGTTTTAGTGCCAGAATTATTTTTCCCTGGGCTCTTACTGTCCTCAGAGGAATCTTTGGTGGGTTGCTTATTTCTTGAATTTTTGATGCCTTGAGGTGGGGTATTTAATGTTTTCCCACTTCTTAATTGAACTGCTTGGCATTCTTCTGCTATTTGCTTTGATAGCTGCTGCTTTGTTTGCTTAAACTGTTCTTCCATATGTATATTAGCTATCCTTGTCTCCTGTAACTTGTCTTTGAATTCAGCTAGCTGCTTTGTTAGAAAATCTAATTGCTGATTGAATTCAGCAGCTTGTTTTACAGTACTGAATTCAGCCGTTACTGTTTTAACCTCTTCATTCATGGAAGGGTTGCTGTTTAGATACAGATGCTGATTCCTGGCAACTGTATCAATGAGCTCTTGAGCCTCTTCGATTGTCTTTCTCATATGGATAGATCCACCAGCTGAGTAATCTAAAGACATCTGAGCTCCTTCTGCAAGCCCATAGTAGAAGATGTCTAACTGAACCCACTCTGAAAACATTTCAGAGGGGCATTTTCGTAGCATCTCTCTGTATCTCTCCCAGGCATCATAAAGAGATTCATTATCTCCTTGTTTAAAGCCTTGGATGTCCAGCCTCAGCTGTGTCATCCTTTTTGGAGGGAAATATTGATTCAGGAATTTTTCTGTCAGCTGTTTCCATGTCCTTATGCTGGCCTTAGGTTGGTTATTTAACCACCTCTTAGCTTGATCTTTTACAGCAAATGGAAACAGTAATAGTCTGTAGACATCCTGATCTATTTCCTTATCATGTACTGTGTCAGCAATTTGTAAAAATTGTGCCAGAAACTCTGTAGGTTCTTCCTGTGGAAGACCGAAATACTGGCAACTTTGCTGCACCATGATAATGAGCTGAGGATTCAACTCAAAGCTACTAACTCCAATGGAGGGTATGCAGATGCTACTCCCATATGAAGCAGTAGAGGGGTTAGAATATGACCCCAAAGTCCTCCTGGACTGTCCATCTCCACTTATGTCCATGATGGATCTATGGATATAACTTGGACCGATTTACCTTTTTATTTATTTTATTTTATAAGAAGTAAATACTTAAATAAAATAAAATAACTAAAAAGAATTTGAATTTTGAGATAATTTTTTTTTTTAATTTTTTTTTTCGTAAAAAAAATTAAAAATAATTAGTTAAAAAAAACAAAATTTTTGAAAAAGAGGGGAGATATTTTCGAAAATTTGAGAGAGAGAGTTAGTTAGGTAGTTTTGAAAAAGTTAAGAAACAAACAAAAAGTTGGTTAGTTAGTTGAAACAAATTTTGAAAAGATAGGAAGTTAGAAAAGATATTTTGAAAAGATATTTTTGAATTTAGTGAGGAAAGAGAAAAACAATAAGATAGTACAAGATTTAAAATTTTTAGATCTAATGCTCCTTGTTTTTGAAAAATTTGGAGGGAAAACACCAAGGAACACCAAACTTAAAAATTCTAAGATCAAGACACAAGGAAACTCAAGAACACTTTGAAGACTCACAAGAACACAAGAACATGAAGGAAGAACACCAAACTTAAAATTTTTAGAAAACCAAACCAAAATTTTCGAAAATCAAAGGGGAATCAACAAGAAAACACCAAACTTAAAGTTTGGCACAAGATTTAATAAAAAAAATATTTTTGAAAAAGAAGGTTTTGAAAGGAGCATAAAAGATTCTAACCCAATCAAATTAATGTTGTAGCCAAATGAGTTATGGGACCTTCAAAAATTTTAAGAAAGATTATTTTTGAAAACACCAAACTTAAAGTTTGGCACAGGATTTAATAGAAAAATTATTTTTGAGAAAGTTTTTTTTTTTTTTTTAAATATGATAGCCAATTATCATGAACATAAACACCACGTTCTAAATAACTGAGCTATAAATTTAAAGTATTTTAACAAGGGGTAATTAATAAAAGACTCTAAACAACAAAAAAAGAAAGATTTTTCCTAATCTAAGCAACAAAATAATCCGTCAGTTGTTCAAACACGAACAATCCCCGGCAACGGCGCCAAAAACTTGGTAGCACAAATCACGAATCACACTTTTCACAACGCGTGCCACTGACCAGCAAGTGCACTGGGTCGTCCAAGTAATACCTTACGTGAGTAAGGGTCGAATCCCACAGAGATTGTTGGTTTGAAGCAATCTATGGTTTTCTTGTAAATCTTAGTCAGGAAATCAATTATGTTTATCAGTTGAATTATGAATAACCAGTAGAGCATAAATTAAAA
The DNA here is from genome assembly GCF_059453495.1 of Arachis ipaensis. Taxonomy (NCBI): domain Eukaryota; kingdom Viridiplantae; phylum Streptophyta; class Magnoliopsida; order Fabales; family Fabaceae; genus Arachis; species Arachis ipaensis. The sequence continues at coordinate 97,577,612 of NC_142442.1, read as the reverse complement.
GTTACTTGTTGTGTAGTAATGGAGAATATGTTGGAGTTTTGGAGATGCTTTGTCTTCTGAATCTCTGCTTTCCTCTGTCTTCTGATTCACGCACGCACGTCCTCCTATGGCAAGCTGTGTGTTGGTGGATCACCGTTGTCAATGGCTACCTTCCATCCTTCCAGTGAAAACTACGCTCACGCGCTCTGTCACAGCACGGCTAATCACCGGTTGGTTCTCGATCCAGTTGGAATAGGATTTACTATCCTTTTGCATCTGTCACTAACGCCCAGCCTTCAGGAGTTTGAAGCTCGTCACAGTCATTCAATCCTTGAATCCTACTCGGAATACCACAGACAAGGTTTAGACTTTCCGGATTCTCATGAATGCTGCCATCAGTTCTAGCTTATACCACGGAGATTCTGATTAAAGAATCTAAGAGATACTCATTCAATCGGATATAGAACGGAGGTGGTTGTCAGGCACACGTTCATGGTTTGAGGAAGGTGATGAATGTCACAGATCGTCACCTTCATCACAGTTAAGCGCGAATGAACATCTTAGATAGGAACAAGCGTGTTTGAATGGAAAACAGAAATACTTGCATTAATTCATTGAGACACAGCAGAGCTCCTCACCCCCAACAATGGGGTTTAGAGACTCATGCCGTCAGAGAATACAAAGTTTAGATCTGAAATGTCATGAGATACAAAATAAGTCTCTAAAAGTTGTTTAAATACTAAACTAGTAGCCTAGGGTTACAAAATATGAGTGGACTATGATGGCTGATGCAGATATCCACTTCTGGGGCCCACTTGGTGTGCCAGAGCCCACTTGGTGTGTGCTGGGGCTGAGATTTCGTGCAGAGGCCATTTGTGGAGTTGAACGCCAGTTTTTATGCCAGTTTGGGCGTTCAACTCCAGTTTTTGATCCTTTTCTGGCGCTGGACGCCAGAATTGGGCAGAGAACTGGCGTTGAACGCCCGTTTACGTCGTATATCCTTGTGAAAAGTATGGACTATTATATATTGCTGGAAAGCCCTGGATGTCTACTTTCCAACGCAATTGAAATCATGCCATTTCGAGTTCTGTAGCTCCAGAAAATCCACTTTGAGTGCAGGGAGGTCAGAATCCAACAGCATCAGCAGTCCTTTTTCAGCCTGAATCAGATTTTTGCTCAGCTCCTTCAATTTCAGCCAGAAAAATACTTGAAATTACAGAAAAACACACAACTCATAGTAAAGTCCAGAAATATGAATTTTTCCTAAAAACTACTAGGAATAGACTAAAAACTAACTAAAACACACTCTAAACTATATGAAATTATCCCCAAAAAGCGTATAAAATATCCGCTCATCAATCTCCATGGCTATGGCTATGTGATATTTAGATGCTGTAAGGAACGAACTGATATCTTCGTCAGGATGGCTTGATGGAAATAGACTTCTTGAAGATGGATTCTTGCATGCGGCTGAAATTTTGAGGACAAAATTTTCTTTTAGGAGGGTAAAATGTAACAACCCTAATTTTTGAGTAAATAAGATTTTTTCTGAAAGTACGGATTTCTCCGGAAGATTAGTAAAGGGAACACCTCTGTGATATCATCAAGCATCTCAATCCTCATTATCATTATGTCATCCTTAAGCTAGAACCTTTTCCGAGGCAAGCTCGATAACGCGGTCACGAAGAACCTAGTTTTTGAACCGTATCGGTTGGCAGTTTTGATTCTGATTTTTGTAAATAGTCTCTGTTTGACGAACCGGACTTGATTCATTAGAGGAGAGAGATAATAGTAAAATATTAACATTATATTAGTATTAGAACATGCTTGAATGATATTATAAGGTTACCTGGTCTGTTTTAGTTAAAAACAGGAAAATCGGTTTAACCGGGTTTACGGTTTACTGGTGTGGCTTAGCACCAGCACTCTCTGATGACTTTAGCAATGCTACAGCTTCATTAGACATGTATTATTCTCATAATAAATATGTTACTAGTGTCATTTATGCACCAGAGATATTTTAATATTATTTTAACCCACCTCCAAGCCAACCAATCACAACTCACCTTACACCCCCAAGACACTCCAAGGCTGGTCATTTACTCCCTTTGGCCGAAATTGAAAGGAGAGAAAAGAGAGAAAACTTCATGAACACTTAATCTTCAAAACTTGATTTCTTCTGAACCAAAACTCAAATCAAAACTCCGATTTCACCAAAATGATCCTCTCTTCTGCCTCTACATAACCATGTAACTTATCAAGGATGGAAATAAGGTGAGATGGCTGTCTCCCTCCCATTTCAATTCGGTTTTCAAGGAAAACCATGCAAAACATGTGTTTTCTTGATGTTCTTCCTTAGGAATCATGCTTAACTTGACTTGAGGGCCAAGAAACGTGAATTTCCAACAGTCTAAGGTGAGATATCTCTTCCTAACATACTGAGTTAGATTTGGTCAGTTGAGAGTTTTTGGATTTAAAGTTATTTTTGATGTGATTTAGGAGGAAAAAGTGCTAAAGGACCACCTGAAAGTCTAACTGAATTAGAAGTAGCAAAACCAGGAAGGGATTGACGAATTTAATCTTGATTGATTGTGTTTGAGTTGTGTGATTATGATATGGTTTGTCTGTGCTTGAAATTGATTGTTTGTATGAGTAATTCTTGTTGAAATTTTGGTGAAAATTTGATGAAATTTGATGAAATTCAAGCTATGAATGTGTGTTCTTGGGGCAGCTGGAAAATGAAACCCTAGAGCTTAAATTGAGGTTCAATTTGTGTTAAAATCATGTAGAAAAGATGGGGTTTTAGTGGCTGGGAATTTATTTTGAATTTTGGTAAAAATCGGTTGCTGAAAAGATTGAAAAACGGGTAAAAACAGAGAAAGAATCTGAAGAATTTACGAAGAACACGAAGAACACTTTGAGTGTGGTGAAGAACAATGAAGAACACCTTTTAGATCTTAAAAAGGGCAAGGTTGTAATTATTTTGGTGTTTGAGGGGTTATTTGGTAATTTTTGAAAGTTAGGGTGGTAAAAGTAGAAATATTAAAAGTTATGGGTGGTAAAAAGTGAATTTTAATGGTTAAAAGTAAAAGTAAGTTAATTTTCGAAAATTTAATGATAAAATAGTAAAAAATAATAAAATATTAAATAATAATATTTAATTAAAAATAATATTTTAATAAAAATAATAAAATAATGCGGAAAAGGCAGTTTTCTGTAAAAGCTTTAGAAAGACAACTTTAAGCGCAGAATCTCATAATTACCTTCATAAAACACTTAGGGAGTGGTAAAAACATATTAGTGAGGCAAAGATAAATAAAAGATAAAAAGTTTAAGAAAAGATAAAAATCGAAAGAAAAGTCTATAAAGTTTTAACGACAGAAAAACAGACACAGACTAGTGAACGAACTAGGGCAACTTAGCTAGTACTTGAGTTGTGACTAGGGTTAGGTATTATATGAAAAGTTAAACTGTTTCAGTATAGACTTAATGAACCTATACTTGGGACAAGCTAACTATTCATACCGAAATTTACATAAGCTTTAAATACATACGTTAAGCAGAGAAATTAGAGCAGAGTAAAGAAAACACAGAGAACAAAGTAACCAGAGAAAAGTAAAGAGATACAGAGAAAAGAGTAATCAAAGCAGAGTAAAAAGACAAAGTAAAAAGAGTAATATGATAAAGAGAAATGGTTTGAGCCAAGATATTGTGAAAGTGAAAGATGTAAAGTTTGTATAGTATGATTGAATAGAGAAAGAAAGAAGTACTGCATAAGAATGTGAAAGTGATGATGAATAATGAGAATGATATTGAATGATGATAATGAGAAAAGAGTAATATAACAAAGAGAATAGAGGAGAAGAGTATAAAAATAAAGAGTTAAGCCTTGTGGCATGATATTCTATTATATGTTCATCTGATGCTTTTCTATTGGCCCTAGAGGTCCTGTAGGCCCAAGTTCACCTACAGTATGTTGTTATTCCTGTAGGCCGAAGTTCACCTGCAGTGAATATCAATTGTGTATCTCAGGGTGTTGCTCCTTTAGGCCGAAGTTCACCTACAGAGAGTTGTAATACCTGTAAGCCGAAGTTCACTTACAGGGGCGCTATTTCTGTAAGCCGAAGTTCACTTACAGAGGTGCTATTTCTGTAGGCCAAAGTTCACCTACAGAAAGTTATTGTGCTGTAATTAGACTATTTCTGTAAGCCGAAGTTCACTTACAGAGGTGTTATTTCTGTAGGCCGAAGTTCACCAACAGAAAGTTGTTGTGTTGTGTTTAGACTATTCCTATAAGCCGAAGTTCACTTACGGGAGTGCTATTTCTGTAGGCCGAAGTTCACCTACAGAAAATAAGCCATATCTAGGGCTAGTTCCTAGGTAATGTCGGGCTGCAGGGTGTAAACCGACACGTGAGCTCATGGCCTGCCTAGGACAGACATGCATCATACTTGGTTGCGCATTTCCTCTGTTATGATTGTTGTTTGAATGTATGCTTTCTTTGTTTTCATTCTATCTCTGTGTCTGTGTCTTGTTTTCTTGTATTCTTTTGTTTGTGTTTTGCTTTCTATTTTTCTCTATTTATCTGTTTCTTCTGTCTACTGCATCTCGGTATTCTACTATATATCTGCTAAACAACACAGAACTAATGAACTTAACTAAAAACCCCGACCTTACTAAGGACTCCCCAGTTCTTACCCCTTCTCTCTCCCTTCCCCCTTCAGATGGAAGCAGGAGTACCCTTCCGTAATCTACTGATGACCATTTCGCAAAGAGGATTCTGCTCTAGTTAGTCTTCTGAGTCTAGGGTGAATCTTGTTCCCTGTTTATATGTATATACTGTGAGACCAGCCAATGTCTGCACCCCGTTCGTATGCGCACTTTAGCCTAAATCCTGTGTACGAGACTCCTGTTGTGTGGCTACTTGATGAGGTACCAGAGAGACGTCCTATGGCAATGTCTGATCGTGCAGTGGAGTAGCAGATGATGTTCTACCTTTTGGTGACGTTCCACCTGACTTGAGTTTTGAAGACCTAGAACGTACTTTTCCTCGCTTTAATAGTCTAGAAGGACTAGGTGAGTATAGAGTCTAGGCTAGCCTAGGTGCCAGCTTAGGGACCTCTTGAACAGGTCAGGACCTGGGATGTTGTAGGTATGTATATGTATATAGTTATTATCTAGCTATATCTAGGGGTGTTCTAACTAACAGTCTATATTCTAATAAAGGCTGGATCACCGAATGTTGCTAGCTACTTGTGATGTATTTATGTGTGGTTGTTTATAATTGTTTTATCTGTTATTATTTGTGAATTGATTATATATGATTCTGTTTATTAATTCAAACGTTTTCAGGAAAAAAAAAAGTACCTCACTAACTAACTATGCTTTTAACAACGAATTAGGCTCATATAATAAATAATAGATAATAATTAGGATGACAAATTGGTAGCACTCGGTTTCTAGTATGTCCTAGGCGTGCTGAAAATTAGGTCGTTACAAATAGCGCGATAAGGAATATGCGTGCGTGCGCACGCACAAACTAAGGAAAACAAGGGCGCACCCACAGCAGGATTGTGCGCTCGCACAGGTCACGAAACTCACAGTTGTGTTCGCGCGCAGAGCAGCGTGCGTACACACAGATGCCCTGTTTTGCAAAAAATTTTTCTTTCATTTCTAAGGTGTTATTGATGACAAGTCATCTTATGCTAGCTCTTCAAGCATTTTTTCACTTGTTTTATTAGGTTTATGCACTTTCTTGCATTAGAAGTAAGTAATTTGGAGTGGTTTTGCATGGTTTTATTAAATCAATCAACCATCCTTTATTTGACACTAAATCATGAGGTTTGAGCTAAAATTAGTTGGTTTTTGAATGATTTATGAACCTTGTGAATTCGGTGATACTTTAATTGGTTGTTTTGATTACTTGTAGGTGAAGAAATGGTGGAAAAAGAAATTTTCGGCACGCTTTTGAAGTTAAAGCACACTTTGGAGCCTAGATCACGCATTGGAAAGCATGACCTAAGGAAACAAAAGCATGGCGCATCAACCAAGGGGCATAGCGTTAAGTTGGTATACTCAACTGAGCGCCCAAAGAAGCAAGCAAAGTGAGGAGCGCTTAGTTAACTTTGTCACCTTTTTCGTGCCTCCCCGTGAAAGAAATCAAAGCACAAGCAAGCAAAATGGGGGAGCCAAGGATCGAACTCTACACATGAGGCATAAGGGAAGCACTACTCTTCATAAGGAAATTGGCAAAAGTGCAACCACCAGGATTCGAACCAAGGAGCTCCTCACTTGCAAGGAAGGAGCGCTACTAGTCTTCAAGGAAAATAGCTTCAAGATGGCCTCAGCAAGACTCGAAGCTGGAAACCCGTGAAAGCAAAGGGGGGCGCTCAGTTAACTTATCTAACTGAGCGCTACTCCTTGAAATAAAAATGGGCACAACATTGCACTCAACAAGGCTCGAACTTCGAGCCTCCTTCCTCACAAACAAAAGGGGCGCTAAGTTAGGTGTTGTTCACTGAGCGCTAGTGCATCAATTAAGGAGTCAAGGTGGCCTCACAAGGATTCAAAGTTGGAGCCATGCATGCACAAAATTGATGAGCCTGGGACCAAGACTTGGAGTGCTCAATTAACTTAGTTAACTGAACGCTCCACTGGAGCTGCACCAGGGGGTCAATTTTAAATCAAAGGCCAAATTGGACCCACTTCTTCACCAATTAAAAAGCCCACTCCAAATTCTGAAGATCAAAAATAGAAAGTGTATTAATAGGACGTAGTTTGATTTAGAGAGGACCGTTTTTGCTTACATTTTGCTTACTTTTGAATTTGATTTTGAGTTTTGAGCTTTGAATTGGGGAATTGGGATTGAGAGCTGAGTTCTCTCCTCCTTGTTCTCACTTTTGCATTTCTTGCTTTCTGTTTTTGAATTGTGGATAGAGATTGAAGGAATTCTGTTTTAATCCTTGATCTACAATTCATCTTTGTTCTCTTCTGCATAATTCTAAGGAATTGGGAATTGCATCTAGCTCACTGTTTTCATTTTCATTTCTTCTGCTACATTTTCTATCTTCTCTTGGAATTTAAATTGAGATTGAAGAGCTTCATTGATTCTAAGTTTGAGAATCATCTTTTACCTCTCTTCTCAATTGTTCCAAGAAGTGGATCTGAGTTTCCTTTACTATTTTCATTTTCTTGTCTTCTACAAATTGTTCTCTGTCTGATCAAGGAAGGAATTGAGATCTAGACTTGTTTTCTAGTCTCATTGAGCCTCTGAGCTCTTGAATTTCTTTCCTAGGTCTTGCAATTGGGTTGAATTTACTTTCTGTTTTGTTCTTCACTGAAATTTTCAAATTCTATTTAGATCTACTGCACTTACTTCATCTTCTTTATTTTCTGTTGTTAAATTCTGAATCCCAGCATCCCATACCCCATTATTATTCAAGCAATTTACATTTCTTGCACTCTAAGCTTCAGCTATTTACATTTCTTGCAATTTAAGTTTCAGTCATTTACTTTCTTGCATTTTAAGATTCAGCTATTTTACTTCTTTTGCTCTTTAATTTACTGTCAATTCCCCCTCTCCCTTTTAGTTTCATGTAATTTAGCTTCTGTTGGTTACAATTCACTCAAATCATCAACTGTTTGCTTAACTAAATCAACCATCTAACTAAAATTGCTCAATCCTTCAATCCCTGTCGGATCGACCTCATTAATGTCAGTAATTACTACTTGATGCGACTCGATACACTTGCCGGTGAGTTTTAGGTGTTGGAATCTGTTTCCAACCCATCAGTTATGCCTTAGCTCAAGCAACATTTCAACCCCAAAACATTCAAAACATCATAAAATCATGATCTATATACAAATTAACATATCTAAGCTCAAATTAAACTAATCCTAAGCTAACTAAGACAAGCAAACATGCAATAAACTAGGACTATAACAAAGAGAAAGGGTAAGAAAGATGTTACCATGGTGGGGTGTCTCCCACCTAGCACTTTGTTTTATAGTCCTGAAGTTGGACTTGTTGAGGAGACTCTAGTTAGGGTGGCTTGTGTTTCCACTCCTCCTTGAACCTCCATCCAAGCTTGCACTTCGAGGGTCTTCCGGGATCCCATTTTCTAGTTTCCCGATCTCTTTCTTGTTGATCTCTATGCTCCAAGCCAGATGGACAAGCATTCAAACGACCTTTGTAGCAACCCAACATTCTCCGGAAATCACCCAATTGTGCTCTACACACTGCTTGAACTCTGATTCTTGAATTAACCTTCTAGATGATCCTTGGAGTCCTTTGGCTACCAGCACTCCTTTCTCCACCACTCACCAACCCAGGAAGGACCTTGAGTTGGTAGTCCGTCTCCAAGATAGCATATTGATGGGGGCCAATGAAGCTCATAGGTGAAGTTGCCACCCACTCAATATGTTCCTGGACCGGAATTGCTTCCTCACCAACTTCCTCTTCCCCTTCACTTACATCATAACATGGAGGTTGTGAGAAGTCTACCTCCATGTCTTTCTCAAACTCAATGGGTAGAAGCTCATTAGGATCATTAAGGGGATTGACCAAGGAGGACAAAAAATCATCAATGATGGAATCCTCATCTTGATCACTCTCCCTCATGTCTCTCTTTTTCTCCTCTGGTTCACATACTCCACTTTCTCCCTCTTGTTTCAGTTCATGCTCTACCCCTTCTTCTTTCCCTTGTGGTTCCATGCTCTCCTCTTCACTACATTCTTTAGTTGATCCTATACATTCCTCAAGAGGAATGCCTTGATCAGATAAGTGTGAGAGAACTATACGGTTCATTGCCTCGGCTATTGTAGCCATAAGTTGCCCTTGAGTTCTTCAAACTCCTTCTTGCTCTTGGAGAAAGGCTTGAAGGTATTGATCTTCTTAGGACAAGGGTGGGAAAGCTTTATATTGGGGTAAAAATTAAGGTTCATAGTTTGGGGGAAAGGTTGTATATATGGGAGGTGATTTATGTTGGTAAGTATTTTGAGGTGGTATGTAGGAATGTGGTTGTTGGTATTGGTGTGGTGTTTGAAAATGTGGTGATTGAGGGTTATGTTGGGGGTATGGGTTATAGGCATATAGTGGTGGAGGTGCATAACCATAGTGAAATCCACCATATCCTTGGTTTGGATATGCATATTGGGGATGGTTTGGTTCATTGTAATATAGAGGAGGTTGCTCCTTCCAAAATTGATGCTCCAATCCCTTGATGCAATCCAAAGTAGAAGTTATCAAGCCCTTCAAAATGATAACAACCAAACTCTAAACCAAGAAGGTGATAACTCATAGTGAAAATTGAAAATAACAACTAAAGACATCAATTAACAAAATAAACAAAATCCTAATTACCAACAAAAGCAAACAAGCAACCAAAAAGTATCTATTCACAATATGGACATATTTACAACAACCAAAATATAGCACTCATGACGCTAGTTCCCTGGCAATGGTGCCAAAATTTGATGACGACCAAAAGCACGGGTTTGGATTTTCGTACTAAAAATAGGATTGACATTGCAAGTATAGTCCAAACCCAACCATTGATCATCAATCAAATTATAATCCTAAAGATGTCACAATCAACACAAAATAACCGGGAGTTTTAAATTCCCGAGTTGTCTTCCCTAGGAACTAATGCCAATAAGTACACAATTTTGGTTGTGAAGATCAAAGGGGTTTTCAATGGTTGAGAGAAAACAAAATAAAGGAATTAAAGAACAAGACAAAATTTTAATTAATAAACTAATGAAAAAAATAAAAGAACTATGTATGTAATCTAAACAAGTAAGACTCAAAATTGATGAAAAATTGGTTTAAAACATAATGAAACCTTGACTTGGGATGAGTCATGGAATCCCTTCCTTGCCATAACCACAACTATGATAATTATGATGGATTAATCTCACTAAGTCAACCCTCACATCGGAGAGTAAGTTAAATGAGCATAAGTGTTCTTAACCCACAAATCCTAGCTTGCTTGCTAATTACCTTAGCAACAAATTAGCATTAGTGGGAACAAGAACAAATAACAATCCAAGAATTATCACTAAATGTTGGACATTATGGATCTAGTAATCCATACACTCATTTCCCCCAAGCCAAGGGGTGGAAATTACCCTATAATCAAAATTGGCATTTCATCAAACACATAGAGAGCAATATCATAAAACATCGAAAAATTAGGAAAATGATAAAAGCTATGAACCATAAATGCTCAAAATCAATAAAGGTAACTCAAACAAACATATAAAAGCCATCAAACATCAAATTAAACAACTATGAATCCAAAATTGCAAGACTATGTAAATATGGACAAAGGAGATGAAAATAAAAGCAAGTGTAGAACAAGTGGTATAATAAAAGAGAGAATTTAATCAAAACTTGAAGTATAAAATTCTACAAACCCTAATTAAAATTCTTAGAGAGAATTACCTAATTTACACTACTCCTACTCCTACTATGTGTTTTTCCTATTCTAAGATGGCTCCCTTTTGTTATGTGTTGATATGCCCTTAATATAGCCTCTCAAACCAGCCTTCAGCACTTCAGAATTGGGCCTAGAGACCCCCAAAACCGCGCAGCACGTGACTTTTTAATGGATTCATGTGCTGGTACCAGTGCAGACGCATAGACGTGTGCGTCCACACACTTCACCGAATTTGCACTTGTGTGTACGCACAGAGGGTTGTGCGCACGCACACTTCGTGATGCTCTGGATTCGCTCTGCTTGGGTTCTTGTGTGTACGCACGGGTGGTTGTGCGCACGCACGCATGCTGATTTCCTATTTGTGCGTACGCATGAATTCTTGTGTGCATGCATGCGTGGCTGAGCTCTCCTTCTTTATTTTCTTCATGCTTTCTCCAAATTGTATGCTCCTCTTCCATTGCCACCAAGCCATTCCTACCTTATTCATCTGAAATCACTCACAAATAACATCAAGGTATCGAATAAAAGGTAAATGAAATAAATTTAGTCAAAATAAGCACAAAAGAGCATGTTTTTACATTTAGGCACAATCTAGAGAGAAAACACAAAAGTATGTTATTTTGGTGTTTAAGTGTGAATTTATATGACGAAATCCATCCAAATTGAGCTAAAATATATCAAAAAATATCGACTCATCAGTTGGTGTAAATATTTTTATATTTACATAATTGCATCATTTTTATTTTTATTTGTGTGTTTTTTCGTATTTATTAGTAGTTTTATAATTTAATTTCCTTAATATATTACATTACCATGATCTTTATGTTTCTTTCGTTGAATGACGCGTTCATTAACGGATCCGAGCTTAGCCACATTTGATCCTGAGATTGGAAAGACTACTTCACGTATTAGGCCAGCTCGGCGTCGGTTAGCCTCTGAGGGTGGTGAAGGGGTTTCGACCAATTCACCAGTCTTATCTGAGATTAAATCGGAAGTGTCATTTGAGGAAGAAACTGGTCCCTCTTCTACTGTTTCTAGTGACCCCTATTCAGTTGATTTAAGTGCAGGTACTATGGCAGAGCCTAGAAGGATTACTCTCGAGGATGCTGGAGCTCCGGACTTTACATTGCAACCATATCAAGCGCGTTATTCAAATTTGGCTGCAGATTTTGAAATGAAGACCGCTCTGATTAATCTACTGCCTAAGTTTCATGGCCTACCTGATCAAGAGCCTATCAAGCACCTTAGAGATTTTCAGACAGCTTGCTCAACTACTAGGCGGCATGGTGTGGATGAAGCTACTGTTTGGTTATATGCCTTCCCATTTTCTCTTGAGTAAAAGGCAAAGGAATGGTTCTACACTCAACCGGAAGCCATTGTTACTAATTGGGATCTTCTCAAAAGGGAATTCTTGGACAAATTCTTTCCAGCAGAGGTTACAGATTGATTGAGGAAGGAAATTTTTTGCATCATCCAAGGCAAATCAGAGACTCTCTACGAGTATTGGGAACCTTCAGGAATCTCTTTGACTCATGTCCCCATCACAAAATTGACCAATTGGTGTCAATTAGCTATTTCTCCCAAGGCATGAAGCCTTAAGACAAGACCATCTTAGATGCTTCAAGTAATGGCTCTCTGACGAAGTACAAGACGGCGACAGAAGCATGATAACTGATCACCAATCTAGCTGAGTCTACCCAAAATACAAGACAAAGGAATAATCATTCCAAGTCTATTGTAGAAGTTTCCTCTAGACTACTGCTCTCACCAAGACTCTGGGAGAGATGACCAATATACTGAAGCAGTTCCAGCTCAATTAACAACAACCTCAGCCTCCTCCACAATAACATTAACAACAGTTGGTCCCTCGGAGAGTGTGTGGAATATGCGCTTGCTATTCTCACTACACTAATGAATGTAAACAATCCAAGAAGACAACACCTTGGCGGCTACTAATCTTTATTACTACCATACAAATCAAGGGTACTATCAACAAGGTGGTAATTAAAATCAAGGTGGTAACTATAACCAAGGTTGGCAAGACAATCCCAACCAAGGATGGAGAGACAATTCCAACCAAGGATGGAGAGATGATTCTAACCAAGGATGGAAGGACAACTACAACCAAGGAGGCAGAGACAATGGTAGAAATCAAAGGTTGAATAACAACTATCAACAGAACCGGTATCAACAAAACCCTCCATACTAGACACCTCACCAAAGGCAAGCTCAAGCACGTCAACACAACCAACCATAAGCCCCTCAAATTACCTACCCTCCTTCTTCCTCTAACCAAGATGAAACACTCTGTTCTATCCTTCAAGGACAAAAAGAGCTTCAAAATTCACTTACCTCTAGACTCATAGGTCTTACCTCCACTCTACAAGCTCTCATAACCCGTATGGAACCACCCTCTACCTCCAACAATCAACCTTCAAGCTCTAGTGCACTTTCCTCTCAACCTTTACCCAACCCCAAAGGTGGAATTGATACCATCACTTTGAGGTCCGGCACTACATTGCAAGAGAGGAGTCCCGAGGAGCCAAGCTCAAGAGAAGATATGCAAGTTGAAGACATTGTTGAGGTAGAAGATGTTGAAGAAGAGGATGAGGTACAGGATACGGTTGAAGAAGAAGTCGCTCAACCAAGGAATGGAGTATCTAAGGAAGATGATGTTGTGAGAGAAGCCATTCCCATTCCTTTTTCACACCTTGCTAGGAGGACTAAGAAGCAAGTGGAGCTAGACCCCAAGATGGTGGAGATCTTTAAAAAGGTTGAGGTAACTATTCCCCTTTTTGATGCTATTCGCCAGGTTCCTAAGTATGCTAAGTTTCTAAAAGATTTGTGCATGACTAAGGATAAGATACATGATTTAGAAACTATTCCTTTAGGTAGCTCTATTTCTGCTTTAATGGGTGCTATACCGGAGAAATGTGGTGATCCCGGTCCTTGCATGGTTACTTGTACTATAGGGGGTGTACAATTTTTTTACTGCATGTGTGATTCAGGTGCATATGTTAGTATTACGCCATTATCTGTATATGATGCTTTGAGGCTCCCACCTTTGAAAAGGTCAGCAGCACGTTTTGTTTTGGCAGATAAGAGCATAATCTTAGTGGTTGGCATTGCGGAAGTGATAATAAGAATTGCTCGATGGTCTAGATTTTCTTCTTATAGAAAAGAATTACTTCGTTGTAAGCATAGCTCCAAATCAACAAACAATTCTCACATCAAAAATTTTTGGTAGTCACAAGGAACAAACCCCAAATAAGAAATAACTGAAGAATTTAGACTCTGGGTCCTCCCACAAGGAATTGCAATGAAGTGTATGCTTATTGGCTATGAAAGGGGCAAGGGGCTTTGGTTGATAAAAGGGGCGAGAAAATAGATGACAAGAAAAGTAAAGAGAGCAATTAAAGAAAGCAATTAATAAAGAGAGACATTCATGGCAACGATTGAGATCATAGGCTTTCCATCCTAGTCACTAATAACAATAATTAACAAGAATTTATCTTATTTCGTCATCTCCAACATTGGAAGAAGGTGTAAGTTATCTTCCATGAGAGAAAGTCAAACAAGACTAGCTAATCTCAATCCAAATGTCCCAATCAACTCACTAATTAAATTAGCAAGAGATTGGAGTCAATGGAATTAATATTAACTAAAAACTCTAGATCACCAATCTAAATTGGGTTTTCATGACTCAAGATTACCTAATTACTCTTTCCAAGTCAAGAATGCTCAAAGTCTACTCTAAAGCCCAACCAAGCATTTTGTCAAACACTTGGTGGGTACAAAAGGAAAGCATGGTAAAAGTGCAAGAATGATAAATCTACCAACTACCAATTGCAAGAAAAGTAAATTGATAACTCAATCATCAATAAAGGAAACATCAAACATCAAATTTCATTAAATGTAAACCAAATCCAACATGAGAATTCATAAACATGAAAGAAGCATAAAAGTAAAATTAACACTACAAATCATGAGAATGAAAGAGTAGAAGCAAGAATTCACAAAGGAAATAAGATGAAATCATGAAATTGAACCTAGATCTAAGATGGAAATGTCCTAAGAACCCTAATTCTAGAGAGAAGAGGGAGCTTCTCTCTCTAGAAACTAACCTACATGATGCTAAGTTACAAATAATTGCTCCCCCTTTTGCTTGGACTTCAATTCTGCATGAAATACACTCAGAAACAAGTTGGATATGGGCCTGGGCAGCTCAGAAATCGCCCAAGTATTTTGCCTTTAAGTGGGTCACGTGCGAGTAACGGCGCGTACGTGCCATGTGCGCGTGCGCGTCACTTGGCCATTTTTCTCATCCGCACGTACGCGCCATGTACGTGTACGCGTCGCCATGCGATGCCACTTCTGCGCGCGTGCGCCTTGTACGCTTGCGCGCCCATTGAAGTATTCGCAATCTTTGTTTCTTCATGCGTTCTCCATTTTGTATGCTTCTCTCCTCATTTCTTCCATCCAATACTTGCCTTATGAACCTGAGATCACTCAACAAACACATCAAGGCATCGAATGGAATTAAAGTGAACTAAAATCACCAATTTAAAGGCCTAAAAAGCATGTTTTCACATTTAAGCATAATTTAGGGGAGTATTACAAAACCATGCTATTTCATTGAATAAATGTCGGAAAAGGTGATAAAATCCCCTGAAATAAGCACAAGATAAACCACAAAATTGGGGTTTATCAAATCTCCCCACACTTAAACTAAGCATGTCCTCATGCTAAAATCAAGAAAGAAGCAAAGGGTATCAACATTTATTCAATGCAAACTAACTATATGCAACCTATCTATATGCAATCTATCTACACGAATGCAACTACTTGGTCAAAATAAGTCAGCTTCCAAGAATACATATATAAATATAAGGGCTAAAGCCATAGCAGTTAAAGAAAACCCACAATTGAATTGAATCATTGAAAGATTTTACTAACTTGCAAGAAAAAATGATTATGGGTGGAAACATGTAATTGAGCAATCGAACCCTCACCGGATGTGCATCTGCTCTAGGCACTCAAGTGTATGGGGTTGATTCACTCGATTCTCCCCTAATCATGCTTTCCAAGATTTGTTTTTCATCTAACAATCAACAATTATTTCATGCATGCATACAAATATCATGAGGACTTTCCCATAGGTTGTAATGGGGCTAGGGTCAAGGTAGGATGCATATGGTCAAGTGAGCTTGAAATTCGAATCTTTGATTAACTTAAACTTCCCACCTAACCTATGACAACCTATACAATTCTAAACAAACCTAACTACCCATTCTTCACTTTTCACACACACTCATGTATTCTCTTTTTGATCACCACACATATGCATTGACTCTTATTGAACTTCACTTTGGGGCTTTTTGTCCTCTTTTTATTGCTTTTCTTTTTCTTTCTTTTGTATATATTTTCTTTTTCTTCTTATATATATATATATATTTTTTTTTTCTTTTTGTTTTTCTCATTTTTTTCTCATTTTTTTTTCTTTTCAAACTAAAATATATACAAGAACATCAATGCATATGGTTTACACATGATTAATACATGAGTATGTACCCAATTCTCAAGATTCTCAACACAAATATAAAAACACACTTTTATCTCTACCCAAAGTTCCCAACTCTCCCAAAATCAAATGATAAACACTCTCACTAGCCTAAGCTAATCAAAGATCCAAATTAAGGGATATTTATTATTTTTCACTTAGGCTTGTAATGTGCTACAATTAAGAACAAATGGGTTAAGCATAGGTGATAAACCACTATTTTATGGTTTATCTTGTGCTCAATTGAGTGGATTTTATCAACTCTTTACCCACTTATTCATAATATTTGCATGGTTTTATATTTCCTTCCTAATTTTATTCTATAATTGGAAACTTGCTTCCCGTGCCTTTTAATTACCAAAAATTAATTTTCCCTTATCACCATTCGATGCCTTGATATGTGTGTTAAGTGTTTTCAGAGATTATAGGGCAGGAATGGCTCAGAGGATGGAAAGGAAGCATGCAAAAGTGGAAGGAATACAAGAAGTTGGAGAAATTGCTAAGCTGTCCAGCCTGACCTCTTCGCACTCAAACGGTTATAACTTTAGCTACAGAGGTCCAAACGACGCGATTCCAGTTGCGTTGGAAAGCTAACGTTCGGAGCTTCGATTTGATATATAATATACTATGGTTTCTCTGACGCTAGGCGACGCGACCGCGTGCTCCATGCGGACGCATCGCGGTGACAAAAATTCAGCGTGTTTGAATTCGCAACCAGCGAATTTTGGGCTGTTTCTGACCCAGTTTGCGGCCCAGAAAACACAGATTAGAGGCTATAAAGTAGAGAAATGCATCCATTCATAAACATGCTCTCATATTTACAATTTTAAGATTTAGATGTAATTTTTAGAGAGAGAGGTTCTCTCCTCTCTCTTAGGATTAGGATTTAGGATTTCTCTTAGTTTTAGGAGTGGCTCTCAATCCCAGGTTCTTTATTTTTATTTATTTTCGCAATTTAATTTATAAACTTTTCCATGTTATGATTTGAATATTTTATTTAATATAATTTGAGGTATTTCAGACTTATGATTGCTCTCTTTAATTTATTAATGCTCTGTGTTTATCCAAGTTATTTTCATTCAAGTAGACTTTCTTCCCTTTTGGCTTTGGTTGAATCATTGGAAACATTTGAGTTATCAAAATCATTGTTGATTGAAAATTGGAATTTTTCAAGAATTTATTCGAGTTCCAATAACTCTAGCCTTTCCCAAGGAAAGACTAGGACCTGAGGAATAAAAATTAATTCATCCACTTAACTTACCTTCATAGTTAGAGGTCAACAAAGTGGGAGAAAAATCCAATTCTCATTACAATTGATAAGGATAACCAGGATAGGACTTCCTATTTTCATACCTTGCCAAGAGTTTATTTTATAGTTATTTATTTATTTTATTCTTCTTATGCAACATACTGCTCCCTAATTTCTAAAACCCCTAATTTACAAACTCATAACCAATAATAAGAACATACTTCCCTGCAGTTCCTTGAGAAGACGACCCGAGGTTTAAATACTCGGTTATCAATTTTAAAAGGGGTTTGTTACTTGTGACAACCAAAACTTTTGTAAGAAAGGTTGATTGCTTGGTTTAGTAACTATACTTGCAACGAGAGTTTACTACAACCTCTAAACCATCAATCTTACTCTCTTCAAAATGGCGCCGTTGCCGGGGAATTGCAAACGTGTGCCTTATTATTGGTTATTATAAATATTTGCTTTTTATTTGTTTATTTGTTTTTATTTTTGTTTTTATTTTTGCTTTTTTCATAAATTAAGAGGTTATTGGTTTTTATTTAATTATAAAAAATTTTTCAAAATTTTTTTTTCTCGGTGTTCATCTTGAACTTCAAGTTGTTCTTCATGTTCATCTTGACCTTCAAGTTGTTCTTAGTTGTTTTCTTCGTTTTGATCTAAAAATTTTTAAGTTGTTGTCATTTTATTGTTTTTCTATTTCCTTATTATATTCAAAAAAATTCAAAATTTAAAAATCAAATTTCAAAATTCAAATTTAAAAATTTTTAAAATTCAATTTTAAATTTTTTTTCAAATTTCAAATCTCAAAATTCAAAATTCAAATTTTAAAAATTTCAAATTTCAAATTTCAAAATTTAATTTTCAAATTCAAAATTTAAATAACCTTTTAATTTAAAATTATTTTTATTTTCATTTTTAATTTTTATTTGATACTATGAACTCTCACCCCTTTGGCTATGAGTCTGGTTACAATTATGTTGCAGGAAGAAGAAATTACAATGAGAACAGGCAACAAGGTTGGAACAATCAAAGATGGGAGGAGCCACAAGGATTTGATCAACCTTCTTGGGGACAACCACCTCCAATGGACTATCAACAACCACCACCATATGCCTATGAACCCCTTCCTCAACATGACTTTGGACCACCATACTCACAAGCCCCTTTTCACCATTCACCTCCATATGACCCTAACCGTATCCACCATACCAACCACTTTATGAGCCAAATGAACCCTCCTATCCACCCCAAACCTCCATGGAGAAAGCACTTACTGATCTAAACTCTACTATACAAGCTCTCGTCGCCCAAATCATACCACCAAATACTTTCAACAATCGACCCTCAAGCTCTAGTGCACTTCCTTTTCAACCATAGAATGATCTCTCCATCCCATCACCACCATCCATGGAAGAGCACCCACATCCATCAATCCAGGAGCAACATGATCCCAATGATGCTATTGACATGGAACAAGAGAGAAGGGATCATCTTCGCGAATCCATACTTCATAAGGAGCTAGAGGAGGCCCTAAGGGTGAAGGTAGTAAAAACCCTTGAAGTCGAAGGAGTGGTTGAAGAATTAGTGAAGGAAGAATCAAGAGATCATCTCAAGGAAGCAGCGGATCGATTTCATGCAACTCTATATCAACTAAATCAAGCGATAAGTCAATTAGGTTCCCAACGCTCGGACACTCAAAGTGCTCCCATGGCTTCATGTGGGCAATCCAATAAAGAACGTAGCATGAAGGAGATATTAGAAACTCCAGTGGACAGTACAGAGCTTGACTTTGTACTGGAACAAGTGGAGGAAGCTGTAATTATTGAAGAGGAAGAAATGGTTGCAGACTTAGGAGATGCTGACCCTTCATGGGAAAGTCAGGTTATGGAACCTCCTTCCAAGGCAATTGAAATTGATGCTGAGGAGGGTGTACAACCTCCAAGGCATATCATGGTTGAAGACTTGGAAGAGGTTGGCCAAGAGATGGAAATTAAAGAAGAAAAAGCACAACCTCCCATGCCCTTGGAAAGCAATGAAGAGGTGATTAAATTGGAAGAAAGCTACCAAAAGGAAGAGGTTGAAATTGAAGAAGCTTGCAAAGAGGTGGTAATTATCAGAGAAGAGCACAAGGGAGTGGAGCTTGCAATTTCATTAAAAACACCTCCCCCTAAGTTGCCATCATCCTTCACAAAATTCAAGTGGGTAAAGTTCATATCCCTTAGCATTCTAATTCCACTTGAATATGGGCTACTGGAGACGGATGGTCAACTTAGAACTCTTTGTGGCATTAAGAGTAAGAGGAAGATGGTCAGTGGTAAGAATTGTCCTGCAAGGTTCATTATGGTTGGAAGCTTTAAGTTTAAACGCAAAGGTTAGTGTAAAGCTCAACTGAATGGGTCTAGAAAGTTGTTTGGCCGCTTTAGTGAGAATTCAGATTGCTTGCCACCCGGATGGAATCATGATGATCAACAAGAAGACGGGTGCAATAGCAAGGTTTGGGATCCTGGAATCTGTCCTGACATCCAACACCCCAGGAGCCTAAGAATATGTTTGAAGCTGGTCAAAGGCTTTACGTGCCTAGTTTGGGATCCCGTAGGTTACTGGAATCACAAACATTGGTGGAGATTCCTAGATGAGTTCAAGCACAAGCCACCATAACAGGGAGCTTACCAAATGTCCAACTTAAGGACTTTAACTAAAAGTGCTAGGTGGGAGACAACCCACCATAGTATGATCGTTTCTTTTTCAATTTTATTTCATGTTGTTTGTTTTATTTTATTTTAATTTTCATTGAACCTGGAAGTTTTCATAGCATTCATATTAAGCATTGCATTCTGCATATTGCATTAAAAAAAAAAACACGCACGCGACGCGGCAGCGTCGCTGACGCGTTCGCATCACTAGTGCGTTGGGGAGAAAAGAATTAAACAGAGAGTCACGCGAAAGCGTGGCTGGAGGCGAGCCTTTAGCATAATTTGACCCCACGCGACCGCGTCACTCACGCGACCGCGTCATGTGGGAACTTTGGCCTCCCACGCGACCGCGTCACCCACGCGGCCGCGTGCCATGAAAATCGACGTAACAAGGGTGTATGGCCGAAAGTTGAGCTGGAATTGGGCTGGAAGCCCAAACCCTCCGACGCGAACGCGTGCCCCACGCGGCCGCGTCGTTTTCCAAAAATGGCCATCCACGCGATCGCGTCACCCACGCGATCGCATCACCCAAAATTTGGCAAAATAAGATTTTGAACAGAGAGTTGTGCGAGCGCGAGGCTGCCCTCGCGCCAGTAGCACAAAACGTGTCACGCGACCGCGTGACCGACGCGACCGCGTCGATTAACTTAAAAGCGCAAGTCACACGACCGCATGCCCCACGCGTCCGCGTCGCTTGCGCCGCACAGCTCAACCTAAATTGCCAAAATATCTTATCTTTCTCTTCCCCAAATCCTATTTTCTCTTTTCCCTCCTTATTTCTTCCTTACTTCTTCTTCCCTTCTTTCCCTTCTCATTCTTTTTATTTTATTTTAATTTATTTGTATACTTTCATTCATTGCATTATTTTCATTGGTGTTAGAAATTTATTTGGGTTATTATTTCTATATTTTACTTGTGGATTATTAGAGGAATTATTTGACAATTATATATTACTTTTTAAAAGCATTGCTTGCATGTTCAATTTAATACTTTCAATAGCTTATTTACCATGCATGCTATGTGTTTGTGAAAACACCCATATGGCATTGTGCAATGTTTTTCAGTATCTTTTATCCTACTACTCTGAATGCTTGCTTTTCACAAAACCCTTTTTCATATCAAATTCATTCAATATAATTGTCATTACAAACATGTTGTTAGTTTGAAAGACTTGGTAATTTAACTTGGACATGGAATGCTTGATCTATGCTACTCATGCCTTTCCCTGTATGCCAATAAACACCTTGCATTCAATTGTTATCATATGCACTAGCTATTTTCCATTGATGACTTTTCACACGTACTCATGAGCGTGTGTTAACGTCATTCTTCTTTATTGTGCATTGATTACCACCTTTCCCGCTCTCTTCCTTGCTCTAACCCTTAGCTTTAAAAGTCACTTTCTTTTTCCCTTTTCAGGATGGCCACCAAGAAGGGTAAAGAGAAAGCTACTCCCAAACTACCGGCAAGGAATGGAACAAAAAGAGCCCCAGCTAAGGAACCACAACCCCCGTCCACTTGCAAATCTCAGCATGTACCGAGGACGGTGCAATCTTTAAGTGTGGGGAGGTCGATACCGATCTCCGTGGGTTAGTACCTTCCTATCTCAAACACCAATGTTTTATTTTTTCTTGTTAGTTGTTGCATTTGCATATTTAATTGCATGTTTATTTGATTTTATGCATTTAGTTACTACTTGGTTGAAGTAATATTTTCTTTTTCAAGAAATTTTATAGCATTTCACTAATTTTAAAAAATTTTTTGGGTTAAATTTGTTTGAAGTTGTAATTGGAACACGGTTTTTGAGCCAAAGAACACACAACCTGTGAGATTTTGAGCTTATTTATATGGTTACATTATTTAACCATAAATATTTTATTCCTGTGTGTTTCCTTCTCTATGATTGTAATCTATATTTTGTTCCAATCTATATGTCTATTATTTAGTGTATTTACATGCTTGCATATGATTGAGGCCATTATTTGATTTTAGCTCACTTATCCCAAATAAGCCTACCCTTTAAATCACCCTTGTCAGCCACTTTGAGCCTTTTTAATCCCCATTTGTTCTGTATTTTACCACATCACTAGCCTTAAAGCAGAAAAACAATTAAATATCCCAATTGAATCTTTGGTTAGCTTAAGATAGGGATTGTGTAACAATTAAGTGTGGGAAAACTGTGGGAACATGGGTTAATAAGGGAATGTATCATGTTTCTAATTTATTTGAATATTGAGAATTTGGGAACCTACTCATGAAAAACCAAAATAGAAAAATAATGGAGAATCCATGTGCATTGATAAGTTATGTTTGCTTTTATGATTCAAAAAAAAAAAAAAAGAGAAAAAGAGAAAAGGAAAAAAAAATATATAATATAAATAAATAAGGGGACAAAATTACCCCAATATTAAGTTTAATAAAAGATCAATGCACATGTGATAAAAATTAAAGATAATTTGGTACATGAGTATGGGAATTATACAAAAGTGAGAATTATGGGTAGCTAGGCATGAATTTAAAAGTATATAGAGTATATATATATATTAGGTGAGAGCTTAGATTAATTAAAGATTCATATTATAGCTCACTTGGCCATACATATATCCGTACCTTTACCTCAGCCCCATTACAACCTTGAAAAGACCTCATGATGTTTGTATTGGTACATTAATTATTTTTTGATTGGTTAGATGAAGAACAAAGTTTAGAAAGCATGATTAGAGAAGAGTAGAGTGATTGACCCTAAATACTTGAGAGATTAGAGTGATATACACTACCAGTGAGGGTTCAATGCTTGATTCTATGTTCCCTGCTTTCATGAGCTATCTTCTTACAAGTTTACTTGTCTTTTATTGTATGATTTGAATTAGTGAAATCTAATTTATGTTTGTCTTGAAGAGCTTATTTACTTTTAACCAAGTAGGTAGAAATATTTTTGCATGTAGTTGCATTCATATAGATAGGTTGCATTTCATACATTCTATCATTCCTCTTCACTCCTTTATAGCTTCTCTTGAGCTTAGCATGAGGACATGCTAATGTTTAAGTATGGGGAGGTTGATAAACCACTATTTTATGGTTTATCTTGTGCTTAATTGAGTGGATTTTATCAACTCTTTACCCACTTATTCATAATATTTGCATGGTTTTATATTTCCTTCCTAATTTTATTCTATAATTGGAAACTTGCTTCCCGAGCCTTTTAATTACCAAAAATTAATTTCTCCTTATCACCATTCGATGCCTTGATATGTGTGTTAAGTGTTTTCAGAGATTATAGGATAGGAATGGCTCAGAGGATGGAAAGGAAGCATGCAAAAGTGGAAGGAATACAAGAAGTTGGAGAAATTGCTAAGCTGTCCAGCCTGACCTCTTCACACTCAAACGGTTATAACTTTAGCTACAGAGGTCCAAACGATGCAGTTTCAGTTACGTTGGAAAGCTAACGTCTAGGGCTTCGATTTAATATATAATATGCTATAGTTGCCCTAACGCTAAGTAACGCGACCGCGTGCTCCATGCGGACGCATCTCAGTGACGAAAATTCAGCGTGTTTGAATTCGCAACCAGCGAATTCTGGGCTGTTTCTGACCCAGTTTGCGGCCCAGAAAACACAGATTAGAGGCTATAAAGTGGAGAAATTCATCCATTCATAAACATGCTCTCATATTTACAATTTTAAGATTTAGATGTAGTTTTTAGAGAGAGAGGTTCTCTCTTCTCTCTTAGGATTAGGATTTAGGATTTCTCTTAGTTTTAGGAGTGGCTTTCAATCCCAGGTTCTTTATTTTTACTTATTTTCCCAATTTAATTTATGAACTTTTTCATGTTATGATTTGAATATTTTATTTAATATAATTTGAGGTATTTCAGACTTATGATTGCTCTCTTTAATTTATTAATGCTCTGTGTTTATCCAAGTTATTTTCATTCAAGTAGACTTTCTTCCCTTTTGGCTTTGGTTGAATCATTGGAAACACTTGAGTTATCAAACTCATTGTTGATTGAAAATTGGAATTCTTCAAGAATTAATTCGAGTTCCAATAACTCTAGCCTTTCCCAAGGAAAGACTAGGACCTGAGGAATAAAAATTAATTCATCCACTTAACTTATCTTCATAGTTAGAGGTCAACAAAGTGGGAGAAAAATCCAATTCTCATTACAATTGATAAGGATAACCAGGATAGGACTTCCTATTTTCATACCTTGCCAAGAGTTTATTTTATAGTTATTTATTTATTTTATTCTTCTTATGCAACATACTGCTCCGTAATTTCTAAAACCCCTAATTTACAAACTCATAACCAATAATAAGAACATACTTCCCTGCAGTTCCTTGAGAAGACGACCCGAGGTTTAAATACTCGGTTATCAATTTTAAAAGGGGTTTGTTACTTGTGACAACCAAAACTTTTGTAAGAAAGGTTGATTGCTTGGTTTAGTAACTATACTTGCAACGAGAGTTTACTACAACCTCTAAACCATCAATCTTCCTCTCTTTAATAGGCTCAAGATTGGCTAACAATGGAAGATAAAAGATAGGCTATTTGAGTAAGTGAGCTATTTGAACAATTGCCTCAATCATCTAAATGCATGTATACATAAGATAATGGACATAAATAATCAAACAAATCAAAGATTACACTCATAGGAAGAGAATAATGCACACAAGAATGAAAATAAGTGGTTATATGATGTAACCACACAATTAAGGCTCAAAACTTATATACTTGTG
Source organism: Arachis ipaensis (assembly GCF_059453495.1). Lineage (NCBI taxonomy): Eukaryota > Viridiplantae > Streptophyta > Magnoliopsida > Fabales > Fabaceae > Arachis > Arachis ipaensis. The sequence continues at coordinate 97,552,954 of NC_142442.1, read as the reverse complement.
TTCTTAGCTCAAAACATGATCCACAAAGTATATAATTCAAGCATGTTCTAAAAATTTTTTTTTCAATCAATACGGGTGCCCTATAGATAAAATCCTTGGAAAATATCATGATTTTAACTAAACTTAATATATACATATGCAAAATAAGAAAATGCAACTAAGAATCCTAAAATGAAATGCAAAAGTGTTGGGATTAGAAACTTGTCACCCAAAAATGCCGCACGGTCGGATGACCTCCCCACACTTAAAAGTTTTCACCATCCTCGGTGCACTACATGAGCAAGGGGGTACGGCGACTTTCCGAGTTGCCACCTTCATCTGGTAGGTCAACCGGTGCTGCGTATTCTTCCTTCCACTTCCATTTTTGCTTTTGGTGCATCAATCATGAAAAATAAAATAAACACCGTAAGATGAGAAAATACAAAAGCAAGGAAGCGTGAATTGTTGGAATGAGGTAAATCACTAGAATTGAGTGAGTGAATTGGTGTGACATTAATGAAAAATAGGTGTGTGGGTTCTAAGATTGCATGCGGTTTAGAACACATACACACTAGTATAAAAAGTTATGTCACAGTTACACAAAAGGAAGCATGCACTTCACTAATTCTAGTGTGCTTGAGATACTTTAAAGGACTTGTAGGTTAGGGCAACCAAACAAGTAGTGAAGAAGCATAAAAGTATTCAAGCCAAAAGTCAAGCAATTGTGAAATTGGATAATGAATGGGCATTGATTGATGTGCAAGTAAACTTAGTGAACAAAATGGTGTAAATAGCTCACACATCAAACAATGACACTTATTGAAGTTGTTGCAACACCTAAGTGACATAGAGGTGGAACACATGAGTGCTATGGAACTTAGAAAAAAGAATATAGAAGTAAAAATCAATCACATAGCGAGCATGGTCCACAAAGCTTGAAAAGCTCAAAAATATGTCATTAGGTAAGCTTTCGATCCAATTTCTCAACCGCACAATTTCAATGCATGAAATAGGTGATATGAGTACGGGTAAATCATAAACAAGTATCACCTAAAAAAAATGCAATGATAATATACAATTGCCTAACAATGGATGATGAATGCATGGTGGCCAAAACATGCGATTCAAAAGAGTTAAGAAGCTTAAAGGCAATGTAACATATACTTGGTATTCAGAAATGTTCAACATGAAAACTCAAAACCAAGTAATAAATTGTAACCTCAACAAAGGAACCCAACAATGATAATAACAACAATGATGTTAACTAACATCCTATCAATAAGCAGCAGCAGTAAACAGTAAACAAGATTAGTAATCCAACACTTATAATGGAAAACAAAAATTAAACTTAACTAACTAACTAAAAGGAAAATGGTGTTATATGATGTTTGGTAGTGTTGGATGATGTTTTAAGGGTGGAAAGAAAAGAAGAGGGAAAAGAAGAAAGAAAGAAATGGAAAGAAGAGAAGAAAGGAAGATGGTTGATGCAGGACAGCCCACGCGTGCGCGTCATTGGCCCGTACGCGTGGAATGGTGAAATGGAAGTGACGCGTACGCGTCAGGCATGCCTGCGTGTCGATGGGTTATTTCGAGAGCGACGCGTACGCGTGAGGTGCACGTACGCATGCATAGCTTTGCGCGAGAGGCACAAAACGCGCACAGTGTAGGCACACCTCTCGGGAAAATGGCTGGGAAGTTGAAACATTCAATCCACGTGTACGCGTACATGACGCGTGTGCGTGGATGGCCGAAATTGCTTGATTCACGTGTACACAGAAAGCACGCGTGCGCGTGGATGGTGCTCTGTTTTTCAAAATTTTTCTATGTTGTTACACCAATCCAAGCATTCCAAACCTCCAAACAACTACCAAACAAACTTAACAAATTAATCAAAACATGAAATTAAACCTATTTTACCAATATGTACAAAAGAGAAAAATGAAAGGATATTACCATGGTGGGGTGTCTCCCACCTAGCACTTTTGTTTATTGTCCTTAAGTTGAACATCCACCAATGCTTGGACTTCTGTTGTGCTTCATCATTCAAAGTTAATAACTCCAAGCTTTGATGGAGTTCTTCACAAACCATAGGCTCCCAAAGTTGATCTTTCTTGTGCGATCCGGGATCCCACACTTTGTTTTCACACCTGTCCTTGAGTTGATCATGGTGATTTCCTCCGGGTGGCAAGATAAATGAATTCTCATGGAAGCACCAGACTATCCTCCTAGACCCATTCAATTGAGCACTAGTCCAACCTTTGCTCCTTGAAGCTTTAACCATAATGAGCCTGGACTTAAAACGCCAACCACTAAACATCCTCCTTTTACGCTTAATTCCGCAAAGCGCCCTAAGTTGGCCATCTATCTCAAGCAAACCAAATTCAAGTGGGATAATAAAGCTAAGAGTTAGAAGTTTTACCCACTCAAATGAAGGATTGGATGACAACCTAGGTGGAGGAGTTCCCAAAGATCTTGACAAAGCACGCTCCACTCCCGTCCATCCTCTTCTAGAGGCGTCCACCACTTGGCAAGGTTCTTCAAGCTCTACCTCTTGCCAAGCTTCCTCAGGTTCGCGTTCATCTTTACCAAGTTCTTCTATCTCTTTCCCGTCACTCAAATCATAGATAGGAGGTTTAGTGAAGTCTACCTCATCATCAATTCCAAGCATATTGGGAAAGGACTCATCATGCTCATAAGGATCATATGTTGATGCGGAATCATCATAAATAGGAGGGCCTATTGATTGGAACACTTCTTCCAATTCTTTAATCACATTGTGTCTTGGAGGTTGTGCACTCTCCTCCTCAACATTAAATTCAAACTCCATGGAAGAAGGCTCTTCAATTTGTGACTCCTCTGTATACTCAACATATCCTAAGGTTCCAACCACTACTTCCTTTGGATCAATCATCTCTTCCTTCTCCTCTTGTTGCACTTCTTGCTTTAACTCTTTTTCTCCACCTTGAAGCTCTAATTCCACTCCCTTACTAAGCTCTTTGGGTGCTTCTCCACATTCAACAATGGGAGTGCCTTGATCGCATAGGCTTAGGCGGGATGAGACTATGTTGCCAATGGCTTCTACCATGGTAGCCATTTTTGCTCTTAACTCCTCAAACTTCTTTTTATCCTCATCGTGTCGCCTCAAGATATGAGATTCAAGATCTCTTAGTTCTAGCATGAGGGCTTCATCGGGGGGCGGTGGTGGAAGAGAGGGTTCATTGTTTGAGGGAACAGTATTGTAGTCGGAAGGTGGTTCATATTGGTGAAATTCTTGAGGTGGTGTGTATGGACTTTGTGGTTCATGGAAGTATTGGTATTGGAATAGTGGTGGCTCTAGATATGGTTCATATGGTGGTTGGTATGGTGGGTATGGGTTAGGATCATTTGGAGGTGGATGGTGGTATGGGGCATGTGAGTATGGTAGAGGGCTATATTGAGGAGGGCGTTCATTTGCATATGATGATTGTGGTTGACAACCACAATGAGGGTCATCACATACATTAGATTGGTATGCATCAAGATTTGAATTGTACCCATAAGAAACCGGAGGAGGTTGTTGACAAGAAAGTTGTCCATAAGCTTGGGGCTCCTCCCACCTTTGATCTCCAAATCCTTGATGCACGTTCCCATTGAAGCTTCCATTTCCTACAACATAGTTGTAACCATGCTCATAGCCAAAAGGATGAGAATTCATAGTGAAAGAGAAAATAAAAACAAGTATTAATAAGAAACAAAGAGAACAAAATCCTAAAACTAACAAAACTTAACAAACAAACCAAAAAATCAAGCAATTCATAATATATACAATAGCCAACAATATAGCACCATTGCAATTCCCCGGCAACGGCACCATTTTTGATAATAAGAATTGCTCAATGGTCTAGATTTTCTTCTTATAGAAAAGAATTACTTCGTTGTAAGCATAGCTCCAAATCAACAAACAATTCTCACATAAAAAATTTTTGGTTGTCACAAGGAACAAACCCCAAATAAGATATAACCGAAGTATTTAGACTCCGGGTCATCTCACAAGAAATTGCAATAAAGTGTATGCTTATTGGCTATGAAGGGGGCAAGGGGGTTTGGTTGATAAAAGGGGCGACAAAATAGATGACAAGAAAAGTAAAGAGAGTAATTAAAGAAAGCAATTAATAAAGAGAGACATTCATGGCAACGATTGAGATCATAGGCTTTCCATCCTAGTCACTAATAACAAAATTAACAAGAATTTATCTTATTTCATCATCTCCAACATTGGAAGAAGGTGTAAGTTATCTTCCATGAGAGAAAGTCAAACAAGACTAGCTAATCTCAATCCAAATGTCCTAATCAACTCACTAATTAAATTAGCAAGAGATTGGAGTCAATGGAATTAATATTAACTAAAAACTCTAAATCACCAATCTAAATTGGGTTTTCATGACTCAAGATTACCTAATTACTCTTTCCAAGCCAAGAATGCTCAAAGTCTACTCTAAAGCCCAACCAAGCATTTTGTCAAACACTTGGTGGGTACAAAAGGAAAGCATGGTAAAAGTGCAAGAATGATAAATCTACCAACTACCAATTGCAAGAAAAGTAAATTCACAACTCAATCATCAATAAAGGAAACATCAAACATCAAATTTCATTAAATGTAAACCAAATCCAACAAGAGTATTCATAAATATGAAAGAAGCATAAAAGTAAAATTAACACTACAAACCATGAGAATAAAAGAGTAGAAGCAAGAATCCACAAAGGAAATAAGATGAAATCATGAAATTGAACCTAGATCATAGATGGAAATGTCCTAAGAACCCTAATTCTAGAGAGAAGAGGGAGCTTCTCTCTCTAGAAACTAACCTACATGATGCTAAGTTACCAACAATTGCTCCCCCTTTTGCTTGGACTTCAATTCTGCATGAAATACACTTAGAAACAAGTTGGATTTGGGCCTGGGCAGCTCAAAAATTACCCCCAGCGTTTTGCCTTTAAGTGGGTCACGTGCGAGTAACGGCGCGTATGCACCATGTGTGCGTGCGTGTCGCTTGGCCATTTTTCTCATCCGCGTACGCGCCATGTACGTGTACGCGTCGCCATGCGATGCCACTTCTGCGCGCGCATCCCTTGTACGCTTGCGCGCCCATTGAAGTATTCCCAATCTTTGTTTCTTCATGCGTGCTCCACTTTGTATGCTTTTCTCCTCATTTCTTCCATCCAATACTTGCCTTATGAACCTGAGATCACTCAACAAACACATCAAGGCATCGAATGGAATTAAAGTGAACTAAAATCACCAATTTAAGGGCCTAAAAAGCGTGTTTTCACATTTAAGCATAATTTAGGGAAAAATTACAAAACCATGCTATTTCATTGAATAAATGTGGGAAAAGGTGATAGAATCCCCTGAAATAAGCACAAGATAAACCACAAAATTGGGGTTTATCAGGAAGACGTCTTGGTGAGCATTAAGGAGTTGACGTTTCCTATTGACTTCTATATTTTAGAGATGCCCCCTAATGACTCAGGAAGACCTTCGTCCATCTTGCTTGGAAGGCCATTTTTGAAGACTTCACGATTTAAGTTGGATGCCTTCTCGGGTAGCTATTCTTTTGAGATAGATGGAAGAGCAGTGAGCCTCAACCTAGATGAAGCTATGAAGCACCCACTGGAAGACCATTCCATCTTCCAGTGTGACATTATTGATGAGATTGTGGCTGATGTTCACCAAAAGGCAGTAGAAGATAAGAACATAGAGCAAGGTGTAAGAGTGGGGAAACCCTCTGAGCATACTAAAGACACCTTGCTACCTCCGATGGCTCCGGATGATAAAGTGCCAAGCGAAGAGCTGAAAATGGAGTTGAAGCCCCTTCCACCTCACCTCAAGTATGCTTATCTTGAGGACAATCAAAAGCTCCCGGTGATTATTGTAAAGGAACTCACTTTCCAATAGCAGAATCGTTTGCTTAGTGTGCTTAGAAGACACAAGAAAGCTATTGGGTGGAGTTTGGCGGATATAGTAGGTATAAGCCCTCAAGTCTATGAGCACCGCATATTTCTAGAGGAGGGAACAAGGCCTATCCATCAACCTCAAAGGCGGTTGAACCCCACCATTTTGGAAGTTGTGAAGAAGGAAGTGACCCGACTGCTTGAAGCCAACATCATCTATTTAATCTCGGATAGCGAATAGGTTAGCCCAATACAGGTAGTTCTAAAGAAGTCTGGTGTCACAACAGTGAAGAATAAGCATGGGGAACTCATAGCTAGAAGAGTGCAGAATTCCTGGAGGGTGTGCATTGACTATAGGCTCTTGAACCAGGCCACTCGTAAGGATCACTCCCCGCTACGTTCCATCGATCAAATGCTTGATCGCCTGTCAGGTAAATCACATTACTATTTTCAAGATGGTTATACTAGTTATTTTCATATCCATATTGCTCCAAAAGATCAAGAGAAAATAACTTTTACATGTCCCTTTGGAACGTATGCATATAAGAGAATGCCTTTTGGCTTATGTAATGCATCAGCTATGTTTCAAAGATGCATGATGAGTATCCTCTCAGATCTTCTTAAGAATTGTATGGAAGTTTTTATGGATGACTTTAGTGTTTATGGTGATTTGTTTGACCCTTGTTTGGATAGTCTAGCTAGAGTATTAGAAAGATGTACTAGTTCAAACCTTGTGCATAATTTTGAAAAATGTCATTTTATGGTAAAGCAAGGTATTATTGTAGGACATGTTGTTTCCAATACTGGTATATCTGTTGATCCTGCAAAGGTAGATGTTATTTCTGGTTTACCTTACCCCTCCTCTGTGAGGGAAGTCCGTTCTTGTCTTGGTCATGCAGGTTTTTACTGGCCTTTTATCAATGACTTCAGTAAGGTTGCACTACCATTGTCCCGACTGCTGCAGAAGGACGTAGAGTTTGACTTGAGCGAGGACTGCATGGAGGCATTTAACAAGATGAAGATTGCCTTGACCCAAGCTCCTATTGTGAGAAGGCCTGACTGGAGTAGGCCGTTTGAGATTATGTATGACGCATCCAACTATGCGGTAGGAGCGGTGCTGGCTCAGTGCGAAGGTAAGGACCCATATATTATTGCTTATGCTTCTAAAACTTTGGATGGTGCCCAGTCTAATTATACTACCACTAAAAAAGAGCTTTTGGCCATTGTTTTTGCTTTGGATAAATTCTGAGCTTATTTACTTGGAACTAAGGTGGTAGTATCTTCAGACCATGCAGCTTTGAAATATTTGTTAGCTAAGAAAGAGTCTAACCAAGGTTAATCCGTTGGATATTGTTACTGCAAGAATTTGATTTAGAGATCAAAGATAGGAGTGATTCCCAAAATTTAGTGGCGGACCACTTGAGTCACCTAGAGCATATTAAAAGTGACTCCACTCCTATCAATGATGCATTTCCACTTGATAGCTTGCAAGCAATATCTGAGGTGGTTCCTTGGTATGCACCTACAGCTAATTATTTGGTTAGTCGTACCTTCCCTCCTAATTTTTCTAAGCACCAAAAGGACAAGCTTAAAAGCGAGTCCAAGTATTACATATGGGATGACCATATTTGTGGAGATGTGGTGCTGACCAAATAATTAGAAGATGTGTGTCACAATCCGAATTTCAGTCAATTTCGGAGGCCTACAACTCTTCTGAGAGTGGTGGACACTTTGGTCCTCAAAGAACTGCTAGAAAAATTTTAGACTGCAGATTTTGGTGGCCCATATTTTTTAAGGATGCTACTATTTTCTATGACTCATGCCCCCAATGCAAAAGGTTTGAAAATATATCCAAGAGGGATGAGATGCCCCAGCAACTTTTGTTGTTTTGTGAAATTTTTTATGTTTGGGGTATTGACTTCATGGGTCCATTTCCAAACTCTAGTGGTTTCTTATACATCTTGTTAGCCATTGATTATGTTTCTAAATGGGTGGAAGCAATTCCTACCCGTACTAATGACGCTAACGTTGTTGTTTCTTTTGTTCAAAATAATATTATTTGTCACTTTGGATCACCATGAGAAATAGTGAGTGATCAAGGCTCTCATTTCTATAACAGGAGAATGACAGGTCTGCTCCAAACCAACAAACAACTCTCACATCAAATAGATTTTCTTCCTAAAGAAAGGAATTACTTCGTTGTAAGCATAGCTCCAAACCAACAAACAACTCTCACATCAAATTAAATTATGGTTTTGTCACAAGTACAAACCCCAATGAAAATTAACCGGAGTATTTAGACTCGGGTCGTCTCACAAGGAATTGCAATGAAGTGCTCAATTATTGGCAATGAAGATCAAGGGGGTTTGATTTTTGTAATTTGCAAGAAAATATAAAAGCACAAATTAAATGACAAGAAGGTAAAATAACAAGAGCTAATAAAATGAAGGAAAGAACTCTTGACTAGACATAGGTAAATTGAGATTACCATCCTTGCCAACAAACCATACATTGACAATTATGAGAGGCCAACCTATTAGGTCTACTTCCAAAAGCTTTAAGTACGTAATATCTACTCCTAAGCTTGAAGTAAGTCAAATAGGTTTGATCACATCAACCTATAAGTCCCAACCTATCTACTAATTAGATTAGTAGTGGGTTAGTGTCAATGGATATCAAATTGATCACCAAGGGTTCTCAAATTACCAAATCATTGAGACCCAATGACTCAAGGTCACCCAATTCCCTTAGCCTAGGCCAAGAGTAAGGAAAACTACTCAAAAACTAGTGTAAACATTTTATCAAACACCTAGAGTGCAATAAAAGTAAACATCATAAATTGCAAGAATCAATAAAATCTACCAACTACCAATTGTAAGGAAGGTAAGATCACAACTCAAATCAGCCATAAAAGAACATCAAAGCTTAAATTGCATTAAAGAAAAGATCCAAATCTAACATGAGTTCATCATCACAAAGGAGAGCAAAAAGGGAAATTAACACTACAAATCATGAGAATGAAAGAGTAGAAGCAAGAATTCATAAAAGAAACAAGGTGAAAACATGTAATTGAACCTAAATCTAGAAGAGATTAACCTAACCTAATTCTAGAGAGAAGAGGGAGCTTCTCTCTCTACTAAACAATTGCTCCCCCTTTGCCCAAGCTTGAATTTTGCATTAAATAGCATCAGAAATGAGTTGGATTGGGCCCAAAATGAGCTACAAAATTGCTGGCCACGATTTCACTTTAGTGAACCACGTGCTCTATCGGTGCACACGAGTACATGGCCCGTGCACGCCCCTATACGTCAGGCATTTATGGAAAATTTTATATCATTTTTAACGCAACTAGAATGGCGTCATTTGGACCTCTGTAACTCATGTTATGGTCAATTGAGTGCGAAGAGGTCAGGCTTGACAACTTTACGGTTCCTTCATTTCTTCATGAGTTCTCCCACTTTTTTTCTTCACTCCTTCAATCCAATCTTTGCCTTCTAAACCTGAAATCACTCAACAAACATATCAAGGCATCGAATGGAATTAAAGTTGATTAAATTTAGCTATTTTAAGGCCTAAAAAGCATGGTTTCACATTTAAGCACAAATCAAGGGAGAATTGCAAAACCTTGCTATTTCATTGAATAAATATGGGAAAAGGTGATAAAATCCCCCAAATTAAGTACAAAATAAACCACAAAATCGGGGTTTATCAACGGGCAACCTACCTTTCCCTGCATTGGTTACAGATTTGGTCTCTATGGTGAGAGTCTCCTCTCGGGCTGGGGATACGAAGGCCATGAACCCTAGGGATGACCAGTTTGTCCCGAATGGGAAGTATATTAGACCTCCAGCACCTTCTGCGAGCCGGTATGTAGACCCGTCCTTAGACACCCCCTTCATTTTCCGCTCCACCATCATCCATACCACAAGTACCACAACCATCCAACTATCAGTTGCTACTTGAGATCCTTGAGAGACTAGACCGGCAAGGCTGGCGGATCGAGCAAATAGAGCGCCGCAACAAGCGCTGATACACTTATCTGAAGAAGCTCATTGTTAGTACACACCCACCTCCGGAAGAAACCGATACCCCGGACTCCACTTCACATGCCAGCATGGAGAGCCGTGACGAGCCGGACAGTGGAAGTGATGCTCCCAACCCCACGTTGCTCATCACTGATGGCACGAAGGACCGTGCCAAGTCTTAACTGTGGGGAGGTCAGTACCTGACTTCTGAAGGTAACATCTCTCTCTCTCAACACCAATATTTTATTTTTCTTTTGTTAGATAGGATAGATTGCATGGTAGTAGTTCTTTGCATGTATGTACTACTTGGTTGAAGTGACAAATCCGTTTTTAAGACACTATTTTATAGCATTTCACTAATTTAAATTAAAATTTTTGTTAAACTTGTTTGAAGATTTTAATTTGGAACATGGCTTTAGAGCTAAGAACACACAATCTGTTAGACTTTGAGCCTAATTATATGGTTATATTATTTAACCATGATTTTGATTCTTGTGTGATTTCTTCTCTATGAATGCAATCTTTGGTTTGTTCCATTCCATATGTCCATTATTTAGTGTCTATTCATGCATTTATGTGATTGAGTCCATCATTTGATTATAGCTCAATTATCCCAAATAGCCTACCATTTCATTTGCCTTTGTTTGCCACTTTGAGCCTTTTTAACCCCCATTTGTTCTTTATATGACCACATCCCTATCCATAAGCGGAAAAACAATTAATTATCCTATTTGAATCTTTGGTTAGCTTAAGATAGTGTGTGTCAACTAAGTGTGGTGAAATGTGGAAACTTTGGTTGATGAGAATGTGTTTTGTTTTTATTGACAAATATTGAGAGTTTGGTTGCTTACTCGTGTGAAACTATAGAAACCATATGCATTGATATATTATGCTTTCATTATATAACGAGAAAAAAAATAAAAAAAATAAAAAAAGGCTTTCTATTAATGCAATGAATTATGTTGATACTTAATTTCTTTCTAGTTTGCTTTTCTCATTCCCTCATCACTCTTATATATTCGATTACTTTACTTCGTGTTTGGATCTTGTCATTTTTTTAATTCTATTAATGCAATGAATTATTTTGATACTTAATTCCATCACTTGCTTAATTTCTTTTAATTAATTATCATTGCCAATTTTAATTTTACTAATTTATTTTAATTACCATGTCTCCTATTTATTCTTATTCCATGTTGTTGAAAATGGCATTCATGTTATTGATTTAAAGCTCTCAACTTGGCTTGGGAGTTGATTAATTGGACACCCTTGAGTTGGAACACTCAAATATTAATTTGTAATTGGGGATTACTGGCTGACTCAATTTTCACTAACTCTAATCATTCCCTAGGAAGTGATTAGGACTTGTGAATCAGAGTTAGTGTTACCCACTTGACTTTCCTTTATTAGTTAGAGGATAACTAAGTGGAAGCAACAACCTTTTACTATTATACTTGGAAAAATCAACAAGGATAGAAAGTCCAATTAATCTTCTGTTAGCCAATACCTTTGATTTCAAATACATAACACCTCTTGTCATTATACATTGCTTTAATTTCTGCTTATTTAATTTTTCCGTTCTCAACCTTAAAAATACTTAGAAACTTCCTGATCAATAATTTACACCGTTGTGTCAACTCTTTGGGAAACGACATGGGAATTCTACTCCCAGTTATTTAATTTCAATTGTGACACAAACTAAATTGATAGTGGGAATTTTGTCGGTTAAGACTGTACTGACTACGCCGTTTTCATTAAAACTTCTTAACCGGCATTTTTCCATCCATCAATTTTTGGCACCGTTGCCGAGGAGTTGTAATAGTGTGCTAAGTTATTGGTTGGTGTAAACATTTTTATATTTACATAATTGCATTATTTTTATTTTTATTTGTGTGTTTTTGCATATTTATCAGTAGTTTTATAATTTAATTTCCTTAATATATTACATTACCATGAACTCTATGTTTCTTTCGTTGAATGACGCGTTCATTACCGGATCCAAGCTTAGCCGCATTTGATCCTAAGATTGAAAAGACTACTTCACGTATTAGGTGAGCTCGGCGTCGGTTAGCCTCTGAGGGTGGTGAAGGGGTTTTGACCAATTCACCAGTCTTATTTGAGGTTGAATCGGAAGCGTCATTTCAGGAAGAAACTAGTCCCTCTTCTACAGATTCTATTGACGCCTATTCTGTTGATTTAAGTGCAGGTACTATGGCGGAGCCTAGAAGGATTACTCTCCAGGAAGCAGGAGCTCTGGACTTTACATTGCAACCATACCAAGCGCGTCATCCGAATTTGGCTGCAGATTTTGTACTGAAGACCTCTCTGATTAATCTACTGCCTAAGTTTCATGGCCTACCTGCTCCAGAGCCTATCAAGCACCTTAGAGATTTTTAGATAGCTTGCTCAACTACTAGGCGGCATGGTGCGGATGAGGCTACTATTTTGTTATATGCCTTCTGATTTTCTCTTGAGGAAAAGGCAAAGGAGTGGTTCTACACTCAACCAGAAGCCATTGTTACAAATTGGGATCTGCTTAGAAGGGAATTCCTGGACAAGTTCTTTCCAGCAGAGGTTATAGATAAATTGAGGAAGGAAATTTCCTGCATCATCCAAGGCAAATCAGAGACTCTATACGAGTATTGAGAACGCTTCAGGAATCTCCTTGACTCATGTCTCCATTACAAGATTGACCAGTTGGTGTTGATTAGCTATTTCTGCCAAGGCATGAAGCCTCAAGACAAGACCATCTTAGATGCTGCAAGTAATGGCTCTCAGAGGAAGTACAAGACGGCGACAGAAGCATGGCAACTGATCTCTAATCTAGCTGAGTCTACCTGAAATGCAAGACAAAGGAATAATAATTCTGAGGCTATTGCGAAAGTTTCCTCTAGTAGTGAGACCGCTGCTCTCACCAAGACTCTAGGAGAGATGACCAATATACTGTAGCAGCTCCAGCTCAATCAACAACAACCTCAGCCTCCTCCACAACAATATTGTCAGCAGTTGGTCCCTCGGAGAGTGTGTGGAATATGCACTTGCTATTCTCACTACACTGATGAATGTCCACAACTCCAAGAAGACAACACCTTGGCGGCTACTAATGTTTATTACAACTGTCCGAATCAAGGGTACTATCAACAAGACGGTAATTATAATCAAGGTGGTAACTATAACCATGGTTGGCAAGACAATCCCAACCAAGGATTGAGAGGCAATTCCAACCAAGGATGGAGAGACAACTCCAACCAAAGATGGAGAGATAATTCTAACCAAGGAAGGAGGGACAACTACAACCAAAGAGGCAGAGACAATGGTGGAAATCAAAGATGGAACAACAACTATCAATAGAACGGGTACCAACAAAACCCTCCATACCAACAGCAGAACCAAGGCCAAAGTTTCCAGACACCTCACCAAAGGCAAGCTCAAGTACCTCAACACGACCAACCATAAGCCCCTCAAATTACCTACCCTCCTTCTTCCTCTAACCAAGATGAAACACTCCGTTCTATCCTTCAAGGACAAAAAGAGCTTCAAAATTCAGTTACCTCTAGCCTCACAGGTCTTACCTCCACTCTACAAGCTCTCATAACCCGTATGGAACTACCCTCTACCTCCAACAATCAACGTTCAAACTCTAATGCACTTCATTCTCAACCTTTACCCAACCCCAAAAGTGGAATTAATGCCATCACTTTGAGGTCTGGCACTACATTGTAAGAGAGGAGTCCCGAGGAGCCAAGCTCAAGAGAAGACATGCAAGTTGAAGACATTGTTGAGGTAGAAGATGTTGAAGAAGAGGATGAGGTAGAGGATGCGGTTGAAAAAGAAGTCGCTCAACCAAGGAATGGAGTCTCTAAGGAAGATGATGTTGTGAGAGAAGCCATTCCCATTCCTTTTCCACACCTTGCTAGGAGGACTAAGAAGCAAGTGGAGCTAGACCCCAAGATGGTGGAGATTTTCAAAAATGTTGAGGTAAGTATTCCACTCTTTGATGCTATTTGCCAAGTTCTTAAGTATGCTAAGTTTCTAAAATATTTGTGCATGAATAAGGATAAGATACATGATTTAGAAACTATTCCTTTAGGTAGCTCTATTTCTACTTTAATGAGTGCTATACCGGAGGAATGTGGTGATCCCGGTCCTTGCATGGTTACTTGTACTATAGGGGGTGTATAATTTGTTGATTGCATGTGTGATCTTAGATAAACCCATATTTTATGATATATTTTGTGCTCAATTCAAGGGATTTATTCAATCCTTCACCCATTTATTCATGTAAATTGCATTGTTTTACTTTCCCTTCCTTATTATGTGATATATGTCAAAAACATGTTTTCTATGCTTTCAAATTATTTATTTTAATTACCCTTTATTACCATTCGATACCGTGATTTGTGTGTTGAGAAGTTTCAGATCTTCTAAGGCAGGATTGACTTAAAGGATGGAAAGGAAACATACAAAAATGGAAGGAAAGCACAAAATAGAGTTTTTGAAGAAACTGGCAGCAACGCGAACGCATGGACGACGCGGCCGCATGCCTAGCGCGAAAAAGCAGCGATGCGAACGCGTGACTGACGCAGACGCGTGCCATGAGCAGAACACAGATGACGCGTACGCATGACCGAAGCAAACGCGTGACAAAGAAAACTCCAGATGACGCGACCGCGTGACCCACGCGGACGTGTGACAGACGTCACGCACCAGAAATTATAGAAAACGCTCCCAGTGATTTCTGAAACCTTTTTTGGCCCAGATCCAAGTCCAGAAGGCACAGATTAGAGATTATAAAGTGGGAGAATGCATCCATTCAAAAAAAGATCTCTAATTACTCACTTTTCAGAGTTTAGATGTAGTTTTTAGAGAGAGAGGTTCTCTCCTCTCTCTTAGGTTTTAGGATTAGGATTTCTTATTATTTCAAGTTAGTATTTCAACTCTTTATCAGGTTCAAAGTTCCTTTTTAATTACTTTGTCAATTTAATTTATGAACTCTTCCATGTTACATATGATTCTTTTAATTAATGTTATTTGAGGTATTTCAGTTTATGATTGCTTTCTTTCATTTATGTTACTGTTGCTTCCAATCTGAAGACAATTTTTATTCGAGTAAGTTTACTTTTCCTCTTTTGGCTTTGGTTGATTAATTGGTAACTCATGAGTTATCAAATTCAATGTGATTGATAATTGTGTCCTTGCTAATTGAATTGAACTTTAATAACTCCAGTCCCTTCTTAGGAATTGACTAGGACCTGAGGATCAAACTAATTGGTCCACTTTACCTTCCTTTGCTTTAGTAAAGGCTAACTAAGTTGGATTAAAACTCAATTCTCATCACCATTGATAAGGATAACTAGGATAGGACTTGCCAAGAGTTTATTTTACAGTTATTTATTTATTTTATTTGTCATTTAAATTACTTGTCCCTTACTTTCAAAACCCCCAATTTACAAAACTCATAACCAATAATAAGAACATACCTCCCTGTCATTTAAAAACTTTTGTAAGAAAGGTTGATTGCTTGGTTTAGAAACTATACTTGCAACGAGAATTTATTCTGAATTCTAAACCGTCAATCTTCATTTCTTCAAAATGGCGCCGTTGTCGGGGAATTGCAAACGTGTGCCTTATTATTGGTTATTGTAAATATTTTTATTTTACTTGTTTATTTATTTTTGTTTTTCCCTTTTATATTTTTAACCACTATGAATTCTCACCCCTCTCGCTTTGAGTTTGGTTCTAATATTGTTGGAAGAAGTGAAAGCTATAACAGGAATATGCATCAAGGTCTAAGCAATCAAAGATGGATGGAGCCAGGAGGATCTGATCAACCCTTTTGGAAACAACACCTTCCAAGATATCGTGGACAAAGACCATTCTACAATGCATACCAAGCTGATAGATATGGTGGACCCCCTTGTAATTACCAACAAGCCCCACCCTGTGCTTATAGACCATCCTTTCAACGTAGATTTGAACCACCACACTCACAAGTTCCTTTTCACCATTCAGCACCATATGAACCTTATCCACCACAATCCCAATCCAATTACTCCCAAGAACCACCATATTCTTACTTTGAACCCTCTTCCCCAACCAATGAACCCTCACAGCCACCCCAATCTCCAGTAAATGACAAACTTCGTGTTCTTCTTCAAAGGCAAGCAAAGATAGAAAAGGGCGTACTGGAACTCACTACTGCCGTGACTGAGGTAGTAAATTTAATAGCTTCCCGACATCTAAGACCTCAAGGTACTCCCATGGTTGCATGTGGAGAATCAAAAGAAGAGCGTAGCATGAAGGAGACACTAGAGACCTTGGTGGACAATGAGGAGCATGGCTTTGTACTGGAACGAGTAGAGGAAGCCATGATAGTTATAGAGGAAGAAGTGGTTGAAGATTTAGGAGATGCTGAACCTCCATGGGAATCAAGAACTGTAAAGGATTCCGCGGAGAAGTCCGAAATTGATGCCAAGGAGGACAGTGCACGACCTCCACAGCATATGCCTTGTGAAAAATTGGACGGAACAGACCAAGAAGTTGATTCCATGGGCAGTAATGATCACGAATCAAGCTCTCCTAGTCATGAACTCACATTCGCAACTGAATTCCTTGAACCTGAAGAACCTTATCCAAGTGAATACGAAGATGACGTTGAGGTAGATTTCTCTCAACCTCCAACGTATGACTTAAGTGATGAGGAAGACATAGAAGACTTTGATCAGGACGCAGTTGCAGCTGAAGAATTTTGCAAAGAAGTGGAGGAATTCAAAGAAGATTACAAGGGAGTAGAACTTACAGAACCACTAGAAACACCTATCCCAAGGCCATTATCACCTAATACAAGCTTCAAGTGGGTACAATCCTTAACCTTTATCTTTAATTTTCCACTTGAATATGGGTTGCTTAAAACAGATGACCAGCTTAGAGCTCTCTGCAGCTTTAAAAGTAAGAGAAAAATGGCTCGTACTCAGAGCTGATGCGCAAGGTTCAATAAGGTCCCATGCTTCAATTCGAAGTGCACGAATTGGTACCAAGTTCAATTGAATGGGTCTCGGAAGGCGTTTGGTCATCCTGGTGGGAATACAATGTCTGAACCGCCCGGATGGAAGCATATAGATCGAGACAAAGGCGGATTTAAAAGCAAAGTTTGGGATCCTGGAATCCATTTTGCCATTCGTCACCCCGGGAGCCTGAGAACCTGTTTGTAGCTATTCAAAGGCTTCACATGCCTAATTTGGGACCTTGGAGACTGTTGGCATTCCAAACATTGGTGGAGATTTCTGGATGAATTTAAGCATAAGCCGCCATAACAGGAAGCTCATCCAATGTCCAACTTAAGGACTTTAACTAAAAGTGCTAGGTGGGAGACAACCCACCATGGTATGGTCGTTTCCTTTTCAATTTTTATTTCGTACTGTTTGATTTTATATTATATTATTTTTACTAAACCTGGATGTTATTCATAGCATTTGCATTAGCATTGCATACTGCATAATTGCATACCTGCATATATATATATAAAAAAAGGGGGGCGCGACGCGACTGCATCGCTTATGCGTTCGCGTCAATTGCGAAAACCACCTCCCACGCGTCCGTGTCATTCACGCGGCTGCGTAATCTAGAAATCGGCATAAAAATCCAACGCCCAGAAATCTGGGCTGGAATCGTGCGGCTGTTGTGCGTTTAGCACAAAAGGGCCCACGCATTCGCATCCCTCACGCGAACGCGTCACTTGCAAAACAGCCATCCCACGCGAAAGCGTGAGCGACGCGTTTGCGTCGCATGGATTGCACAACACCCCAAAGAAGACAGAGAGTTGCGCTGAAACGACGCTGGAATTATGCGTTTAGCACAATTTCCAGCGACGCAGTCGCATGCTTCACGCGGCCGCGTCATTTATCTTTTTACCCATTCCATGCGATCGCGTCACTCAAGCGATCGCGTCAACCACTTTTCACCCTAGCCACGCGACCGCGTGCCCCACGCATTCGCGTGGATTCAAATTCACTAACCCCAGTGACGTGAAACCCTACCCCATCGTGCCCCACTCTCCTTCCCCAACCTCCTCTGCTCTCTCTCCCTCCTTCCTCTGCACCCGCCGCCAACCACCCCTGACCACTGTACCAGCGCCGACCACCCAGCCACAACCGCGACGCCCACCCCCTCCTTCTTCCTTCCCTCCCTTTCTACTCTTTCTTCCCTCCACCACCGTTGCCCCCACTGCAGCCAACCACCGCCACACCAACCGCCATCACCGCCGCACTTACTACTACCACCACCTTCATCCCCATTTTCTTAAACCACCCCCTCCACCGTTAACCCTTCCCCCTGCCACCACGAACAGCCACCCACCACTGCACCAACCACCATGTTCTGCCACCACACCGCCGTGCCCCTTCCAGCACCACCACCACACCCCTGCCATCTCTCTGTTCCCTAGCTTTGTTCATACGCCTACCAGGTTTCACCGAACGCCATTTTTCTTTCATTCGTAGTTAGTTGCATATGTTTCCAATTATGTTCAAATTAGGCTAGTTAGATATGCATGTTTGTAGTTGATTCTAGGTGGTTAGGTAGCTAGGATGTGGTTAGTGGATTTAGGCCTGATTAATTGCGCTGTTCTTGCTACTTGTTTTATCATTTCTGTAATTCTGCTATTGCTGTGATGTTAGTACTGTACATTTGCTATTCTTTACTGTTTCATGCTGCTTTTTACACTGCTTTTTCATGTTCATATTCCGTATATGTAATTGTAGCCTTACTTTAATTTATATGAACTATTCTGCTTGCTGTTTATTACCCGGGAACATCCAATTTTAGCCGGAATGTTGCCCAATTTTCTATAAATTGTTTTGATATTCATTCATGTTTTGGTTTTGGCAATTTGAATTTGGCACTCCTCAACTTTTACCAAACCAATTCATGAATGCACGGGCCTGCATTCTTATTCCTCTGTTTTCCCGGTTCATAAATCGCATTATTGATGATTAGATTTCACTTTTTCGCTATTTCTCTATCTATATGAATCATCAACAACTTGATTTCCTTGCTTGAATATGAGTTGTCTGTTGCATAAAATTGTGAAATTCTTGTTACTTAGAAACCAATCCTCATGCCACTTACTCTGACTTTCTTTTTACTAACTCACTGATTTTCGCTTTCTAACCTCTTTTTCAATTTTACCCACTTTTAACTTTCTAACTTCCCCCTCTACTTTCTGACTAACTCTTTCAACTTTTTCACTCATGGCATGATTATTGTTGCTCCTAATTAACAAGTATTCCACTCATAAATTATTTTGGATTGTGATTTCTCATCTTAGATTTTTACCTCCGAAACAACCCAAAATATACATTTCTTTTTAACTCATTTCATAATTCTATTGCTCCTTTGCCACTTTATGCTTATCTTGTTATTTGCCTACTTGTTTTCCTGCTTTTATTATATCCTAGATTTCTGTTTTTTAGGATGTCTGACCCTCAAAGAAAGGGAAAAGGAAAGGCAACAACTGGCAAACGGAAAAGAGGTGAACCCTCTATGTCTATCCTGGAGATTATGCATGATGACTCCTGGCGGGAAAAGCACTTTACCCCGCAGGAGAAGGCTGACCAGCTCCTCCCTGCCAATGATCCAATTAAGTTTGCAAACCGATACTGTGAGCTGAAGTATCCAGTCTTTGCTACCTCCAGAAATCTGTACTTGGAGAGGACTTTGAAAATTCCAGAAGAACTACAATAGTACACCTCCGATCAGATCAAATAGAGAGGCTGGTTCTTCTTGGAGAGAAACCTGACTGAGGTCAATGCTTCTTCGGTAAGAGAGTTTTACTGTAATTATTTCAAGACTTCCCTGGATGCAGTGCACCTCAGAGGGAAACAGATACTGGTCACTGAAGAGGCAATTGAGGATATTCTTAAGCTTCAGCCTAAGTCAGATCAGCCTGACGGTTACCAAAAGGCTGAAGAGGACATGCGCTTTCTGAGATTCGACTGGGATTCTGTCAAGGAGAGGATAGCTGATGAGCGGATAATTTATATGCTTTTTGACAGTATTTTTAGTATCTTTTTAGTAGGATCAAGTTACTTTTAGGGATGTTTTCATTAGTTTTTATGTTAAATTCACATTTCTGGACTTTACTATGAGTTTGTATGTTTTTCTGTGATTTCAGGTATTTTCTGGCTGAAATTGAGGGACTTGAGCAGAAATCAGATTCAAAGGTTGAAGAAGGACTGCGGATGCTGTTGGATTCTGACCTCCCTGCACTCAAAGTGGATTTTCTGGAGCTACAGAACTCGAAATGGCGCGCTTCTAATTGCGTTGGAAAGTAGACATCCAGGGCTTTCCAGAAATATATAATAGTCCATACTTTGGCCAAGAATAGATGACGTAAACTGGCGTTCAACGCCAGCTCTCTGCCCAATTCTGGCGTCCAGCGCCAGAAAAGGATCCAAAACCAGAGTTGAACGCCAGAAATGGATCAAAACCTGGCGTTCAACTCCACAAATGGCCTCTGCACGTGGAAAGATAAGGCTCAGCCCAGGCACACACCAAGTGGGCCCCGGAAGTGGATTTATGCATCAATTACTTACTTATGTAAACCCTAGTGACTAGTTTATTATAAATAGGACCTTTTACTAGTCTTTTTGACAATCTTTGATCAGTTGTATGCTATCTTAGATCACGTTTGAGGGCTGGCCATCTCGGCCATGCCTGGACCTTTCACTTATGTAATTTTAACGGTAGAGTTTCTACACTCCATAGATTAAGGTGTGGAGCTCTGCTGTTCCTTAAAGATTAATGCAAAGTACTACTGTTTTCTATTCAATTCATCTTATTTTGCTTCTAAGATATCCATTCGCACCCAAGAACGTGATGAAGGTGATGATTATGTGTGACGCTCATCACCATTCTCCCCTATGAACACGTGCCTGACAAACACTTCCGTTCTACATGAAATAAGCTAGAATGAATATCTCTTAGATCTCCTAACCAGAATCTTCGTGGCGTAAGCTAGAATGATGGCGGCATTCAAGAGAATCCGGAAAGTCTAAACCTTGTCTGTGGTATTTCGAGTAGGATTCAATGATTGAATGACTGTGACGAGCTTCAAACTCGCGAGTGCTAGGCGTTAGTGACAGACGCAAAAGGAGGGTGAATCCTATTCCAGCATTATCGAGAACCGACAGATGATTAGCCGTGCTGTGACAGAGCATGTGAGCATATTTTTCACTGAGAGGAGGGGATGTAGCCACTGACAACGGTGATGCCCTTGCATAAAGCCAGCCATGGAAAGGAGTAAGACTGATTGGATGAAGATAGCAGGAAAGCAGAGGTTCAGAGGAACGAAGGCATCTCCTTTCGCTTATCTGAAATTCTCACCAATGAATTACATAAGTATTTCTATCCCTATTTTATTATATTAAATTCGAAAACACCATTATCAATTTATATCTGCCTAACTGAGATTTACAAGGTGACCATAGCTTGCTTCATACCAACAATCTCCGTGGGATTCGACCCTTACTCACGTAAGGTATTACTTGGATGACCCAGTGCACTTGCTGGTTAGTTGTATCGAAGTTGTGAACCATGGTATTGGCACCATGTTCTTGGCGCCATTGCCAGGGAAAGAAAGAGCCATGAATTTTATATAATCAAAGTGTAATCACGATTGCGCGTACCAAGTTGCTCACGTTGCCAGGGATTGTTTGAGCCTGGACATCACAATTTCGTGCATCAAGTTTTTGGCACCGTTGCCGGGGATTGTTCGAGTTTGGACAACTGACGGTTCATCTTGTTGCTCAGATTAGGTAATTTTCTTTTTGTTTTCCTTTCAAAAATTTTTCAAAAATATCTCAAAAATTTTCTCACCTGTTTCAAAAAAAAAATTTTTCAAAAATATTTCTAAAATTTTCTCATCTGTTTTCGAAAATAATACAAAAATGTTTTCAAAAATTTTATTCAAAATTTTTAAGAATGAATTCTAGTGTTTCATAAAGCATGTGAAGCCTGGCTGGCTGTAAAGCCATGTCTAATTCCTTTGGGAATGAGTATGTCAGGCGTGTCATGTCTGAATTACATGCTGAAGCTTGGCTGGCCATTGGCCATGTCTAGTGTTTTGGACTGGAGCTTTCATTGAAAGCTTGGCTGGCTAGTGAGCCATGTCTAATTCCTGGACTGAAGCTTTAGAATAAGAATGCAAGATTCCTGGAATTCATGAAAAAAATTTTGGAATCCTTATTTTTTTTTTCATATAATTTTCGAAAAAATCCAAAAAAAAAATTAGAAAATCATAAAAATCAAAAATATTTTTCTGTTTCTTGTTTGAGTCATGAGTCATGTCATAAGTTTGGTGTCATTTGCATGTGCATCTTGCATTTTTCGAAAATTTCATGCATTCATAGTGTTCTTCATGATCTTCAAGTTGTTCTTGGTAAGTCTTCTTGTTTGATCTTGATGATTTTTTGTTTTGTGTTGTATCATGTTTATCATATGCATTCTTGAATTCTTAGTGTCTAAGCATTAAAGAATTCTAAGTTTGGTGTCTTGCATGTTTTCTTTGCATTAAAATTTTTTCAAAAATATGTTCTTGGTGATCATCATGATCTTCAAAGTGTTCTTGGTGTTCATCTTGACCTTCATAGCATTCTTGCATGCATTCATTGTTTTGATCCAAAATCTTCATGCATTGCATCTCTTTAGTGTTTTTCTCTCTCATCATAAAAATTTCAAAAAAAAAATCAAAAAAATATCTTTCCCATTTTCTCTCATCAAATTCAAAAATTTGGATTGACTTTTTCAAAAAAAATTTTAAAATCAAATTGTTTCTCATGAGTCAAATCAAATTTTCAATTTGAAAATCTTATCTTTTTCAAAATCTTTTTCAAAAATCAAATATTTTTCAAAATTCTTAGTTATTTTCAAAAATTCCAAAAAATATTTTTCAAAAATCTTTTTCTTATTTTTATACCAAATTTTTGAAAATAACATAATCAATTAATGTTTTGATTCAAAAATTTCAAGTTTGTTACTTACTTGTTAAGAAAGATTCAAACTTTAAGTTCTAGAATCATATCTTGTGATTTCTTATGAATCAAGTCATTAATTGAGATTTTAAAAATCAAATCTTTTTCAAAACTAATTTCTAAAATATCTTCTTATCTTACCTTTTTCAAAAAGTTGGTTTCAAAATATCTTTTCTAACCTCCTAACTTCTTATCTTTTCAAAATTTGTTTCAACTAACTAACTAACTTTTTGTTTGTTTCTTAACTTTTTCAAAACTACCTAACTAACTCTCTCTCTCTCTAATTTTCGAAAATATCTTCCCTCTTTTTCAAAAATTTCTTTTTTATTAACTAATTATTTTTTATTTTTTATTTTAAAACTTTTTCAAAAAAATACTAACATTTTTCAAAAACCATTTTCGAAAATCACTAACCCTTTTTCAAAAATTATTTTCGAAAATTCTCCCTCTCCCATCTTATTCTATTTATTTATTCATCTACTAACATCTCATCTTACATCTCAACCCTCCTCACAGTTGTGTTTCTTCCATTATATTACATTCTTTGTCTCCCCCTCTTCTTCTACTCACACAGGGATCCCTATACTGTGGTATAAATGATCCATATTATTATTATTATTTTTTTCTGTGCCCTCTTCTTTGTCATATGAGCAGGATCAAGGACAAGAATATTCTTGTTGAAGCAGATCCAGAACCTGAAAGGACTCTGAAGAGAAAATTAAGAGAAGCGAAATTACAACAATACAGAGATAACTTTTCAGAAATTTTCGAACAGAAAGAGGAGATGGCAGCCAAAAATAATAATAATGTAAGGAAGATGCTTGGTGACTTTACTGCACCTAATTCCAATTTACATGGAAGAAGCATCTCTATTCCTGCCATTGGAGCAAACAACTTTGAGCTGAAACCTCAATTAGTTTCTCTGATGCAGCAGAACTGCAAGTTTCATGGACTTCCATCTGAAGATCCTTTTCAGTTCTTAACTGAATTCTTGCAGATATGTGATACTGTTAAGACTAATGGAGTAGATCCTGAAATCTACAGGCTCATGCTTTTCCCTTTTGCTGTAAGAGACAGAGCTAGATTATGGTTGGATTCTCAACCCAAAGACAGCCTGAACTCTTGGGATAAGCTGGTCACGGCTTTCTTAGCCAAGTACTTTCCTCCTCAAAAGCTGAGCAAGCTTAAAGCTGATGTTCAAACCTTCAGACAAAAAGAAGGTGAATCCCTCTATGAAGCTTGGGAAAGATACAAACAGTTGACCAAAAAGTGTCCTTCTGACATGCTTTCAGAATGGACCATCCTGGATATATTCTATGATGGTTTATCTGATCTATCAAAGATGTTACTGGACACTTCTGTAGGTGGATCCATTCACCTAAAGAAAACGCCTGCAGAAACTCAAGAACTCATTGACATGGTTGCTAATAACTAGTTCATGTACACTTCTGAAAGGAACCCTATGAATAATGGGACGCCTATGAAGAAGGGAGTTCTTGAAGTTGATACTCTGAATGCCATATTGGCTCAGAAAAAAATATTGACTCAGCAAGTCAATATGATCTCTCAGAGTCTGAATGGAATGCAAGCTGCATCCAACAGTACTCAAGAGGCTTCTTATGAAGAAGAAGCTTATGATCCTGAGAACCCTGCAATAGCAGAGGTGAATTACTTAGGTGAACCTTATGGAAACACCTATAACTCATCATGGAGAAATCATCCAAATTTCTCATGGAAGGATCAAAAGCCTCAACAAGGCTTTAATAATGGTGGAAGAAACAGGTTTAACAATAATAAACCTTTTCCATCATCGACTTAGCAACAGACAGAGAACTCTGAACAAAATGCTTCTAATTTAGCAAATCTAGTCTCTGATCTATCCAAGGCCACTGCGAGCTTCATGAATGAAACAAGGTCTTCCATTAGAAATTTGGAAGCACAAGTGGGCCAGCTGAGTAAAAGGATCACTGAAATCCCTCCCAGTACTCTCCCAAGCAATACAGAAGAGAATCCAAAAGGAGAGTGCAAGGCCATTGACATAAGCAAAATGGCCGAACCCAAAGAAGGAGAGGAAGACGCAAATCCCAAGGAGGAAGACCTCCTAGGACGTCCAGTGATCAATAAGGAGCTTCCCTCTGAAGAACCAAAGGACTCTGAGGCTCATCTAGAGACCATAGAGATTCCATTGAACCTCCTTATGCCCTTCATGAGCTCTGATGAGTATTCCTCTTCTGAAGAGAATGAGGATGTTACTGAAGAGCAAACTGCCAAGTTTCTTGGTGCAATCATGAAGCTGAATGCCAAATTATTTGGCATTGATACTTGGGAAGTTGAACCTCCCTTGTTCATCAATGAACTAAGTGATCTGAATCAACTGACATTGCCTCAGAAGAGACAGGATCCTGGAAAGTTCATAATACCCTGTACCATAGGCACCATGATCTTTAAGGCTCTATGTGACCTTGGTTCAGGAATAAACCTCATGCCCCTCTCTGTAATAGAGAAACTAGGAATCTATGGGGTGCAAGCTGCTAAAATCTCATTAGAGATGGCAGACAGTTCAAGAAAACAGGCTTATGGACAAGTAGAGGACGTGTTAGTAAAGGTTGAAGTCCTTTACATCCCTGCTGATTTCATAGTCCTGGATACTGGAAGGGAAGAGGATGAATCCATCATCCTAGGAAGACCTTTCCTGGCCACAGCAAGAGCTGTGATTGATGTTGACAGAGGTGAAATAGTCCTTCAATGGAATAAGGACTCCCTTGTGTTTAAAACTCAAGGATCTCCCTCTGCAACCATGGAGAGGAAGCAGAAAAAGCTTCTCTCAAAGCAGAGTCAACCAGAGCCCCCACAGTCAAACTCTAAGTTTGGTGTTGAACTCCCATATCCAAACTCTAAGTTTGGTGTTGGAGAGTTTCAACAAAGCTCTGCACATCTGTGAGGCTCCATGAGAGCCCACTGTCAAGCTATTGACATTAAAGAAGCGCTTGTTGGGAGGCAACCCAATGTTTATTTATCTAACTATATTTTTCTTAGTTATATATCTTTGTAGGTTCATGATCATGTGGAGTCACAAAATAAATATAAAAATTGAAAACGGAATCAAAAACAGCAGAAGAAAAATCACACCCTGGAGGAGCATCTGTCTGGCGTTCAGCGCCAGAACAGAGCATGGTTTTGGCGCTGAACGCCCAAAATGGGCAGCTTCTGGGCGCTGAACGCCAGAACAGGCATGGTTCTGGCGTTCAACGCCAGAAATGGCACACAAATGGGCGTTGATCGCCCAAAATGGCCACCATCCTGGCGCCGAACGCCCAGAGTTGGGTGCAAAGGCATTTTTACATGCCTAATGGGTGCAGGGATGTAAATCCTTGAACACCTCAGGATCTGTGGACCCCACAGGATCCCCACCTACCTCCACTCACTTCTTCTCACCACTCTCTTTCACACAACCCCATAAACACTCTTCCCCAAAAACCCTTCACCAATCACCTCAAACTCTCTTCCTCATCACCTCTTCACCACTCACATCCATCCACTCTTCCCCATAAACCTACCTCATAAACTCCACCTACCTTCAAAAATTCAAAACCAATTTCCCACCCAAACCCACCCATATGGCCGAAACCTTTCCCCCCTCCCTTCCCTATATAAAGCCCTCTATTCTTCATCAAATTCACACAACACACCCCTCTACACCCTTCTTGGCCGAAACACGTCACCCTCTCCCTCTCCCCCATTTCTTCTTCTTCTTCATCTATTCTTTCGTTTATTGCTCGAGGGCGAGCAAAATTCTAAGTTTGGTGTGGTAAAAGCATAAGCTTTTTGTTTTTCCATTACCATTGATGGCACCTAAGACCGGAGAATCCTCTAGAAAGGGGAAAGGGAAGACAAAAGCTTCCACATCCGAGTCATGGGAGATGGAAAGGTTCATCTTCAAAGCCCATCAAGACCACTTCTATGATGTTGTGGCCAAGAAGAAGGTGATCCCTGAGGTCCCTTTCAAACTCAAAAGAAATGAGTATCCGGAGATCCGACATGAAATTCAAAGAAGAGGTTGGGAAGTTCTAACAAATCCCATCCAACAAGTCGGCATCCTAATGGTTCAAGAGTTCTATGCCAATGCATGGATCACCAAGAACCATGATCAAAGTAAGAACCCAGATCCAAAGAACTATGTTACAATGGTTCGGGGGAAATACTTAGATTTTAGTCCGGAAAATGTGAGGTTGGCGTTCAACTTGCCAAACATGGAAGAGAACGCACGCCCCTACACAAGGAGAGTCAACTTTGATCAAAGGTTGGACCAAGTCCTTATGGACATATGTGTAGAAGGAGCTCAATGGAAGGTTGACTCTAAAGGTAAGCCGGTTCAACTAAGAAGATTGGACCTCAAGCCTGTAGCTAGAGGATGGTTGGAGTTCATTCAATGCTCAATCATTCCCACTAGCAACCGGTCTGAAGTTACTATAGACCGGGCCATCATGATCCATAGTATCATGATTGGAGAAGAGGTGGAAGTTCATGAGATTATACCTCAAGAACTCTACAAGGTGGCTGACAAGTCCTCCACCATGGCAAGGTTAGCCTTTCCTCACCTCATTTGCCACCTATGCAATTCGGCTCGGATTGACATAGAGGGAGATATCCTCATCAAAGAGGACAAGCCCATCACTAAGAAAAAAATGGAGCAAGCAAGAGAGCCCACTCATGGAGCTCAAGAGGCGTATGAAGCTCATCACCATGAGATCCCGGAGATGCCTCAAATGCACTTTCCTCCACAAAACTATTGGGAGCAAATTAACACCTCCCTAGGAGAATTGAGTTCCAATATGGGATAACTAAGGGTGGAACATCAAGAGCACTCCATCATGCTCTATGAAATCAGAGAAGATCAAAAAGCAATGAGGGAGGAGCAACAAAGACAAGGAAGAGACATAGAAGAGCTCAGGGACATCATTGGTTCCTCAAGAAGGAAACGCCACCATCACTAAGGTGGATTCATTCCTTGTTCTTATTTCTTCTGTTTTTCGTTTTCTATGTTGTGTGCTTATCCATGTTTGTGTCTTCATTATATGATCATTAGTAATTAGTAACTTTGTCTTAAAGTTATGAATGTCCTATGAATCCATCACCTCTCTTAAATGAAAAATGTTTTAATTCAAAAGAACAAGAAGTACATGAGTTTCGAATTTATCCTTGAACTTAGCTTAATTATATTGATGTGGTGACAATGCTTCTTGTTTTCTGAATGTATGCTTGAACAGTGCATATGTCTTTTGAAGTTGTTGTTTAAGAATGTTAAATATGTTGGCTCTTGAAAGAATGATGACTAGGAGACATGTTATTTGATAATCTGAAAAATCATAAAAATGATTCTTGAAGCAAGAAAAAGTAGCAAAGAACAAAGCTTGCAGAAAAAAAAAGGGGCAAAAAAAAAATAAAAAAAATAGAAAGAAAAAGAAAAAGCAAGCAGAAAAAGCCAATAACCCTTAAAACCAAAAGGCAAGGGAAAATAAAAAGGATCCCAAGGCTTTGAGCATCAGTGAATAAGAGGGCCTAAAGGAATAAAATCCTGGTCTAAGCGGCTAAACCAAGCTGTCCCTAACCATGTGCTTGTGGCGTGTAGGTGTCAAGTGAAAACTTGAGACTGAGCGGTTAAAGTCAAGGTCCAAAGCAAAAAAAAAGAGTGTGCTTAAGAACCCTGGACACCTCTAATTGGGGACTTTAGCAAAGCTGAGTCACAATCTGAAAAGGTTCACCCAATTATGTGTCTGTGGCATTTATGTATCCGGTGGTAATACTGGAAAACAAAGTGCTTAGGGCCACGGCCAAGACTCAAAAAAGCTGTGTTCAAGAATCATCATACTGAACTAGGAGAATCAATAACACTATCTGAACTCTGAGTTCCTATAGATGCCAATCATTCTGAACCTCAATGGATAAAGTGAGATGCCAAAACTATTCAAGAGGCAAAAAGCTATAAGTCCCGCTCATTTGATTGGAGCTATGTTTCATTGATAGTTTGGAATTTATAGTATATTCTCTTCTTTTTATCCTATTTGATTTTCAGTTTCTTGGGGACAAGCAACAATTTAAGTTTGGTGTTGTGATGAGCGGATAATTTATACGCTTTTTGACAGTGTTTTTAGTATGTTTTTAGTAGGATCTAGTTACTTTTAGGGATGTTTTCATTAGTTTTTATGTTAAATTCACATTTCTGGACCTTCCTATGAGTTTGTGTATTTTTCTGTGATTTCAGGTATTTTCTGGCTGAAATTGAGGGACTTGAGCAGAAATCAGATTCAGAGGTTGAAGAAGGACTGCGGATGCTGTTGGATTCTGACCTCCTTGCACTCAAAGTGGATTTTCTGGAGCTACAGAACTCGAAATGGCGCGCTTCCAATTGCGTTGGAAAGTAGACATCCAGGGCTTTCCCGAAATATATAATAGTCCATACTTTGGCCAAGAATAGACGACGTAAACTGGCGTTCAACGCCAGCTCTCTGCCCAATTCTGGCGTCCAGCGCCAGAATAGGATCCAAAACCGGAGTTGAACGCCAGAAATGGATCAAAACCTGGCGTTCAACTCCACAAATGGCCTCTGCACGTGGAAAGATAAGGCTCAGCCCAGGCACACACCAAGTGGGCCCCGGAAGTGGATTTATGCATCAATTACTTACTTATGTAAACCCTAGTGACTAGTTTATTATAAATAGGACCTTTTACTAGTCTTTTTGACAATCTTTGATCAGTTGTATGCTATCTTAGATCACGTTTGAGGGCTGGCCATCTCGGCCATGCCTGGACCTTTCACTTATGTAATTTTAACGGTAGAGTTTCTACACTCCATAGATTAAGGTGTGGAGCTCTCCTGTTCCTGAAAGATTAATGCAAAGTACTACTGTTTTCTATTCAATTCATCTTATTTCGCTTCTAAGATATCCATTCGCACCCAAGAACGTGATGAAGGTGATGATTATGTGTGACGCTCATCACCATTCTCCCCTATGAACACGTGCCTGACAAACACTTCCGTTCTACATGAAATAAGCTAGAATGAATATCTCTTAGATCTCCTAACCAGAATCTTTGTGGCGTAAGCTAGAATGATGGCGGCACTCAAGAGAATCCGAAAAGTATAAACCTTGTCTATGGTATTCCGAGTAGGATTCAATGATTGAATGACTGTGACGAGCTTCAAACTCGCGAGTGTTGGGCGTTAGTGACAGACACAAAAGGAGGGTGAATCCTATTCCAGCATGATCGAGAACCGACAGATGATTAGCCGTGCTGTGACAGAGCATGTGAGCATATTTTTCACTGAGATGAGGGGATGTAGCCACTGACAACGGTGATGCCCTTGCATAAAGCCAGCCATGGAAAGGAGTAAGACTGATTGGATGAAGATAGTAGGAAAGCAGAGGTTCAGAGGAACGAAGGCATCTCCATTCGCTTATCTGAAATTCTCACCAATGAATTACATAAGTATTTCTATCCCTATTTTATTATATTAAATTCGAAAACACCATTATCAATTTATATCTGCCTAACTGAGATTTGCAAGGTGACCATAGCTTGCTTCATACCAACAATCTCCGTGGGATTCGACCCTTACTCACGTAAGGTATTACTTGGATGACCCAGTGCACTTGCTGGTTAGTTGTATCGAAGTTGTGAACCATGGTATTGGCACCATGTTCTTGGCGCCATTGCCAGGGAAAGAAAGAGCCATGAATTTTATATAATCAAAGTGTAATCACGATTGCGCGTACCAAGTTGCTCACGTTGCCAGGGATTGTTTGAGCCTGGACATCACAATTTCGTGCACCAATAGCCCTTGACCCTACTGTCCTCTGGGTCATGGGTAAGAACACCACAATGCCTAAAGGAATCAAGCTTATGTATCTGAATGATGAAGCTCAGCTCTGGCACCATATCCTGAGCAACTTTGTTATGCCAAGCACTCATGAGACGGAGCTGCCTGCCACTATGATCACCCTTCTCTAGTGTGTGATGGAGGGTAAGGACCTGTACCTCCCACGATTCATCTGGAACTTTATGGCTAGGGTCCATATCAGAGGCACCCTACCTTTCCCTTACCCGGTTACCCAGCTAGGCCGTCGAGCTGACATGCCTTGGGAGGATGCTGATGAGAAGCCACCTGCTTCGGACTGCAAGAAGATTATCCGTCACAACAGGAATTTTTGGGCTTTAGGCTATACACCCCCATTCCTCACCGCTTCTGCTGAGACAGCCACACCTTCAACTGTCCCTTCTTATTCCACTGCTGCACCAGCCCCACCCACTGCACCTCCACCTGCTCCTGAGCCTATTTACCATCTGGTGCATCGCCTCTTCGCCCGCTTAGACCGTATGGAGCGTCGTAACAAGCGACGCTATGAGCACCTCAAGTTGATGATCCGATTTGACGGCGACATCCTCTCCAAGCCTGACACCCCTTCTGACACATCTGAGGCGGAGGCGAGCGCTCATGAGGAGGAGACACATGCCCAGGCTGAGCAGGCAGGCCCCGAGCAGGCTGCGCCATAGCAGGAGGAGCCACACCAAATACAGGCCGCAGATGCAAAGATTCCTATCCAGTCAGAGCCTCCACTACAGCAGACAGATCCTCCTACCCTCATCCAGTCTGCAGACCCTCAAGCCTCCACAACGCCTCCTGCAGCCCATCCTTCCAGTGATGACACTCCTTCACACCCAACTTAAGTGAGCATCGAGGACGATGCTTTATTTTAAGTGTGGGGAGGTCGCCATCCCTGGCGTATTTCTTTTTGGTGAACCACTACAGACTCTTTCTATCTTATTTTGTTTATTTTTCTGTATTTTTATCTTTATTTTTACTTTTCAGTACTTATACACTGTTCTTTTGCTGTATTTTTACTTTATTTCTGCATTTTACACTTTAGTTTATATTTTAGCCATTTAGTTTAATTGCAATTCTAACTTATTAGTTATAGAATATGTGGATTAATTAGTATAGTTTACCCTTTTAGCATATGATCGTTTGGTTTAAATTGAAAATAAAAAGGAAGTAAACTAGAGACTTTAACATAATCAAAAACAATCCACACACCTTGTATATAGAATATAACATGTTAGTTAGTTAACAACATTTCATCAAGGAACAACACTAAAACTTTAAAGGCACCCTAAGATTTACATTGAGAATAATAGGAACTCTTGATTTCTACTTGCATGACATGTATAACTGATATATGATTTTTGAGCTAGAGAACACACAGCCTATGAGTTTTGAGCTTAATTTTATGGTTACATTCAAACCATAATTTTTATTCCTGTGTGTTTCGCCCTTCTTTTTATTTTGATGTTCTTTGCTTTGTTTTAATCTAATTGTCCAATATAGAATATAGATACATACTAAGAGATGATTGAGGCCATTGCTTGAAATATTCGCTCACTTATCCCAAATTAGCTACCTTTTACATCACCCTTGTTAGCCCCCTTGAGCTTTTTAATACCCTCTTGTTCTATAAACCACATTACTATCCTTAAGCAGAAAAACAAAATAAAAATTCCAAGTTGAATTCTTGGTTAGCTTAAGATAGAAATTGGGTATTGTTTAAGTGTGGGGAACTTTATGGGAACATGGATGATAGAAACAAAGGTAGAAAGTTAAAAAGAATAAAGATGTTTCAAAATAAAATTTGGGAAGCATGCTCATGTGAAATCAAAACAATCGAATTGCCATGTGCATTAAAAAAAATTTTTTAATTTCGGTATTAAATTAAGGGGTACAAGAATTCCCCAATTGCAAAATAAAAAGAATCAGTGCACATGGGATAAAATTTAAGTTAATGCATGAGCTTGCAATACAAAGTGAGAAAATCTGGGCAAATAGGTTAAGAAGCTTTGAATTACAAAATATGTATGTTAGGTAAGATCTTAGACTAATCAAGGATTCACTTATTAGCTCACTTAGCCTTATACATATACCCTTCCCTTTACCTTGGCCCCACTACAACCTTGAAAAAGACCTCATGATTTTTGTATGTCTGTATTCTATAATTGTTGATTAGTTGGATGAAGAACAAAGTTATAGAAAGTAAGGATAAAAAGAAGAATAGAGTGATTAACCCAATAAACACTGAGTGACTAGAGAGTAAACACAAAATCCAGTGAGGGTTCAATAGCTCATCACCATATATCTCTGCTTGAATTGTTAATTGTCTTGCAAGTTTGAAAAATATTTTTTACCCATCTCAATTGTAAAAGTGCTTTAACATTATCTAGGGTTTGGCTATGCATATATAATTCCTTGAGAATGTGAATTAATTTAACTACATGTAAGTTTTATATACAAGTGAATAACAATTAGAATTGCATGATTCATTTAGGTAGTTGCATTTAGGATAGATTGCATTGCATGAGATTCCACCACTTTAGCCTTACCTTACTCTTTATCTTGGACTTAGCATGAGGACATGCTATTGTTTAAGTGTGGGGAGGTTGATAAACCCATATTTTATGACATATTTTGTGCTCAATTCAAGGGACTTATTCAATCCTTTGCCCATTTATTCATGTAAATTGCATGGTTTTACTTTCCCTTCCTTATTATGTGATATATATGAAAAACATGTTTTCTATGCTTTGAAATTATTTATTTTAATTACCCTTTATTACCATTCGATGCCGTGATTTGTGTGTTGAGAAGTTTCAGATCTTCTAAGGCAGGAATGACATAAAGGATGGAAAGGAAACATACAAAAATGGAAGGAAAGCACAAAATGGAGTTTTTGAAGAAACTGGCAACGACACGAACGCATGGACGACGCGGCCGCATGCCTAGCGCGAAAAAGCAGCGACGCGAACGCGTGACTGACGCGGATGCGTGCCATGAGCAGAACACAGATGACGCGTACGCATGACCGAAGCGAACGCGTGACAAAGAAAACTCCAGATGACGCGACCACGTGACCCACGCGGACGCGTGACAGACGCCACGCACCAGAAATTACAGAAAATGCTCCCAGCGATTTCTGAAACCCTTTTTGGCCCAGATCCAAGTCAAGAAGGCACAGATTAGAGACTATAAAGTGGGGAATGCATTCATTCAAAAAAAAAGATCTCCAATTACTCACTTTTCAGAGTTTATATGTAGTTTTTAGAGAGAGAGGTTCTCTCCTCTCTCTTAGGTTTTAGGATTAAGATTTCTTATTATTTCAAGTTAGTATTCCAACTCTTTATCAGGTTCAAGGTTCCTTTTTAATTACTTTGTCAATTTAATTTATGAATTCTTCCATGTTACATATGATTCTCTTAATTAATGTTATTTGAGGTATTTCAGTTTATGATTGCTTTCTTTCATTTATGTTACTGTTGCTTCCAATCTGAAGACAATTTTTATTCGAGTAAGTTTACTTTTTCCCTTTTGGCTTTGGTTAATTAATTGATAACTCATGAGCTATCAAATTCAACGTGATTGATAATTGTGTCCTTGCTA
Source organism: Arachis ipaensis (assembly GCF_059453495.1). Lineage (NCBI taxonomy): Eukaryota > Viridiplantae > Streptophyta > Magnoliopsida > Fabales > Fabaceae > Arachis > Arachis ipaensis. The sequence continues at coordinate 97,518,506 of NC_142442.1, read as the reverse complement.
ATTGAATTGAACTTCAATAACTCCAGTCCCTTCTTAGGAATTGACTAGGACCTGAGGATCAAACTAATTGGTCCACTTGACCTTTCTTTGCTTTAGTAAACGCTAACTAAGCGGGATTAAAACTCAATTCTCATCACCATTGATAAGGATAACTAGGATAGGACTTCCAATTTCTCACACCTTGCCAAGAGTTTATTTTACAATTATTTATTTATTTTATTTGTCATTTAAATTACTTGTCCCTTACTTTCAAAATCCCCAATTTACAAAACTCATAACCAATAATAAGAACATACCTCCCTGCAGTTCCTTGAGAAGACGACCCGAGGTTTAAATACTTCGGTTATCAATTTCAAAGGGGTTTGTTACTTGTGACAACCAAAACTTTTGTAAGAAAGGTTGATTGCTTGGTTTAGAAACTATACTTGCTACGAGAATTTATTCTAAATTCTAAACCGTCAATCTTTAGTTCTTCAATCTTAGTGGTTGGCAATGCAGAAGAAGTCTTAGTTAGCATAAAGGGGTTGATGTTCTCTATTGACTTCTATTTTTTAGAGATGCCCCCTAATGACTCAGGAAGACCTTCGTCCATTGATGAGAGGACTTTTGCGTGGTCTAGAAATTTGCGGATAAATCCTCGTTGCAAGTATAGTTTCTAAACCTTCAAAAGTCCTTTCATACAAATGTTTTGGTTGTCACAAGTAACAAACCCCTTAAAAATTGTTAACCGAGTATTCAAACCTCGGGTCGTCTTCTCAAGGAACTGCAAGGAAGTATGTTCTTATTATTGGCTATAAAGTTTGTAATCGGGGCTTAGAAGGTGAGAAGCAAGTGAATTGAATGACAAGTAAAGTGAATGGCAATTAAAATAAATAAATAATGTAAAGCAACTTTTGGCAAGGTAAGAGAAATTGGAAGTCCAACTTAGTTATCTCTCTCAACAATAATGAAAGTTGAATCTAAATTCCACTTAGTTAACCTTTACTAAAGCAAAGGAAAGTCAAGGGACTAATTAGTTTGACCTTCGAATCCTATTTATTTCCTAAGAAAAAGTTGGGATTATTGAAGTTCAGTTCAATTAGCAAGATAACGATTATCAATTATGCTGAGTTTAATAATGTTGAGTTACTGATTTCTTAACCAAGACCAAAAGGGATAAAAGTAAAATTGTTGGAATAAAAATGTCCTTAGATGGGAAGCAACGGTGACACAAATTAAGGAGAAAGCAATCAATAACTGAAATACCTCAATTAATCATTAATTCAAATCATAAAATGAGAAGGATTCATAAGTCAAGTTGGCAACATTTATAGGTACGAATAAAAGTATTAAAGTAAATATTAAACCTGGATCGAGAGTCACTCTTACAAACTAAGAGAAGTCCTAAATCCTAAATCCTAATCCTAAGAGAGAGAGGAGAGAACCTCTCTGAAACTAAATCTAAATCATGGAAAATGAAAATTGGCGAGCTCTCCCTGAATGGATGCATCCCCCACTTCATAACCTCTAGTCTATGCCTTCTGGACTTGGATTTAGGCCAAAAAGGGCTTAAGAATTTGCTATGAGCATTTTCTGCAATTTCTAGTGCGTGGCCTCTGTCACGCATTCGCGTGGGTCACGCGGTCGCGTCATTCGGAGCATTTCTTGCCACGCGGTCGCGTCAGTCATGCGACCGCATCATGTGCGTTCTGCTTAAGGCACGCGGTCGCGTCAGTCATGCGGCCCCATCACTGCTGATTTGCGCTTGGCACGCGATCGCTTCATCCATGCGATCGTGTAGATGCCAGTTTCTTCAGAAGCTCCGTTTTGTGCTTTCCTTCCATTTTTGTATGTTTCCTTTTCCATCCTTTAAGTCATTCTGCCTTAGAAAATCTGAAACTACTCAACACACTAATCACGGCATCGAATGGAAATAAAGGTAATTAAAATAATTAATATTAAAGCTTAGGAAACATGTTTTTCACATACATCACATAATAAGGAAGGGAAAGAAAAACCATGCAATGAATATGAATAAGTGGGTGAAGGATTGAATAAATCACTCAAACTAAGCACAAAATAACTCATAAAATATGGGTTTATCAACCTCCCCACACTTAAACAATAGCATGTCCTCATGCTAAATCCAAGGTAAAGAATAAGGTAAGGTTAAAGTGGTGGAATGTTATGCAATGCAACCTATTCTAAATGCATCTACCTAATTGAGTCATGCAATTCCGATTTATCCACTCATATATAAAGCTTACATGTAGTCAAATTAATTCACATTCTCAAGGAGTCATATATATATATAGCTATCCCTTAAATAATAAATCATTTTAGCAAATGAGATGGGAAATAAAAAAATATTGTACAAACTTGCAAAACAATTAGTAAATTAAGCATAGATATATGTTGATGAGTTATTGAACCCTCACTGGATTTTATGTTTACCCTCTAGTCAAGGTAAAGGTAAGGATATATGTATAAGGCTAAGTGAGCTAATAAGTGAATCCTTAATTAGACTAAGATCTCACCTAACATACATATTTAGTAGAATAAGCTTCTTTACCAATTCTCCCATATTATCCCACTTGTTGTCACATGCTCATGTTTCAATTTTTGTTTTTATCCCATGTGCATTGCTTTTATTTTGCATTGGGGAATTCTTTTGTATTCCCTTTTATTAAATGCTGAAAAATAACTTTTTTTTAATGCACATGGTAATTGATCACTTTGATTTCTCATGAGCATGCTTCCCAAATTTTCTGAATTATTTTATTTCTTTCAACTTTTCTACCTTTTGTTTCTATCATCCATGTTCCCAATAGATTCCCCACATTTTAATCTATTCATAATTTTCTATCTTAAGCTAACCAAGGATTCAACTTGGGATTTTATTTTATTTTTCTGCTTAAGGCTAGTAGTGTGGCTAAAATAGAATAAAGGGGATTTTAAAGGCTCAAGGGGGCTAACAAAAGTGATGTGAAAGGTAGGTTATTTTGGGGTAAGTGAGCTAAAATCAAATGATGGCCTTAATCATTCTTTTGGTATGTATCTGTATTCTATAATTGGACATATAGATTAAAGCAAAGTAAAGAACATCAGAATAAAAAGAAACGAAACACACAAAAATGAAATTATGGTTTGAATGCAACCATATAATTAAGCTCAATACTCACAGGCTGTGTGTTCTCTAACTCAAGCATCATATATCCTTCATATATGTTATGCAGGTTTAGTTAAAAATTCCCATTATTCTCATAAAAAAATTATTTAGGGTAGCCTTTAAAGTTTTAATGTTCCTCATTGATGAAATGTTGTCAGCTTAACTATATGATGTAATGCTATATATACAAGGTTTATGGATTTAAATCTATTATGTTCAATTTCCTAGCTTACTTCCTTTTTATATTTTTCAATTTAACGATGCTATCTTATGCTAAAAAGGGTAAACTATACTAATTAATCCACTAATAAGTCAGAATTGCAAACTAAACTAAATAACTAAAAATGCAAAATGCAGAAATAGAGTAAAAATACATAAAAGCAGCAATGTATAAATACTCAGAAAAAAAAAGAAAGAAAAATACGAAAAATATCCAAAATAAAAGAAAAAGAGATGTAGTGGTTCACCAAAATAAAACGCCAGAGATGGCGACCTCCCCACACTTAAAATGAAGCATCGTCCCTGATGCTCAGTCAAGTCGGGTGTGAAGCGGTGTCATCACTGGTAGGGATGGTAGCTGGAGGCTCTGTGGTGGTGGTGGGCTGAGGGTCTGGCTGCTGTAGAGGCAGTGCTGACTGGATCGGGATCTCCGGATCTGTAGCCTCTATCTGATGCGTAACCTCCTTATGTGGGGCAGCCTGCTCTGTGGCTGCCTGCTGATGGGTCTCCTCCTGGAAGTGAGTCTCCTCCTCGTGCTCATCCTCCTCCTCCTCTGATGGCTCTGATGGTGTGTTGGGCTCAGAGGGGATGTCACCACCCTGTCAAATCATCAGCTTCAGATGCGAATAGCGTCGCTGGCTGCGACGCTCCAATCTCTCATACCGGTGCCAGTTACGGTGCTCCATCTGATCAAGCTGTCGAAATATAGGTGCACGAGGAAGTATACGGGCTCAGAGGCAGGTGGAGGTGCAGTGGTGGCAGCAGGGGCAGCAGGGGCAATTGTGGATGAAGAGGGTCCAGCAGACGGTGGGGCTGTCTCATCTGTAGCAGTGTAGGGTGGTGGTCTATAGCCCAAAGCTAGGAAGTTCCTGCTATGAGGAATGATCTTCTTGCAGTCCACCGCTGGTGGTCTCTCATCGGCATCCTCTCATGGCACGTCAGCTCGACGGCCTAGCTGTGTAACCAGGTACGAAAAAGGGAGGGTGCCTCGGACATGGACCCTGGCCATAAAATGCCGGATAAAGCGTGGTAGATAAAGGTCCTTACCCTCCAGCACACACCATAGGAGGGTGATCATAGCAGCTGGGATCTCCGTCTCATGAGTACTCGGCATCACATAATTACTCAAGATCTGGTGCCATAACCGAGCCTCATCATTTTAGTACGCCCTCTTGATCCCTCTAGGTATGGTGGTGTCCTGACCCATCTCCCAAGGAACAGTCGGGTCGAGAGCTATCCGTGCCTTTACAGCATCCCAATCAAACTGCATCTGGCGCATGTCCTCCTCAGCCTTTGAATAACCATGAGGCTGATCGGACTTGGCTGGGAGCTGGAGAATGTCCTCTAAGGCCTCCTCAGTGACTAGAATTTGTTTTCCTCTCAGGTTCACTGCATCTAGGGTGGTAATGTAGTAGTTGCAATAGAATTCCCGGACCCAAGATGCATTGACCTCTGTCAATGTTCTCTCCAGAAAGAACCAGCCTCTCTGCTTGATTTGCTCAGTGGTGTACTGCTGGAGTGCTTCTGGAATCTTCAGAGTTTTCTCCAGGTATAGATTCCTGGAGTTTGCAAAAGCCGGGTACTTCAGCTCACAATACCGGTTTGCAAATTTTGTTGGATCATTTGCAGGGAGCAGCTGGTCAGCTTTTTCCTGCTGTGTAAAGTTCTTCTCCCGCCATGAGGAATCATGCATGAGGGTAATGATGGACTGGGAGGAATCTCCTCTCTTGCGCTTGCCAGTAGCCTTGCCTTTACCTTTCCTCTGTAAGGCAGACATCCTGAAAAATGGAAAACCAGGATATGGATAAAAATAGGGAAGCAAATAGGCAAATAAACAAAGAAAAATCAAAGCGGCAAAAGAGAATTGGAAATAGGTAAATGAGTTAAGTAATGGTGTATTAAGGATTTTATAGTAGTTTAAAAGTTTGAAAGGAAGAATTTACAAACCAAAATTTATTAGAATCCAAGGTAAATAGGAAAATAATTCATTATGCCAGGGTTAGAAAGTTAGAGGAAAGTGAAAAATGAGAAAAGAGACTTTGAAAGGTTAGTATGGTTAGAATTTGAAAAAGAAGTTAGTAAATTAAAATTAGTGAGTCAATAAAATGTGGTTTTAAGGTAAGTGGCATAAAGAAAATATTCCATATAACAAGGATTCACAATTATGGCTAGAATTAACTCACAACTGAACAAGGAAAACAGGGTGATGTTGATTCTAATAGATATAAAGAAAGCAAGAACTGGAATCAGAATATCATAGATGCAGTTTATAAACCAGGAAATCAAAGTGGATAAGAACGTCTGCCATAGCATTCATGAAATGGTTTGGGTAAGGCAGAGGACAACAGAGTTTAGATTGCCAAACCAAAACATGAATGAAAACAATTCACAAAAAATTTGGGCAGCATTCCGGCTAAAATTGGATTGTCCCGGAAAATAAACAGCAAACAAGGCATTTCATATGAATTAAAAACTTACTGCAGTTATCTATAATTAATAGAAACATGAAAATTCAGAGTAACAAGCAGCAAATGCAGGAAATCACAGCATATGAACAAGGTCACAGAAACAGCAGAATTGTAGTTATGATAAAACAGAAGCATGAACAGTGCAAGTAAACAGACCTAAATCCACTAACCACAGCCTAAGCTACCTAACAACCTAAAAATCCACTACAGCATTGATAAACCCATATTTCATGAGTTCTTTTGTGCTTAATTAGAGTGATTTATACAATCCTTCACCTACTTATTCATATTAATTGCATGGTTTTACTTTCCCTTCCTTATTATGTGATGTAAATGAAAAACATGTTTTCTAAGCTTTAAAATTAATTATTTTAATTACCTTTATTTCCATTTGATGTCGTGATTAGTGTGTTGAGTAGTTTCAGATTTTCTAAAGGCAGAATGACTTAAAGGATGAAAAAGGAAACATACTAAAATGGAAGGAGAAAGCAAAACGGAGCTTTAAGGAAACTGGTACCCACGCGATCGCATGGATGACGCGATCGCGTGCCAAGCACGAATCAGCAGCGACGCGGCCGCATGACTGACGCGACCGCGCACCTTAAGCAGAACGCACATGACGGGGTCGCATGACTGACGCGACCGTGTGGCAAGGAAAAGCTCCGAATGACGTGACCGCGTGACCCACGCGGACGCGTGACAGAGGCCACGCACCAGAAATTACAGAATACGCCCCCAGCGAATTCTGAAGCCCTTTTTGGCCCAGATCCAAGTACAGACAGCATAGACCAGAGGTTATAAAGTGGAGGAATGCATCCATTCAGAGGGAGCTCGCCAATTTCTAGTTTTCATGATTTAGATTTAGTTTAGAGAGAGATTCTCTCTCTCTTTTAGGATTTAGGACTTCTTCTTGTTTTGGGAGTAACTCTGGATCTAGGTTTAAATGTTCTTTTATTTTAGTTTTACTTTTATCCCAACATTTGAATTGATTATTATAATTTTATTTATGAATTATTCCATGTTACAGATCTCTATTTGAATTAATGATATTTGAGGTATTCTCAGTTTATGATTGTTCTCTTTGATTTAAGTTGCCATTGCTTCCCATCTAAGGACACTTTTATTATTCCAGCAATTTACTTTTTCCCTTTTGGTCTTGGTTAAGAATTCAGTAACTCAACAGTTATTAAACTCAACGTAATTGATAATCGTTAGTTTGCTAATTGAACTGAACCTAAATAATCCCAACTTTTTCTTAGGAAATAATTAGGATTCAAAGGTCAATTTAATTAGTCCCTTGACTTTCCTTTGCCCTGGTTAAGGTTGACCAAGTGGAATTAAAATACAACGTTCATTATTGTTGATAGGGATAACTAAGTTGGACTTCTAATTTCCCCTATCTTGCCAAAAGTTGTTTTACAGTTACTATTTATTTTTAATTGCCATTTAATTCACTCGTCATTTAAATTACTTACTTCTCACCTTCTAAACCCCGATTACAACCTTTATAACCAATAATAAGAACATACTTCCTCGCAGTTCCTTAAGAAGACGACCCGAGGTTTGAATACTCGGTTAACAATTTTTAAGGGTTTTGTTACTTGTGACAACCAAAACATTTGTACGAAGGGATTTTTTGTCGGTTTAGAGACTATATCTACAACGCGACTGTTTTTATGACATTTTTTACTGGCAGAAATCCCGACGTCAAAATGGCGCCGTTGCCGGGGAACTGCTAACGTGTGCCTTATTATTGGTTATTGTAAATATTTTTCTTTTGCTTGTTTATTTATTTTTGTTTTTCCTTTTTATCTTTATTTGCTACTATGAACTCTCACCCCTCTCGCTTTGAGTTTGGTTCTAATATTGTTAAAGGAAATAGAAGTTACAGCAGAAATTTGCATCAAGGTCAGACCAATCAAGGATGGATGGAGCCAAGAGGATCTAATCAACCCTTTAGGCAGCAACACCCTCCGAGATATCCTGGACAAAGACCATTCTACAATGCATACCTAGCTGAAAGATATGGTGGACAACCTTATAAACCAACAAGTCCCACCCCGTGCATATGAACCATCCTTTCAACATAACCTCGAACCACCACACTCACAAGCTTCTCTTCACCATTCGCCATCATATGATCCTTCCTTACCCCAATACCAATCCAATCGTTCCCAATCATCACTACTTTCCTTTGTATCATGTCCAAGTCTGGCAAACTGCGAAGCAGAGGATCTCCAAAAGGAAACAGTAATTAAATTTCTAACAACCATTCAACAACTGGAGCAAGCACTAATTCAATGGGCCACTAGGCGCTCAAATATACAAGGATCAACCACAGCTCCATGTGGACAGCCCGATGAAGAGCATAGCATGAAAGAAATACTAGAGACTCCAGTGGACAAGATGGAGAATGAATTCATACTAGAACAAGTGGAAGAAGCTGTCATTATTCAAGAAGAAGAATTGGTTGAAGATCTAGGAGATGCTGAACTTCCTTGGGAATCCAGAATTGAGGAAAACCTCGTCCAAGATGCTACAGTTGATGCTAAGGAGGATACTGTACAATCTCCAAGGCAAGTCGTTTACGAAGAAACAGACGGAATAATCCAAGGAGCAAATTTCCTTGATAATGATAGTCACAAGTCTAGTTCTCCTAGTGATGAACTTGCGTCCGCAAGTGAATTCTCTGAGATCGAAGAATCTTCCCCAAGTGAATATGAAGATGATGCGGAGGTAGATTTCTCTCAACCTCCAATCTATGACTCAAGTGATGAGGAAGACATAGAAAACATTGATCAGGATACAGATACAATTGAAGATCTTTGCGAGGAAGTGGAAGAATTCACAGAAGAGCACAAAGAAACGGAACTTGCAAAACCACCAAAAACACCAATTCCAAGGCCATTACCACCTAATACAAGCTTCAAATGGGTACAATCCTTAACTTATAGCTTTACTTATTCACTTGAATATGGTTTGCTTGAAACAGATGGCCAACTTAGCACTCTCTGTGTCTTTAAGAGTAAGAGGGAATTGGCTCGTACTCAGAACTGGTGCACCAGGTTCAATAAGGTTCCGCGCTTCACCTCGGAGTACACGGATTGGTATCATGCTCAATTGCATGGATCACGGAGAATGTTTGGTCACCACGGTGAGATTCTACTTTTTAAACCGCCCGGATGGAGACATGTAGACCAACACGGAGGCGGATTTAAACGCAAGGCTTGGAATCCTGAGGTTTATTCTGACATTTGTTACCCCAGGAGCTTAAAAATTTGTTTGAAGCTGCTCAGAAGCTTCACATGCTTAGTTTGGGACCCCGGAGGCTATTGGCATTCCAAGCACTGGTGGAGATTTTTGGACGAATTTAAACATAAACCACCATAACAGGATACTCCTCCAATGTCCAACTTAAGGACTTTAACTAAAAGTGCTAGGTGGGATACAACCCACCATGGTATGGTCGCTTCTTTTTCAATTTATTTCTTGTTAATTGATTTCATTTTTCCTTTTTCATTTTAATTTATTAAACCTGGAATCATTCATAAGCATTCATGATAGTCATTGCATTCTGCATTTTTCATGCATATAAAAAAAAGGGGTTTGCACGACGCGACCGCATACCTCATGCGATCGCGTCATATCGCGAAAAACACCACCCATGCGACCGCGTGACCCATGCGGCCGCGTGATATATATATCGGCGTAAGGATCCAACGAACAGAAAGTTAGGCTGGAATCGTGCGGCCCTTGTGCGTTTCGCACAAATTGGCCCACGCGATCGCATGCCCCATGCGATTGCGTCACTTGCACAATATCAATCCCACGCGACCGCGTGAGCGACGTGATCGCGTCGCATAGATTGCATATCACCCCAAAAAGGAGACAGAGAGTTGCGCTGAAACGGCGCTGGAGTCATGCGTTTAGCACGAATTCCAGCGACGCGATCGCGCGACCCATGCGATCGCGTCACCCCTCTTTCCCCCCTCTCATGCGATCGCGCGACCCACGCGATCGCATCACCCCCATTTTCATCCCAACCACGCGACCGCGTGCCCCACGCGGCCGCGTGGGTTCGAAAATATAACCCCTCCCAGCCCGCGAACCCTATCAGTTGCGTAGCCCCCCCTTCACCCCCAACCCTCTTCTCCTTCTCTCTTCTTCTTCCCCCAGCCACCGCCGGCCAGCAACCACACCACTACCCCAACGCCGCCACCCAGACGCCACCGCCGTACCACCCCCTCCCCTTCTCTCTTCTTCCTTCTTCCTCTCTCCTCCCCTCTCCACCACTACCAACCACGAGCACCGCCCAGCCACCGTCGGCCGTCCAGCCGCGCCCCCCTCTCCGCCATCCACCCCCTTCAGCCAGCAACAACCACCGCCCTCCCTTCCCCTATCCTCTTCCTCTCTCACTAACCCTAACACCTCCCTCCGCCACTGCCCCTTCAGCCGCCACTGCGATGCCGTGCACCACCACCGTGCCGGATGCCACCACAGCCACCTTCTTCCCTGTTCCACCCCTTCCGCTTACCAGGTTCCGCAACACACAACCCTTTTTATCCGTTCGTCACTTTTCTATATTTTTTATTCCGTTTATGTTCATGATTAGGATAGCTAGACTTGCATGTTGTAGTGGATTTTTAGGTTGTTAGGTAGCTTAGGCTGTGGTTAGTGGATCTAGGTGTGTTTACTTGCACTGTTCTTACTTCTGTTTTATCCTATGTGCAAATCTGTTGCTGCTATAATCAATGATTCATATGCTGCTTTCTTGTATGTTGCTGCTATTTACATTGAGTTTTTATGTTTATTTTATATCTATGTACATGCAGCTTGATTTTTTTAATTCATATGAACTGATATGATTGCTGTTTATTTTCTGGGACAATCCAATTTTAGCCGGAATGCTGCCCAAATTTTTTAAAATTGTTTTCATTCATGTTTAGGTTTGGCAACTCTGTTTTACTCTGCTTCCCCCAAACCATTTCATGAATGCTAGGGCCACTTTCTTATCCTCTTTGATTTCCTGGTTCATAACCTGCAATTGTGATTCACTGATTCCAATTTCTGATTTCTTTATTTCTATTCAAATCAGCATCACCCTGTTTTCTTTATTCGATTATGAGTACTTCTATTCTTACCTGTGAATCCTTGTTATATGGAATTTTTCTATGCCACTTACTTTCCTAACTCACTAATTTTAATTTACTAATTTCTTTTTACCATACTAACCCTCTTGATCTCTTTTCTGATTACTTTCACTTCCTCTAACTTTCTCACTATGGCATATTGATTTTTTTTCATTTAACATAAATTCAATCACATTTCAATTACTTATTTTCCTTTTCTATTTCTCCCTTACCGCTTTGAGTTTCCTTTGTTTAAATTGCCTATTTGCTTTCCTATTTTATCCAATTCCTGGTTTTCTGTTTTTCAGGATGTCTGCCTCACAGAGGAAAGGTAAAGGCAAGCGCAAGAGAGGAGATTCCTCCCAGTCCATCATTGCTCTAATGCACGATTCATCATGGCAGGAGAAGAACTTCACACAGCAGGAGAAAGCTAACCAGCTGCTTCCTGCAAATGATCCTATAAAATTTGCAAACCGGTACTGTGAACTGAAGTACCCGGCTTTTGCGGACTCCAGAAATCTATATCTGGAACGTACCTTGAAGATTCTAGAAGCCCTCCAACAGTACACTACTGAGCAAATCAAGCAACGGGGCTGGTTCTTTCTGGAGAGACCACTGACAGAGGTCAATGCATCTTGGGTCCGGGAATTCTATTGTAACTACTACCTTACTACCCTAGATGCAGTGAACCTGAGGGGAAAGCAAATTCTGGTCACTGAGGAGGCCATAGAGACCATTCTCCAGCTCCCAGCCAAGTCCGATCAGCCAGATAGTTTTGCACAGGCTGAGGAGGACATGGGCCAGATGCGGTTTGATTGGGATGCTGTGAAGGCACGGATAGCTCTTGACCCTGCTGTTCCTTGGGAGATGGGTCAGAACACCACTATGCCTAGAGGGATCAAGAGAGTGTACTTGAATGATGAAGCTCGGCTTTGGCATCAGATCTTGAGTAATTTGTGATGTCGAGTACTCACGAGACTGAGATCCCAGTTACCATGATCACCCTCCTCTGGTGTGTGCTGGAGGGTAAGGACCTATACTTACCTCATTTTATCCGGCATTATATGGCCAGGGTCCACGTCCGAGGCACCCTCCCCTTTCCTTATCTAGTTACACGGCTAGGCCATCAGGCTAATGTGCCTTGGGAGGATGCCGATGAGCGACCACCAACAGCGGACTGCAGGAAGATCATTCCTCACAGCAGGAACTTCCTTGCTTTGGGCTACAGACCACCACCTGTCACTGCTACTGATGAGACAGCCCCTCCGTCTGCTGGACTCTCTTCATCCACAGCTGCCCCTGCTGCTACCACTACACCTCCACCAGCCTCTGAGCCGGTTTATCGCCTCGTGCACCGTCTATTCCGCCAGCTTGATCAGATGGAGTGCCGTAACAAGCGCCGATATGAGAGATTGGAGCACCGCAGCAGGCGACGCTATTCCCATCTGAAGCTGATGATCAGACAGGGCGCCGACATCCCCTCCGAGCCCGACACACCATCAGAGCCATCAGAGGAGGAGGAGGAGGATGAGCACGAGGAGGAGCCTCATTCCCAGGCGGAGACCCATCAGCAGGCAGCCACAGAGCAGACTGCCCCGCATCAGGAGGTTATACCCCAGCTTGAGGCTGCAGATCCGGAGATCCTGATCCAGTCAGTCTCCCCTCTACAGCAGCCAGACTCTCAGCCCACCACCGCCACAGAGACCCCAGCTACCATCCCTACCAGTGATGACACTCCTTCACACCCGGCTTGATTGAGCATCGGGGATGATGCTTCATTTTAAGTGTGGGGAGGTCGCCATCTCTGGTGTTTATTTTGGTGAACTACTACATACTTTTTCTTTTATTTTGGATATTTTTCTGTATTTTTTTCTTTTCTTTTCCTTTTACAGTTATTTTCTGAGTACTTATACATTGTTTTTATGTATTTTTGCTCTATTTTCTGCATTTTGCATCTTTAGTTCATACTTTAGCCATTTAGTTTATTTTAGCTATTTAGTTTAGTTTGCAATTCTGATTTATTAGTGGTTTAATTAGTATAGTTTACCCTTTTTAGCATAAGATAGTATAGTTTATATTGAAAAATATAAAAAGGAAGTAAGCTAGGAAATTGAACATATCAGATTTAAATCCACAAAACTTGTATATAGCATTACATGATGTAGTTAAGCTAACAACATTTCATCAAGGAGGAACATTAAAACTTTAAAAGCTACCCTAAATAATTTTTTTATGAGAATAATGGGAATTTTTAACTAAACCTGCATACAATATATAAATAATATATGATGCTTGAGTTAGAGAACACACAGCCTGTGAGTCTTGAGCTTAAATTGTATGGTTGCATTCAAACCATAATTTCATTTCTGTGTGTTACATTTCTTTTTATTCTGATGTTTTTTCCTTTGCTTTAATCTATATGTCCAGTTATAGAATATAGAATGGATACATACCAAGAGAATGATTGAGGCCATCATTTGATTTCAACTCACTTACCCCAAATTAGCCTACCTTTTACATCACCATTGTTAGCCCCCTTGAGCCTTTTAAAACCCTTTTATTCTATTTAGCCAAATTACTAGCCTTAAGCAGAAAAACAAAAGAAAATCCCGAGTGAATCCTTGGTTAGCTTAAGATAGAAAATTATGAATAGAGTTAAATGTGGGAAACCTTTTGGGAACATGGGTAATAGAAACAAAAGGATAGAAAAAGTTAAAAGAATAAAAATAAAATTTGGAAAGCATGCTCATGTGAAAATCTAAGTGATTCAACTACCATGTGTATAAAAAAAAAATAAATAAATAAATAAATAAATAAATTTATTTTTCAGCATCTAAATAAAAGGGGATACAAAAGAAATTCCCCAATGCAAAATAAAAACAATGCACATGGAATAAAAATAAAAAGTAAAAACATGAGCATGTAAACAATAAGTGGGATAATATGGGAGAATAGGTAAAGAAGTTTTATCTTGCTAAAAATGTATGTTAAGGTGAGATCTTAGTCTAATTAAGGATTCACTTATTAGCTCACTTAACCCTATACATAAATCCTTACCTTTACCTTGGCCCCATTACAACCTTAATTAAGACCTCATGACTTTTTGGTATGACTATATTCCATAATTGTTGACTGGTTAGATGAAAAACAAAGCTATAGAAATTAAGGGTAAAAAGAAAAATAGAGTGAATAAACCCAATAAACACTGAGTGACTAGAGAGTAAACACAAAATCCAGTGAGGGTTCTATAACTCATCAACATATATCTATGCTTATATTTACTAATTGTTTTGCAAGTTTGTACAATATTTTCTTTCCCATCTCGTTTGCTAAAATGCTTTATTATTTAAGGGTTAGCTATATATATGTATATATATCTCCTTGAGAATGTGAAATAATTTGACTACATGTAGGCTTTATATATGAGTGGATGAATTAGAATTGCATGACTTATTAGGTAGATGCATTTAGCGTAGGTTGCATTTCATAACATTCCATCACTTTAACCTTAATTATTTACCTTGGATTTAGCATGAGGACATGCTAGTGTTTAAGTGTGGGGAGGTTGATAAACCCATATTTCATGAGTTCTTTTGTGCTTAATTAGAGTGATTTATACAATCCTTCACCTACTTATTCACATTAATTGCATGGTTTTACTTTCCCTTCCTTATTATATGATGTAAATGAAAAACATGTTTTCTAAGCTTTAAAATTAATTATTTTAATTACCTTTATTTCCATTCGATGCCGTGATTAGTGTGTTGAGTAGTTTCAGATTTTCTAAAGGCAGAATGACTTAAAGGATGAAAAAGGAAACATACTAAAATGGAAGGAGAAAGCAAAACGGAGCTTTAAGGAAACTGGTACCCATGCGATCGCATGGATGACGCGATCGCGTGCCAAGCACGAATCAGCAGCGACGCGGCTGCATGACTGACGCGACCACGCGCCTTAAGCAGAACGCACATGTCAGAATAGATCCCAAGATAAATCCTCGTTGCAAGTATAGTTTCTAAACCTTCAAAAGTCCTTTCATACAAATGTTTTGGTTGTCACAAGTAACAAACCCCTTAAAAATTATTAACCGAGTATTCAAACCTCAGGTCGTCTTCTCAAGGAACTGCAAGGAAGTATGTTCTTTTTATTGGCTATAAAGGTTGTAATTGGGGCTTAGAAGGTGAGAAGCAAGTGAATTGAATGACAAGTAAAGTGAATGGCAATTAAAATAAATAAATAATGTAAAGCAACTTTTGGCAAGGTAAGAGAAATTGGAAGTCCAACTTAGTTATCTCTCTCAACAATAATGAAAGTTGAATCTAAATTCCACTTAGTTAACCTTTACTAAAGCAAAGGAAAGTCAAGGGACTAATTAGTTTGACCTTCGAATCCTATTTATTTCCTAAGAAAAAGTTGGGATTATTGAAGTTCAGTTCAATTAGCAAGATAACGATTATCAATTATGCTGAGTTTAATAATGTTGAGTTACTGATTTCTTAACCAAGACCAAAAGGAAAAAAAGTAAAATTGTTGGAATAAAAATATCCTTAGATGGGAAGCAATGGTAACACAAATTAAGGAGAAAGCAATCAATGACTAAAATACCTCAATTAATCATTAATTCAAATCATAACATGAGAAGGATTCATAAGTCAAGTTGGCAACATTTATAGGTACGAATAAAAGCATTAAAGTAAATATTAAACCTGGATCGAGAGTCACTCTTACAAACTAAGAGAAGTCCTAAATCCTAAATCCTAATCCTAAGAGAGAGAGGAGAGAACCTCTCTCAAACTAAATCTAAATCATGAAAAGTGAAAATTGGCGAGCTCTCCCTGAATGGATGCATTCCCCCACTTTATAACCTCTGGTCTATGCCTTCTGGACTTGGATTTGGGCTAAAAAGGGCTTCAGAATTTGCTATGAGTGTTTTTTGCAATTTCTGGTGCGTGGCCTCTGTCACGCATCTGCGTGGGTCACGCGGTCGCGTCATTCGGAGCATTTCCTTGCCACGCGGTCGCGTCAGTCATGCGACCGCGTCATGTGCGTTCTGCTTAAGGCGCTCGGTCACGTCAGTCATGCGGCCGCGTCGCTGCTGATTCGCGCTTGGCACGCGATCGCTTCGTCCATGCGATCGCGTAGATGCCAGTTTCTTCAGAAGCTCCGTTTTGTGCTTTCCTTCCATTTTTGTATGTTTCCTTTTCCATCCTTTAAGTCATTCTGCCTTAGAAAATCTGAAACTACTCAACACACTAATCACGGCATCAAATGAAAATAAAGGTAATTAAAATAATTAATATTAAAGCTTAGGAAACATGTTTTTCACATACATCACATAATAAGGAAGGGAAAGTAAAACCATGCAATTAATATGAATAAGTGGGTGAAGGATTGAATAAATCACTCAAACTAAGCACAAAATAACTCATGAAATATGGGTTTATCATCCATCTTGCTTGGAAAGCAATTTTTGAAGACTTCGAGGTTTAAATTGGATGACTTCTTGGGTATATATTCATTTGAGATAGATGGAAGAGCAGTGAGCTTCAACCTAGACGAAGCTATGAAGCACCCACCGGAAGACCACTCCATCTTCCAATGTGATATTATTGATGAGACTGTGGCTGAAGTTTGCCAAAAGGTAGTAGAAGAGAAGAACATGGAGCAGGGTGCAAGTGTGGGAAAGCCCTCCGAGCATAATGAAGACACCTTGCCACCTCCAATGGCTACGGATGATCAAGTGCGAAGCCATGAGCTGAAAATGGAGTTGAAGCCCCTTCCACCTCACCTTAAGTATGCTTATCTTGAGGACAATCAACAGCTCCCGGTGATTATTGCAAAGGAACTCACTTCCCAACAAGAGGAGCGTTTGCTTAGTGTGATGAAAAGACACAAGAAAGCTATTGGGTGGAGTTTGGCGGACATGGTAGGCATAACCCCTCAAGTCTGTGAGCACCACATATTTCTAGAGGAGGGAGCAAGGCATATCCATCAACATTAAAGGCGGTTGAACCCCACCATTTTAGAAGTTGTGAAGAAGGAAGTGACGTGACTGCTTGAAGCTGACATCATCTATCCAATCTCGGATAGCGAATGGGTTAGCTCAGTACAGGTGGTTCCGAAGAAGTCTGGTATCACAACAGTGAAGAATGAGCATGGAGAACTCATGGCTATAAGAGTGCAGAATTCTTGGAGGGTGTGCATTGACTATAGGCGCTTGAACCAGGCCACTCGCAAGGATCACTACCCGCTACCTTTTATCGATCAAATGCTTGATCGCCTGTCAGGTAAATCACACAACTGTTTTCTAGATGGTTATACTGGTTATTTTCAAATCCATATTGCTCTAGAAGATCAAGAGAAAACAACTTTTACATGTCCCTTTGGAACGTATGTATATAAGAGAATACCTTTTGGCTTATGTAATGCACCGGCTACGTTTCAAAGATGCATGATGAGTATCTTATCAAATCTTCTTGAGAATTGGATGGAAGCTTTTATGGATGACTTTAGTGTCTATGGTGATTCCTTCGACCTTTTTTTAGATAGTCTAGCTAGAGTATTAGAAATATTTACTAGTTCAAACCTTGTGCTTAATTTTGAAAAATGTCATTTTATGGTAAAACAAGGTATTGTTCTAGGACATGTTGTTTGCAATACTGGTATATCTGTTGATCCTGCAAAGGTAGATGTTATTTTTGGTTTACCTTACCCCTCATCTGTGAGGGAAGTCTGTTCTTTTCTTGGTCATGCAGGTTTTTACCGGCGTTTTATCAAGGACTTTAGTAAGGTTGCACTACCACTGTCCCGACTGCTGCAGAAGGACGTAGAGTTTGACTTGAGTGAGGACTGTATGGAGGCATTTGTCAAGCTGAAAATTGCCTTGACCCAAGCTCCTATTGTGAGGGGGCCTGACTAGAGTAGGCCATTCGAGATCATGTGCTACGCATCAAATTATGCGGAAAGAGCGGCGCTGGCTCAGCGCGAAGGTAAAGACCCTTATATTATTGCTTATGCTTCTAAGACTTTAGATGGTGCCCAGTCTAATTATACTACCACTGAAAAAGAGCTTTTAGCCATTGTTTTTGCTTTGGATAAATTCCCAGCTTATTTACATGGAACTATGGTGGTAGTATATTCAGACCATGCGGCTTTGAAATATTTGTTAGCCAAAAAGAGTCTACCCCAAGGTTAATCCGTTGGATATTATTGTTGCAAGAATTTGATTTAGAGATCAAAGATAGGAGTGGTTCCCAAAATTTAGTGGCGAACCGCTTGAGTCGCCTAGAACATATTAAGAGTGACTCCACTCCTATCAATGATGTATTTCCACTTGATAGCTTGCAAGCAATATCTAAGGTAGTTCCTTGGTATGCACCTATAGCTAATTATTTGGTTAGTCGTACCTTTCCTCCTAATTTTTCTAAGCACGAAAAGGACAAGCTTAAAAGCGAGTCCAAGTATTACATATGGGATGACCCATATTTGTGGAGATGTGGTGCTGACCAAAAAATTAGAAGGTGTGTGTCACAATCCGAATTCCAGTCAATTTTGGAGGCCTGCCACTCTTCTGAGAGTGGTGGACACTTTGGTCCTCAAAGAACTGCTAGAAAAATTTTAGACTACAGATTTTAGTGGCCCATATTTTTTAAGGATGCTACTATTTTCTATGACTCATGCCCCCAATGCAAAAGGTTTGAAAATATATCCAAGAGGGATGAGATACCCCAGCAATTTTTGTTGTTTTGTGAAGTTTTTAATGTTTGGGATATTGACTTCATGGGTCCATTTCCAAACTCTAGTGGTTTCTTATACATCTTGTTAGCCGTTGATTATGTTTCTAAATGGGTGGAAGCAATTTCTACCCATACTTATGACGCTAACGTTGTTGTTTCTTTTGTTCGAAATAATATTATGTCGCTTTGGATCACCATGAGAAATAGTGAGTAATCAAGGCTCTCATTTCTGTAACAGGAAAATGACAGGTCTGCTAAAGAAACATGGCATTATTCACAAGGTGGCGACGACTTACCATCCTGAACCCAATGAAGGGTCTAACAGAGAGATCAAGCACATACTAGAGAAGATTGTGAGGCCTCATAGAAGAGACTAGAGTACTAGACTTGCAGATGCGCTTTGGGCTTATCGGACAGCTTACAAGACACCCATCGGAATGAGTCCATTCCGCCTAGTTTACGAAAATGCTTGTCACCTTCCAGTGGAGGTGGAGGACAAAGCTTACTAGGCAGTGAAGAAATGCAACTTAGGATTGGGGGGAGCCAGGATTGTAAGAAAGCTGAAACTACAAGAATTGGAATGCCTTTTACTAGAAGCATACGAGGACTCAAGGCTCTACAAAGAGAGGGTGAAGGCGGTGCATGACAAGAACATCAAGAGAAGAGAGTTTAGAGATGGAAATTTAGTCCTTCTATATAACTCAAGGTTGAGACTCATGCCAGGAAAGTTGAGATCAAAGTGGGAAGGACCTTATAGGGTGGAAAGAGCTGAGCCATATGGGGTTTTCCACCCGAGTCACCCTTCAAGCCCCACCTTCTTCAATGTCAATGGCCACTGCTTGAAGCTATATCATGGTGAGAAGATGAAGAATAACAAGGAGCTGGAGATCTTCCTCCTGGAGGACCCAGCAAAGGAAGACGTCTGGGTTTGTGGACCGTCCAACTTAAGGACGTTAAAGAAAAGTGCTAGGTGGGAGACAACCCACCATGGTATAATCTTCCCTTTTTATTACTTATATTTTATTTTTATTAGTGATAATTTCCAGTTCTGTATAATTACTTCTATTTTGCATTATTTAAAAAAAAGCATACGACGCGTAAGCGTCCATGATGCGCACGCGTCATATGGAGGTATGCACTCTCTATTAAATTGAACAGAGAGTTACGCGGGAACTGTGTGGGAGGGGTGCCTGGTGCACAAGCCACCCCATGTGTACGTGTCACCTGCAATTTTGCCGATCCACGCGTAAGCGTCAGTGATGCGTACGCGTGTGATGAGAATCGGCATAACATGGTGATTTGAACAGTGAGTTGTGCGGGCATGAGGCTGGAACCGTGTGTTTGACACGACAAAAGGCCACGCGTACGCGTGACCGACGCTTACGCGTCGCCTGCATTTTTGCTCACCCACGCGTACGCGTGGGCGACGCTTGCGCGTCATAAGCACCGCGTCACTTACTCAGCGCGCCGCCCAGATTTCTTTTCCCTCAATCCTTTCTTCTTTCTCTAATCCTTATTTTTCTTCTTTCCTTCTTCCTAATTCTTCCTTCTTTCTTCTTTCCTTCTCTCACCACCACCGGCAGACAACCACTGGAGACCACCAACTCCGGCAGCTATAATTTTTTTTTCTTTTCTTCTCCCTTTCTTACTCTTCTCTCATTCTTACTCCCATTCATCTTCCTATTTTCATCTTCTTCTTAAGGTTTCTTTTCTTCCTCCCTTCTACTCTTTCATTCTTCTTTTATTTTGTTACATTTGATTATTTTATTTATTTTTAATTTTATATTAGCTTGGTTATTTACAATTTCTTTTTCATTCTTTTATCTTGCATTTTAATGTTGGTGTTGGAGCTTTATTTGGGTGATTATTTTGCTATATTTTAGCTTGTGGATATTATGAGGAATAATTTGACAATTGACATCTTACTTTGGGTCTCATATTTGCATGGATTAATTACTTTAATTCCTATTTTTAAATTGCACATCAAGTATTTGTGAAAAAGCTCTTACGGCATTTTGATTTCTTATCTATTTTATTCTTACACTTATGCCTCTTTTTCATAATCCTTGCATTCCATGTGTATTGAGTGTATTATTCATTAATTGTCATCATATAAGTGCTCAATATTTTGTTACATATGATAATTATTGTTGATATTGATGCTTGAGCTATGCTTCTCATGCTTGTTACTTGCATGCTTTTAACCCTCTTGCATCTAGTTATTATGAAATGCCTTCATGATTTTGATTAATGTCTTCCATAAATGTTGTAGCTACCATGTCTTTCATACATTCTTTTTTTTCCTTGGAATTTATTATCAATTGGACTTTCTTTCTCCCGGTTCTTAGCTATATATATATATATATTTGACATTATTTCTGTTTCTTCCTTCTGAAGGATAGCCACCAAGAGAGGGAAAGAGAAGGCTTCTGAAAAGACACCGGCAAGGAAAGACACTAAGAGAGTATCGGCTAAGGCGCAACTATCTACAAGCGTCAAGCCACCTACTAAGCGGGTGAAGAAGACCATCAAAGTTGATGAAATGGAGAAGGCATTTCCCGCACGGGACTCTGCACGGTTCACTAACCGTTACTGTGAGCAGATGTTCCCTATCTTAACAGAGAGAAACTACAATAATGAACATCGACTCATCCTTCCAACGCATTTCGTTGACTTTGTGGAGCCCCTAATTGAAAGGAGACAGTGGGGATTCTTAAGGAGTTAGCCGCGGGAGGTCAATCTCTCTTGGGTAGTTGAATTCTACTCCAACTTCCACTCGCCTACCCTGCAATCTGTCTATGTTCGCCAAAAGCAAATCCCTGTCTCCGAAGGTACCATTTAGAGAGTACTGGATGTTCCACATAACCCAGACAGGTTGGATGCCTATCAAGAGTCCTAGCTTAGGCTCCAGACATATCAGTTTGATTGGAACAACATCTTAGGAGTTATAGCCCAACCTGGCAGCAACTCGATCTATGGACAACACCGGGTAAAATCCAAGAGCATCTCTACCCAAGCCCTTACCTTGGAGGCTCGCGTGTGGGCATAGATCATGTCCAAGAGCATCTCTACTCGAGTCCACATTCACTACTGACATGGTTGTTCTCGTCTGGTGCATTCTTACAGAGCAACCTCTCAACTTGCCCAGACAGATCCGTCAGGCTATGGGACATGTCCAGATCGTGAACAACCTACCTTTTCCAGCATTGGTTACAGATTTGGTCTCTGCGGCAGGAGTCTCCTCTCGGGATGGGGATACGAAGGCCATGATCCCTAGGGATGATCAGTTTGTCCCGAATGGGAAGTATATCAAACCTCCAGCACCTTCTGCGAGCCGGTATGCAGGCCTGTCCTTAGACACCTCTTCATCTTCTGCTCCACCATCATCTACACTACAAGCAGCACCCCCATCCAACAATCAGTTGCTACTTGATATCCTTGAGCGACTAGATCGGCAAGGTTGGCGGATCGAGCAAATAGAGTCGCAACAAGCGCCGATACATTTATCCGAAGGAGTGATAAACCCATATTTTATGATATATTTTGTGCTTAATTTGAGTGATTCATTCAATCCTTCACCCACTTATTCATACTAATTGCATGGTTTTACTTCTCCTTCCTTATTATGTGATGTATGTGAAAAACATGTTTCCTACGCTTTAAAATTAGTTATTTTAATTACCTTTATTTCCATTAGATGTCGTGATTAGTGTGTTGAGTAGTTTCAGATCTTCTAAGGCAGGAATGACTCAAAGGATGGAAAGGAAACATACAAAATTGGAAGGAAAGCACAAAACGGAGTCCTTGAAGAAACTGGCATCTACGCGATCGCATGGATGACGCGATCGCGTGCTAAGCGCGAATCAACAGCGACGCGGCCGCATGACTAACGCGACCGTGCGCCTTAAGCAGAACGAATATGACACGGTCGCATGACTGACGCGACCGCATGGCAAGGAAAAGCTCCGAATGACGCGACCGCGTGACCCACGCGGACGCGTGACAAAGGCCATGCACCAGAAATTGTAGAAAATGCTCATAGCAAATTCTGAAGCCCTTTTTGGCCCAAATCCAAGTCCAGAAGGCATAGACCAGAGGTTATGAAGTGAGGGAATACATCCATTCAGAGAGAGCTCGCTAATTTAGTTATTTTCCATGTTTTAGATCTAGTTTTGAGAGAGGTTCCCTCCTCTTTCTCTCGTAGGATTTAGGACTTCTCTTAGTTTTAGGAGAAACTCTCAATCCTAGGTTCTTTATTTTTATTTATTCTTCCAATTTAGTTTATGAAGTCTTCATGTTAGATTATAATTTCCCTTATTAATGTTATTTGAGGTATTTCAATTCATGATTGCTTTCTTTAATTTATGTTATTGTTGCTTTACATCTGAAGGTATTTTTATTCCAGCAAATTTACTTTTTCTTCTTTTGGTCTTGGTTAAGAAAGCAGTAACTCAGGAGTTATCTTATCTCAACATAATTGATAACTGTTATCTTTGCTAATTGAACTGAGCTTCAATAATCCCAACCTTTTCTTAGGAAATAAATAGGATTCGAAGATCAAACTAATCAGTCCCTTGACTTTCCTTTACTTTAGTAAAAGTTAACCAAGTGGAATTAAGATTCAACTTTCATTGTTATTGATAGGGATAACTAAGTCTGGACTTCCAATTTCTCATACCTTGCCAAAAGTTTGCTTTGCAATCATTTATTTATTTTAATTGCCATTTGATTTACCCGCCATTAAGTTACTTGTTCCTCATTCTTGAAACCCCAATTTACAATCTCCATAACCAATAATAAGAACATACTTCCCTGCAGTTCCTTGAGAAGACGACCCGAGGTTTAAATACTCGGTTATCAATTTTAAAAGGGGTTTGTTACTTGTGACAACCAAAACGTTTGTAAGAAAGGTTGATTGCTTATTTTAGTAACTATACTTGCAATGAGTATTTACCATAACTTCTAAACCATCAATCTTCCGCTCTTTCAAAATGGCGCCGTTGCCGGGGAGCTGCTAACGTGTGCCTTATTATTGGTTATTGTAAATATTTTTCTTTTGCTTGTTTATTTATTTTTATTTTTCCTTTTTAATTTTGTTTGCTACTATGGACTCTCACCCCTTTCGCTTTGAGTTTGGTTCTAACTTTGTTGAAGGAAATAGAAGTTACAGTAGGAATATGCATTAAGGTCAGACCAATCAAGGATGGATGGAGCCAAGAGGATCTAATCAACCCTTTAGGCAACAACACCCTCCAAGATATCACGGACAATGACCATTCTACAATGCATACCCAGCTGATAGTTATGGTGGACAACCTTGTAACTACCAACAAGCCCCACCCCGTGCCTATAGACCAACCTCTCAACATAACCTCGAACCACCACACTCACTAGCTTCTCTTCACCATTCGCCACTGTATGATCCTTTCCTACCCCAGTTCCAATCTAATCACCCCCAAGCACCACCACTTCCCTATGTTTCATATCCAAATCCATCACCCAGGGAATCAGAGGTTCGCCTCAAGGCAACAGTGAATAAACTTCAAACAACCATTCGACAACTAGAGCAAGCAGTAATTCAATTAGCTTCTAGACGCGCGAACATTCAAGGACCAACCACAGCCCCATGTGGACAATCTAATGAAGAGCGTAGCATGAAAGAGACACTAGAAACTCCAGTGGACAAGACAGAGCATGAATTCGTACTAGAACAAGTAGAAGAAGCTGTCATTGTACAAGAAGAAGAGTTGGTTGAAGATCTAGGAGACGCTGAACCTCCATGGGAATCCAGAGTTGAGGAGAACTCCGTCAAGGATGTTACAGTTGATGCTAAGGAGGATATTGCACAATCCCCAAGGCAAGTCGTTTATGAAGAACTAGACGGAATAACCCAGGACACAAATTCCCTTGATGATGATAGTCACAAGTCAAGCTCTCTTAGTAATGAACTTGCATCCGCAAGTGAATTCTCTGAGATCGAAGAATCTTCCCCAATTGAATACGAAGATGATGCAGAGGTGGATTTCTCTCAACCTCCAATCTATGACTCAAGTGATGAGGAAGACATAGAAGACTTTGACCGGGACTCAGATGCATTTGAAGAACCTTACAAGGAAGTGGAGGAATTCACAGAAGAGCACAAGGGAGAAGAACTTATAGAACCACCAGAAACACCTACCCCAAGGCCATTACCGCCTAATACAAGCTTCAAGTGGGTACAATCCTTAACCTTTAACTTTACTTATTCACTTGAATATGGTTTACTTGAAACAGATGGCCAGCTTAGAGCCCTCTACGGCTTTAAGAGTAAGAGGGAAATGACTCGTGCTCAGAGCTGGTGCACAAGGTTTGATAAGGTTCCATGCTTCAACTTGAAGTTCACGGATTGGTATCATGTTCAATCGAATGGATCACGGAAAACGTTTGGTTACCATGGTGAGAATCTACTTTCTAAACCGCCAGGATGGAAACATGTAGATCAAGACGGAGGCGGATTTAAAAACAGGGCTTGGGATCCTGGAATCTATTCTGACATTCGTCATCCCGAGAGCCTGACAATCTGTTTGAAGCTGTTCAGAAGCTTTACATGCCTAGTTTGGGACCCCGGAGGCTATTGGCATTCCAAGCATTGGTGGAGATTTCTGGATGAATTTAAACACAAGCCACCATAACAGGAAGCCCTTCCAATGTCCAACTTAAGGAATTTAACTAAAAGTGTTAGGTGGGAGACAACCCACCATGGTATGATCGTTTCTCTTTAATTTTTATTTAGTTTTATTTGTTTTCGAGTTTTATTTTGTTTTATTATATTGAACCTGGAATTTTGCATCTCACTCATATTAGTCATTGCATTCTGCATTTTTCATGCATATATATATAAAAAAAGGGTGCGCGACGCGACCGCATGCCCCATGCGATCGCGTCAAATGGCGAACTACACTTCCCACGCGACTGCGTCATCCACGCGGCCGCGTGACCTGGAGATCGGCGTAAAGATCCAACGTCCAAAAAGATAGGCTGGAATCGTGCGGCCATTGTGCGTCTAGCACAAAATGGCCCACGCGATCGCATGCCCCATGCGATCGCGTCACTTGCACACAATCAATCCCACGCGACCGCGTGAGCGACGCGATCGCGTCGCATGGATTGCACGAACACCCCCAAGAAGACAGAGAGTTGTGCTGAAACGACGCTGGATTCGTGCGTTTAGCACAAATTCCAGCGACGCGATCGCATGCCCCACGCGATCGCGTCATTTACTCTTT
Source organism: Arachis ipaensis (assembly GCF_059453495.1). NCBI lineage: Eukaryota > Viridiplantae > Streptophyta > Magnoliopsida > Fabales > Fabaceae > Arachis > Arachis ipaensis. The sequence goes on along the minus strand of NC_142442.1, from coordinate 97,492,541 downwards.
TTGCCCTCTGCGCGATCGCGTCACCCACGCGATCGCGTCAACCACCTTTTTTGCTCCAGCCACGCGACCGCGTGGATTTAATAATATAACCCCCCAGTCACGCGAAACCCCATCAGTTGCGACACCACCCCAACTCTTCTTCTCCCTCTCTTCTCCCCCAACCCTCAACCACCACCACCCAGCCACCACCACGCCACCACCCAGACGCCGCCGCCCACCCAGATGCCGCCGCCACCTACCCCCCTCCCTCCTTCCCCCTTCTTTCTTCCTCTTTCTTCTTTCTCCCTCCTCCTCCGCCAACCGTCCCAACCGCAACCCCCCTTCCACCAGCAACACCACCTCTTTCCCCTCCCTTCCCCTACCCCCATCACCCTCTCTTCCCCCTGCCCCGAACAGCCACGCCGCCGTGCTCACCACCGCCAGTCGCCGTGCCCAGCACCGGACGCCACCATCATCACCACCCCTAGCCACCTTTCTGCCTATTCTCATTATTCAGCCTTCCAGGTTCCGCAACACGCAATCTCTTTTATCCGTTCATAGTTTATTCTTATTTTTTTCCGTTTATGTTCATGTTTAGGCTAGTTAGATATGCATGTTGTAGTGGATTTTAGGTTGTTAGGTAGCCTAGGATGTGGTTAGTGGATTTAGGTCTGTTTACTTGCACTGTTCATGTTTCTATTTTATCAAATTTGCATATCTGTTGCTGCTGTGATCTTGTTCATATGCTGTATTTCTTGTATATTGCTGCTCTTTACACTGAATTTTCAGGTTTATATTCATTATATGTAACTGTAGCTTGATTTTTTAATTCATATGAACTGTTTGATTGCTGTTTGTTTTCCGGAAAAATCCAATTTTAGCCAGAATGCTGCCCAAATTTCTATAAATCTTTTTGACTTTCATTCATGTTTTGATTTTGGAATCTTGAATTCTGTTTTCCTCTGCTTTAACCAAACCATTCATGAATGCCAGGGCATGCATTCTTATCCTCTTTGATTTCCTGGTTCCTAAACTGTAATTTTGATGTTTGATTCCTATTTTTGCTTTCTTTATCTCTATTTGAATCATCATCAAACTATTTTACTTGTTTGAATATGAGATACCTATAGCGTCTACCTGTGATTACTTGTTACTTGGACTATTTTCATTATGCTTCTTACTTTAACCCATTTTTCACTAACTCATTAATTTTAACTCTAACCAACCTAACCTTTTCAAAACTTCTTTTATTGCTTTTCTTTCACTTTCTTTTAACATTCTAACCAAGGCATGATGTTAATTTTTCTATTTAACTTACATTCAATTACATTTTGATTTGTGATTTCTTCTTTTCAGACTTTTCACTCATATACAATCCTAAATGCCCATTTTACTTAACTCATATTCATTATCCTATTGCTCCTTTGCCACTTTGTTTTTTCTTTGATTATTTGCCTATTTGCTTTCCTATTTTTATTATATCCTGGTTTTCTGTTTTTTAGGATGTCTGATTCCTAGAGAAAGGGAAAAGGCAAGGCCACTACTGGCAAAAGGAAAAGAGGAGAAGCCTCCGTGTCTATCATCGACCTCATGCATGATGCCTCCTTGTGGGAGAAAGCCTTTACCCCGCAGGAGAAGGCCGACCAGCTACTTCCCGCCAATGACCCAATAAAGTTTGCAAACCGATACTGTGAGCTGAAGTATGCGGTGTTTGAAAACTCCAGGAACCTATACTTGGAGCGGACTTTGAAGATCCCAGAAGAACTCTAGCAATATACCTCTGATCAGAACAAACAAAGAGGCTGGTTCTTTCTGGAGAGACCTTTGACTGAGGTTAATGCATCTTGGGTTAGGGAATTCTACTACAACTACTTCAAAACTTCCCTAGATGCAGTGAACCTCAAAGGGAAGCAGATTCTAGTTACTGAGGAGGCAATAGAAGAGGTTCTGAAACTTCTGCCTAAGACTGATCAGACAGATGGCTATTAGAAAGCTGAGGAGGATATGCGCTATATGCGATTTGACTGGGATGCAGTCAAGGCCCGGATTGCCCTTGACCCGTCAGTTCCTTGGATCATGGGTCAGAACACCACCATGCCCAAAGGGATCAAGTGGATTTATCTGAACGATGAGGCTCGACTATGGCATCAGATATTCAGCAACTACATTATGCCGAGTACTCACGAGACTGAGATACCAGCCGCTATGATCACCCTTCTTTGGTGTGCGATGGAGGGCAAGGACCTATACCTGCCACGCTTTATCCGGCACTATATGGCCAGGGTCCACATCCGAGGCACTCTTCCCTTTCCCTATTTGGTTACCCAGCTGGGCCGTCGAGCTGACGTGCCATGGGAGGATGTCGATGAGAGGCCACCTGCTACGGAATGCAAGAAGATTATCCTGCACAGCAGGAACTTCCTGGCCTTGGGCTATAGACCTCCATTTTTGACTGCCATTGCTGACACAGCCACACCATCCGCCGGCCCCTCTTCCTCTACCGCTGCATCATCCACTCCTGCCACCACCATTGCATCTCCACCTGCCACAGAGCCTGTTTATCATTTGGTGCACCGCTTGTTTTGACGACTTGACCAGATGGAGCGTCGCAACAAGCGACGCTATGAGCACCTGAAGCTGATGATACGATCCGGCGACATCTCCTCCGAGCCTGACACACCATCCGAGGCATCTGAGGAGGAGGCGGATGCGCCCGAGGCAGAGACCCATCCCCAGGGAGAGGCAGAGCAGGCAGACACCCAGCAAGCAGCACCCCAGCAGATCCAGGCTGTAGATCCTGCGATCCCCATTCAGACAGCCCCTCCTCTCCAGCAGCCAGACATTCAGCCAGCCACCACAGAGACACCAGCTACCATCCCTTCCAGTGATGACACCCCTTCACACCCTGCTTGAGTGAGCATCAGGGTCGATGCTTCATTTTAAGTATGGAGAGGTCGCCATCTCTGACGTATTATTTTGGTGAACCACTACAGACTCTTTTTCTTTTATTTTGGATATTTTTCTGTATTTTTCTCTTTATTTTTATTTTTATTTTTATTTTCTGAGTATTTATACATTGCTACTGTTTATGTATTTTTACTCTATTCCTGCATTTTGCATTTTTAGTTCATATTTTAGCCACTTAGTTGCAATTCTAACTTATTAGTTATAGAAATTGTGGATTGATTAGTATAGTTTACCCTTTTTAGCATAAGATAACTCAGAATAGATTGAAAAGAAAAAGGAAGCAAACTAAAGACTTTAATAGAATCAAAACAACCCACACCTTGTATATATAGCATTACATGTTAGTTAACAACACTTCATCAAGGAGAAACACTAGAACTTTAAAGCCATTCAATATAAGTTTTACATTGAGAATAATGAGAATTTTTAACTAAACCTACATGACATACATAATTGATAAATGATTTTTGAGCTAGAGAACACATAGCCTGTGAGTTTTGAGCTTAATTGTATGGTTACACTTAAACCATGATTTTTATTCCTGTGTGTTCCGCCCTTCTTTTATATTCTGATCTTCTTTACTTTGCTTTAATCTATATGTCTAATTATAGAATATAGAATATAGAATATAGATACATACCAAAAGAGTGATTGAGGCCATTATTTAATTTTAGCTCACTTATCCCAAAAATAACCTACCTTTCACATCACCCTTGTTAGCCCCCTTGACCCTTTAAATCCCTTATTTTATTCTATTAGCCACACTACTAGCCTTAAGCAGAAAAACAAAATAAAATCCCAAGTTGAATCCTTGGTTAGCTTAAGACAGAAAATTATGAATAGTTTAAAATGTGGGAAACCTATTAGGAACATGGATGATAAAAACAAAAGGTAGAAAAGTTGAAAGGAATAAAATAACTCAAATTAAGAAATTTTGGGAAGCATGCTCATGAAAAATCAAAGTGATTAAATTACCATGTGCATTAAAAAAAAGTTATTTTTCAGTATTTAATAAAGGGGACACAAAAGAATTCCCCAAATGCAAAAAATAAAAGTAATGCACATGGAATAAGAACAAAAGTTGAAACATGAGCATGTAATATCTAAAAGTGGGAAAAATATGGGAAATTAGGTAAAGAAGTTTTGTTTTACTAAGTATGTATGTTAGGTGAGATCTTAGTCTAATTAAGGATTCACTTATTAGCTCACTTAGCCTTATACATATATCCTTACCTTTACCTTTGCCCCATTAAACCTAAATTAAAGACCTCATAATTTTTGGTATGACTGTATTCTATAATTGTTGATTGGTTAGATGAAGAACAAAGTTATAGAAAGGAAGAATAAAAAGAGGAATAGAGTGATTGACCCAATAAACACTGAGTGACTAGAGAGTAAACATAAATCCAGTGAGGGTTCAATAGCTCATTAACATTTATCTCTGTTTGAATTATCTAATTGTCTTGCAAGTTCATAAAATGCTTTTTTCTCCCATCTCAATTGTAAAAGTGCTTTATGATTATCTAAGGCTTGGCTATATATATACATATATGACTCCTTGGGAATGTGAATTAATTCAACTACATGCAAGCTTTATATACAAGTGAGCGAATAAAAAAGTAGAATTGCATGATGCATCATTCATTTAGGTAGTTGCATTTAGATTAGATTGCATTGCATGACATTCCATCACTTTAACCTTAGTTATTACCTTGGATTTAGCATTAGGACATGCTATTGTTTAAGTGTGGGGAGGTTGATAAACCCATATTTTATGATATATTTTGTGCTTAATTTGAATGATTTATTCAATCCTTTACCCACTTATTCATATTAATTGCATGGTTTTACTTCTCCTTCCTTATTATGTGATGTATGTGAAAAACATGTTTCCTATGCTTTAAAATTAGTTATTTTAATTACCTTTATTTCCATTCGATGCCGTGATTAGTGTGTTGAGTAGTTTCAGATCTTCTAAGGCAGGAATGACTCAAAGGATAGAAAGGAAACATACAAAAATGGAAGGAAAGCACAAAAGGGAGTCCTTGAAGAAACTGGCATCCACGCGATCGCATGGACGACGCGATCGCGTGCCAAGCGCGAATCAACAGCGACGCGGCCGCATGACTAACGCGACCACGCGCCTTAAGCAGAACGAATATGACGCAGTCGCATGACTGACGCGACTGCGTGGCATGGAAAAGCTCTGAATGACGTGACCGCGTGACAGAGGCCACGCACCAGAAATTACAGAAAACGCTCATAGCAAATTTTGAAGCCCTTTTTGGCCCAAATCAAAGTCCAGAAGGCATAGACCAGAGGTTATGAAGTGAGGGAATGCATCCATTCAGAGAGAGCTCGCCAATTTAGTTATTTCCCATGTTTTAGATCTAGTTTTGAGAGAGGTTCTCTCATCTCTCTCTCGTAGGATTTAGGACTTCTCTTAGTTTTAGGAGTAACTTTCAATCCCAGGTTCTTTATTTTTATTTATTCTTCCAATTTAGTTTATGAACTCTTCATGTTAGATTATAATTTCCCTTATTAATGTTATTTGAGGTATTTCAATTCATGATTGCTTTCTTTAATTTATGTTATTGTTGCTTTACATCTGAAGGCATTTTTATTCCAGCAAATTTACTTTTTCTTCTTTTGGTCTTGGTTAAGAAAGCAGTACCTCAGGAGTTATCTTATCTCAACATAATTGATAACTGTTATCTTTGCTAATTGAACTGAGCTTCAATAATCCCAACCTTTTCTTAGGAAATAAATAGGATTCGAAGATCAAACTAATCAGTCCCTTGACTTTCCTTTACTTTAGTAAAAGTTAACCAAGTGGAATTAAGATTCAACTTTCATTGTTATTGATAGGGATAACTAAGTATGGACTTCCAATATCTCATACCTTGCCAAAAGTTTGCTTTGCAGTTATTTATTTATTTTAATTGCCATTTGATTTACCCACTATTAAGTTACTTGTTCCTCATTCTTGAAACCCCAATTTACAATCTCCATAACCAATAATGAGAACATACTTCCCTGCAGTTCCTTGAGAAGATGACCCGAGGTTTAAATACTCGGTTATCAATTTTAAAAGGGGTTTGTTACTTGTGACAACCAAAACGTTTGTAAGAAAGGTTGATTGCTTGGTTTAGTAACTATACTTGCAACGAGTATTTACCATAACTTCTAAACCATCAATCTTCCACTCTTTCAAGGAGCTCATTGTTAGTACTCACCTACCTCTGGAAGAGACCGATACTCCGGACTCCGCTTCACATGCCAGCATGGAGAACCATGACGAGCCGGATAGTGGAAGTGATGTTCCCAACCCCACTTTGTTCATCACTGATGGCACAGAAGACAGTGGCAAGCCTTAAGTGTGGGGAGGTCAGTACCTGACTTCTAAAGGTAACATCTCTCTCTCTCAACACCAATATTTTATTTTTCTTTTGTTAGATAGGATAGATTACATGGTAGTACTTGCTTGCATGTATGTACTACTTGGTTGAAGTGACAAATCCTTTTTCAAGAAACTATTTTATAGCATTTCACTAATTTGAATTAAAATTTTTGTTAAACTTGTTTGAAGAATTTAATTTGGAACATGGCTCTAGATCTAAGAACACACAACCTGTGAGACTTTGAGCCTAATTATATGGTTATATTATTTAACCATGATTTTGATTCTTGTGTGTTTTCTTCTCTATGATTGCAATCTTTGGTTTGTTCCATTCCATATGTCCATTATTTAGTGTCTATTCATGCATTTATGTGATTGAGGCCATCATTTGATTATAGCTCACTTATCCCAAATAGCCTACCATTTCATTTGCCTTTATTTTCCACTTTGAGCCTTTTTAACCCCCATTTGTTCTTTATATTACCACATCACTAGCTTTAAGCAGAAAAACAATTAATTATCCTATTTGAATCTTTGGTTAGCTTAAGATAGTGTGTGTCAACTAAGTGTGGGGAAATGTGGGAACTTTGGTTGATGAGAACGGGTTTTGTTTTTATTGACAAAAATTGAGAATTTGGGTGCTTACTCGTGTGAAACTATAGAAACCATATGCATTGATATATTATGCTTTCATTATATAACGAGAAAAAAAAGAAAAAATAGGAAAAAAAAGAAAACAAAGAAAAAAGAAAGGAGAAGAAATAAATGAATAGGGGATAAAATTACCCCAATGTTAAGTTCAATAAAAAGATCAATGCATATGTGATGGAATTAGACTTGATACACGAGTGTGTGAAAATATGCAAAAGTGAGATTTTAGGTGGCTAAGCATGATTTTAGAATTATATAGAGTCTGTGTATGTGTAGGTGAGAAATTAGGTTAGTCAAAGATTCAAACTATAGCTCACTTGGCAATACCTATATCCTCACCCTTATCTTAGCCCCATTACAACCTTGAAAAGCCCTCATGATGTTTGCATGTATACACTAAATATTTTTTCATTGGTTAGATGAAGAACAAAATTTTAGGAAATATGAATAGAGGCGATTCGAGTGGATTAACCGTAGACACTTGAGCGATTAGAGAGCATATACACTTCCAGTGAGGGTTCAATGCTTGATTCTGTGTTCCTGGCTTTCATGAGCTCTCTTTTTACAAGTTTACTTGTCCCTTATTATGTGATTTGAATTAGTGGAACCTGATTTATGTTTGTCTTGGAGAACTTGTTTACTTTAAACCAAATAGGTAGAAGCATCTTAGCATATAGCTGCATTCATATAGATAGGTTGCATTGCATGAGTCTTACTTTTCCCCATCATTCTTTTGGTTTCCTTGAGCTTAGCATGAGGACATGCTAATATTTAAGTGTGGGGAGATTGATAAACCACTATTTTATGGTTTATCTTGTGCTAAATTGACTAGATTTTATCAGTTCTTCGCACTCTTATTCATACAAACTGCATGATTTTACAAATCCTTCCTAATTTTGTTCCATGATTGAAAACTTGCTTCCTAAGCCTTTAAATTACTAATTTTTAATTCTCTTTTATTACCATTCGATGCTGTGATCTGTGTGTTAAGTGCTTTCAGGTTTTATAGGCTTAGAGGATGTAAATGAAGCATGCAAAAGTGGAAGGAACACAAGAAGCTAAGGAACTAAGCAGCGAGGATCGACGCACACGCATGGCTGACGCATGCGCGTGCATTGGTGCATCTTACAGCGACGTGTACGCGTGACTGACGCATACTCGTGACAAGCACAGAAGTCCAGCGATGCATACGCGTGGCTGACACGTACGCGTGACGAGCGTCACGTGCTGCAATTACAGAAAATGCTGGGGGCAATTTTTGGGCTGTTTTGGACGCAATTTTCAGTCCAAAAACACAGACTAGAGGCAGGGGGCAAGTTGAAACTCAAGAGATATTCACTTTCACTTAGTTTTAGTTTTTAGTTTTGAATTTTGGAGAAGAAAACACTACTTCTTTTAGGGTTCTTAGATTTCGTAGTTTTTGCTTGGAATTGGATATAGAGAGAGCTGTTACTACCTTCTATTGAAGTCAATTTCTTTCTAGTTTGCTTTTCACATTCCCTCATTACTCTTATCTATTCGATTACTTTACTTCATATTTGGATCTTGTCATTTTTTTAATTCTATTAATGCAATGAATTATTTTGATATTTAATTCCATCACTTGCTTAATTTCTTTTAATTAATTATCATTGCCAATTTTAATTCTACTAATTTATTTTAATTACTATGTCTCCTATTTATTCTTATTCCATGTTATTGAAAATGGCATTCATGTTATTGATTTAAAGCTCTCAACTTGGCTTGGGAGTTGATTAATTGGACACCCTTGAGTTGGAACACTTAAGTATTAATTTGTAATTGGGGATTGCTGGCTGACTCAATTTTTACTAACTTTAATCATTCCCTAAGAAGTGATTAGAACTTGTGAATCAGAGTTGGTGTTACCCACTTGACTTTCCTTTATTTGTTAGAGGATAACTAAGTGGAAGCAACAACCTTTTACTATTATACTTGGAAAAATCAACAAGGATAGAAAGTCCAATTAATCTTCTCCTAGCCAAGATCTTTGATTTCAAATACATAACACCTCTTGTTATTATACATTGCTTTAATTTCTGCTTATTTAATTTTTCTGTTCTCAACCTTAAAAATACTCAGAAAATTCCTAATCAATAATTTCCACCGCTGTGTCAACTCTTTGGCAAACGACCTGAGTATTCTACTCCTAGTTATTTAATCTCAATTGTGACACAAACTAAATTGATAATGGGAATTTCGTCGGTTAAGACTGTACTGACAATGCTGTTTTCATTAAAACTTCTTAACCGGCATTTTTTCACCCATCATTGCCCTTCTCTGCCTCATCAATATGAATGAGCCTTTTCACCCTCTTGGAGGGAGGCTTAACTTTTGGTGTAGGGTGCACCTTGGTGGTTGTTCTTTGAGGTGCCCTCTTTGTAGGCGGCTTTTTTGAAGCCTTTTCTTTGCCTTTTTTGGTGGCCATCCTGAAAAAAGAAGGAAAAGGGAAAACATTAAACTCAAAGAAACAACAACTTAAATAACAACATGCAAGTGAGAAATAATGCTGAAAAGAAGCAAAGCATCTTGAAGACATGGTAGCTACAACATGTGAGCAAGACAACAATATGATGATAGGGGCAAATCACTAGCATGAGATGCAAGAGTGATAGAAGCATGCAAATATAAAGCATGAGAATAATGGACTCAAGCATCAATAACAACAACGAGTAACACATGCAAGAAAGGTACTAAACACAAGAAAGTCATTCACACAGTCTAACCCCAAGACAATGAAGCATGCAAATGGAATAAGGTGGAATTAGAGAAGGTGGAATCACGAATCTTGCAATATGCTACAAAGAAGCAAGTCATAAGTAATGAGCACATATAGATGGTAAAAATTATGCATAATAGGCTCAATGCACATGAAGAAAAGCAAGTGCAATGAGAAAGAGGCATTAAGTTAAGAGAAAGAGGCCAAAATGGCCCAAGGTGGTATTGGTGTTTTTTCACAAACACTTGGTGTGCATGTTGTGAACAACAAGCAAGTTAAGAAAATTTAAGTGTGCAAATGACCCATAAGAACAACTAACATAAGAACACCACATAGCACAAACAAGCAATGAAAGATTAAAACAACTACCAATGCAAATGGAAAGACATTGAAGTTCAACACCCAAGCAAGAATGTAAAAAGAAAGAAAAGAAACAAAAATGAATTATAAACAACAAAGTCAAAATAGAAATAAGAGGAAAGAGAGTAGAGTAATTAAATGTAATTATAAAGAGGGAATTTAAAAAAAAACAAAAGAGAAAGAAGAGAAACAAGACCTTTAAAGGAGGAAGAAGGTGAGGTTGAGTGTAAGTGAGAATAGGAGAAGAGAAAGGAGAAAGAAGAGAGGAGAGAGAAGATGTGGGACCGCCAAAGGTGGTGGTCACCGGTGGTTGATGCTGCCGGTGGTTGTCGGCAAAGAAGGGATGGTAAGGAGATGGAGGAAGAAAGGAAGGAGTAGAGGAAAGAAGTGAGGAAAGAAAAGAAGCAGGGCCCGCTGCAATATAGCTGCGTTGGCAATGTGACGCGTGCGCTTCATCCACGTGTACACGTGGAAGAGAGAAAAAGGAGAGTGATGCGTGAGCGTCGTCCATGCCTACACGTGAAGAGCAGAAACGGAAAGGGACGCGTATGAGTCAGGTACGCGTACGCATGGGGCCAAGTCGTGCTTTTCTGACAGAGGAAGCACAAGACCCGCACAACTCTCTGGTTTTTGTCACAGGGAGTTGCTGCAGTAGATACGACGTGTGCGCCTCGGCGACGCACACGCGTGGATGGTAAAAAGGACAGCTAACGCGTGAGCTTCGTCCATGCTTATGCTTGGAGAACAATTGTGCTCCGTGCGTGATACTCGCACAGTACCAGCGTAACTCTCTTGGTTTTGTACCAGGAGTTCCAATATCAGCCTATGACGTGTGCGCGTTGCCCACGCTCACGCGTGGGTGTGCGAATAAAATGAGGGACGCAAGCGCGTCATCCACGCTTACGCGTGGATGCGCGAAAAAGACAGGGACGCATAGGCGTCAGCTGACGCACACGCATGGGAGGGATTGTGCTTCTAGCACCCCACCCATACAGTTCCATCGTAACTCTCTAGTTTTTGTACCAGGAATTGCGGCAATGAATTTGACGCGTACACATCTCCACGCTTAAGCGTGGAACGCCCCTTTTTTTTCAAAAAAATGAGGAAAGACAAATACAGCACAAGCTTGGCATTCATGCAATACTCAAAATCAAGCATTTTTCTTCAAAATTACCAATTTAACCAAACCAAGATCAATGAAATCCTCATGAAGATTCTAACAAACTCAATAAAATCAGACAAAATCAAGCACACTTAGACAAACTCACAAAATCAAACAATCACAAAACAAACAAAGACTCTAAAACTACATGCAAGAAACTATGTAGAAGGAGGATCATACCATGGTGGGGTGTCTCCGTGCTAGCACTTTTCTTTAACGTCCTTAAGTTGGACGGTCATGAGCTTGCGATCACGTCTTTGGAACATCCTCAAGGGCATCCATCTTGTCCTTCTTGTTGCTCTTGGTGAGAGTATCCTTTTTGGGGAGATGCTTCCACTTGTCAATTGACCCATGATTGGGTGCCTTGTTTCTGTGAGAATGCAGAAGTTGTGGATCTTTTCCCTTTTCCTTGCTAGGTCTTCTTATACCCAAGTCTTTATTGACACTTATTTCATCATTACTCCTAAAGTGTTCTTCAACCACATCATCTTCAACATTGTCACAACCGAAAATTGAATGTACCTCTAAAGGTTGCCTCATTATGTCCTCCAATTTAAACTTCACCACTTTTCCTTTGGCCTCAAATGAATAATCCCCAGAAAATGCATCTAGTTTAAACCGGAAAGATTAAGTCCTGAATTCTCACCAACACATTCTCAGCAATACCCACAACCGAAATGATACTCTTGTCTGCAAGCACAAACCTAGCCATGAATTATTTTAGTGGTGCAAGGTTTAACTTCTCATAAATCGAGAGTGGCATAATGCTCACACACGACCCTAGGTCGCACATGCAATCCTTAAGTTGAATTTCACCAATCATACAAGATACCAAGTAAGGACTAGGGTCACTATATTTTTCAGAAAAATCATCAATCACAAAAGAAACAGAATTACCTAATGGATTCATCCCTAGTCCACCAATCTTCTCTTTGTGAGTGCACACATCTTTAAGGAATTTAGCATATTTCGGAACTTGATGTACGGCATCAAAGAGTGGAATAGTTACCTCCACATTCTTGAAGATTTGCACTATATTAGGGTCAAGTTCCTCATGCTTCTTGGCTCTCTTGACTATCGTAGGGAAAGGTATAGGAATTTGTTCCTCTAAGTTGTTCTTCCTCTTCGGTTCCTTGGCCCTCAATTGTTCTTCTTCTTCCTTTGAAACTTCTTCCTCATTTTCATCTTTATCTATCTCCATTGTTTCACCAACTTCTACATTAGGAACATCCTCCACCAACTTGATGGGCTTGGGTTCAACTTCCTCAAGCGTTGTACCACTCCTCAAGGTAATTGCATTGATGCTACCCCTTCGGTTTTGGATAGGTTGAGAAGGAAGGCTAGATGAGCTAGAGGCTTGGTTGGTGTTGGTATTGTTGGTAGGAGGTAGGGCCAACCTTGAGAGAATCTCGGCTTTGGAGGACATTTGAGCACTCATAGTGCCAACTTGTGCATTGAGATTCCTAGTGTTCGCTTCATTTTTCTCTATCATAGCCCTAAGTCTCTCTTGTTCTTGATGAAGTGCACGGTGATAGTCATCACCTTGGTTTGTGGAAGAGGAAGAAGGTTGATTGGTTTGTTGCCTTTCGTGAGGTGGATGGTATCTATGGTTGTTGTTTTGGTTTTGTTGTGAATATTGGTATGGTTGATTATGGTGGTTTTAGTTGGCTTGGTAGGTATTGTTGTGGTATTGGGAAGATGAGTTACCTTGGTTCCATCTTTGATTGTGGTTGTTTCCTTGAGCATTGTCCCTCCACCCTTGATTAGAGCTATTACTATGGGAGTAATTGCTTTGACTTTGAGATTGATAGGGTGGCTGGTTTTTGTAGTTGTTGGCTACCACAAGAGTGTAATCCTCTTGTACTTGATGACATTGGTCGGTGTAATGTGCAGTACTAGCACATAAGCCACACACTCTAGGAGGTCCTTCAAGTTGGAGGATTTGAGGTGGGGCTCGGATGGCTTGGATTGATTGAGATGCTTTTTGTCCTTGGTGAATCTCTTTGAGGAGAGTGGTCATTTCTCCAAGCACTTTAGTCAAAGTCGAGTCAGAAGATGGTGTTTCCACCACACTCTTAGGAGGATTGTTCCTCACTCTCACATGTTGGGTAGCTTCGGCGACATCATTGATCAAACTCCATGCTTCCGCCGCTGGCTTGTTCCTAGAAAGGGAACCACCACTAGAGGCGGTGAACAATCTCTTATCCGATGCATAAAGACCTCCAGTGAAATAGCTAATGAGGAAATAAGTATCTAACCCATGATGTGGACAAGATTCCAACAACCTCTTAAATTGAGTCCAATATTCATAGAGTGTTTCTTGGTCTCTTTGCATTATACCAGAAATTTCCTTCCAGATGTGGTAGGTCTTTTCTGGAGGAAAGAACTTATCTAAGAACTCTTCTATATAGGTCCCATTTAGTCACCACTTTTTCGAGCCGTAGAACAAGCTACTTGAAAGTCTCTCAAGTGCCTAATGGGGTCTTGGCCTGGTAGTCCATGGTACTTAGGTAGCAAGTTAATCAGACTATTCTTTAGCTCAAAATTAGGATCAAGATTCGGAAACCTAGCTTGTAACGGTTGAAGAATGAGATCTGGTGCCCCTTGATCGTGCAAGGTAATCCTACGTGGCTCCGCTATGGGGTTTTTCCCTGTAGTATGCAAGGATATATCAGTAGTGCCAACAGAGAAATAGGAAGTTCCTTCATTGAATGTGGACTCTAGATAACTTTCGGTTCCGTCTAGTGTATCGGAAGGTTCCTCAAGAGAGGCCGAAGCACTAATCGTGTAATCCAACCACCGCCAAGCTTGCCGAGTATGAAGTAAGGTTCTTTCAATTTTGGGATCAAACTCGACTAAGCTAGAATCCGGTTGAGACCGAGTCATTCAACTTAGAAGTCATAGCTCATGCATTAAAGGAAATCTAAACTAAAAACAAACTAATGAAAGCAAGTAAACTATCTACAATATTTACATATTCACATAACCAATATCAAAGCACACATTGCAACCATTCCCTGGAAACGGCACCAAAAATTTAATGTAAAGATTATCGTTAGTCTAGAATTTCTCAATAGAAAACCATGTCATAGTATAGTCTTAGACCAACATATAACCCTTTGATCAAATTTTGATATGGTTGTCACTAGTTTAACCCCAAAAAAAGTAACTGAGAGTATTAGTCTCGGGTCGTCCTCAAGAGAATGGGCAAAGATGTGCATTAATATTGGTTAGAATTCTGATGAGCAGATATTTTATACGCTTTTCGGGGATAATTTCATATAATTTTCAGTATGTTTTAGTTAATTTTTAGTTTATTTTCATTAGTTTCTAGGAAAAATTCATATTTCTGGACTTTACTATGAGTTTGTGTATTTTTCTGTAATTTCAGGTATTTTCTGGCTAAAATTGAGGGAGCTGAGCAAAAATTTGATTCAGGCTGAAAAAGGACTGCTGATGTTGTTGGATTCTGACCTCTCTGCACTCGGAATGGAATTTCTGGAGCTACAGGAGTCCAAATGGCGCGCTTCCAATTGCGTTGGAAAGTAGACATCCAGGGCTTTCCAACAATATATAATAGTCCATACTTTGCTCAAGGATAGACGACGTAAACTGGCGTTCAACGCCAGTTCCATGTTGCAGTCTGGCGTCCAGCGCCAGAAACAAGTTATAAGTTGGAGTTCAACGCCAGAAACAGGTTACAACCTGGCGTTGAATGCCCAAAACAGCCCATGCACGTGAGAAGCTTAAGTCTCAGTCCCAGCACACATCAAGTGGGCTCCAGAAGTAGATTTCTTCACCATCTACATAGTTTACTCATTTTCTGTAAACCTAGGTTACTAGTTTAGTATTTAAACAACTTTTAGAGATTTATTTTGTATCTCATGACATTTTAGATCTAAACTTTGTACCTTTTGACGGCATGAGTCTCTAAACTCCATTGTTGGGGGTGAGGAGCTCTGATGTATCTCGATGAACTAATGCAAGTATTTCTGTTTTCCATTCAAACATGCGTGTTCCTATCTAAGATATCCATTCGCACTTCAATATGAATGTGATGAACGTGACAATCATCATCATTCCTCCACGAACGCGTGCCTGAAAACCACTTACGTTCTACTGTAGAATGAATGAATATCTCTTAGATCTCTTAATCGGAATCTTCGTGGTATAAGCTAGATTGATGGCAACATTCAAGAAAATCCGGAAAGTCTAAACCTTGTCTGTGGTATTCCGAGTAGGATTCAGGGATTGAATGACTGTGACGAGCTTCAAACTCGCGAGTGCTGGGCGTAGTGACAGACACAAAAGGATAGTAAATCCTATTCCGGTACGATTGAGAACCTGCAGATGATTAGCCGTGCGGTGACAGCGCACCTGGACCCTTTTCACTGGAAGGATGGATGGTAGCCATTGACAACGGTGATCCACCAACACATAGCTTGCCATAGGAGGACATTCGTGCGTGAATCAGAAATAGAGGAAAGCAGAATTTCAGAAGACAAAGCATCTCCAAAACTCCAACATATTCTCCATCATTGCATACAAGTATAATTTGTGTTCTGCCCTTTTATTCCTTGCAATCAAATTTGATAAGTGAATTATTTTATTGTTTTCCTTACTAAGAGTTACAAGATAACCATAGATTGCTTCAAGCCAACAATCTCCGTGGGATCGACCCTTACTCACGTAAGGTATTACTTGGACGACCCAGTGCACTTGCTGGTTAGTTGTGCGAATTTGTGAAGAACTGTGAATTCCAATTTCGTGCACCAAGTTTTTTCGTGCCGTTGCCGGAGATTGTTTGAGTTTGGACAACTGACGGTTTATTTTGTTGCTTAGATTAGGAAAAATTTTTCTTTTTGGTTTAGAGTCTTTTATTATTTATACCTTGTTAAAACACTTTAAATTTATAGCTCAATTAGCTAGAGCGTGGTGCTTATGTTCTTAGTAATTGTCTATCCTATTTTTAAAATCTTTTTCAAAAATAATTTTTCTTTGAATAAATCTTGTGCCAAACTTTAAGTTTGGTGTTTTCTTGTTGATTTTTCTTTGTTTTTCAAAAATTTTAGTTTGGTTTTCTAAAAATTTTAAGTTTGGTGTTCTTTCTTCATGTTCTTGTGCTCTTGTGAGTCTTCAAAGTGTTCTTGAGTTTTCCTTGTGTCTTGATCTTAAAATTTTTAAGTTTGGTGTTCCTTGGTGTTTTCCCTCCAAAATTTTCGAAAACAAGGAGCATTAGATAAAAACAAATTTTAAATCTTGTGCTATCTTATTGTTTTTCTACCTCCTCTTTAAATTCAAAAATATCTTCTCTCTCTATTTTAAATCAAATTTTCGAAATTTACCTTTAAAATTCAGATTTTTAATTCAAAATTTAAAACCTTTTTCAAAAATCATCATATCCTTTTCAAAATTTCCTAACCACTCTCTCTCCTCATTTTTTTTCGAAAATCTTCACCCATTTTTATTTATTTTAATTTATTTTATTTTCAAAATAAATAAATAATTAAATAAATAAAAATATTTTTCTTCTATTTTACATCATCTCCCTTTCTCCATCATGGACCTAAGCGGAAATGAACAGTTCAGGAGGACTCTGGTGTCATATGCTAACCCCTCTACTGCTTCATATGGGAGCAGTATCTGCATACCCTCCATTGGAGTCAGTAGCTTTGAGTTGAATCCTCAGCTCATTATCATGGTGCAGCAAAGTTGCCAGTATTCCGGTCTTCCACAGGAAGAACCTACAGAGTTTCTGGCACAGTTTTTACAAATTGCAGACACAGTACATGATAAGGAAGTAGATCAGGATGTCTACAGATTATTACTGTTTCCATTTGCTGTAAAAGACCAAGCTAAGAGGTGGTTAAATAACCAACCTAAGGCCAGCATAAGGACATGGAAACAGCTGACAGAAAAATTCCTGAATCAATACTTTCCTCCAAAACGAATGACACAGCTAAGGCTGGACATCCAAGGCTTTAAACAAGGAGATAATGAATCTCTTTATGATGCCTGGGAGAGATACAGAGAGATGCTACAAAAATGCCCCACTGAAATGTTTTCAGAGTGGGTTCAGTTAGACATCTTCTACTATGGGCTTGCAGAAAGAGCTCAGATGTCTCTAGATTACTCAGCTGGTGGATCTATCCACATGAGAAATACAATTGAAGAAGCTCAAGAGCTCATTAATACAGTTTCCAGAAATCAGCATCTGTACCTAAGCAGTGACCCTTCCATGAAAGAAGAGGTTAAAACAGTAACTGTTGAACTTAGTCCTGTAAAACAAGCTGCTGAATTCAATCAGCAATTGGACTTTCTAACAAAGCAGTTAGCCGAATTCAAGGATAGACTACAAGAGACAAGGATGGCTAATATAAATATGGAAGAACAATTGAAGCAAACAAAGCAGCAGCTGTCAAAACAAATAACAGAAGAATGCCAAGCAGTTCAATTAAGAAGTGGGAAGACATTAAATACCACACCTCAAGGCAGCAAGAAGCCAAGAAATGAGCAAACCACCCAAAATCCACCTAAGGACAGTAAGAGCCCAGGGAAACATAATTTTGGCGCTAAAACGCCAGAAATTGGGTGGAAGGCTGGCGCTGAACGCCCAGACCATGCTCAGGACTGGCGTTCAACGCCAGAAACAAGCAAGGATCTGGCGTTGAACGCCCAAAAGAAGCACAGTTATGGCGTTCAGACGCCACGAACAGATGAGGAGCTGGCATCTAACGTCACTCCAGCTTCTAACTCTGGCACTCAATTGCTAGTGAGGGATCAAACACACACAAGTGCTGATGACAACCCATCTAAAAAGGCTTCTTCAGCCACTTCTGTAGGAAATAAACCTACAGCAACTAAGGTTGACGAATATAAAGCCAAGATACCTTATCCTCAAAAACTCCGCCAAGAGGAGCAGGATAAGCAATTTGCTCGCTTTACAGATTATCTCAGGACTCTTGAAATAAAGATTCCATTTGCAGAAGCACTTGAGCAAATACCTTCTTATGCCAAGTTCATGAAAGAGATCTTGAGTCATAAGAAGGATTGGAGAGAAACTGAAAGAGTTCTCCTCACTGAAGAATGCAGTGCAGTCATTCTGAAAAGCTTTCCTAAAAAGCTTAAAGACCCTGGGAGTTTTCTGATACCATGCACATTAGAAGGTAATTGCACCAAGACAGCTTTATGTGATATTGGGGCAAGCATCAACCTAATACCTGCATCCACTATCAGAAAGCTTGGTTTAACTGAAGAAGTTAAACCAACCCGGATATGTCTCCAACTTGCTGATGGCTCCATTAAATACCCATCAGGCGTGATTGAAGACATGATTGTCAGAGTTGGGCCATTCGCCTTTCCCACTGACTTTGTAGTGCTGGAAATGGAGGAGCACAAGAGTGCTACTCTCATTCTAGGAAGACCCTTCCTAGCAACTGGACAAACTCTTATTGATGTCCAACAGGGGGAAATAACCCTGAGAGTCAATGAGGATGAGTTTAAGTTGAATGCTGTCAAAGCCATGCAGCATCCAGACACATCAAAAGACTGCATGAAAGTTGATCTTATTGACTCCTTGGTAGAAGAGATCAACATGGCTAAGAGTCTCGAATCAGAGTTGGAAGACATCTTTAAAGATGTTCAGCCAGATTTGGAGGATTCAGAGGAAATGAAAGAGCCTCTGAAATTTCCTCTGGAAGAGGAAAACCTCCTAAACCCGAGCTCAAACCATTACCACCATCCCTGAAATATGCATTTCTGGGAGAAGGTGACACTTTTCCAGTGATCATAAGCTCTGCTTTAAATCCACAGGAAGAGGAAGCACTGATTCAAGTGCTAAGGACACACAAGACAGCTCTTGGGTGGTCCATAGGTGACCTTAAGGGCATAAGCCCAGCTAGATGCATGCACAAAATCTTATTGGAGGATAATGCTAAACCAGTGGTTCAACCACAGAGGCGGCTAAATCCAGCCATGAAGGAAGTGGTGCAGAAAGAGGTCACCAAATTACTGGAGGCTGGGATTATTTATCCTATTTCTGATGGCCCCTGGGTTAGCCCTATTCAAGTTGTCCCCAAAAAGGGAGGCATAACAGTGGTTCATAATGAAAAGAATGAACTGGTTCCCACAAGAACAGTTACAGGGTGGCGCATGTGTATTGACTACAGAAGGCTCAATACAGCCACCAGAAAGGATCATTTTCCTTTACCATTCATAGACTAGATGCTAGAAAGACTGGCAGGTCATGATTATTACTGCTTTTTGGATGGCTACTCAGGCTATAACCAGATTGCAGTAGATCCCCAGGATCAAGAGAAAATAGCATTCACATGTCCATCTGGACTGTTTGCTTATAGAAGGATGCTGTTTGGGCTGTGTAATACGCCTGCAACCTTCCAGAGATGTATGCTCTCTATTTTCTCTGATATGGTGGAAAAATTTCTGGAAGTCTTCATGGATGAATTCTCAGTATATGGAGACTCATTCAGCTCCTGTCTTGATCACCTGAAACTAGTTCTGAAAAGATGCTAAGAGACCAACCTGGTTTTAATCTGGGAAAAATGTCACTTTATGGTGACTGAAGGATTGTCCTTGGGCATCAAATTTCAAACAAGGGAATAGAGGTGGATCAAGCAAAAAATAGAGGTAATTGAAAAATTACCACCACCTGCCAATGTTAAGGCAATCAGAAGCTTTCTGGGGCATGCAGGATTCTATAGGAGGTTTATAAAGGATTTTTCAAAAATCGCAAAACCTCCGAGCAATCTGCTAGCTGCTGACACGCCATTTGTGTTTGACACAGAGTGTTTGCAGGCGTTTGAAATGCTGAAAGCCAAGCTGGTCACAACACCAGTTATTTCTGCACCAGACTGGACATTACCATTTGAGCTAATGTGTGATGCTAGTGATCACGCCATTGGTGCAGTATTGGGACAGAGGCATGACAAGCTTCTGCATGTCATTTATTATGCTAGCCGCGTTTTAAATGACGCCCAGAAAAATTACACAACCATAGAAAAAGAATTGCTTGCAGTGGTTTATGCCATTGACAAGTTCAGATCATACTTAGTAGGATCAAAAGTGATTGTGTATACTGACCATGCTGCTCTTAAATATCTACTCACAAAGCAGGATTCAAAACCCAGGCTCATCAGATGGGTGTTGCTTCTGCAAGAGTTTGATATAGAAATAAGAGACAGAAAATGGATAGAGAACCAAGTGGCTGATCATCTTTCCCGGATAGAGCCAGTAGAAGGGACATCCCAACCCTCTCTTGAGATCTCTGAGACTTTTCCGGATGAGCAATTATTTGCCATTCAGGAAACACCATGGTTTGCAGACATTGCAAACTATAAAGCTGCAAGGTTCATACCCAAAGAGTACAACAGGCAACAAAAGAAAAAATTAATCACTGATGCAAAGTACTACTTGTGGGATGAACCTTATCTCTTCAAGAGATGTGCAGACGAAATAATCCGTAGGTGTGTGCCTAGAGAAGAAGCACAGAGGATCCTATGGCATTGCTATGGATAACAATATGGAGGCCATTTCGGAGGTGAGCGAACAGCCACCAAGGTCCTCCAATGTGGCTTCTATTGGCCCACACTCTATAGAGATTCCCGAGAGTTTGTACGTAACTGTGACAGTTGCCAAAGAGCTGGTAATCTGCCTCATGGTTACGCCATGCCTCAACAAGGAATCTTGGAGATTGAGTTGTTTGACGTATGGGGAATTGACTTCATGGGACCTTTCCCACCATCATACTCAAACACTTATATTCTGGTGGCAGTTTACTACGTATCAAAATGGGTAGAGGCCGTTGCCACACCCACCAATGATACTAAAACAGTGTTGAAGTTCCTCCAGAAATATATCTTCAGCAGGTTTGGGGTCTCTAGAGTACTAATCAGTGATGGGGGCACTCACTTCTGCAACAAACAGCTTTACTCTGCCATGGTCCGGTATGGGATTCGGCATAGAGTGGCAACACCATATCATCCACAAACTAATGGGCAAGCTGAAGTCTCTAACAGATAGCTAAAAAGAATCCTAGAACGGACTGTAAATACCCGTAGAAAGGATTGGGCAAGAAGCTTGGATGATGCTCTGTGGGCATACAGAACAGCATTCAAGACTCCTATAGGGACCTCTACATACCAACTTGTATATGGTAAGGCATGTCACCTGCCCGTGGAACCGGAACATAAAGCCTACTGGGCAACCATATTCCTAAACTTTGATGCCAAATTAGCTGGAGAAAAAAGATTGCTTCAGCTAAATGAGCTAGAAGAATTCAGATTCACTGCTTTCGAAAATGCCAAGCTTTATAAAGAGAAATAAAAAAAGTGGCATGACAGAAAGCTGTCATCTAGAATCTTTGAACCAGGACAGAAGGTTCTGTTGTTTAACTCTAGACTCAGGCTATTCCCCGGGAAACTGAAATCCCAGTGGAGGGGACCATATGTGATTACAAGTGTATCACCATATGGTTATATGGAACTTCAAGATATTGATTCTGATAAGAAGTTCATTGTTAATGGACAGAGAATCAAGCACTATCTTGAAGGCAATATTGAGCAAGAGTGCTCAAGACTGAAGCTAAATTAAAAGCTCAGCAAGGTCCAGCTAAAGACAATAAAGAAGCGCTTGCTGGGAGGCAACCCAGCCATGGGGCATCACTTCCTCTAAGCATTTTGCCCTATTCTTGATTTTATTTGTTTATATAAAGTTCATTGATACTAAGGTAAAGAGTCAATTGTATAAGTTTACAGGGTTACAGAAGGATTCTGCACACAAAACAGAGAAAAAGAGCTCACTGGCAAGAAAATGCCAGTAAAAGTCTGTTTTGGGCGTTCAACGCCCAAAAGAAGCATCCACTGGGCGTTGAACGCCAGTAAGGATAGCCATCTGGGCATTAAACGCACGAAAGAAGCATCTTCTGGGCGTTGAACGCCAGAAAGAAGCTCCTTCTGGGCGTTTAACGCCAGATTTACAGCGTCCTGGGCGTTCAGAAAAACGCCCAGTGACAAAGGAGTTCCTGGCGTTCAACACCAGAAAGAAGCAACAGCTGGGCGTTGAACGCCCAGGAGAAGCAGCAGTTGGGCATTGAACGCCCAAAACATGCAGCGTTTGGGCGTTCAAACGCCAGGATGGTGGGGAGGAGGTAAATTCATTTTTTCTTTATATTTTTCATTTTAATCTTAATTTTCATGTTTCAATTCATGATTTCTTGCATAAACATGTTACAAACCCTGATTTCTAAAATCCCTAATTTCTAAAAACCCTTCTTTAAAAATATTAAATGTATCTTAATCCATAAGCACAAATCCTTTTTTTCAATCCAATTCAACTCTTTTTCAAAATTTTCAAAACAAATCTATCTCTTTTCATTCAAAAATCTTTTCAACTAATCAATATCTTTTTCAAATCTCCATATTATCTTTTTCAAAAATCCAATTTTATCTTTTTCAAATATCTTTCATATCTTTTCAATTTTAAATTATATCTTTTCTTATCATACTTATTTTTTTAAAAATCATATCTTCTATCTTATCTTTCTCCCTATTTTCGAAAACCCCCCTCCCTTTTAAAAACCCATTCGGCCTCCTTCCTCTCATCCACCATCCTACACTAGCTCTCCTTCTATCCCTCTCCGTTCTTTTCTTTTTCTTGAGGACAAGCAAACCTCTAAGTTTGGTGTGTTTATCCGTGATCACTAAACCATACCCACTAAGATCATGGCTCCTAAAGGAAAACAACCCACTCTAAGAGGCAAGAAAGAGAGTGTTCCAAAATCACTTTGGAATCAAGGGAAGTTCTTAACTAAAGAACATTCAGACCATTATTACAAAATAATGGGTCTAAGATCAGTGATCCCGGAAGTTAGATTCGATCTGAAAGAAGACGAATATCCGGAGATCCAGGAGCAAATTCAAATCAGGAACTGGGAGATCCTAGCTAATCCTGAAACGAAAGTGGGAAGGAATATGGTCCAGGAGTTCTATGCTAATATGTGGCAAACAGACAAGCAAAGACTATCTAGATCTGCTCTCTATGACTATCGGACCTTGGTCAGAGGAAAGATTGTTCATACCCACCCTGACAAGATCAGGGAGATCTTAAAGCTACCTCAGCTGAAAGATGATCCAAACTCCTTCAATAGGAGAATGATGAGAACAGACAAGGGCCTGGATAAGATTCTAGAGGATATATGTATCCCTGGAGCCAGGTGGACCACCAGCATGAAGGGTGTCCCAAATCAACTCAAAAGAGAAGATCTCAAACCAGTCGCCAGAGGATGGCTGGACTTCATTGGGCATTCTCTGCTGCCCACTAGCAACCGTTCTAAAGTCACTATTAGAAGAGCAGTGATGATCCATTGCATCATGATGGGAAAAGAAGTGGAAGTTCATCAACTGATTTCAACTGAATTTTACAAAATTGCAAACAAAAATTCCAAAGATGCCAGGTTGGCTTATCCAAGCTTGATTTCTCGCTGGAGTAAGGATGGGAATAACTGAGTATATCTCAGTTGAGCGGCCAATCACCAAAGCATCAATGGAAAAACAACAAGCACAGGATGACCCCATCAAGAAGAGAACACAGGAAATTCTCCCAGAAATCCCTCAATCTGAATACTGGGAGTATCTTTAAACATCTATTACCAAGATGCAAGTAGCTATGGAACAAATAAAGAAAGAACAGAAGGAACAAAGTAGCATTCTTTGCTATTTGCTTAAAGAACAGGAGGAGCAAGGGCGTGATTTAAGGGAATTGAAGCGCCAGAAATTATCTCTTGAAGGACCAAGCACCCCGCAGATTAAAGGAACATCCACTTCCCAGAACACAGGTTGTTAAATTCCAATCTTAGACTTAACTCTGTGATAACTGTTTTTATTTTAGTTTTACCTTAGGAGTCATATAGTAGTAATTAGTATCTATATTTTTGATTTTATCTCCAATTAAGCTATAATTTAATTTTATCATCATCATTAAACATGAATAAAATAGAAGAATTTCTTTAGAAAAAGAGGCAATAAATTTCGAGTTTTTTTTTACAAGAAAAATTCTAATTATTTACATGTGGTGGCAATGCTTTCTGTCTCCTGAATGAATGTTTAAACAGTGCATATGTCTTTTGAATTTGATGTTTAAGACTGTTAAATATGTTGGCTCTTGAAAGAATGATGAACATGAGACATGTTATTGATAATCTGAAAAATCATAAAAATGATTCTTGAAGCAAGAAAAAGCAGTGAATACAAAAGCTTGCAGAAAAAAAATAGAGAAAGAAAAAGAAAAAGCAAGCAGAAAAAGCCAAAGCTCTTAAAACCAAAAGGCAAGAGCAAAAAGCCAATAGCCCTTAAAACCAAAAGGCAACGGTAAAAAGGATCCAAGGCTTTGAGCATCAGTGGATAGGAGGGCCTAAAGGAATAAAATCCTGGCCTAAGCGGTTAAACCAAGCTGTCCCTAACCATGTGCTTGTGGCGTGAAGGTGTCAAGTGAAAACTTGAGACTGAGCGGTTAAAGTCAAGGTCCAAAGCAAAAAGAAGAGTGTGCTTAAGAACTTTGGACACCTCTAATTGGGGACTTTAGCAAAGCTGAGTCACAATCTGAAAAGGTTCACCCAATTATGTGTCTGTAGCATTTATGTATCCTGTGGTAATACTGGAAAACAAAGTGCTTAGGGCCACGACCAAGACTCATAAAGTAGCTGTGTTCAAGAATCATCATACTGAAATAGGAGAATCAATAACACTATCTGCATTCTAAGTTCCTATAGATGCCAATCACTCTGAGCTTCAATGGATAAAGTGAGATGCCAAAACTATTCGGAAGCAAAAAGCTACTAGTCCCGCTCATCTAATTAGAATCTGAGCTTCACTCAAAAACTCTGAGATATTATTGCTTCTTGACTTATTGGTAGTCTAATTTATTCATCTAGTTGCTTGGGGACAAGCAACAGTTTAAGTTTGGTGTTGTGATGAGCGGATATTTTATACGCTTTTTGGGGATAATTTCATATAGTTTTCAGTATGTATTAGTTAATTTTTAGTTTATTTTCATTAGTTTCTAGGAAAAATTCATATTTCTGGACTTTACTATGAGTTTGTATATTTTTCTGTAATTTCAGGTATTTTCTGGCTGAAATTGAGGGAGCTGAGCAAAAATCTGATTCAGGCTGAAAAAGGACTGCTGATGCTGTTGGATTCTGACCTCTCTGCACTCGGAATGGAATTTCTGGAGCTACTGGAGTCCAAATGGCGCGCTTCCAATTGCGTTGGAAGGTAGACATCCAGGGCTTTCCAGCAATATATAATAGTCCATACTTTGCTCAAGGATAGAGGACGTAAACTGGCGTTCAACGCCAGTTCCATGTTGCAGTCTGGCGTCCAGCGCCAGAAACAAGTTATAACAGGTTACAACCTGGCGTTGAACGCCCAAAACAGCCCATGCACGTGAGAAGCTTAAGTCTCAGCCCCAGCACACACCAAGTGGGCCCCAGAAGTGGATTTCTGCCCCATCTATCATAGTTTACTCATTTTCTGTAAACCTAGGTTACTAGTTTAGTATTTAAACAACTTTTAGAGATTTATTTTGTATCTCATGACATTTTAGATCTAAACTTTGTACCTTTTGACGGCATGAGTCTCTAAACTCCATTGTTGGGGTGAGGATCTCTGCTGTATCTTTATGAACTAATGCAAGTATTTCTGTTTTCCATTCAAACATGCGTGTTCCTATCTAAGATATCCATTCGCACTTCAATATGAATGTGATGAACGTGACAATCATCATCATTCCTCCACGAATGCGTGCCTGACAACCACTTACGTTCCACTGTAGAATGAATGAATATCTCTTAGATCTCTTAATCGGAATCTTCGTGGTATATGCTAGATTGATGGCAGCATTCAAGAAAATCCGGAAAGTCTAAACCTTGTCTGTGGTATTCCGAGTAGGATTCAGGGATTGAATGACTGTGACGAGTTTCAAACTCGCGAGCGCTAGGCGTAGTGACAGATGCAAAAGGATAGTAAATCCTATTCCGGTATGATTGAGAGCCTGCAAATGATTAGCCGTGCGGTGACAGCGCACCTGGACCCTTTTCACTGGAAGGATGGATGGTAGCCATTGACAACGGTGATCCACCAACACATAGCTTGCCATAGGAGGACATGCGTGCGTGAATCAGAAACAGAGGAAAACAGAATTTCAGAAGACAAAGCATCTCCAAAACTCCAACATATTCTCCATCATTGCATACAAGTATAATTTGTGTTCTGCCCTTTTATTCCTTGCAATCAAATTTGATAAGTGAATTATTTTATTGTTTTCCTGACTAAGAGTTACAAGATAACCATAGATTGCTTCATGCCAACAATCTCCGTGGGATCGACCCTTACTCACATAAGGTATTACTTGGACGACCCAGTGCACTTGCTGGTTAGTTGTGCGAATTTGTGAAGAACTGTGAATTCCAATTTCGTGCACCAAATTCCAGGGTTGGGAGTCATAAACAAGAATTTAAACTACTAAAGCTTAGCATACAAGAAATTTAAAGTGTAAGAAACTAAATCAAAGAAATTAAAACAAAGTATAAGTAAATGTGATCTAATAAGGTAACATATAAATCTACTTCTACTCTAGAACTATGTAAGAAACTAAACTAAATATAACAAGAATTAAGTAATTGGGATTTTTCGGTTTCAAGTATGAATTATAGAAAGGCCTCTTGGCTAAGGCATAGGAAATTGGGATCTCCGTCCTTGTCTAATAACCACATATTGACACTTATGAGGAACCAAACCCATTAAGTCTACTTCTACAAGTGAAGTATGTCAAATAGGCTTGATCAACTTCAACTCATAAGTCCTAATCCAACTACTAATTGGCTTAATAGTAGATTAGTGTCAACGGGTATCAATTTGGCCAACAACGGTTCTTAAAGCAACAATTCAATTAGACCCAATGACTCAACGTCGCCCAATTCCCTTAGCCTAGACCAAGAGTATAGAAAACTACTCCATAATCAAAGGAAACATTTCATCAAACACATGGTAGGCATTAACCAAAGACATATTTAAATTGCAAAATTAATTGGAAATTACAAGTACCCACTAACAATTATCAATAGGAAACAACTCAATTAACACTATCAATCATAGAAAACATCAATGCACCTAGAGAAATTCAAAATCAACAAAGTTCATAAAATGAGAAGAAAAGGGGAAATAAAGAGAAAATAAAATTTTAGGCTCTAGCATAAGATCTAAACAAATTACAACTAAAGGAATTAAGATTGAACAATTAAAACTCAATTCAACAAGACCCAATTCAGAAAACTTAATAAAGGAAGATCAAAACAAACTAAATCTAGAGAGAAGTAGGAGTTTCTCTCTCTAGAAAACAAGAACCAAAAACTCGCTAAAATTATGTGTGTGGTGTGTATGAGTGAATCCTCCTTTCCCCCCTTGGTTCCTTGGGTCTTTTCCATCCAAAATTGAGCTCAGATTGGGTCTGGAGCCTCGTAGAAATCGCCAGTCACGATTTCAATAATGAGTCACGTGCTGGCGCCACACGTGCGCGTCATATGATCTTATTGAGCCACGCGTATGCGTCAATCAGGCGTACACTTCAGTGGGGTTTCGCGATCACCACGCGAGTGCGTCAGCTTATACGTGCCAATCTCAGCTACACACGGCCACGCGTGCGCGTCAGTCACGCTTGCGCGTCGCCACCACTTTTCCAAAGCTTTATTCTTCATGTTCCTTCCACTTGTGCATGCTTCTTTTCCATCTTCTAGGCCATTCTTGCCCTATAGATCCTTAATCCACTTAACAAACACGTCACGGCATCGAATGGTAATGGAAGAGGATTAAAATTCAGCATTTTTAGGGTTAAAGAAGCATGTTTTAAACCATGAAGCATAATTAGGAAGGAAACACAAAAGCATGCAATTTAGTAAACGACCTAAATTACATGGGAAGATTTGACAAGGCATGCTTAGAGATCCAAAATCTACCTACGGAAGTAGCAATCACGGGGCTAGTTAACGACCTCAAGGAAAGTCCCTTCTCACAATCCATCTTAAAGAGACACCCAACCTCCCTGTATAAGGTTTAAGAGCGGGCTGAAAAATATATCAACATGGAAGAAACTGCATAGTTTAGAGGACCTATTTTTGGACAAAATAAAAACATCAGCCTCCGGAAAACCAAGAAAGAAGACTATAACTCAGACAAATCTAGAAGATATCACACCTACATTCCTTTGCAAGTCTCACTAGTTGATGTCTATGGAGAGATCTGCCACACTGAAAAGGTATCACCTTCGAGGCCCATCAAAACTAAGAAAGGGGAAAATCGGTCAAAGTACTGCGAATATCACAAAACCTATGGCCATTCTACCAACGATTGTTATGACCTCAAAAACGTAATTGAAAATTTAGTTAGAGATGGTCGTTTGGATAAATACATGGTAGGAAGGTCAGATGACAGTAGCAAAAGAAAGAGAGATGAAGACCGACCACAACAAACTCCTTAAAGGCATATCCATATGATTGATGATATGTTCACATCTTTAGAAGTTTTTCTCGCATTCATTTTATATTTTCATAAATTAATTAGAGTTTCTTTATCTAAATTGATTGATATGGGAGTTTTCGGTTGTCAATGCATTTTCTATGTATTTTCAAGAAAATATAGGTAAGAAGAGGAAAACCAAAAAGCAAAGGAAGCACCATTCAAAGGCAAACAACGGGAGTAGCGTGCAACACCAAGCACATGGCGTTTAACGCCATGAAGTCGTGAAATCAAGCTAGCGTACAATGCCAAGGCAGGCATGTAACTCCTCAAACGGAAAAGGAGCTGGCGATTAATGCCACCACAAGGGTGTTTAACGCCTACGAAAGCCAAGGAAGGCTGGAGTTTAACGCCACAACATGGCGTAACACCTTCAAGGAAAAAGAGAAGTTGGCGTGCAATGCCAAGCAAGGCATGTAACGCATTCAAAGCCCATAAGAAGATGGCATTTCATGCCAACAGAGAGGCAATTAACGCCCAAAGAAGAGAAGGTGGTATTCAATGCCAGGGACCCTAACTTAAATGCCAGAATGCCATGTGCAACTCCAATCAAGGGCCATTCCATCGAAGTTAAATGCCAAGCCCATGAAGTTAAACGCCAGTAAGTTTACTTAGAAAGGCCCACCCCTAAGAAATGCAATTTAGGTCAAGATCAAGAAAAATTCTATTAAGATAGGATTTGATTGAATTTCGTTAATTAGGCTAATAAAAGATAGGATTTGGTTTTAGTTTTAGTTGGGATTTGAATTATTGTTCTTAGTTATCTTATTATTCCTAAAGATAAGATAAGATTTAGTTTTCAAATTTGAATTTAAGGTAGAAGTAGAATATAAATAAGTGAACGTAGTTCACAGATGGATCATCCGGGGGAGGATCTTTGGATCCTAACACACACGACTCTACCCCTTCTCCTCCTTCTCTTTTGTTTTGCTTTCACTTGAGCAACTAATTCCTTTTTTTAAGGGTTAGGAGCTCTGTTTATTTTTTCATGCATTATTAATCTAAGTGTTTTATTTTATTTTAAAGTTATGCAATTATCATATTTTCAAGATTGAGTTTTTGTTCTTCATTCTTTAAAGGATAAAAGTATTGAAAAATATTCTAATTCTATTTTGGATTCTATTATAACTTTAGAAAATTTAATATTGGAATTAGCTTAAAAACTCTTTCTCATGACTTTTTAACTTGACTAGGAATAGTATTTTAAAAAGTGTACAACTTTTCTTTCTCATAAATTTCAACCGTTTAGGACTAGTTTTGAATATGTGACATATAATTTGAATTAGAAATACATTTAAGTATCATGTGCAATTAAATCAGAATTGTGATAAACCACTTTTCTTAATTGGTTGAATAAGGAATTGGCAATTAGTTAGTTGAAGAGAAATTCAGTTGCCAAGAAATTTGGAACTAATTATATGTGATTTGTCGTGAAAAGTTTTTTGCATGCATCAAAATAGGTAAACATAAGGATTAATCTTTCCATTTATATTCTACAATCTTAACTATTAATCTTTCTACTCCACAATCCAATTTCCTCAATAATCCAGGTTCAGTTGATTTAATATGTGACTCAATCTGACTTTGCTTGCTCAATATTTTAATTCTCGTGGAAACGATATCCAATGACTGTGGTATTATTTGAATCGATTTGGTGCACTTGCCAATACCTGAGTTCATTAGTTTTTCGTTCATCAATTGTTGGAGGGTTTGCAGGAGGAGGAATTACAAAATTCTCTCGTAAAAGACATCTAAAGGAGGTCTATCAAGTCGGGGAGGAAACTGAAATACCCAACTTGCCTGCAATAACTTTCACTAGGGAGGATGCTAAAGGTGTTGTGCCTGGACATGATGATCCTCACTAATGCAAACCTCCACAGATCCTTGGTAGACCAAGAGAGTCCAGTCTATATTCTTTTTAAACTAGCTTTTAATAAATTGGTCTTGGAAGAGAAAGATCTACGAGCATATCCTGACACACTTTTTGGATTAGGAGACTCTCCTATTCGACCTCTGAGGTTCATATACCTCTACACCACCTTGGGTATAGGGATAAAGGCAAGAACCCTAAGCATAGATTACATCGTAGTGGATGTGGCATCTGCCTACAATGCCCTGATATGTCGGTTAACACTAAATTAACTTACAGTGATAGTATCAACTTCTCATCTTTGCATGAAAATTCCATGCTTCAAAGGGACTAAAACTACAAAAGAAAAATAGGTCAATTCAATAGAGTTGGAAGGGCTCTGAGCTTGTGAAGAATTTAGACCCCAACCTAGAGGAAAAATAGAAGAGGTAAAAATAGGGGAAGAAGTCAGGGAAACTACAAGAATTGGTTCCAACCTGGGTCCTAAATTAAACCAAGAACTCATTCAACTCCTATAAAAAAATTTTGACCTCTTTTCATAGAAAACTGCTGATATGGCAGGCATTTACCCCGACCTTATAAGCCACAAGCTTGTTGTGTATCCCGGATCTCGACCTGTGCAACAAAAACAACAAAAACTCAGTCTCGAAAGAACACAAGTCATTGAAGAACAGGTCCAAGCACTACTAGAAACCAGATTCATAATGGAGTAAAATATCCTTTATGGCTGGGCAATATTGTGCTTGTGAAAAAATAAAACGGGAAGTTGAGGATGTTCGTTAATGATATCAACCTCAATAAAGCATGTCTAAAAGATCCTTATCCTTTGCCCAGCATTGACACCTTGGTAGACTCTTCCTTAGTGTACAAGTTCCTATTTTTTATGGACCTATTCGGGATACAATCAAATCTCGATGTATAAACCAGACCAGGAAAAGACGTCCTTTATCACCCCTAGAGCCAACTACTGTTATGTAGTTATGCCTTTTGGGCTGAAGAATCCTGGCACAATATATCAGCAGCTGATGAATAAGGTATTTTCATCACACCTCGGGTAGCTAATGAAAGTCTTTGTGGATGACATGCTTGTGGAGACCAAAGATGAATCATGCCTACTGTCCAAATTGTCAAAAGTGTTCAACCCAATAAGGCAACATGGGATGAGACTAAATCTTACAAAGAGCACCTTTGCAATGGAGGCAAAAAAACTTTCTAGGGTTCATGCTTACTCAAAGAGAAATTGAAGCTAACCCAAACAAATATAAGGCCATCTAAGAGATGCAGAGTCCGACTTGCCTAAAAGAATTCCAATAATTAAATGATAGCCTGGTAGCCTTATCCCGATTCCTAGCTGGTTTAGCTTTGAAGTCTGATGAGCGGATAATTTATACGCTTTTTGGCATTGTTTTTAGGTAGTCTTTAGTATGATTTAGTTAGTTTTTACTATATTTTTATTAGTTTTCAAGAAAAATTCACATTTTTGGACTTTACTATGAGTTTGTGTGTTTGTCTATGATTTCAGGTATTTTCTGGCTGAAATTGAGGGACCTGAGCAAATTCTGATTCAGAGGCTGAAAAAGGACTGCAGATGCTGTCGGATTCTGACCTCCCTGCACTCGAAATGGATTTTCTGGAGCTACAGGAGTCCAAATGGTGCGCTCTCAATTGCGTTGGAAAGTAGACATCCAGGGCTTTCCATCAATATATAATAGTCTATACTTTGCCCGAGTTTAGACGACAAACACTGGCGTTCAACGCCAGTTCTCTGCCCTATTCTGGCATTAAACGCCAGAAACAGGTTACAAGTTGGAGTTAAACGCCCAAAACAGGTTACAACCTAGCGTTTAACTCCAAAAACAGCCTAGGCATGTGTAAAGCTCAAGTCTCAGCCCCAGCACACACCAAGTGGGCCCCAGAAGTAGATTTATGCACTATCTATCATAGTTTACTCATTTTCTGTAAACCTAGGTTACTAATTTAGTATTTAAACAACTTTTAGAGATTTATTTTGTACCTCATGACATTTTCATGTTTTACATTGTATCTCTATGGCATGAGTCTCTAAACTCCATGATTGGGGGTGAGGAGCTCTGCTGTGTCTCGATGAATTAATACAATTACTTTTGTTTTCTATTCAATCACGCCTGTTTCTGCTCTAAGATACTCGCTTGTACTTAAACTTGATGAATGGAATGATCCGTGACACTCATCATCATTCTCAACCTATGAACGCGTGCCTGACAACCACTTCCATTCTACCTTAGATTGAGTATGTATCTCTTAGCCTCTTGGTTCATGATCAGAGTCTTCGTGGTATAGGCTAGAATTATTGGCGGCCATTC
The DNA here is from genome assembly GCF_059453495.1 of Arachis ipaensis. Classification (NCBI taxonomy): domain Eukaryota; kingdom Viridiplantae; phylum Streptophyta; class Magnoliopsida; order Fabales; family Fabaceae; genus Arachis; species Arachis ipaensis. The sequence goes on along the minus strand of NC_142442.1, from coordinate 97,459,488 downwards.
CTGAGATCCGGAAAGTCTAAACCTTGTCTGTGGTATTCCAAGTAGGATCTGGGAAGGGATGACTGTGACAAGCTTTAAACTCACGAGTGTTGGGCGTAGTGATAGACGCAAAAGAATCAACGGGTTCTGTTCCAACATGAGTGAGAACCGACAGATGATTAGTCGTGCGGTGACAGCGCATTAGGACCATTTTCACTGAGAGGATAAATGGTAGCCATTGACAATGGTGATCCACCAACATACAGCTTGCCACGGAAGGAGACATGCGTGCGTGAAGAAGAAGACAGTAGGAAAGCAGGGATTCAGAAGACAAAGCATCTCCAAAACCTCAATTTGTTCCTCATTACTGCATAACAAGTAACCTTTATTTCATGTTATTTAGTTTCATAAATAAAAGTAATTTTTATTATTAATCTCCTGACTAAGAATTACAAAATAGCCATAGCTTGCTTCAAGCCGACAATCTCCGTGGGATCGACCCTTACTCACGTAAGGTATTACTTGGACGACCCACTGCACTTGCTAGTTAGTGGTACGAGTTGTGAAAAGTGTGATTTACAATTCGTGCACCAAGTTTTTGGCACCGTTGCCAGGGATTGTTCGTGTTTGGACAACTGACGGGTTTATTTTGTTGCTTAGATTAGGAAAAAATTTTCTTTTTGGTTTAGAGACTTCTATTATTGATTTTGGTTGAAAATTTTTTTTAAATCCTTATTTTCTCTTTTTAAATTTTTCGAAAATTTTATAAACTAATAATTGAGTTTTTCTGTTTGAGTTTAGTTTCATATTTTAAGTTTGGTGTCAATTGCATGTTTTTATTTTCTTTTAAATTTTCGAATTTGTGTTCATTGTTCCCTCTTAATCTTCAAGTTGTTCTTGTTTATTTTCCTTGTTTGATCTTTAGTTTTTCTTGTTTTGTGATTTTTCTTGTTTTTCTTGTGCATTTTCGAATTATTAGTATTCAAAAAAAAAAAGAAAAATAATAATAGTTTTTCTCTGTTTAATCCTTGCATTTGTTGAATGTGTCTATGTTCTTGTAAATAGTTGCTCCTTTGAGTCTTTCTTTCTAAAATATTTTCAAAAATAATTTTTCTTTGATTAAATCTTGTGTCAAGTTTTAAGTTTGGTGTTTTCTTGTCAGTTTTTATTTGATTTTCGAAAATTTATTTTTGGTTTTCTAAAAATTTTAAGTTTGGTGTTCTTTTTTTTTTTATGTTCTTGAGTCCTTTGAGTCTTTGAATTTTTGTTCTTCGTGTTCTTGTGAATCTTCAAGGTGTTCTTGAGTCTTTCTTGCGATTTGAACTTAAAATTTTTATGTTTGGTATTCCTTGGTGTTTTTCCTCCAAATTTTCAAAAATAAGGAGCATTAGATCTAAAAATTTTAAGTTTTGTGTCTTTTTATTGTTTTTCTCTTTCCTCATTGAATTCAAAAATATCTTTTTCCTTTATTTTAATTGATTTTTCGAATTTTCCTTTTAAAAATTCAGATTTTATTTTAAAATTTCTATTTTATCTTATCTTAGTTTTAAAAATTTCGAAATTCAAATCTTTTTAAAAAAAAATCATATCGTTTTCAAAAACTTATCTTATCTTATTTCAAATTTCAACTTTCAACTTCCAAAAATCAAATTTCAAATTTCAAATTTCAAATTTCAAAATTTAATTTTCAAATTTAAAATTTAAATTTCAAAACTTTTTAATTTAAATTCCTTATCTTCTCTTCCCTAGCTTATCTTATCTTTTCTAATCTCAAATCTTAAAATCAAATCTTTTTCATATCTTTTCTTTTTTTATTTATTTTATTTTATTTTCTTACAAGTATCTTTAATTTTAAGAAATATCTTTTTCAAAACTTCCTAACCAATTTCTCTCTTCATTTTTTCGAAAATCCTCACCCACATTTTTTTTCAAATCTTTTTAATTAATTAATTTAGTTTTCAATTTTCTTTTATTTCTTTTTCTTATAATTTTAGAAATTATAGTCAATTTTTCATTTATTTTATTTTATTTTATTTTAATTTCGGTTTTCAAAAAAAAATAATATATTTTATTTGCATTCCGCATCATCTCCCTTTCTCCATCATGGACCTAAGTGGAAATGAACAGTCCAGAAGGACTATGGGGTCATATGCTAACCCCACTACTGTTGCATATGGGAGTAGCATCTGTATACCTCCCATCAAAGCAAGCAATTTTGAGCTAACTCCTCAGCTCATTGTCATGGTGCAGCAAAATTGCCAGTATTCCGGTCTTCCACAGGAAGAACCTACTGAGTTTCTGGCACAGTTCTTGCAAATTACTGACACAGTGCGTGACAAGGAGGTAGATCAGGACGTATACAGGCTGTTACTATTTCTGTTTGCTGTAAAAGATCAAGCTAATAGGTGGTTAAATAAGCAACCCACAGCAAGCATAAGAACATAGAAACAGTTATCAGACAAATTCCTGAATCAATATTTTCCTCCAAAGAGGATGACACAGCTAAGGCTGGACATCCAAGGCTTTAAACAAGAGGATGATGAATCCCTTTATAATGCCTGGGAGAGGTACAGAGGGATGCTAAGGAAACGTCCCTCTGAAATATTTTCATAGTGGGTGCAATTAGACATCTTTTACTATGGGCTTACAGAAAGAGCTCAGATATCTCTAGACCACTCAGCTGGTGGATCTATACACATGAGAAAAACTTTTGAAGAGGCTCAAGAGCTTATTGATGTAGTTGCTAGAAATCAGCATCTGTACATAAGTAGTGGGTCCTCCATAAAAGAAGAAGCCAAAGCAGTGTCTACTGAACTTGGTCCTCCAGAACAAGTTGCTGAACTCATCAACAATTGTGTTTTCTAACAAAACAGCTAGCAGAATTCAAGGAGATGCTACAAGACACTAAAAATGCTAATAAAAATATGGAAGCACAATTGAATCAGACAAAACAGAAATTATCAGAGCAGATAATAGAAGAGTGCCAGGCAATTCAATTAAGAAGTGGGAAAATATTAAATACCTCACTTCAGAGTAGCAGAAAGCCAAGAAAAGAACAACTGACAAAGGATGAACAAAATATTATCCAAAATCCCTCTGAGGATAGTAAGAGCCCAGAGAGGAATAACTCTGGCATTCAAATACCAGAAAAGAATGTAAAGCTGGCGTTAAACGCCCAACCGACGTGCAGTTCTGGCGTTCAAACGCCAGAAACAGGCAAAGAGATGGCATCAAACACTCAATGGAAGCTCAGTTCTGAAACGCCAGAAACAGGTAAGAAGTTGGCGTCCAACCCTAATCCAGCTTCTAACCCTGGCATTCAAATGCCAGTGAGGGATCAGACACACACAAGTGCTGATAGCAACCCCTCTAAAAAGGCTTCTCCAACCACCTCTGTAGGAAATAAACCTGCAGTAACTAAGGTTGAGGAATACAAAGCCAAGATGCCTTATCCTCAAAAACTTTGCCAAGAGGAGCAGGATAACCAATCTCAGGACTCTTGAAATAAAGATTCCATTTGCAGAGGAACTTGAGCAAATACCCTCTTATGCCAAGTTCATGAAAGAGATCTTGAGTCATAAGAAGGATTGGAGAGAAACTGAAAGAGTTCTCCTCACTGAAGAATGCAGTTCAGTCATTCTGAAAAGCTTCCCAGAAAAGCTTAAAGATCCCGGGAGCTTTATGATACCATGCACATTAGAGGGTAATTGCACCAAGACAGCTTTATGTGATCTTGGGGCAAGCATCAACCTAATACCTACATCCACTATCAGAAAGCTTGGTTTAACTGAAGAAGTCAAACCAACCCGGATATGTCTCCAACTTGCTGATGGCTCCTTTAAATACCCATCAGGCGTGATTGAAGACATGATTGTCAGGGTTGGGCCATTCGCCTTTCCCACTGAATTTGTAGTGTTGGAAATGGAGGAGCACAAGAGTGCTACTTGTAACGACCCAACTTTCAGAACGTCATGATCATACCGAAAGTAAGGCGTTACCAACCTGCTTTCCTTTATTAACTATTTACTATTGAGCCTTTAGTTCGATATCGCGATTTAGTTTTATAGAAAATTCCAGAAAAATTTTGTTTTTGTTTATCAAAATCATATATCAAACATTTCAAAGTAATAGTAATCACATAATTGTTAATAATAATATCTATCATACAAAAGATTTCAAATAAAACTCAGATACGAATCCTATCCCTCTATATAAAATAAAAATCTTAAGCAATAAAAGCGAGGGAACTCTATGAAAGCAACTCAATTCAAAAACTTAACTCATAAATAAGGCCTAACAATCGCCTGCACGCAGCTTCAAACTGAGTCTTCGAACCTGTATCACTGAAAAGGTGGAGGATTTTTGGGGTGAGAACAAACCACACGTTCTCAGTAGGGAATGGGAATGCCGTAAAAGTAATGAAATATAATGCAAATAATTAACATACTCAAGGAAACTATATTTCTATCAAACCTTTTTGAAAATACTTTTGGTTTTACTTAAGCTAATTAATTACCTCCTTCAAAATCTCTAAACTCAAACAAATTCTAAATATGAAACTAGTCACATTAACCATCTATCAGTCACATAATTAATTCTCAATCAAAACATCAATTCTTAATCAATTTAATACATTCACAAACTAATAGTGCAAGCAAGAGATTCAGTTCAACATACAAACAAGTCAGAACAAGGCAAACAACACAATCACAGGGAAGTACAATGAGCAAACCCAATCAAATGCAAATGCGCAAACAAGAATGATGCATGTCTAGCCCTAGTGTAGGTAATGAGCTCATTTGTCGGTTTCTACCCGCTCCCGACGTAACCCGAGCAGCTGAAACGGGTATGGCTTTCCAGTTGGCTATACCCCTGTGTACAGGAAATAACCCCTCTGCCACCACAGGGTCCACTGCACGCAGAAAATAACACATCTGCCACTGCAGGGATGTATGCCGACACACCTTCTGTATACAGGAAATAACCCCTCTGCCACTACAGAAATGGAACAGGTGGTCACGGTACTTCTATAGCAGGAAATAACCCCTCTGCTTTACAGAATAAAAATATGGATCTGTACTGCAGGAAAGCGTTCTCAGTGGTGGTACCACCATCTATCTGACTGCCTTCACGCAGCAGATCATCACATAAGTATATCTAGCATTGCCTTAACGCAACAAATGAATAAACATATCTCTTGGGTTGCCTCAAGCAACAAATAATTATCTCTTGGGTTGCCTCAAGCAACAAATCATCACATAATCATTCTCATTATTCATCATCACTTTGACATTCTTATACAATACCTCTTTCTTTCTCTGTTCAATCATACTATACAAACTTTACATCTTTCACTTTTACAATATCTTGGCTCAAAACCATTTCTCTTTACCATTCGGATTCAAATATTATAAAATTCACCAAACTCCTAAAAAGTAATCCTTTATTTCAAACCCAAAGCATAACTCTTTTCGTATTAAATTGAATTCAAAACATAAACCTTTCCTTGATAATTCCAAATTCAAAATAGTATAATCCTTCTCTTATTTAGATAAAACGCAAATAATATAATTTTTCAAGTTCAAATCTTTTAAAATGACTTTTCGAATAAAACCTCAGATTTTTATAAAATTTTGACAGCACCTCCCCTAAAACTCGGACTTAAACACCCTTACGGGTTCCCTCTTTCTCAATATCTCATCAAACCTTTCTGAACAATTGCCACAACAATAAATTCTCAAAAATATTTGATAATAGTATAGAAAATCTATTTCTCAAATTCCATATCCAAGTAATCACCAAAACAACATCGGCAGTCTAATTTCAGTTTTAGTTTAAAAATATCAAACGAATTTGGAATTACGCAAACCTTATATCCATGCGTCCGTCTCCGATTAAGCTTCCTATTAAACCAAAAATCACAGTTTTTCGGTGGCTCTAGCTTCGGGAATACAAGCAAAACCGTGACTGCTCTATAGTCCCTTAAAACCAGAAGACAGCAGCAGCGTACAACATTCGAAATTTCATATAAAATCCAAATCAAATCCAACAATGTTCAAAACTAATGTGGTTAAACATAACTTATCCAAATTTCTTTCTCAATTGGTTCCAGGGTCATACCATTTTTAATGAAGGAGTTACGTAGCTTGGAAGTTAAGTAATTTTCTGCTGAAGTCTGTTTTACAAATCATTGAACACAACCTCTTCCAAGTCCCATAAGTCGCTTATTAAAACATGGAATACCCTAAAATTTAAATCATAATAACTAAACATATTCAACTTTCACCTCCAATTAGTTGCATCTCAATATCATTCCAGAATTAAAAATTATAAAGGCTCAAATTTACTGACTTAGAAAACAAAACCTGATTTTTACTGCATAATACATCTTACTTTAAAAATTCATATCTTTAAAACCACAACTCTAACAAATCTAAATTTTTATGAAATTAAAGTACTAGGACCAGAGTTTCATTTAAAATTGGCTCCATTTCAAAATTCAAACTGGATAATTTTTAATAGAGGAAACAAGTTGCTGCTGTGTTAAACGTTCTGCAGAAAACCAGATTTGACATTCCTAATTCAAAAATTGACCATAAATCATAAACTTAATGAAAAAGCCTCAAATTCACGAGTTCAGCTTCCTATATTCCAAAGCTTAATCCAGACTTAGTCCCACGCAATTCCAATCATCACAGAATTAGTTATAGATTTTCAAATTCTCCGGTTTCATTTAAAAGTAATGCAGAAAATCAAGTTTTACATTTTAACTTTGAAAAATCTTAACTAGTTCTATAGTTAATTAAAACTTCCCAAAATTGAATCCCAACAACAACTTTAATTACAGTTTACTCAGCCTTTACTCTCATATCATTTTGATTATCGTTGAATAACTGATTCCCTTCCAAAGTCATCTTTTAATCTCAAAAATCAGATTTTCAGCAACTAGTTCAACATTTTAAGATTCAATCTTCCAATTATTCCTTAAGCCCAACTTCAATTAATCACTAACTAAACCCATTACAATAAACCAACTCAACAGCAATAGTTTCAATTTGAACCATCAAAATACCGAAATCACAATAATCTCTCATCAAACAATTTATAATTCAATCTCACAAAATCAACAAATTCAACCAAAGTTCCAATAAAAAATCTCAATCATTCCAATCATAATTTCAGCCACACAACTCAACTAATTCAGTATAATCACATAGACTCAAAACTTTTCAACAATTCCATCCATATCAGAGAAAACAATATCAATTACAACTTCAAACACTCACAACAAAGCCCAAAGACATTCACAGCCTTAACCTGAATTCAATAATCCAATTGAAGCACTAAAACATCATCAAACTTACTCCAAATTTCACAACCTCAACCATCATCACAATAATCCCAAACCAAACACAAATCTAACTCAGTTCATCAATTATCATTACGACAACTTTTCAATAGTTAACTCATCAAAATTCAATTTAACAAGTATTATCAAATAAATCACCATTCACAGCCACATTTCAACCAATTCAGCAATATCACATAAAATCAGAATTGCCAACAAATCCATTAAAATCAGAAAACCAATATCAGTCATAGCATTAACCAAAGTTTACCTTATCAAATTAATTGTTCACAACAGCATCTAATTCCAGTCACAGCTCAGAATAATCACAACTAACTAACTAATTTCAAATGCATTTCAAGTCATTCAAGTTAATTAAGAAATTCTTAACCATTGTTAACCATTTGCATTTATCCAATAACTTTGTAGGCATTCTAAATTAAAAATGTTTAACTTTAAAAATAAATCCCCTACGTCAAAGTCGAAACTCACAAAAATTCACTAAATGCAGCTGCTCCATTAGCAGTTTCCAGCACCTATTTCCATGGCAGCAACAATGACAAGGTTAAACGCCTCCTCTCCTCTCCGATCTGGGATTCCAGAAGTAGCAGCCAAACAGGGCCAGCAACAACGTGAGGTGGTCACGGTGAATTCAAATAGGATAACGGTAAAAATTATGGAAACTCCATGCTAACTCAAATTGAAGTAAGAGCCAGAATGCCTTACCTCAATTAGCCATAATTGAAGAATTTAAATGCGGTAAACCCAATATTACGAATCCACAGCAGCTTTGATGGTAGCAGAGGCTCCGGCAGCTGCGAGAACCATGAGCAGAGACAGAACTGGGCAAGCCTCCACTCCAAACCTCCAAAAACAGCACCAGCTCCAACAAAGCTTGACGGTGGTAGAAGCTGACTTTAGTGCCGGTGATGCTGGACAGAACAACAAAGGGAACTGAGCGCATGGACGGCGGCAGAACCCTCGCGGTGGTGGCCGTAGATCGATGGTGACAGCAGCGTGGAACACAGCTCCTCTCCTTGGCGGTGACCCTGACTCTCGCATTCGTTCCCTCTCTTTGCTGGCCCCTCGACGGTGACGGCTCCAAGGAAGACGACGAAAAAGGACGGCGGTGGCTCCTCGTGGTGGTCGCTCTCCTCCTTTCGGCGACGTCAGCAGCGACGATAGACCCTTGAAGGGGTGGCGGCAGAACGCGAATGAACAACGGCGACGCGGGCTCAGGCTCTATGGATGGGACAGTGCTGCGAAGCAGCTTGACGGCGGGCTCCAGGGAGGCGGCACGGCGAACAGCATCCACCCTTCTCCCTCGGACGTGCAGCTTCGGCCCTCTCCCCTTTCCTTGCAACAGCAACGGTGACCATGGTAACACGGCGGGATGAGGCTGGACGGCGCTGCAGCTCAGTAATGGCAACACGGTGGCAGCTCGTGGGCTTCTCTTCTTCGTCCGTCTCTCTCTCTCTCTCTCTAATTTCTCGTTTCTGAAATTGTTGCACTGAAGGGGTGAAAGGGGGTGGGGTGCGGCTGTGGTGAGGGTGCCAGGGTTAGGGTTCCTCAATTTAGGAAATTAGGGTTTCTAGTTTGATTTGGGAATTAGGGTTAGAAATTAGGATTTTATAAAGAAATAAGGATGAATATGAATAGATATTTTGATAAAATTGGAGGGTAGGATAATTTTAAAATCAAATGTACTCTATTAAAAAATATTTAGGAACATTATTTATCATCATATTGCTAAGTTCAATCAATTATTTCTAATTTAAAATATAAAATAAATATATTAATCACCTTTTTATAAAATATGGTTTAGCTCAATATTAGTTATTCAAATTAAATGATAACTTTTCATTATTTTTCTATCTCCGAAACTTTAGTTTCAATTTACAAAATAGCTAATTATAATAAAAATTGTACTTGAACATTAATTAACTTAAACTTAACGTATTTATAAAAAATCAATCTAATCATTTCTAATAAAATAATTTCTAGGAGTTCAAATTAATAACATAATTCATTCAAAATAGAATTTATGTAAATTAAATTATATAATTCTTCTTATTTTTCAATTATCAAAATTATAATTTCAATCATACCAAATATCTAATAAAGATTATATAAAAATTCTAATTAATTTAAACTTCAATTATCATGAAACTCTATTTAATTACCTTTAGTAAAATAATTTTCTTAAAATAAAATTATCAACAAATAAAATAAATCACAAATAACTAATTATTTGATTTTCAAAAACTAGGGTTGTTACATTCTACCCACCTTAGAAAAATTTTCGCCCTCGAAAATTTCTAGAATAAAATAAATTCAAACTTAAATCAAAGAAAACAGAATATATGAATAGAAACATAGGCATTGTCAAGGATGAATATTCAAAGAGTCAGATTCATAGGCAAGCAAAGGTATACAAGAATGACAAAGTATGGTTGGGAACAATCAAATCACATTCTAAGGAGGAAATTCAAACCAAAGAATTCCAATGAAAGCAATGAAGAAAAAGATGGCACGAGTTCATGTGGCACGAATAAAGATTATACATTGAATCGAAGCTAACTTCATAACCTCTAACGCTCTCAAACCCCGTGAATCGTATTACATATTCTTCTATTTCGTCTATGATAACCCATTAGTGTTCCCATATACATAAATCATTAGTATTAAGTTGGCCAGACCTAATACCATGAAGCATGCAATGGTAAACCAATAGTGTTAATCATCAGACAGTCATGCAAATAAAACACAAACTCTTGTTATCAGAACAAGTCACTAAGCATGACAGATACTCAGAATATGCAATGAAGCATAGTCGGTCCATTCCCAAGGCTCTAACAGGAACGAACTGCTCTGATACCATATTGTAACGACCCAACTTTCAGAACGTCATGATCATACCGAAAGTAAGGCGTTACCAACCTGCTTTCCTTTATTAACTATTTACTATTGAGCCTTTAGTTCAATATCGCGATTTAGTTTTATAGAAAATTCCAGAAAAATTTTGTTTTTGTTTATCAAAATCATATATCAAACATTTCAAAGTAATAGTAATCACATAATTGTTAATAATAATATCCGTCATATAAAAGATTTCAAATAAAACTTAGATACAAATCCTATCCCTATGTATAAAATAAAAATCTTAAGCAATAAGGGCGAGGAAACTCTATGAAAGCAACTCAATTCAAAAACTTACTCATAAATAAGGTCTAACAATCGCCCGCACGCAGCTTCAAACTGTGTCTTCGAACCTGTATCACTGAAAAGGTGGAGGATTTTTGGGGTGAGAACAAACCACACGTTCTCAGTAGGGAATGGGAATGCCGTAAAAGTAATGAAATATAATGCAAATAATTAACATACTCAAGGAAACTATATTTCTATCAAACCTTTTTGAAAATACTTTTGGTTTTACTTTAGCTAATTAATTACCTCCTTCAAAATCTCTAAACTCAAACAAATTCTAAATATGAAACTAGTCACATTAACCATCTATCAGTCACATAATTAATTCTCAATCAAAACATCAATTCTTAATCAATTTAATACATTCACAAACTAATAGTGCAAGCCAGAGATTCAGTTCAACATACAAACAAGTCAGAACAAGGCAAACAGCACAATCACAGGGAAGTACAATGAGCAAACCCAATCAAATGCAAATGCGCAAACAAGAATGATGCATGTCTAGCCCTAGTGCAGGTAATGAGCTCATTTGTCGGTTTCTACCCGCTCCCGACGTAACCCGAGCAGCTGAAACGGGTATGGCTTTCCAGTTGGCTATACCCCTGTGTACAGGAAATAACCCCCCTGCCACCACAGGGTCCACTGCACGCAGGAAATAACACATCTGCCACTACAGGGATGTATGTCGACACACCTTCTGTATACAGGAAATAACCCCTCTGCCACTACAAAAATGGAACAAGTGGTCACGGTACTTCTGTAGCAGGAAATAACCCCTCTGCCTTACAGAATTAAAATATGGATCTGTACTACAGGAAAGCGTTCTCAGTGGTGGTACCACCATCTATCTGACTGCCTTCACGCAGCAGATCATCACATAAGTATATCTAGCATTGCCTAAACGCAACAAATGAATAAGCATATCTCTTGGGTTGCCTCAAGCAACAAATAAATATCTCTTGGGTTGCCTCAAGCAACAAATCATCACATAATCATTCTCATTATTCATCATCACTTTGACATTCTTATGCAATACCTCTTTCTTTCTCTGTTCAATCATACTATACAAACTTTACATCTTTCACTTTTACAATATCTTGGCTCAAACCATTTCTCTTTACCATTCGGATTCAAATATTATAAAATTCACCAAACTCCTGAAAAGTAATCCTTTATTTCAAACCCAAAGCATAACTCTTTTCGTATTAAATTGAATTCAAAACATAAACCTTTCCTTGATAATTCCAAATTCAAAATAGTATAATCCTTCTCTTATTTAGATAAAATGCAAATGATATAATTTTTCAAGTTCAAATCTTTTAAAATGACTTTTCGAATAAAACCTCAGATTTTTATAAAATTTTGACAGCACCTCCCCTAAAACTCGAACTTAAACACCCTTACGGGTTCCCTCTTTCTCAATATCTCATCAAACCTTTCTCAACAATTGCCACAACAATAAATTCTCAAAAACATTTGATAATAGTATAGAAAATCTATTTCTCAAATTCCATATCCAAGTAATCACCAAAACAACATCGGCAGTCTAATTTCAGTTTTATTTTAAAAATATCAAACGAATTTAGAATTATGCAAACCTTATATCCACGCGTCCGTCTCAGATTAAGCTTCCTAGTAAACCAAAAATCACAGTTTTTTGCTGGCTCTAGCTTCGGGAATATAAGCAAAACCGTGACTGCTCTATAGTCCCTTAAAACCAGAAGACAGCAGCAGCGTACAACATTCGAAATTTCATATAAAATCCAAATCAAATCCAACAACGTTCGAAACTAATGTGGTTAAACATAACTTATCCAAATTTCTTTCTCAATTGGTTCCAGGGTCATACCATTTTTAATGAAGGAGTTACGTAGCTTGGAAGTTAAGTAATTTTCTGCTGAAGTCTGTTTTACAAATCATTGAACACAACCTCTTCCAAGTCCCATAACTCACTTATTAAAACATGAAATACCCTGAAATTTAAATCATAATAACTAAACATATTAAACTTTCACCTCCAATTGGTTGCATCTCAATATCATTCTAGAATTAAAAATTATAAAGGCTCAAAATTACTGACTTAGAAAACAAAACCTGATTTTTACTGCATAATACATCTTATTTTAAAAATTCATATCTTTAAAACCACAATTCTAACAATTCTAAATTTTTATGAAATTAAATTACTAGGACCAGAGTTTCATTTAAAATTGTCTCCATTTCAAAATTCAAACTGGAGAATTTTTAATAGAGGAAACAAGTTGCTGCTGTGTTAAACGTTCTGCAGAAAACCAGATTTGACATTCCTAATTCAAAAATTGACCATAAATCATAAACTTAATGAAAAAGCCTCAAATTCACGAGTCCAGCTTCTTATATTCCAAAGCTTAATCCAGACTTGGTCCCACGGAATTCCAGTCATCACAGAATTAGTTATAGATTTTCAAATTCTCCGGTTTCATTTAAAAGTAATGCAGAAGATCAAGTTTTACATTTTAACTTTGAAAAATCTTAACTAGTTCTATAGTTAATTCAAACTTCCCAAAATTGAATCCCAATAACAACTTTAATTATAGTTTACTCAGCCTTTACTCTCATATCATTTCGATTATCGTTGAATAACTGATTCACTTCCAAAGTCATCTTTTAATCTCAAAAATCAGATTTTCAGCAACTAGTTCAACATTTTAAGATTCAATCTTCCAATTATTCCTTAAGCCCAACTTCAATTAATCACTAACTAAACCCATTACAATAAACCAACTCAACAGCAATACTTTCAATTTGACCCATCAAAATACCGAAATCACAATAATCTCTCATCAAACAATTTATAATTCAATCTCACAAAATCAACAAATTCAACCAAAGTTCCAATAAAAAATCTCAATCATTCCAATCATAATTTCAGCCACACAACTCAACTAATTCAGTATAATCACATAGAGTCAGAACTTTTCAACAATTCCATCCATATCAGAGAAAACAATATCAATTACAACTTCAAACACTCACAACAAAGCCCAAAGACATTCACAGCCTTAACCTAAATTCAATAATCTAATTGAAGCACTAAAACATCATCAAACTTACTCCAAATTTCACAACCTCAACCATCATCACAATAATCCCAAACCAAACACAAATCTAACTCAGTTCATCAATTATCATTACGACAACTTTTCAATAGTTAACTCATCAAATTTCAATTTAACAAGTATTATCAAATAAATCACCATTCACAGCCACATTTCAACCAATTCAGCAATATCACATAAAATCAGAATTGTCAACAAATCGATTAAAATCAGAAAACCAATATCAGTCATAGCATTAACCAAAGTTAACCTTGTCAAATTAATTGTTCACAACAGCATCTAATTCCAGTTACAGCTCAGAATAATCACAACTAACTAACTAATTTCAAATGCATTTCAAGTCATTCATGTTAATTAAGAAATTCTTAACCATTGTTAACCATTTACACTTATCCAATAACTTTGTAGGCATTCTAAATTAAAAATGTTTAACTTTAAAAATAAACCCCCTACCTCAAAGTCGAAACTCGCAAAAATTCACTAAACGCAGCTGCTCCATTAGTAGTTTTCAGCACCTATTTCCATGGCAGCAACAATGACAAGGTTAAACGCCTCCTCTCCTCTCCGATCTGGGATTCCAGAAGTAGCAGCCAAACAGGGCCAGCAGCAACGTGAGGTGGTCACGGTGAATTCAAATAGGATAACGGTAAAAATTATGGAAACTCCATGCTAACTCAAATTGAAGCAAGAGCCAGAATGCCTTACCTCAATTAGCCATAATTGAAGAATTTAAATGCGGTAAACCCAATATTACGAATCCACAGCAGCTTTGATGGCGGCAGAGGCTCCGGCAGCTGCGAGAACCATGAGCAGAGACAGAACTGGGCAAGCCTCCACTCCAAACCTCCAAAAACAGCACCAGCTCCAACAAAGCTTGACGGTGGTAGAAGCTGACTTTAGTGCCGGTGATGCTGGACAGAACAACAAAGGGAACTGAGCGCATGGACGGCGGCGGAACCCTCGCGGTGGTGGCCGTGGATCGATGGCGACAGCGGCGTGGAACACAGCTCCTCTCCTCGGCGGTGACCTTGACTCTCGCATTCGTTCCCTCTCTTTGCTGGCCCCTCGACGGTGACGGCTCAAAGGAAGATGACGAGAAAGGATGGCAGTGGCTCCTCGTGGTGGTCGCTCTCCTCCTTTCGGCGACGTCAGCAGCGACGACAAACCCTTGAAGCGGCGGCGGCAGAACGCGAATGAACGACGGCGACGCGGGCTCGGGCTCTATGGACGGGACAGCGCTACGAAGCAGCTCGACGGCGGGCTCCAGGGAGGCGGCACAGCGAAGAGCATCCACCCTTCTCCCTCGGACGTGCAGCTTCGGCCCTCTTCCCTTTCCTTGCAACAGCAACGATGACCATGGTAACACGGCGGGATGAGGCTGGACGGCGGCGCTGTAGCTCAATAATGGCAACACGGTGGCAGCTCGTGGGCTTCTCTTCTTCGTCCATCTCTCTCTCTCTCTAATTTCTCGTTTCTGAAATTGTTGCACTGAAGGGGTGAAAGGGGGTGGGGTGCGGCTGTGGTGAGGGTGACAGGGTTAGGGTTCCTCAATTTAGGAAATTAGGGTTTCTAGTTTGATTTGGAAATTAGGGTTAGAAATTAGGATTTTATAAAGAAATAAGGATAGATATGAATAGATATTTTGATAAAATTGGAGGGTACGATAATTTTAAAATCAAATGTACTCTATTAAAAAATATTTAGGAACATTATTTATCATCATATTGCTAAGTTCAATCAATTATTTCTAATTTAAAATATAAAATAAATATATTAATCACCTTTTTATAAAATATGGTTTAGCTAAATATTAGTTATTCAAATTAAATGATAACTTTTCATTATTTTTCTATCTCCGAAACTTTAGTTTCAATTTACAAAATAGCTAATTATAATAAAAATTGTACTTGAACATTAATTAACTTAAACTTAAAGTATTTATAAAAATTAATCTAATCATTTCTAATAAAATAATTTCTAGGAGTTCAAATTAATAACATAATTCATTCAAAATAGAATTTATTTAAATTAAATTATACAATTCTTCTTATTTTTCAATTATCAAAATTATAATTTCAATCATACCAAATATCTAATAAAGATTATATAAAAATTCTAATTAATTTAAACTTCAATTATCATGAAACTCTATTTAATTACCTTTAGTAAAATAATTTTCTTAAAATAAAATTATCAACAAATAAAATAAATCACAAATAACTAATTATTTGATTTTCAAAAACTAGGGTTGTTACACTACTCTCATTCTAGGAAGACTTTCCTAGCAACTGGACGAACTCTCATTGACGTCCAAAAGGGGGAAGTAACCCTGAGGGTCAATGAGGATGAGTAGCCATGCAGCATCCAGACACAGCAAAAGACTGCATGAAAGTTGATCTTATTGACTCTTTGGTAGATCAACATGGCTGAGAGTCTCGAATCAGAGCTAGAAGACATCTTTAAAGATGCTCAGCCTGATTTGGAGGATTCAGAGGAAATAAAAGAGCCTCTGGAAATTCCTCAGGAAGAGGAAAAACCTCCTAAACCCGAGCTCAAACCTTTACCACCATCCCTGAAATATGCATTTCTGGGAGAAGGTGACACATTTCCAGTGATCATAAGCTCTGCTTTAAATCCCCTGGAAGAGGAAGCGCTACTTCAAGTGCTAAGGACACACAAGACAGCTCTTGGGTGGTCCATAAGTGATCTTAAGGGCATCAGCCCAGCAAGATACATGCACAAGATCCTATTGGAGGATGATGCTAAGCCAGTGGTTCAACCACAGCGGCAGCTAAATCCAGCCATGAAGGAAGTGGTGTAGAAATAGGTCACTAAGTTATTGGAGGATGGGATTATTTATCCTATTTCTGATAGCCCCTGGGTGAGCCCTATCCAAGTTGTCCCCAAAAAGGGAGGCATGACAGTGGTTTATAATGAAAAAAATGAACTGGTTCCTACAAGAACAGTTACAGGGTGGCGCATATGTATTGACTACAGAAGGCTCAATACAGCCACCAGAAAGGATCACTTTCCTTTACCATTCATAGACCAGATGCTAGAAAGACTAGCAGGTCATGATTATTACTGCTTTTTGGATGGCTATTCTGACTACAACTAAATTACAGTAGATCCCCAAGATTAAGAGAAAACAACATTCACATGTCCATCTGGAGTATTTGCTTACAGAAGGATACCATTTGGGCTATGTAATGCACCTGCAACCTTTCAGAGATGCATGCTCTCTTTTTTCTCTGATATGGTGGAAAAATTTCTGGAAGTCTTCATGGATGACTTCTCGGTATATGGAGACTCATTCAGCTCCTGTCTTGATCACCGGACACTGGTTCTGAAAAGATGCCGAGAGACTAACCTGGTTTAAACTGGGAAAAATGTCACTTTATGGTGACTGAAGGGATTGTCCTAGGGCACAATATTTCGAACAAGGGAATAGAGGTGGATTAAGCTAAGGTAGAGGTAATTGAAAAATTACCACCACCTGCCAATGTTAAGGCAATCAGAAGCTTTATGGGGCATGCAGGATTCTATAGGAGGATTATAAAGGATTTTTCAAAAATTGCAAAACCTCTGAGCAACTTGTTAGCTGCTGACATGCCATTTGTGTTTGACACAGAGTGTCTGCAGGCGTTTGAAACTCTGAAAGCTAAGCTGGTCACAGTACCAGTTATTTCTGCACCAGACTGGACATTACTATTCGAACTAATGTGTGATACCAGTGACCATGCCATTGGTGCAGTATTGGGGCAGAGGCATGACAAGCTTCTGCATGTCATTTATTATGCTTGCCGTGTTTTAAATGATGCCCAGAAAAATTACACAACCACAGAAAAAGAATTACTTGCAGCGGTTTATGCCATTGACAAGTTTAGATCATAGTTAGTAGGATCAAAAGTGAATGTGTACACTGACCATGCTGCTCTTAAATATCTACTTACAAAGCAGGATTCAAAACCCAGGCTCATAAGATGGGTGTTGCTTCTACAAGAGTTTGATATAGAAATAAGAGACAGAAAAGAGACAGAAAACCAAGTGGCTGATCATCTGTCCCGGATAGAACTAGTAGAAGGGGCGTCCTTTCCTTCTATTGAGATCTCTGAAACCTTTTTGGATGAGCATTTGTTTACAATTCAGGAAACACCATGGTTTGCAGACATCACAAACTATAAAGCTGCAAGATTCATACCCAAGGAGTACAGCAGAAAACAAAAGAAAAAATTAATTACTGATGCAAAGTACTACTTGTGGGTTGAACCCTATCTCTTTAAGAGATGTGCAGACGGAATAATCCGTAGGTGTGTGCTGACGTTAGGATTTTTGCCAGTAAAGAAGTTCATAAAAACAGTCGCGTTGTAGATATAGTCTCTAAACCAACAAAAATCCCTTCGTACAAACGTTTTGGTTGTCACAAGTAACAAACCCCTTAAAAATTGTTAACCGAGTATTCAAACCTCGGGTCGTCTTCTCAAGGAACTGCAGAGAAGTATGTTCTTATTATTGGTTATGGAGGTTGTAAAATCAGGGTTGAGAGTGAAGAGTAGATATGACAAATAATTTAAATGGCAATTAAAATAAATAAATACTGTAAAGCAATCTTTTGGCAAGGTAAGAGAAATTGGAAGTCCAACTTAGTTATCTCTCTCAACAATAATGAAAGTTGAATCTGAATTCCACTTAGTTAACCTTTACTAAAGTAAAGGAAAGTCAAGAGACTAATTAGTTTGACCTTCGAATCCTATTTATTTCCTAAGAAAATGTTGGGATTATTGAAGTTCAGTTCAATTAGCAAGATAACGATTATCAATTATGCTGAGTTTAATAATGTTGAGTTACTGATTTCTTAACCAAGACCAAAAGGGAAAAAGTAAAATCGTTGGAATAAAAATGTCCTTAGATGGAAAGCAATGGTAACACGAATTAAGTAGAAAGCAATCAATAACTGAAATACCTCAAATAATCATTAATTCAAATCATAACATGGAAAGGGTTCATAAGTCAAGTTGACAACATTTATAGGTATGAATAAAAGTATTAAAGTAAATATTAAACCTGGATCGAGAGTCACTCTTACAAACTAAGAGAAGTCCTAAATCCTAATCCTAATCCTAAGAGAGAGAGAGGAGAGAACCTCTCTCAAACTAAATCTAAATCATGGAAAGTGAAAATTGGCGAGCTCCCTCTGAATAGATGCGTTCCCTCACTTTGTAACCTCTGGTCTATGCCTTCTGGACTTGGATTTGGGCCAAAAAGGGCTTCAGAATTTGCTATGAGCGTTTTCTGCAATTTCTGGTGCGTGGCCTCTGTCACGCGTCCGCGTGGGTCACGCGGTCGCGTCATTCAGAGCATTTCCTTGCCACGCAGTCGCGTCAGTCATGCGACCGCATCATGTGCATTCTGCTTAAGGTGCGTGGTCGCGTCAGTCATGCGGCCGCATCGCTGCTGATTCGCGCTTGGCACGCGATCGCTTCATCCATGCGATCGCGTGGATGCTAGTTTCTTTAGAAGCTCCATTTTGTGCTTTCCTTCCATTTCTGTATGTTTCCTTTCCATCCTTTAAGTCATTCCTACCTTAGAAGATCTGAAACTACTTAACACACTAATCACAACATCGAATGGGAATAAAGGTAATCAAGATAATTAATATTAAAGCATAGGAAACATATGTTTCACATACATCACATAATAAGGAAGGGAAAGTAAAACCATGCAATTATTATGAATAAGTGGGTGAAGGATGGAATAAATCACTCAAATTAAGCACAAAATATATCATAAAATATGGGTTTATCACCCTCCCCATACTTAAACAATAGCATGTCCTCATGCTAAATCCAAAGTAAAAAGTAAGGTTAAAGTGGTGGAATGTTATGCAATGCAACCTATTCTAAATGCATCTACCTAAATAAGTCATGCAATTCCAATTTATCCACTCATATATAAAGCTTACATGTAGTCAAATTAATTCACATTCTCAAGGAGTCATATATATATATATATATATATATATATATATATATATATATATATATATATAGCTAACCCTCAAATAATAAAGCATTTTAGCAAATGAGATGGAAAATAAAAATATTGTACAAACTTGCAAAACAATTAGTAAATTAAGCACAGATATATGTTGATGAGTTATTGAACCCTCACTGGAATTTGTGTTTACCCTCTAGTCACTCAGTGTTTATTGGGTTCATTCACTCTATTTTTCTTTTTATTCTTACTTCCTATAACTTTGTTCTTCATCTAACCAATCAACAATTACAGAGTACAGTCATACCAAAAGTCATGAGGTCTTTAACTAAGGTTGTAATGAGGCCAAGGTAAAGGTAAGGATATATGTATAAGGCTAAGTGAGCTAATAAGTGAATCCTTAATTAGACTAAGATCTTACCTAACATACATATTTAGTAGAACAAAACTTTCTTTACCAATTTTCCCATATTATCCCACTTGTTGTTACATGCTCATGTTTCAATTTTATTTTTATCCCATGTGCATTGCTTTTATTTTGCATTGGGGAATTCTTTTGTATCCCCTTTTATTAAATGCTGAAAAATAACTTTTTTTTTAATACACATGGTAATTGAATCACTTTGATTTCTCATGAGCATGCTTCCCAAATTTTATTTTATTTCTTTTAACTTTTCTACCTTTTGTGTTCTATCATCGATGTTCCCAATAGGTTTCCCACATTTTAATCTATTCATAATTTTCTATCTTAAGCTAACCAAGGATTCAACTTGGGATTTTATTTTGTTTTTCTGCTTAAGGCTAGTAGTGTGGCTAAATAGAATAAAAGGGATTTTAAAGGCTCAAGGGGGCTAACAAGGGTGATGTGAAAGGTAGGTTATTTTGGGGTAAGTGAGCTAAAATCAAATGATGGCCTCAATCATTCTTTTGGTATGTATCTATATTCTATAATTGTATCTATATTCTTTCTACCTTTTGTTACATGCAACCAAACAATTAAGCTCAATACTCACAGGCTGTGTGTTCTCTAACTCAAGCATCATATATCATTCATATATGTTATGCAGGTTTAGTTAAAAATTCCCATTATTCTCATAAAAGAATTATTTAGGGTAGCCTTTAAAGTTTTAATGTTCCTCCTTGATGAAATGTTATCAACTTAACTATATGATGTAATGCTATATATACAAGGTTTATGGATTTAAATTTGTTATGTTCAATTTCCTAGCTTACTTCTTTTTATATTTTTCAATTTAAACTATGCTATCTTATGCTAAAAAGGGTAAACTATACTAATTAATCTACTAATAAGTCAGAATTGAAAACTAAACTAGATAACTAAAAATATGAACTAAAAATGCAAAATGCAGAAATAGAGTAAAAATACACAAAAGTAACAATGTATAAGTACTCAGAAAATAACAGTAAAAAGAAAAATACAGAAAAATATCCAAAATAAAAGAAAAAAAGAGATGTAGTGGTTCACCAAAATAAAACGCCAAAGATGGCGACCTCCCCACACTTAAAGTGAAGCATCGTCCCCGATGCTCAGTCAAGCCAGGTGTGAAGGGGTGTGATCACTGGTAGGGATGGCAGCTGGAGGCTCTGTGGTGGTGGTGGGCTGAGTGTCTGGCTGCTGTAGAGGCGGTGCTGACTGGATCGGGATGTCCAGATCTGCAGCCTCGATCTGATGTGTAACCTCCTGATGTGGTGCAGCCTGCTCTGTGTCTACCTGCTGATGGGTCTCCTCTTGGAAATGAGTCTCCTCCTCGGGCTCATCCTCCTCCTCCTCGGACAGCTCAGATAGTGTATCGGGCTCGGAGGGGATGTCACCACCCTGTCGGATCATCAGCTTCAGATGCGAATAGCGTCGCTGGCTGTGACGCTCCAATCTCTCATACCGGCGCCGGTTATGGTGCTCCATCTGATCAAGCTGTCGGAATAGGCGGTGCACGAGGTGGTATACGGGCTCAGAGGCAGGTGGAGGTGCAGTGGTGGCAGCAGGGGCAGCCGTGGATGAAGAGGGTCCAGCAGAGGATGGGGCTGTCTCATCAGTAGCAGGGAAGGGTGGTGGTCTGGAGCCCAAAGCTAGGAAGTTCCTACTGTGAGGAATAATCTTCCTGTAGTCCGCCGCTGGTGGTCTCTCATCGGCATCCTCCCATGGCACGTCAGCTCGATGGCCTAGCTGTGTAACCAGATACGGGAAAGGGAGGGTTCCTCGGACGTGGACCCTGGCCATATAATGCCGGATAAAGCGTGGTAGATAAAGGTCCTTACCCTCCAGCACACACCATAGGAGGGTGATCATAGCAGCTGGGATCTCTGTCTCATGAGTACTCGGCATGACATAATTGCTCAAGATCTGGTGCCATAACCGAGCCTCATCATTTAAGTACGCCCTCTTGATTCCTCTAGGCATGGTGGTGTCTTGACCCATCTCCCAAGGAACAGTCGGGTCGAGAGCTATCCGTGCCTTTACAGCATCCCAATCAAACTACATCAGGCGCATGTCCTCCTCAGCCTTTGAATAACCATCAGGCTGATCGGACTTGGCGGGGAGCTGGAGAATGTCCTCTATGGCCTCCTCAGTGACCAGAATCTGCTTTCCTCTCAGGTTCACTGCATCTAGGGTGGTGATGTAGTAGTTGCAGTAGAATTCCCGGACCCAAGATGCATTGACCTCTGTCAGTGTTCTCTCCAGAAAGAACCAGCCTCTCTGCTTGATTTGCTCAGTGGTGTACTGCTGGAGTGCTTCTGGAATCCTCAGAGTTCTCTCCAAGTATAGATTCCTGGAGTTTGCAAATGCCATATAATTCAGCTCACAGTACCAGTTTGCAAATTTTATTGAATCATTTGCAGGGAGCAGCTGGTCAGCTTTTTCCTGCTGTGTAAAGTTCTTCTCCCGCCATGAGGAATCATGCATGAGGGCAATGATGGACTAGGAGAAATCTCCTCTCTTGCACTTGCCAATAGCCTTGCCTTTTCCTTTCCTTTGTGAGGCAGACATCCTGAAAAATGGGAAACCAGGATATGGATAAAATAGGAAAGCAAATAGGCAATTAAACAAAGAAAACTCAAAGCGGCAAAGGAGAATTAGAATGAAGTAAATGAGTCAAGTAAATGTGCATGAAGGATTGTTTAGTAGTTTAAAATTTGGAAAGGAAGAATTCACAATCCAAAATGTATCAGAATTCAAGTTAAATAGAAAAATTGTCATTATGCCATGGATAGAAAGTTAGAGGAAAGTGAAAAAAAATCAGAAAAGAGATTTTGAAAAGGTTAGTAATGTTAGAATTTTAAAAAGAAGTTATTAAATTAAAATTAGTGTGTCAGTAAAATGTGGGTTAAGGTAAGTGGCATAAAGAAAATATTCCATATAACAAGAATTCACAATTATGACTAGAATTAACTCACAACCGAACAAGGAAAACAGGGTGATGTTGATTCTAATATATATAAAGAAAGCAAGAACTGGAATCAGAATATCACAAATGCAGTTTATAAACTAGGAAATCAAAGAGGATAAGAAAGTCTGCCTTCGCATTCATGAAATGGTTTGGTTAAAGCAGAGGACAACAGAGTTCATATTGTCAAACCAAAACATGAATGAAAACAATTTACAAAAAATTTGGGCAGCATTCCGGCTAAAATTGGATTGTCCCGGAAAATAAAGAGCAAACAAGGCAGTTCATATGAATAAAAAAACTTGCTGCAGTTACCTATAATTAATAGAAACATGAAAATTCAGAGTAACAAGCAGCAAATGCAGGAAATCACCGCATATGAACAAGGTCACTAGAATAGTAGAATCGCAGTTTTGATAAAACAGAAACATGAACAGTGCAAGTAAACAGACCTAAATCCACTAACCACAGCCTAATCTACCTAACAACCTAAAATTCACTACAACATGCATTTCTAGCTATCCTAAACATGAACATAAACAGGAAAAAGAAGAAAAACTACGAACGGAAAAAAAAGGGCTTGCGTGCTGCGGAACCTGGAAAGCGTAAGAAGTAGAACGGGGCAGAAAAGCGGCAGGGTGGTGACGGCGGCGGCGTCTGGCGCAGTGGCGGGCACGGCGGCGCGGTGGCTGCAGCGTGGCAGTTTGGTCAGGGGAAAGGGAGGGGTAATGGGTGGAATAGGGGAGGGGGTAGGATAGGGGAGAGGGGGGTGGCGCGGCTGGGATGGCCGGCGGTGGTGGGTGGTGGTCCGCGGAGGGCACTGGCGGAGAGGGGGGAAGAGAGGAAGAAAGAAGAAGAAAGAAGGGGAGGGAGGAAGGGGGGCAGGTGGCAGCGGCGTCTGGACGGCAGCGGCGTCTAGGTGGTGGTCAGGGTGGCGGCAATAGTGGCTGGGTGGTGGTTGAGAGAAGAAGAGGAAGAGAGGGAGAAGAGGGTTGGGGGGGCTGCGCGACTGATAGGGTTCGCGTGGCTGGGGGATTTTATTTTCAAATCCACGCGATCGCGTGGGGGACGCGGTCGCGTGGTGGGGGTGAAAATGGGAGTGATGCGATCGCGTGGGGCACGCGATCGCATGAGAGGGGTGGAAGAGGGGATGACGTGATCGCGTGGGTCGCGCGATCGCGTCGCTGGAAATTGTGCTAAATGCACGACTCCAGCACCGTTTCAGCGCATCTCTCTGTCTCGTCCTAGGGTGTTGTGCAATCCATGCGACGCGATCGCGTCGCTCACGCAGTCGCGTGGGATTGGTTTTGTGCAAGTGACGCGATCGCATGGGGCATGCGATCGCGTGAGCAAATTTGTGCAAAACACACAAGGGCCGCACGATTCCAGCCTAACTCTCTGGACGTTGGATTTTTTACGCCGATCTCCAAGGCACGCGGCCGCGTGGATGACGCGGTCACGTGGATAGTGTATTCGCTGTATGACGCGATCGCATGGGGCATGCAGTCGCGTCGTGCTTCCCTTTTTTTTTTATGTGTATGATAGATGCAGAATGCAATGATTAACATGAATGCTATGCATGATTCCAGGTTCAATGAAGTAAAATGAAAAGGAAATAAAAATGAAAGCAATTAACAAGAAATAAATTGAAAAAGAAGTGACCATACCATGGTGGGTTGTCTCCCACCTAGCACTTTTAGTTTAAGTCCTTAAGTTGGACATTGTAAGAGCTTCCTGCTATGGCGGCTTATGTTTAAATTCGTCCAAAAATCTCCACCAGTGCTTGGAATGCCAATAGCCTCCGGGGTCCCATACTAGGCATGTAAAGCTTCTGAGCAGCTTCAGACAAATTTTCAGACTCCTGGGGTGACGAATGGCAGAATAAACTCTAGGATCCCAAGCCTTGCTTTTAAATCCGCCTCCGTCTTGATCTATATGTTTTCATCCGAGCGGTTTAAAAAGTAGAATCTCACCATGGTGACCAAACGTTCTCCGTGATCCATGCAATGGATCATGATACCAATCCGTGTACTTCGAGGTGAAGCGTGGAACCTTATTCAACCTTGTGCACCAACTCTGAGTACGAGCCATTTCCCTCTTACTCTTAAAGCCGCAAAGAGCTCTAAGCTGGCCATCTGTTTCATGTAAACCATATTCAAGTGAATAAGTAAAGTTAAAGGTTAAGGATTGTACCCACTTGAAGCTTGTATTAGGTGGTAATGGCCTTGGGATAGGTGTTTCTGGTGGTTCTGTAAGTTCTACTCCCTTGTGCTCTTCTGTGAATTCCTCCACTTCCTTGCAAGGTTCTATAATTGTATCTGTGTCCTGGTCAAAGTCTTCTATATCTTCCTCATCACTTGAGTCATAGATTGGAGGTTGAGAGAAATCTACCTCCGCATCATCTTCATATTCACTTGGGGAAGATTCTTCGATCTCAGAGAATTCACTTGCGGATGCAAGTTCATTACTAAGAGAATTTGACTTGTGACTATCATCATCAAGGGAATTTATGTCCTGGGTTGTTCCGTCTGATTCTTCATAAACAACTTGCCTTGGAGGTTGTACAATATCCTCCTTAGCATCAACTGTAGCGTCCTTGACGGAGTTCTCCTCAGTTCTGGATTCCCATGGAGGTTCAGCATCTCCTAGATCTTCAACCAACTCTTCTTCTTGAACAATGACAGCTTCTTCTACCTGTTCTATTACGAATTCATTCTCTGTCTTGTCCACTGGAGTTTCTGGTATCTCCTTCATGCTACGCTCTTCGTTAGACTGTTCACATGGGCTGTGGCTGATCCTTGTGTATTTGAGCGCCTAGAAACCCATTGAATTATTGTTTGCTCCGGTTGTCGAATGGTTGTTTGAAGTTTATTTACTGTTTCCTTTAGGCAAACCTCTGCTTCTCGGGTTGCCGGACTTGGGCATGACACATAGAGAAGTGGTGGTGGTTGGGAGTGATTGGATTGGTACTGGGGTAAGGAAGGATCATATGGTGGCGAATGGTGAAGAGAAGCTTGTGAGTGTGGTGGTTCGAGGTCATGTTGAAAGGATGGTTTATATGCACGGGGTGGGGCTTGTTGGTAGTTACAAGGTTGTCCACCATATCTTTCAGCTGGGTATACATTGTAGAATGGTCTTTGTCCAGGATATCTTGGAGGGTGTTGCTGCCTAAAGGGTTGATTAGATCCTCTTGGCTCCATCCATCCTTGATTGGTTTGACCTTGATGCACATTCCTGCTGTAACATCTATTTCCTTCAACAAAGTTAGAACCAAACTCAAAGTGAGAGGGGTGAGAGTTCATGGTAGCAAATAAAGATGAAAAGGAAAAACAAAAATAAATAAACAAGCAAAAGAAAAATATTTACAATAACCAATAATAAGGCACACGTTAGCAGTTCCCCGGCAACGGCGCCATTTTGACGTTAGGATTTTTGCCAGTAAAGAAGTTCATAAAAACAGTCGCATTGTAGATATAGTCTCTAAACCAACAAAAATCCCTTCGTACAAACGTTTTGGTTGTCACAAGTAACAAACCCCTTAAAAATTATTAACCGAGTATTCAAACCTCGGGTCGTCTTCTCAAGGAACTGCAGGGAAGTATGTTCTTATTATTGGTTATGGAGGTTGTAAAATCGGGGTTGAGAGTGAAGAGTAGATATGACAAATAATTTAAATGGCAATTAAAATAAATAAATACTGTAAAGCAATCTTTTGGCAAGGTAAGAGAAATTGGAAGTCTAACTTAGTTATCTCTCTCAACAATAATGAAAGTTGAATCTAAATTCCACTTAGTTAACCTTTACTAAATTAAAGGAAAGTCAAGAGACTAATTAGTTTGACCTTCGAATCCTATTTCTTTCCTAAGAAAAAGTTGGGATTATTGAAGTTCAGTTCAATTAGCAAGATAATGATTATCAATTATGCTGAGTTTAATAATGTTGAGTTACTGATTTCTTAACCAAGACCAAAAGGGAAAAAGTAAAATTGTTGGAATAAAAATGTCCTAAGATGGAAAGCAATGGTAACACAAATTAAGGAGAAAGCAATCAATAACTGAAATACCTCAAATAATCATTAATTCAAATCATAACATGGAAAGGGTTCATAAGTCAAGTTGGCAACATTTATAGGTACAAATAAAAGCATTAAAGTAAATATTAAACCTGGATCGAGAGTCACTCTTACAAACTAAGAGAAGTCCTAAATCCTAATCCTAATCCTAAGAGAGAGAGGAGAGAACCTCTCTCAAACTAAATCTAAATCATGGAAAGTGAAAATTGGCGAGCTCCCTCTGAATGGATGCGTTTCCTCACTTTGTAACCTCTGGTCTATGCCTTCTGGACTTGGATTTGGGCCAAAAAGGGCTTCAGAATTCGCTATGAGCGTTTTCTGCAATTTTTGGTGCGTGGCCTCTGTCACGCGTCCGCGTAGGTCACGCGATCGCGTCATTCGGAGCATTTCCTTGCCACGCGGTTGCGTCAGGCATGCGACCGCATCATGTGTGTTCTGCTTAAGGCGCGCGGTCGCGTCAGTCATGCGGCCGCGTCGCTGCTGATTCGCGCTTGGCACGCGATCGCTTCATCCATGCGATCGCGTGGATGCCAGTTTCTTCAAAAGCTCCGTTTTGTGCTTTCCTTCCATTATTGTATGTTTCCTTTCCATCCTTTAAGTCATTCCTACCTTAGAAGATCTGAAACTACTCAACACACTAATCACGGCATCGAATGGAAATAAAGGTAATTAAGATAATTAATATTAAAGCATAGGAAACATGTTTTTCACATACATCACATAATAAGGAAGGGAAAGTAAAACCATGCAATTAATATGAATAAGTGGGTGATGGATTGAATAAATCACTCAAATTAAGCACAAAATATATCATAAAATATGGGTTTATCATGTGCCTAGAGAAGAAGCACAGAAGATCTTATGGCATTGCCATGGGTCACAATATGGAGGCCATTTCGGAGGTGAGCGAACAACCACCAAGGTCCTCCAATGTGGCTTCTACTGGCCTACCCTCTATAGAGACTCCCGAGAGTTTGTACGTAACTGTGACAGTTGCCAGAGAGCTGGTAATCTGCCTCATAGTTACGCCATGCCTCAGCAAGGGATCTTAGAAATTTAGTTGTTTGATGTATGGGGTATTGACTTCATGGGGCCTTTCCCACCATCATACTCAAACACTTATATTCTGGTGGCAGTCGACTATGTATCTAAATGGGTAGAGGCCATTGCCACACCCACTAATGATACTAAGACAGTGCTGAAGTTCCTCCAGAGACAGATCCTCAGCAGGTTTGGTGTCCCTAGAGCACTAAGCAATGATGAGGGCACTCACTTCTGCAACAAACAGCTTTACTCTGCTATGGTCCGGTATGGAATCAGCCACAAGGTGGCAACTCCATATCATCCACAGACAAATGGGCAAGCTGAAGTCTCTAATAGAGAACTAAAAAGAATTCTGGAACGGACTGTAAGCCCACAGAACAGCATTCATGACTCCTATAGGAACCTTTCCATACCAGCTTCTGTATGGTAAGGTCTGTCATCTGCCCGTGGAATTGGAGCATAAGGCCAACTGGGCAACCAGATTCTAAACTTTAATGCCAAATTAGCTGGAGAAAAAAGATTGCTCCAGCTGAATGAGCTAGAGGAATTCAGACTCACTGCTTTCAAAAATGCCAAGCTTTAGAAAGAGAAAGCAAAAAGGTGGCATGAAAGAAAGCTGTCATCTAGAGTCTTTGAACTAGGACAGAAGGTTCTGCTATTTAACTCTAGGCTCAGGCTATTCCCCAGGAAACTAAAATTCCAGTGGAGGGGACCATATGTGATTACAAGTGTGTCACCATATGGCTATGTGGAGCTTCAAGACATTGATTCTAATAAGAAGTTCATTGTTAATGGACAGAGAGTCAAGCATTATCTTGAAGGCAATGTTAAGCAAGAATGCTCAAAGCTGAGACTAGATTAAAAGCTCAGTAAGGTCCAGCTAAAGACAATAAAGAAGCGCTTATTGGGAGGTAACCCAATTTTTACTTATCTATGTTAATTTTTTGTTTTCCATTTTTATTTTATGTTTTCTTTAGGATGATGATCATGTGGAGTCACAAAAATCAAAGAAAAATAAAAAACAGCATTAAAAATAGCTCACCCTGGAGGAAGAGCTTACTGGTGTCTAAACGCCAGTAAGAAGCATCAGACTGGCTTTTAACGCCAGAAAGAAGCATCAAGCTAGTGTTAAACGCCAGAAACAAGCTACAGTCTGGCGTTTAACGCCAGAAACAAGCAGCAGTCTGGCGTTAAACGCCAGGATTGCACTCTAAGGGCGTTTTGCATGCCTCAATGGAGCAGGGATGCTAAGTCCTTGACCCCTCAGGATCTGTGGACCCCACAGGATCCCCACCTACCCCACCCTCTTCTCCATACTCTCTTCACCACTTACATCCATAAACCCCTCATACATACTATCACCTCCTTTCTTTCTTCTTTTGCTCGAGGACGAGCAAACATTTTAAGTTTGGTGTGGAAAAAACATTGTTTTTTTTGTTTTCCATAACCACTAATGCCTCAAGGGATGCACTTTCCTCCACAAAACTATTGGGAGCAGATTAACACCTCCCTAGGAGAATTAAGTTCCAACATGGGACAACTAAAGGTGGAGCACCAAGAGCATTCCATCCTCCTCCATGAAATTAGAGAAGATCAAAGAGCTATGAGGGAGGAGCAACAAAGGCAAGAAAGAGACATAGAGGAGCTCAAGAGCACTATTGGTTCTTCAAAAGGAAGAAGACGCCACCCTCACTAAGGTGGACCCGTTCCTTAATCTCCTTGTCTATTTATTTTTTTTGTTTTCATTCTCTATGCTTTATTTATGTTTGTGTCTTCATTACATGATCATTAGTATCTAGTGTCCATATCTTAAAGCTATGAATGTCCTATGAATCCATCACCTTTCTTAAATGAAAAATGTTTTAATTACAAAAGAACAAGAAGTACATGATTTCGAATTCATCCTTGAAACTAGTTTAATTATTTTGATGTGGTGACAATACTTTTTGTTTTCTGAATGAATGCTTGAACAGTGCATATGTTTTTTGAATTTGTTGTTTATGAATGTTAAAATTGTTGGCTCTTGAAAGAATTATGAAAAGGAGAAATGTTTTTGATAATCTGAAAAATCATAAAATTGATACTTGAAGCAAGAAAAAGCAGTGAATACAAAAGCTTGCGGAAAAAAAAAATAAAATGGCAAAAAAAAAAGGAAAAGAAAAAGCAAGTAGAAATAGCCAAAAGCTCTTTAAACCAAAAGGCAAGAGCAAAAATCCAATATCCCTTAAAACCAAAAGGCAAGGGTAATAAAAAGGATCCAAGGCTTTGAGCATCAGTGGATAGGAGGGCCCAAAAGGAATAAAATCCTGGCCTAAGCGGCTAAACCAAGCTGTCCCTAACCATGTGCTTGTGGCGTGAAGGTGTCAAGTGAAAACTTGAGACTGAAT
Source organism: Arachis ipaensis (assembly GCF_059453495.1). Taxonomy (NCBI): domain Eukaryota; kingdom Viridiplantae; phylum Streptophyta; class Magnoliopsida; order Fabales; family Fabaceae; genus Arachis; species Arachis ipaensis. Next base: position 97,428,955 of record NC_142442.1, on the reverse strand, counting down.
GGTTAAATTCGAGGTCCAAAGTAAAAATAAGAGTGTGCTTAAGAACCCTGGACACCTCTAATTGGGGCTAGCAAAATTGAGTCACAATCTGAAAAGGTTCACCCAATTATGTGTCTGTGGCATTTATGTATCCGGTGGTAATACTGAAAAACAAAGTGTTTAGGGCCACGGCCAAGACTCATAAAGTAGCTGTGTTCAAGAATCAACATACTGAACTAGGAGAATCAATAACACTATCTGAATTCTGAGTTCCTATAGATGCCAATCATTCTGAACTTCAAGGGATAAAGTGAGATGCCAAAACTGTTCAGAGGCAAAAATCTACTAGTCCCACTCATCTAATTGGAGCTAAGTTTCATTGATATTTTGGAATTTATAGTATATTCTCTTCTTTTTATCCTATTTGATTTTCAGTTGCTTGGGGACAAGCAACAATTTAATTTTGGTGTTGTGATGAGCGGATAATTTATACGCTTTTTGGCATTGTTTTTAGGTAGTCTTTAGTATGATTTAGTTAGTCTTTACTATATTTTTATTAGTTTTCAAGAAAAATTCACATTTCTGGACTTTACTATGAGTTTTTGTATTTTTCTGTGATTTCAGGTATTTTCTGGCTGAAATTGAGGGACCTGAGCAAATTCTGATTCAAAGGCTGAAAAAGGACTGCAGATGCTGTTGGATTCTGACCTCCCTGCACTCGAAATGGATTTTCTAGAGCTACAGGAGTCCAAATGGTGCGCTCTCAATTGCGTTGGAAAGTAGACATCCAGGGCTTTCCATCAATATTTAATAGTCCATACTTTGCCCGAGTTTAGATGACGAAAACTGGCATTCAACGCCAGTTCTCTGCCCTATTCTGGCGTTAAACGCCAGAAACATGTTACAACTTGGAGTTAAACGCCCAAAACAGGTTACAACCTGGCGTTTAACTCTAGAAATAGCCTAGGCACGTGTAAAGCTCAATTCTCAGCCCCAGCACACACCAAGTGGGCCCCGGAAGTTAATTTATGCACTATCTATCATAGTTTACTCATTTTCTGTAAACCTAGGTTACTAGTTTAGTATTTAAACAACTTTTAGAGATTTATTTTGTACCTCATGACACTTTCACGTTTTACATTGTATCTCTACGGCATGAGTCTCTAAACTCCATGATTGGGGATGAGGAGCTCTGCTGTGTCTCGATGAATTAATATAATTACTTCTGTTTTCTATTCAATCACGCCTGTTTCTGCTCTAAGATACTCGCTTGTACTTAAACATGATGAATGGGATGATCCGTGACACTCATCATCATTCTTAACCTATGAACGCGTGCCTGACAACCACTTCCATTCTACCTTAGATTGAGTGTGTATCTCTTAGCCTCTTGGTTCATGATTAGAGTCTTCGTGGTATAGGCTAGAATTATTGGCGGCCATTCCTGAGATCCGGAAAGTCTAAACCTTGTCTGTGGTATTCTGAGTAGGATCTGGGAAGGGATGACTATGACAAGCTTCAAACTCACGAGTGTTGGGCGTAGTGACAGACGCAAAAGAATCACCGGATTCTATTCCAACATGAGTGAGAATCGACAGATGATTAGCAGTACGGTGACAGCGCATTTGGATCATTTTCACTGAGAGGATGGATGGTAGCCATTGACAACGGTGATCCACCAACATACAGCTTGCCATGGAAGGAGACATGCGTGCGGGAAGAAGAAGACAGTAGGAAAGCAGGGATTCAGAAGACAAAGCATCTCCAAAACCTCAATCTGTTCCTCATTACTGCATAACAAGTAACCTTTATTTCATGTTATTTAGTTTTATAAACAAAAGTAATTTTTATTATTAATCTCCTGACTAAGAATTACAAAATAGCCATAGCTTGCTTCAAGCCGACAATCTCCGTGGGATCGACCCTTACTCACGTAAGGTATTACTTGGATGACCCAGTGCACTTGCTGGTTAGTGGTACGAGTTGTGAAAAGTGTGATTTACAATTTGTGCACCAAAGTCTCTACCATTGTTTGCAATACTAAGGAAAGGGCATGATTTCCAATGAATTCAAGAATGCGAACATGCTTTTTAAATGTTCAAAGAGTTGTTAAGTGAACCTCCCATATTGACACGACCTAAAGAAGGATAACAGCTCGTGTTATTTCTAGTTGTCATTGACAAGGTTGTCAACTCAGCTCTTATCTAAGAAAGCAAAGAAGGGTAGAAGCCTATCTATTTCACCAATAAACCACTGCAACGAGTAGAAGCAAACTATCAAAGTTTAGAAAAATGCGCATATGCCCTTGTTTTATCCTCTAGAAGATTGTGACCTTATTTGCAAGCACACACCATCAAAAACTGAAAAACCAACCAATGAAGCATATCCTACAAAAAATGGATATTGCCAGGTTCATGCTACAGTGGGCTCTGAAGCTGTCTGAGTTTGACTTGAAGTTCGAAGCTCAAACTATAAGAATCAGAATTTAATTAACCATTTAATTAAAAATAAAATAAAAATAGAATTCAGATGTCCAAAGTAGGTTGAAAATGATAAGAAATATTAAAATAGTAAATTTAATGAAGAAAATAAAATTTAGCATAAAAATTTGATTTATCGTGTAAAAGCATGTATCGGCTCTAATTGGGCCAGCACTGTAAGCGAGAAAACAAACTAAATTATGAGTGAATAAATTTAGAAAATTGAATTTATTATTTTAGAAAGAGAAAAATAATTTAGAATTTAAAACCAGACACTAATACTAAAGGTTTTGGCCTGAAATTGGGCCAAAACGGACCTAAAATGTTAACGAGTTGGACCGAGTCCAAGTTAGGCCTAAGGCCCAACATATATAAGCCTAATTAGAATCTATTCAGCCTCATTATGCTGAAAAGAGTTAGTGAAAGGTGCTGATGAGAAGAGAGGAGAGGAGGGTTTTGGTTAGAATTCATTCTCCTCCTTCATTTGCTCATAACTTGAGCTACGGTGCTCTGATTCACGTGCCATTTATGGGCACGCGCTGCTCTTGTCGAGCTCATCATTTCTAGCCAAACAAAGTAGGTAATAACTCAGAACTCGTGCTCCAATTCTCTATCCTATGCATTTTTGGTTTTGTTTTTGAGTGAGTTTCATGATTTTAGTTGTCTAGGTGCCAACCAATAGTGGAAAATTATTGGGTTTCATCCCAATTTTCAGTGGGTAAAGTAAGATTCCTCTTAACCCTTGTGATTTAGTGAAAATATGAACCCTAGTTGCTTATTATGATGAATTAAATGTGTATAGCTTGAGCATTGGTCTTTGTTGGAGTCATTTTGGCTATTTGGAGCATTGTGTGTTACTTTTGTGGATTGATTGCGCTTGGAAGCTCATTGGAATCCAATTTTGGGTGTTTTGTGCATTTTGGGGAATCGGCCAAAGTATGGTTTCGAATTTTTTTATGTAATATGAAATGATTCGTGAAACTTAGGCTAGTGGACCATAGAATAGGATTGAATTGAACATATGGTTGCTTGAATTGTGTTGTGGTATATGTATGTTGATGGAGATTGAATAAGTTATATGTGTTGAGAATATGATCGTGGTGGATTCTAATAAGATGATGGTTGATGAATTATGATGTTGTCGTTGATGATTGATATTCGTTATTAATTTTGAGGTTGAATGATGACATTTATGAGGATTGGTAGTGATAAATTGATGATTTATAAATTTGATATTTGAGAATGGTGTAAGTGTAATGAATTTATGTTTGGGGTTGATGATTGTGAGCAAAATGATTTATAAGAAGGAATTGTAGTAAAAGTGATGATTTGGAACAAAAGGGTCTGTTTTGATATGGATTATAGTGTATTTGGATATGGCTTGGTTCAATGTTTTGGAAAACTAGAAAACCTTGTGAATTTTGTCAAAACCATGTTTTGAATGAACTCTGGCAAGGCATAACTTGGCCTTCGGGCCATCATTTTGGATAAAATTTGATTTAAATGAAAGTTGGGTATGAGGGCTATGAGACATTCGAAGAACGGCTGGAAAATGTTTTAAAACGAAAAAGTTATGCACGTTTAAAGTTCGGTATGAAAATCTAAAATTCTACAGCATTTTGAAACTTTAAGTTTTTCAATGTGTGTGTACGCGGAACAGTGCGCGCAATGCGGACGTTGGCCACTCCCAAGTGATCTCCCGTACGCGGGCACTGGCATGGATATGCGGAATAATAATTTCGTGGCATGTGTACGCGACTTGAAACACGCGATGCGAGGATTCCCCTCTGGTTGGGACTCTCACGTATGCGGGGGAGGTGCCACGTACGCGACCACCCATATTTGCAACATGCATACGCGGACAGAGGGTTTGTGTACGCGAGACCCCAGTTTTGCTGAAAACTTGTTTTTTTGCAATTTCAACCGATTCTATAGCTTTCTAAACTTCTTTAACTATTGTTTATGACCCCTAACTAGTAATTAGACTTTGAGACTATTGAGGATGAGTTACATGACTTAAAAATTAGATATCTCTGTTATGAGTTTAGAAGATGGAAACTTAGGCTTCTGAAGTACTGTGGATGGACTAGTTGGGTAAATTGGCGGAGTACTATATTGGTGATGAATTTGAGAACTTGATAGTTTGATGATGGTTTAGATGAACTTGGAACTTGCAAAGACATAAATGAACTTATGCTATTAGCAATGATCACTGAGACTGATTCTGTATTATTTGAGATGCTAAGTATTGGTAAGTCGCTATGTGCCTCGGGTAAAGGTGGTGGTGAATCCCACTTGTCAAGGATGCGGTGCTGGCGTAAGGACGGTGGTTAATCCCTCTTACGTTGAGATGTGAGGGTTGAGGTAGTATCCCATTCGCATAACGTTCTCTGCCGTAAGAGTGTGTCTAGTACTATATCCTTGGAATGAGGATACAAGTGTGCTAGGCACTATATCCTCAGAAAGATAGTGTGCTAGGTACTACATCCTTGGAACGATAGTTTGCCAGGCACTATATCCTCGGAATGTTAGTGTATAGGGAACTACATCCGAAAGGATGTGTCGGGTTGGCAACTTATAGCTAACAGATGTGATATTTATGTCAATATCCAAGAGCGGGTTTGGAATTTCACAAAATAGGATTTCTTCATTGCAAGAATAGTCTAGACCAACACTTAACCCCCAATCAAAGTTTAATTCAAAGATTGTCACAATCCAAAACAAATAATAACCGGGAGTTTTAAATTCTGGGTCGTCTCCCTCGGACTATGCAAACAAGATGTCACACTCTTCGTTGTGAGGAAAAAGGGGGTTTTCTAGCATAGGAATTGAAAATTAAAAGAACTAAGGAATAAAAGAACTAACAAAGGATCAAAAAAGGAATTAATGCAAAGTAGAAGAAGGCAAGATCAAAACTAGTGAAAATGCGATAAATGCGTAAAAGGGCCTTGACTTGGGAATGAGAACTAAGGAATTCTATCATCGTCATAACCACAACTATGGCAATTATAATGAGTTAATCTCACTTCGTCAACCCCTAACATCGAGGAGTAAGTCAAGCAAGCATAATTGGCCTTAGTTAACTTACTAATTAACTTAGTAGAAAAGCTAGCATCAATAGAAACAAGAGCCAACTAACAACCCAAGAATTACCACTAAATGTCTGACATTGTGACTCTAGTATCCTAGGAACTCATTTTCCAAGCCATGGTGTGAAAATCTACTCAAAATCTATAATTGACATTTTCACAAACACCTTGTGGGCATAAAAATAAAACATGGCAATTTGTAAGGGAAAATGAAAACTATAACCAAACTATTCACAATATCAACAATAGAAACTCAATCAAGCATATATAAATCATAAAAGACTAAATTCATAAACAAAAGATTCAAGAAATCAAAATTGGATATATTAACAAAATGACTTGAACCATAAGAAAATGTAGCGAGAGTAGTGTAATTAAAGAGGAAATTGAAGAGTACTTACAATGAGTTAAGAAAAATCCAAGATCAAAATTGAAAGTATAAAATTCTACAATGAAGCATAAATAAAACCCTAAGAGAGAATTTTCTAAACTGCACTACTGCTACTCCTAATGTGTTGTTCAAATCTCTCTAATGTCTCCTAAACGTCTCCTCAAAGTCCCCCCTTTGATATAACACTCTAAGTGGCTTTAGCAACTCTAAAAATTAGGCCAGGAAAGCCCCAAATTCCCGAGCCACGTGCTTCATTGATGAAGTCACTGGCTGGGACTTGTGCGCACGCATAGATACATGCGTACGCACACTTGCTGATTTCTCCACTTGTGCGTATACACATGAGGTTGTGCGTAAGCACACTTCAGTATGTGCTTCTCCTTTGTTTCTTCAGGAAATCTCCCTTTTTGCATGCTTTCTTCTACTTCTACCAAACCATTCTTGCCAAATTAACCTGAAATCACTTAACAAAATATACCACGGCATCGAATGGAATAAAAGTGAAATTAAAATGATCAATTTAAGCACAAAAATGCATGTTTTCATATTTAGGTCCAATCTAGAGAGAAATCACAAAAGTATGCAATTTTGGTAATTAAGTGTGGGTTTATGTGATGAAATCTATCCAATTCAAGCAAAAAATCATCATCAAATATGGACTCATCAATTTCCCCACACTTAAACAATAGCATGTCCTCATGCTAAACACAAACAAGGAGAATGATCAAGGGGTACCAACTTATTGAATGCAACTATATATATACATGCAACTATACTGAATACTTTCTATCTATACTATAGTTTCATATTGATTTGGTGAAAACAAACCAACAAATAACCAAGTAAGCATATGGACATATAGGGCTAAAAGCAAAGAAATATTGGAAATGTGATCACAATCTAATGAATTAATTCAAGTTTTCAAATTGAAGCAACTTGCAAGAATACATAATAAGAGGTGTGGAAATATAGAATTGAGCAATCGAACCCCTCACTGGATGTGTATGCAATCTCAACGCTCAGTGTCTAGAGTTTAATCACTCAAGTCTCCTCTAATAATGCTTTCAAGGATTTGCTCTTTATCTAATAATCAGTAGACATATGATGCATGAATGCAAATATCATGAGGACTTCTTAGGGTTATGATGAGGTTAAGGTTATTGTGGGATAGATATGGCGAACTGGACTAAGAGATTGAATCCGTGATTACTCTAAGTACCCAACTCAACCTATATCAATATAATAACAACATTGCAAACTAACCTTCCATCATTTTCTTTCCCACACATTCATGCACTGATTTTTTTTATTGAACTCTTATATGCATTCATTATTTATATTTTTTTTTCTTTGGGGAAACAATTGTCCACCTTTTTTTTAAACAAAATAATTGCATATGGTTTAAGAATTTACACATGAATGCACCCATTTTTAAAATTTCTCAATTAATACCCAAAATACTTTTTCTCTTTCTACCAATATTCCTCCAAAATTTTCCCACACTTAAATGGAAAACACTTCTCATCCTAAACTAATCAAGGATGCAAATTAAGGTAATTGATGGTTTTCTGCTTAAGGTTGTGATGTGTTAATGTTAAAAACAATGGGGTAAATAAGGATCAAAGGGGTTAACAATGGTAGATGCAAGGGGTATGGTCATATGGGTTAGTGAGTTTAAATTCAAAGATGGCCTCAATCATACTGAATGCATTCAAACATCAACTGTTGGAAATAAAGACTTAAGAAAAACCAAGATCACAATCATAGAAGGAGTATAGTACACCCTAAAGACAAAATTCTTGGAAATATTTGTTGTTTTTAACCAAAATTATTTCCTATGTATGTATGTATGATGTGTTGGATGCAATTTTAAAATTTACCTAGTTTTCTATCTAATTTTCAATATCCAAAAATCGTCATGAACAATTAGGACAAAATCGAACTCGACACTATATTATTCACATCATCCAATCACACTACTATATATATAATATATACCAAGTAAAATAAAAGTGCAATATATATATCAACCAAAATGAAATAAAATTAGAAATAAAACTAGAAATGCCACAAAGAGCATAATAAGAACTAAAATAAGATGGATAACAAAGTGTTTAGAAGAGAATTTTACACCCAATAAGTAGCGAATCTTACCCCACACTTTGGCGTTCCACGGTTCTCTGTGCCCAAAAATCAGGATGGGGATGACTGGCTCTATGAAGCTCCACAGTCCAGCGATGGTGGGTGCTGTTGCGGCTGGTATACAATCAAATCTCGGGTCGGCTCGGTGGTGCACGAATTGTAAATCACACTTTTCACAACTCGTACCACTAACCAGCAAGTGCACTGGGTCGTCCAAGTAATACCTTACGTGAATAAGGGTCGATCCCACGGAGATTGTTGGCTTGAAGAAAGCTATGGTTATCTTGTAACTCTTAGTCAGGATATCAATTATAATTATCAGTTGACTTGCAAATGAACAAGAGAGCATGGATTAAATAATACTTATTATGCAGTAATGGAAAATATGTTGGAGTTTTGGAGATGCTTTGTCTTCTGAATCTCTGCTTTCCACCTATCTTCTTCTTCACGCACGCAAGGTTCCTCCTATGGCAAGTTGTGTGTTGGTGGATCACCGTTGTCAATGGCTACCATCCGTCCTCTCAGTGAAAATGGTCCAGGTGCGCTGTCACCGCATGGCTAATCATCTGTCGATTCTCACTCATGCTGGAATAGGATCCATTAATCCTTTTGCGTCTATCACTACGCCCAACCCATGTGAGTTTGAAGCGCGTCACAGTCATTCAATCCCTGAATCCTACTCGGAATACCACAGACAAGGTTTAGACTTTCCGGATTCTCAAGAATGCTGCCAATGGATTCTAGCTTATACCACGAAGATTTTGATTAAGGAATCCAAGAGATACTCATTCAATCGAAGGTAGAACGGAGGTGGTTGTCAGGTACGCGTTCATAGGTTGAGAATGGTGATGAGTGTCATGGATCATCACATCCATCATATTGAAGTGCAAATGAACATCTTAGATAGAAACAAGCGTGTTTGAATAGAAAACAGAAATAATTGCATTAATTCATCGAGAGACAGCAGAGCTCCTCACCCCCAACAATGGAGTTTAGAGACTCATGCCGTCAAAGAGTACAAAGTTCAGATCGAAAAATGTCATGAGGTACAAAATATATCTCTAAAAGTTGTTTAAATACTAAACTAGTAACCTAGGTTTACAGAAAATGAGTAAACTATGATAGATAGTGCAGAAATCCACTTCTGGGGCCCACTTGGTGGGTGCTGGGGCTGAGACTTGAGCTTTACACGTGCCTAGGCTGTTTCAAGAGTTAAACGCCAGGTTGTAACCTGTTTCTGGCGTTTAACTCCAACTTGTAACCTGTTTCTGGCGTTTAATGCCAGAATAGGGCAGAGAACTGGCGTTGAACGCCCGTTTGCGTCATCTAAACTCGGGCAAAGTATGAACTATTATATATTGCTGGAAAGCCCTAGATGTCTACTTTCCAAAGCAATGTAGAGCGCGCCATTTGGACTCCTATAGCTACAGAAAATCCACTTTGAGTGCAGCGAGGTCAGAATCCAACAGCATCTGCAGTCCTTTTTCAGCCTCTGAATCAGATTTTTGCTCAGGTCCCTCAATTTCAGCCAGAAAATACCTGAAATTATAGAAAAACACACAAACTCATAGTAAAGTCCAGAAATGTGATTTTTATTTAAAAACTAATAAAAATATACTAAAAACTAATCAAATTATACTAAAAACTATGTAAAAACAATGCCAAAAAGCGTATAAATTATCCGCTCATCACAACACCAAACTTAAATTGTTGCTTGTCCCCAAGCAACTGAAAATCAAATAGGATAAAAATAAGAGAATATACTATAAATTCCAAAATATCAATGAAACTTAGCTCCAATCAGATGAGCGGGATTAGTAGCTTTTTGCCTCTTGAATAGTTTTGGCATCTCACTTTATCCATTGAAGTTCCATATGATTGGCATCTATAGGAACTTAGATTTTAGATAGTGTTATTGATTCTCCTAGTTCAGTATGTTGATTCTTGAATACAGCTACTTTATGAGTCTTGGCCGTGGCCCTAAGCACTCTGCTTTCCAGTATTACCACCGGATACATACATGCCACAGACACATAACTGGGTGAACCTTTTCAAATTGTGACTCAGCTTTGCTAAAGTCCCCAATTAGAGGTGTCCAGGGTTCTTAAGCACACTCTTTTTTTTTGCTTTGGATCTTGACTTTAACCGCTCAGTCTCAAGTTTTCACTTAACACCTTCACGCCACAAGCACATGGTTAGGGACAGCTTGGTTTAGCCGCTTAGGCCAGGATTTTATTCCTTTAGGCCCTCCTATCCACTAATGCTCAAAGCCTTGGATCCTTTTTACCCTTGCCTTTTGGTTTTAAGGGCTATTGGCTTTTTGCTCTTGCCTTTTGGTTTAAAGAGCTTTTGGCTTTTTCTGCTTACTTTTTCTTTTTCTTTCTCTTATTTTTTTCGCCATTTTTCTTTTTTTTTCACAAGCTTTAATATTCACTGCTTTTTCTTGCTTCAAGAATCAATTTTATGATTTTTCAGATTATCAATAGCATTTCTCCTTTTCATCATTCTTTCAAGAGCCAACATATTTAACATTCATAAACAACAGTATCAAAAAACATATGCACTGTTCAAGCATTCATTCAGAAAACAAAAAGTATTGTCACCACATCAAAATAATTAAACTAATTTCAAGGATGAATTCGAAACCATGTACTTCTTGTTCTTTTGTAATTAAAACATTTTTCATTTAAGAAAGGTGATGGATTCATAGGACATTCATATCTTTAAGACATGGATACTTAAATACTAATGATCATATAGTAAAGATACAAACATAAATAAAATATAAGGCTCAAAAACCAAAAAACAGGAAAATAAGAACAAGGAGATTAAGGAATGATTCCAACTTAGTGAGGGTGGTGTCTTCTTCCTCTTTAAGAACTAATGGTGTTTTTGAGTTCCTCTATGTCTCTTCCTTGCCTTTGTTTCTCTTCCCTCATAGCTCTTTGATCTGCAGTCAATTGCTCTACCACTGAATTATGGATCCTTGAGATGAATCTCTCCATCTCCCATGACTCGGAGGTGGAAGCTTTTGCCTTCCCTTTCCTCCTTCTAGAGGTTTCTCCGGCCTTAGGTGCCATAAATGGTTATGGAAAAACAAAAAGCAATGCTTTTACCACACCAAACTTAAAAGGTTTGCTCGTCCTCGAGCAAAAGAAGAAAGAAGTGGAGAAGATGGAGGAGATGGAAGTGTGTGAATGGGTGGGTTTAGGAGGGAAATGGTTTGAATTTGAATGGTGAGGTAGGTGGGGATCCTGTGGGGTCCACAGATCCAGAGGGGTCAAGGACTTAGCATCCCTGCTCCATTTAGGCGTGCAAAACGCCCTTAGAATGCATGTCTGGCATTAAACGCCAGCTTGCTGCTTATTTCTGGCGTTTAACGCCAATTCCATGCTCTGTTCTGGCGTTAAACGCCAGTCTGGTGCTTGTTTCTGGCATTTAACGCTAGCTTGATGCTTCTTTCTGGCGTTAAATGCCAGCTTGTTGCCTCTTACTGGCGTTTAAACGCCAGTAAGCTCTTCCTCCAGGGTGAGCTATTTTTAATGCTATTTTTTATTCTGTTTTTGATTTTCCAGTAGTTTTTGTGACTTCACATGATCATCAACCTACAGAAAACATAAAATAGCAATGGAAACTAAATAGATATAGTTAAATAACATTGGGTTGCCTCCCAATAAGCGCTTCTTTATTGTCTTTAGCTGGACCTTGCTGAGCTTTTAATCTAGCCTCAGCCTTGAGCACTCTTGCTCAATATTTCCTTCAAGATACTGCTTGATTCTCTGTCTATTAACAATGAACTTATTAGAATCAATGTCTTGAAGCTCCATATAGCCATATGGTGACACACTTATAATCACATATGGTCCCTTCTACCGGGATTTCAGTTTCCCGGGGAAAAGCTTGAGCCTAGAGTTAAATAGCAGAACCTTCTGTTTTGGTTCAGAAACTCTAGATGACAGCTTTCTGTCATGCCACCTTTTTGCTTTCTCTTTGTAAAGCTTGGCATTTTTGAAAGCAGTGAGTCTGAATTCCTCTAGCTCAATCAGCTGGAGCAATCTTTTTTCTCCAGCTAATTTGGCATCAAAGTTTAGGAATCTGGTTGCCCAGTAGGCCTTATGCTGCAGTTCCACGGGCAGATGACAGACCTTACCATACACGAGCTGGTATGGAGAGGTCCCTATAAGAGTCTTGAATGCTGTTCTGTAAGCCCACAGAGCATCATCCAAGCTTCTCGCCCAATCCTTTCTATGAGTACTTACAGTCCGTTCCAGGATTCTTTTTAGTTCTCTATTAGAGACTTCAGCTTGCCCATTTGTCTGTGGATGATATGGATTTGCCACCTTGTGGCTAATTCCATATTGGACCATAGTAGAGTAAAGCTGTTTGTTGCAGAAGTGAGTGCCCCCATCACTAATTAGTGCTCTAGGGACACCAAACCTGCTGAAGATATGTTTCTGGAGGAACTTCAGCACTGTCTTAGTATCATTAGTGGGTGTGGCAATGGCCTCTACCCATTTGGATACATAGTCAACTGCAACCAGAATATAAGTGTTTGAGTATGATGGTGGGAAAGGCCCCATGAAGTCAATACCCCATACATCAAACAACTCAATCTCCAAGATTCCTTATTGAGGCATGGCGTAACCATGAGGCAGATTACCAGCTCTCTGGCAACTGTCACAGTTACGTACAAACTCTCGGGAATCTCTATAGAGGGTAGGCCAGTAGAAGCCACATTGAAGGACCTTGGTGGCTGTTCGCTCACCTCCAAAATGGCCTCCATATTGTGACCCATGGCAATGCCATAAGATCTTCTATGCTTCTTCTCTAGGCAGACACCTACGGATTATTCCGTCTGCACATCTCTTAAAGAGATAGGATTCATCCCACAAGTAGTACTTTGCATCAGTAATTAATTTTTTCTTTTTTTGCCTGCTGTACTCCTTGGGTATGAACCTGCAGCTTTATAGTTTGCAATGTCTGCAAACCATGGTATTTTCTGAATGGCAAACAAATGCTCATCTGGAAAGGTCTCAGAGATCTCAATAGAGGGAAAGGACTCCCCTTCTACTAGTTCTATCCGGGACAGATGATCAGCCACTTGGTTTTCTGTCCCTGTTCTGTCTCTTGTTTCTATATCAAACTCTTGCAGAAGCAGCACCCATCTTATGAGCCTGGGTTTTGAATCCTGCTTTGTAAGTAGATATTTAAGAGCAGCATGGTCAGTGTACACAATCACTTTTGATCCTACCAAGTATGATCTAAACTTGTCATGACATAAACCACTACAAGCAATTCTTTTTCTGTGGTTGTGTAATTTTTTTGGGCATCATTTAAAACACAGCTAGCATAATAAATGACATGCAGAAGCTTATCATGCCTCTCCCCCAATACTGCACCAATGGCATGGTCACTGGCATCACACATTAATTCGAATGGTAATGTCCAGTCTGGTGCAGAAATAACTGGTGATGTGACCAGCTTAGCTTTCAAGGTTTCAAACACCTGCAGACACTCTGTGTCAAACACAAATGGCGTGTCAGCAGCTAGCAGGTTGCTTAGAGGTTTTGTAATTTTTGAAAAATCCTTTATAAACCTCCTATAGAATCCTCCATGCCCCAGAAAGCTTCTGATAGCCTTAACATTGGCAGGTGGTGATAATTTTTCAATTACCTCTACCTTAGCTTGATCCACCTCTATTCCCTTGTTCGAAGTCTTGTGCCCAAGGACAATCCCTTCGGTCACCATAAAGTGACATTTTTCCCAGTTTAAAACCAGGTTAGACTCTTGGCATCTTTTCAGAACCAGTGTCAGGTGATCAAGACAGGAGCTGAATGAGTCTCCATTTACTGAGAAGTCATCCATGAAGACTTCTAGAAATTTTTCCACCATATCAGAGAAAATAGAGAGCATGCATCTCTGAAAGGTTGCAGGTGCATTACACAGCCCAAATGGCATCCTTCTGTAGGCAAATACTCCAGATGGACATGTGAATGTTGTTTTCTCTTTATCTTGGAGATCTACTACAATTTGGTTGTAGCCTGAATAGCCATCCAAAAAGCAGTAATAATCATGACCTGCTAGTCTTTCTAGCATCTGGTCTATGAATGGTAAAGGAAAATGATCCTTTCTGGTGGCTGTATTGAGGCTTCTGTAGTCAATACACATGCGCCACCCTGTAACTGTTCTTGTAGGAACGGTTCATTTTTTTCATTATGAATCACTGTTATGACTCCCTTTTCGGGGACAACTTGGACAGGGCTCACCCAGGGGCTGTCAGAAATGGGATAAATAATCCCAGCCTCCAGTAACTTGGTGACCTCTTTCTGCACCACCTCCTTCATGGCTGGATTTAGCCGCCTTTGTAGTTGAACCACTAGCTTAGCATCATCCTCCAATAGGATTTTGTGCATGCATCTAGCTGGGCTTATACCCTTAAGGTCACTTATGGACCACCCAAGAGCTGTCTTGTGTGTCCTTAGCACTTGAAGTACTGCTTCCTCTTCCTGTGGATTTAAAGCAGAGCTTATGATCACTGGAAAAGTGTCACCTTCTCCCAGAAATGCATATTTCAGGGATGGTGGTAATGGTTTGAGCTCGGGTTTAGGAGGTTTTTCCTCTTCCTGAGGAATTTCCAAAGGCTCTTTCAATTCCTTTGAATCCTCCAGATCAGGCTAAACATCTTTAAAGATGTCTTCCAGCTCTGATTTGAGACTCTCAGCCATGTTGATCTCCTCTACCAACGAGTCAATAAGATCAACTTTCATGCAGTCTTTTGGTGTGTCTGCATGCTGCATGGCTTTGACAGCATTTAACTTCAACTCATCCTCATTGACCCTCAGGGTTACTTCCCCCTTTTGGACATCAATTAGAGTTCGTCCAGTTGCTAGGAAAGGTCTTCCTAGAATGAGAGTAGCACTCTTGTGCTCCTTCATTTCCAGCACTACAAAGTCAGTGGGAAAGGCGAATGGCCCAACCTTGACAATCATGTCTTCAATCACACCTGATGGGTATTTAATGGAGCCATTAGCAAGTTAGAGACATGTCTTGGTTGGTTTGACTTCTTCAGTTAAACCCAGCTTTCTGATAGTGGATGCAGGTATTAGGTTGATGCTTGCCCCAAGATCACATAAAGCTGTCTTGGTGCAATCACCCTCTAATATGCATGGTATCATAAAGCTCCCGGGATCTTTAAGCTTTTCTGGGAAGCTTTTCAGAATGACTGCACTATATTCCTCAATCAGGAGAACTCTTTTAGTTTCTCTCCAATCCTTCTTATGACTCAAGATCTCTTTTATGAACTTGGCATAAGAGGGTATTTTCTCAAGTGCCTCTACAAACAGAATCTTTATTTCAAGAGTCCTGAGATAGTCTGTAAAGCGAGCAAATTGCTTATCCTGCTCCTCTTGGCGGAGTTTTTGAGGATAAGGCATCTTGGCTTTGTATTCCTTAACCTTGGTTGCTGCAGGTTTATTTCCTACAGAGGTGGTTGGAGAAGCCTTTTTAGAGGGGTTGTTATCAGCACTTGTGTGTGTCTGATCCCTCACTGGCGTTTGAATGCCAGGGTTGGAAGCTTGATTGGCGTTAAACGCCAACTTCTTACTTGTTTCTGACATTTGAACGCCAGAACTGAGCTTCCATTGGGTGTTTGACACCAGTTCCTTGCCTGTTTCTGGCATTTGAATGCCAGAACTGTGCGTGGGTTAGGCGTTTAACGCCAACTTTGCATCCTTTTCTGGCGTTTGAATGCCAGAGTTGTTCCTCTCTGGGCTCTTACTGTCCTCAGAGGGATTTTGGATAATATTTTGCTCATCCTCTGTCAATTGTTCTTTTCTTGGCTTTCTGCTGCTCTAAAGTGAGGTATTTAATGTTTTCCCACTTCTTATTAAACTGCCTGGCACTCATCTGTTATCTACTTTGATAACTGCTGTTTTATCTGATTTAATTGTGCTTTCATATTTTTATTAGCATTTTTAGTGTCTTGTAGCATCTCCTTGAATTTTGCTAGCTGTTTTGTTAGAAAACACAATTGTTGATTGAGTTCAGCAACTTGTTCTGGAGGACCAAGTTCAGTTGACACTGCTTTGGCTTCTTCTTTTATGGAAGACCCACTGCTTATGTACAGATGCTGATTTTTGGCAACTATATCAATAAGCTCTTGAGCCTCTTCAATGGTTTTTCTCATGTGTATAGATCCACCAGCTGAGTGGTCCAGAGATATCTGAGCTCTTTCTGTAAGCCCATAGTAGAAGATGTCTAATTGTACCCACTCTGAAAACATTTCAAAGGGGCATTTCCTTAGCATCCCTCTATACCTCTCCCAGGCATTATAAAGGGATTCATCATCCTCTTGTTTAAAGCCTTGGATGTCCAGCCTTAGCTGTGTCATCCTTTTTGGAGGGAAATATTGATTCAGGAATTTGTCTGATAACTGTTTTAATGTTCTTATGCTTGCTGTGGGTTGGTTATTTAACCACCTTTTAGCTTGATCTTTTACAGCAAACGAAAACAGTAACAGCCTGTATACATCTTGATCTACCTCTTTGTCACGACTGTGTCAGCAATTTGCAAGAATTGTGCCAAAAACTCAGTAGGTTCTTCCTGTGGAAGACCGGAATACTGGCATTTTTGCTGCACCATGACAATGAGCTGAGGATTTAGCTCAAAACTGCCTGCTTTGATGGAGGGTATACAGATACTACTCCCATATTTAGCAGAAGTGGGGTTAGCATATGACCCCAGAGTCCTTCTGGACTATTCATTTCCACTTAGATCCATGACGGAGAAAGGGAGATGATGTGAATTGCAAGGAAAATATATTTTTATTTTTTGTTTTATTTAATTAAAAATAACCAAAAAAAATTGAAATAAAATAAAGTAAAATAATTAGAAAATAAAATATAGATTTCGAAAATTAAAAGAAAAAGAAAATAAAAAGAAATTTGAATGTTGAATTGACTAATTAATTGAAAAGATTTGAATTTTGAATTTTTAAAACTAAGATAAGATAAAATAAAAAGTTTTTAAAATAAAAATCTGAATTATTAAAGGGAAATTTCGAAAATTAATTGAAATAAAGGGAAAAGATATTTTTGAATTTAATGAAGAAAGAGAGAAACACACAAAAGACACAAGACTTAAAATTTTTAGATCTAATGCTCCTTGTTTTTTCGAAAGTTTTGGAGGGAAAACACCAAGGAACACCAAACTTAAAGATTTTAAGATCAAAGTACAAAGAAGCCTCAAGAACACTTTGAAGACTCACAAGAATATAAAAAGAACACCAAACTTAAAACTTTTAGAAAACTGAAAATAAGTTTTCGAAAATAATAAAAAAAATAACAAGAGAACACCAAACTTAAAAGTTTGACACGAGCTTTAATCAAAGAAAAATTATTTTTGAAAAAGTTTTAAAAGGACGATTCCCAATTACTAAGAACATAAACACAACGCTCTAGCCAATTGAGTTATACATTTAAAGTGTTTTTTAAAAAAATATTTAATGTATAAAAATTTCTATATTTTGGATACTAATAATTCGAAAATGCACAAGGAAAACAAGAAAAATCACAAAACAAGAAAAACTAAAGATCAAACAAGGAAAATAAACAAGAACAACTTGAAAATTAAGAAAGAACAATGAACACAAATTCGAAAATTTAAGGAAAATAAAAACATGCAATTGACACCTAAGCTTAAAATATGAAACTAAACTCAAACAGAAAAAACTCATTTATTATTTTAAAAATTTTTGAAAAATTGAAAAAGAAAATAAGGATTCTAAAAAAAATTTCAACCAAAAACAATAATAGAAGACACAATTTTAGTGACTATAAACTAAAAAGATAAATTTTTCCTAATCTAAGCAACAAAATAAACCGTCAGTTCTCCAAACTCGAACAACCCCGGCAACGGCGCCAAAAACTTGGTGCACGAATTGTAAATCACACTTTTCACAACTCGTACCACTAACCAGCAAGTGCATTGGGTCGTCCAAGTAATACCTTATGTGAGTAAGGGTCGATCCCACGTAGATTGTTAGCTTGAAGCAAGCTATGGTTATCTTGTAACTCTTAGTCAGGATATCAATTATAATTATCAATTGACTTGCAAATGAACAAGAGAGCATGGATTAAATAATACTTGTTATGCAGTAATGGAGAATATGTTGGAGTTTTGGAGATGCTTTGTCTTCTGAATCTCTGCTTTCCCCCTGTCTTCTTCTTCACGCACGCAAGGTTCCTCCTATGGCAAGCTGTGTGTTGGTGGATCACCGTTGTCAATGGCTACCATCCGTCCTCTCAGCGTAAATGGTCCAGGTGCGCTGTCACCGCACGGCTAATCATCTATCGGTTCTCACTCATGCTAGAATAGGATCCATTGATCCTTTTGCGTCTGTCACTACGCCTGACCCTTGTGAGTCTGAAGCTCGTCACAGTCATTCAATCCCTTAATCCTACTCAGAATACCACAGACAAGGTTTATACCACGAAGATTCTGATTAAGGAATCCAAGAGATACTCATTCAATCGAAGGTAGAACGGAGGTAGTTGTCAGGCACGCGTTCATAGGTTGAGAATGGTGATGAGTGTCATGGATCATCACATCCATCATATTGAAGTGCGAATGAACATCTTAGATAGAAACAAGCATGTTTGAATAGAAAACAGAAATAATTGCTTTAATTCATCGAGACACAGCAGAGCTCCTCACCCCCAACAATGGAGTTTAGAGACTCATGCCATCAAAGAGTACAAAGTTCAAATCTAAAAATGTCATGTGGTATAAAACAAATCTCTAAAAGTTGTTTAAATACTAAACTAGTAACCTAGGTTTACAGAAAATGAGTAAACTATGGTAGATAGTGCAGAAATTCACTTCCGAGGCCCACTTGGTGTGCGCTGGGGCTGAGACTTAATCTTTACACATGCCTAGGCTGTTTTAGGAGTTAAACACCAGGTTTTAACCTGTTTTTGGCATTTAACTCCAACTTGTAACCTGTTTCGGGCGTTTAACGCCAGAATAGGGCTGAGACCTGGTGTTGAACGCCAGTTTGTGTCGTCTAAACTCGAGCAAAGTATCGACTATTATATATTTCTGGAAGGCCCTGGATGTCTACTTTCCAACGCAATTGAGAGTGCACCATTTGGACTCCTGTAGCTCCAGAAAATCCACATTGAGTGCAGGGAGGTCAGAATCCAACAGCAACTGCAGTCCTTTTTCAGCCTCTGAATTAGATTTTTGCTCAGGTCCCTCAATTTTAGCCAGAAAATACCTAAAATCATAGAAAAATACACAAACTCATAGTAAAGTCCAGAAATGTGATTTTTATTTAAAAACTAATAAAAATATACTAAAAACTAATCAAATTATACTAAAAACTATGTAAAAACAATGCCAGAAAGCGTATAAATTATCCGCTCATCACTCGGCCACAACATCCTCAGCTGCCTCCTCCTCTGCTGCCAGGTCAGACTTAGATTCAGGCTCTGGTGTATTTGCAGGGACTGGACCGGGGTCTCGTCCATCAAGCTTTGCTGCCACCCACTGAAAACGGCACGCACTATGAAGATTAGAGCACGCAACACTAATGGGGACCTTTTTCTCTCCTAAGCTGTACTCCCAGTGGGCCTCAGGTTGGCCAATCTTCTTCAGGATGGTGTCTAATGAAATGTTGCCCTTGATCACATCTGCTGTTATCTTTGGATAGGCATCTCGGCTAGGTGGGATGTGAGGAAGCTGTATGAGGGCCTCGAACGTATGAGTGGAGGTATCTAGCTGTACCCCTTGGAGAAAGACTGTCTCAGCATCCGCCTTTAGTAGATTTCCATTGAACTCCCCCACCAAGTGTTCATTAATCTCCACCGGATCAAGCTCTATGAACTTCCACTGGTAATAGTCAAGTTGGCTATGTATAGCATCCGCATATCTCTCTGGCACATTTAATTTCCTCTCATAGTGGAAGGCCTTCTTCTCAAGCTTCCTATACTGATTTTGGGTCTCTTCGTTTGCAAAGGTGTCCGGCTGATTACTCGAATGAAAATTGGCGGGAGCCGATGATGAAGCCGGCTCCTTGCCTTTGCGACACATCCTGAAAAAGAAAGAACGGAATATAACTCAGGAAAAACAAATAATTGGCACAATGACGTAAAAGATTGATTAATCAAGATGCACATTTGGAGCCAAGAAAGCAAACAACTACCTAATTGAGGAAAACATTTAAAGATGTGGTATGTTTAAGAGAAAGTAAGGTCTTCCGCAATTAGGTGGCCTAAGTAGTAAATACAAGAATAAATGCAATTGAAGCATAACCAACTTAGGCTAGAGCAATTTAGAGTGAATTGAATTAAAAAAATCTTGGTTACTGCAATTGGGCAATGAAAATGTAAGGCTTAACAAAAAATAGCACAAAGACAATAACTAATGCAATACTAGAGAAGCCTACTTATTCATGTCAAAAAGTAGAAAATAATCACAAAAACACAGGTCTTGATCCAAAAGCAGTAAACTTGATGAAAGTCAAGTTGAATTGCTTAAAAACGTCAAAGAACAAGTGATTATGTATATGATTATTTATATTCAAAAACCAACATGAATAAGAAATTTTATTCAATTCACTTAACTAAACATGATATGCACTTCTGAAATTACACCAAATAAATGACCAAACCAGAAATTTTAAACCTAATTGGTGTTTGAACCAAAATAACAACCAAGTGCATATTGAACAAATGCTGGCCAAGAATAGAATTTAAGACAAATGCTGGCCAAAAATATGATTTAAACAAAAAATTCCATTAAATAATTTCATCAAACATGTGATGTGCACTATTAGCAACCAGGGATTTTTAGTTCACTCTAAGCATCTGTCAACCCAGAAAAATCAGCTAGCAAACACTTTTAATCCAACAAACATTAATTAACTAATGTAAACATATCAAGATTACTAACAGCAACATCAAAAATCAATAAAAAGCAATAAAAGGAAGAACATAAGCAAGGAAGGGGAAAGGAACTGAACCTGCATTGGTGAGAGGGGAGAAGAATGGGGAGATAGGGAGCAGTGGTGGTGTCACAATAGCACAGGGATCGCCGCTGTTGTGGTCGTGGTGGGGCTGCTGATGCAGAATTTAAAATCCACAAACTAACCGGCAAGTGCATCGGGTTGTACCAAGGTGTACCTCGGGTGAATGAGGGTCGATCCCACGAGGATTGATGGATCAAGCAGCAATAAACAGGTAACGGAGTTCACTCTAGACTCAGAAGACTATTTAGAGTGGAATCCTTTTTGTGGAACGATCATCAACGAACTACGGAAGGATACTCTTGCTTCCATCTGAAGGGGGAAAGGAGAGAGAAGGGGTAAGAACTGGGGAGTTCTTAGTAGGGTCGGGGTTATTAGTTAAGTTCATTAATTCCGTGTTATTTAGCAGGTAAATAGCAGAATACAAAAAAACAGTAAATAGAAGATACAGATAAATAGAGAAGATAGAGAAAACAGATAGCAGAACACAAACAGAAGGATACAATAAAATACAAAACAGACACAGAGAATAGAATACAAACAAGAAAAGCATACATTCATACCACAATCATAATAAAGGAAATGCACAACCAAGTATGATGCATGTCTATCCCTAGCGTAGGTAATGAGCTCATCTGTCGGTTACATACCCGCTCCCGACGTTACCCGGAGTCCTTTGACCAGGTAAGGCTTTCCTGTTGGCAATGTCCCTCGCAACAGTCCTTTGACTTGTGAGGCAAACAACTGCAAGAGTCCTTTGACTTGCAGGGCGGCACTGGCAACCCACTGCAAGAGTCCTTTGACTTGCATGGCGGAGCTAGTTAACTTATATCTGCCCAACACACTCTCTGTAAGAGTCTTTTGACTTACAAGAGCATACACACACTCTCACTGTAAGAGTCCTTTGACTCACAGGAGCATACACACACACACACTCTCACTGTAAGAGTCCTTTGACTTACAGGAGTATATGCTAGTCGTGTGTTCTCGATACCTCTGTAAGAGTCCTCTGAATTACAGAATAGCATTATAGCTAAGTATCCCAGGAAAGCACTCTCAGTGGTCGTACCACCATCTATCTGACTGCCTTCACGCAGCAGATCATCACATAATCATTCTCATTATCATCATCACTTTCACATTCTTATGCAGTACCTCTTTCTTTATCACATTACTCTTTTCTCTTTGTCTTTTTACTTTGCTCTGGTTACACTTTTCTCTGTATCCCTTTATTCTACTCTGGTTATTCTGTTCTCTGTGTTTCTTTACTCTGCTCTGATTTTTCTGTTTAATGTATGTATTTAAAGTTTATGTAAATTTCGGTATGAATAGTTAGCATCTCCCAAGTATAGGTTCATTAAGTCTATACTGAAACAGTTTAACTTTTCATATTATACCTAACCCTAGTCGCAACTCAAGTACTAACTAAGTTGCCCTAGTTCGTTCACTAGTCTCTGTCTGTTTTTCTGTCGTTAAAACTTTACAGACTTTTCTTTGGTGTTTATCTTTTCTTTAACTTTTTATCTTTTATTTATCTTTACCTCACTAATATGTTCTTACCACTCCCTAGGTGTTTTATGAAGGTAATTATGAGAATCTGCACTTAAAGTTGTCTTTCTAAAGCTTTTACAGAAAACTGCCTTTTTCGCATTATTTTATTATTTTTATTAAAATATTATTTTTAATTAAATATTATTATTTAATATTTTATTATTATTTATTATTTTAATACTAAATTTTCGAAAAATTAACTTACTTTTACTTTTAACCTTTAAAATTCACTTTTTACCACCCGTAACTTTTAATATTTCTACTTTTACCACCCTAACTTTCAGAAATTACTAAATAACCCCTCAAACACCAAAATAATTACAACCTTGACCTTTTTAAGATCTAAAACCTGTTCTTCAATGTTCTTCATCACACTCAAAGTGTTCTTCGTGTTCTTCGTATATTCTTCAAATTCTTTCTCTGTTTTTACCCGTTTTTCAGTCTTTTCAGCAACCGATTTTTACCATAATTCATAATAAATTTGCAGCCACTAAAACCCCATCTTTTCTACATAATTTTAACACAAATTGAACCCCAATTTAAGGTCTAGGGTTCGTTTCTCCAGCAGCCATGAAGAACACAAATTCAAAGTTGAATATCATCAAATTTCATCAAATTTTCACCAAAATTTCAACAAGAATCACTCATATAAACAATCAATTTCAAGCATAACCAAACCATATCATAATCACACAACTCAAACACAATCAATCAACATTAATTTTACCAAACTCTACCTGGTTTTGCTGCTCCTAATTCGGTTAAACTTTCAGGTGGTCCTTAAGCACTTTTTCCTCCTAAATCACATCAAGAACAACTTTAAATCCAAAAACTCTCAACTGACCAAATCTCACTCAGTATGTTAGGAAGAGATATCTCACCTTAGACTTGCTGTAAATTCACGTTTCTTGGCCCTCAAGTCAAGTTAAGCATGATTCCTAAGGAAAAACATTAAGAAAACACATGTTTTGCATGGTTTTCCTTGAAAACCGAATTGAAGAGGGAGGGAGACATCCATCTCACCTTATTTCCAGCCTTGATATGTTATATGGTTATGTAGAGGAAGAAGAGAGGATCATTTTGGTGAAATCGGACTTTTGATTTGAGTTTTAGTTCAGAAGAAATCAAGCTTTGAAGATCGAATGTTCATGAAGTTTTCTCTCTTTTCTCTCCTTTCAATTTCGGCCAAAAGGAGTAAATGACCAGCCTTGGAGTGTCTTGGGGGGGTAGGGAGAGTTGTGATTGGTTGGCTTGGAGGTGGATTAAAATAATATTAAAATATCTCAGGTGTATAACTACTAAAGCTAGATGTATCGGAACACTCGTAAAAACACCTCTAAAAATTATTTTCTGAGCTACTAGCATAAATGACACTAGTAACATATTTATTATGAAAATAAAACATGTATAATGAGGCCTTAGCATTGCTAAAGTCATCAGAGAGTGCTGGTGCTAAGCTGCACCAGTAAACCGTAAACCCGGTTAAACCGATTTTCTGTTTTTAACTAAAACAGACCAGGTAACCTTATAATATCATTCAAGCATTTTCTAATACTAATATAATGATAATATTATACTATTATCTCTCTCCTCTCATAAATCGAGTCCGGTTTGTCAAACTGAGACTATTTACGAAAAATCGAATCAAAACCCCTAACCGATACGGTTCAAAAACTAGGTTCTTCGTGACCGCGTTATCGAGCTTGTCTCAACTAAGGTCCTGAGTTAAAGATAATATAATGACAATGAGGATTGAGATGCTTGATGATACAGAAGAGGTATTCCCTTTACTGATCTTTCAGAGAAATCCGTGTATTCAGAAATGATCTCGTGTACTCGATAATTAGGGTTGTTACATTCTACCCTCCTAAAAGAAAATTTTGCCCTCAAAATTTCCTTTACCTGTAAACAGGCTCGGATAATCGTCCCTTACCTTATCTTCGAATTCCAAAATTATGCGCAATAGTTAATGAAGGGAAGGAATATATTATACCCTTATTATATAGTACATTTAAAGAGCAAGTCTTGACATAACACTAACCTTGGATCACGGAGTCTGAGTACAGAGCATCATCAACAGTCATGGTAGATATTCGTCTTAATAGTTGGGTTCTGGCTGGATCTTGAACAAACCTATTTGGGCAAGCCTTGGCCATATGTCCAGGTTCTCCGCAAGTATAACAATTGTTTGTTCCATACTGACAAGGTCTATTACCATGATCTTTCCCACACCTTGAGCATATCGAAATACCCTGAGATTGACATCCTCGTTCCTGTCCCAGATTATAGTTATGGTTGTTGTTGTTGTTGCGAGCAAGAAAATCACCATTCCGTTTATTCCTATTTTAGCGCCGATATTGATCATTGGCTTTAATGTTGCGACCTTGAGGGGCTAAATTCTGAATAAGGTCTCTTTGTGAGGCCTCCCTACGATCTGCTCGAGCTATCGCCGCCTTCTTCGAACATTCTTCCACTAGTTTACTTTTATTCACCAGTTCAGCAAAATTTCGTATCTCTAGCGGAACAACATAATTCATCAGTTCTTCTCGGAGTCCTCCTTCAAACTTCAGACACTTCCATTCCTCAAAGTCGGCCGGGTTCCCTTGACAAATCTTGGAGAAACGGCACAAGTCATCGAATTTACGGGCGTACTCAGCAATAGTCATATCCTCTTGCTTCAGTTGCATAAGCTCTATCTCCTTAGCGTCACGTGCCGCTCTCGGAAAATACTTCTTATAGAATTCGTCCCTAAAGGTATCCCAAGGAATGTCACCTTCATTTTGTCGCAGCAGTCACTGTATCCCCTGCCACCAATACTCAGCGTCTCCTTCGAGCATATAGGTAGCAAACTCTACATGTTGGCCTTCCGGAACATGTTGTGCTCGCAGTGATCGCTCGATACCTCGGAACCAGTTGTCGGCATCAGTCGCAACGAGTGTACCTTTGAACTTAGGTGGATTCACTTTTAGAAAAGTAGCAAGGGTCATGGGTTTATCAGGATACGCTGGATCAGCCTCATTGTTCCCATTATCCTCTCCATTTTCGTTTTCATTTCCATTTCTCACTCCAAGACGCTCAACAGCCCTAGCAGCAGCCATTGCAGCCTTACACACTGCATCAGCTACATTGTTCATCGTAGCCATAAACGTTTCCTGATCTCTCTCTCGGTTATTACTAGGGGTTTTTTTCTGCGCACTCCGTCTCCGTGGTCTCATTATAGCCCTGTTCACACCAAACAATCATTATTAAGGTGATCAGTCTCAATACTTCAAGTTAAGTGTGAACATTTCCCAAAATGAAAGCACAGAAACGATCATGCAATACATATCATTAAGATATCCTATAAGCATGAGACACACAACAGAGTATGCAATGAAGCATAGTCAGTCCACTACCCAGGCTCTACCGGGAACGAACTGCTCTGATACCAAATTGTAACACCCAATTTTCAGTACGCCTAGGACATACCAGAAACTGAGTGCTACCAATTTGTCATCCTAATTGTTGTCTATTATTTATTATATGAGCCTGATTCGTTGTTAAAAGCGTGGTTAGTTAGCGAGGTACTTTTTTTTTTGAAAACGTTTGAATTAATAAACAATCATTTATAAGCAATTCACAAATAATAACAGATAAAACAGTTATAAGCAACCACACATAAATACATCACAAGCAGCTAACAACATTTAGTGATCCAGCCTTTATTAGAGTATAGACTTTTAGTTAGAACACCCCTAGATATAGCTAGATAATAACTATATACATATATATACATACAACATCCCAGGCCCTGACCTGTTTAAGAAGTCCCTAAGCTGGCGCTCAGGCTAGCCTAGACTCTATACTCACTTAGTCCCTCTAAACTACTAAAGCGAGGGAAAGTACGTTCTAAATCTTCAAAACTCAAGTCAGGTGGAACGTCATCAAAAGGTGGAAGGTCGTCTGCTACCCCTCTTCCTGATCATATGTCATCAAAGAGCGTCTCTCAAGTAATTCATCGAGTGGCCACATAACAACAACATCGTACGGAGGACTTAGGCTAAAGTTTGTAGAAAAGCGGGGTGCAGACGTTGGCTGGCCTCATAGTATATACATATAAACAGGTAACGGAGTTCACTCTAGACTCAGAAGACTATTTAGAGTGGAATCCTTTTTGTGGAACGATCATCAACGAACTACGGAAGGATACTCTTGCTTCCATCTGAAGGGGGAAGGGAGAGAGAAGGGGTAAGAACTGGGGAGTTCTTAGTAGGGTCGGGGTTATTAGTTAAGTTCATTAATTCCGTGTTATTTAGCAGGTAAATAGCAGAATACAAAAAAACAGTAAATAGAAGATACAGATAAATAGAGAAGATAGAGAAAACAGATAGCAGAACACAAACAGAAGGATACAAGAAAATACAAAACAGACACAGAGAATAGAATACAAACAAGGAAAGCATACATTCATACCACAATCATAATAAAGGAAATGCACAACCAAGTATGATGCATGTCTATCCCTAGCGCAGGTAATGAGCTCATCTGTCGGTTACATACCCGCTCCCAATGTTACCCAGAGTCCTTTGACCAGGTAAGGCTTTCCGGTTGGCAATGTCCCTCGCAAGAGTCCTTTGACTTGTGAGGCAAACCACTACAAGAGTCCTTTGACTTGCAGGGCGGCACTAGCAACCCACTGCAAGAGTCCTTTGACTTGCATGGCGGAGCTAGTTAACTTATATCTGCCCAACACACTCTCTGTAAGAGTCCTTTAACTTACAAGAGCATACACACACTCTCACTGTAAGAGTCCTTTGACTTACAGGAGCATACACACACACTCTCACTGTAAGAGTCCTTTGACTTACAGGAGTATATGCTAGTCGTGTGTTCTCGATACCTCTGTAAGAGTCCTCTGAATTACAGAATAGCATTATAGCTAAGTATCCCAGGAAAGCACTCTCAGTGGTCGTACCACCATCTATCTGACTCCCTTTACGCAGCAGATCATCACATAATCATTCTCATTATCATCATCACTTTCACATTCTTATGCAGTACGTTCAATCATGCTATACAAACTTTACAGCTTTTACTTTTACAACATCGTAACTCAAACCATTTCTCTTTATCACATTACTCTTTCCTCTTTGTCTTTTTACTTTGCTCTGGTTACTCTTTTTTCTGTATCCCTTTATTCTGCTCTGGTTATTCTGTTCTCTGTGTTTCTTTACTCTGCTCTGATTTCTCTGTTTAACGTATGTATTTAAAGTTTATGTAAATTTCGGTATGAATAGTTAGATGTCCCAAGTATAGGTTCATTAAGTCTATACTGAAACAGTTTAACTTTTCATATTATACCTAACCCTAGTCGCAACTCAAGTACTAACTAAGTTGCCCTAGTTCGTTCACTAGTCTCTGTCTGTTTTTCTGTCGTTAAAACTTTACAGACTTTTCTTTGGTGTTTATCTTTTCTTTAACTTTTTATCTTTTATCTATCTCTACCTCACTAATATGTTCTTACCACTCCCTAGGTGTTTTATGAAGGTAATTATGAGATTCTGCGCTTAAAGTTGTCTTTCTAAAGCTTTTACAGAAAACTGGCTTTTTTGCATTATTTTATTATTTTTATTAAAATATATTTTTTAATTAAATATTATTATTTAATATTTTATTATTATTTATTATTTTAATACTAAATTTTCGAAAAATTAACTTACTTTTACTTTTAACCTTTAAAATTCACTTTTTACCACCCGTAACTTTTAATATTTCTACTTTTACGACCCTAACTTTCAGAAATTACTAAATAACCCCTTAAACACCAAAATAATTACAACCTTGCCCTTTTTAAGATCTAAAACCTGTTCTTCAATGTTCTTCATCACACTCAAAGTGTTCTTCGTGTTCTTCGTATATTCTTCAAATTCTTTCTCTGTTTTTACCCGTTTTTCAGTCTTTTCAGCAACCGATTTTTACCATAATTCATAATAAATTTGCAGCCACTAAAATCCCATCTTTTCTACATAATTTTAACACAAATTGAACCCCAATTTAAGGTCTAGGGTTTGTTTTTCCAGCAGCCATGAAGAACACAAATTCAAAGTTAAATATCATCAAATTTCATCAAATTTTCACCAAAATTTCAACAAGAATCACTCATATAAACAATCAATTTCAAGCATAACCAAACCATATCATAATCACACAATTCAAACACAATCAATCAACATTAATTTTACCAAACCCTACCTGGTTTTGCTGCTCCTAATTCGGTTAAACTTTCAGGTGGTCCTTAGGCACTTTTTCCTCGTAAATCACATCAAGAACAACTTTAAATCCAAAAACTCTCAACTGACCAAATCTCACTTAGTATGTTAGGAAGAGATATCTCACCTTAGACTTGCTGTAAATTCACGTTTCTTGGCCCTCAAGTCAAGTTAAGCATGATTCCTAAGGAAAAACATCAAGAAAACACCTGTTTTGCATGGTTTTCCTTGAAAACCGAATTGAAGAGGGAGGGAGACAGCCATCTCACCTTATTTCCAGCCTTGATATGTTATATGGTTATGTAGAGGAAGAAGAGAGGATCATTTTGGTGAAATCGGACTTTTGATTTGAGTTTTAGTTCAGAAGAAATCAAGCTTTGAAGATTGAGTGTTCATGAAGTTTTCTCTCTTTTCTCTCCTTTCAATTTCGGCCAAAAGGAGTAAATGACCAGCCTTGCAGTGTCTTGTGGGTGTAGGGAGAGTTGTGATTGGTTGGCTTGGAGGTGGATTAAAATAATATTAAAATATCTCAAGTGTATAACTACTAAAGCTAGATGTATCGGAACACTCGTAAAAACACCTCTAAAAATTATTTTCTGAGCTACTAGCATAAATGACACTAGTAACATATTTATTATGAGAATAAAACATGTATAATGAGGCCTTAGCATTGCTAAAGTCATCAGAGAGTGCTGGTGCTAAGCTGCACCAGTAAACCGTAAACCCGGTTAAACCGATTTTCTGTTTTTAACTAAAACAGACCAGGTAACCTTATAATATCATTCAAGCATTTTCTAATACTAATATAATGATAATATTATACTATTATCTCTCTCCTCTCATAAATCGAGTCCGGTTTGTCAAACTGAGACTATTTACGAAAAATCGAATCAAAACCCCTAACCGATACGGTTCAAAAACTAGGTTATTCGTGACCGTGTTATCGAGCTTGTCTCAACTAAGGTCCTGGGTTAAAGATAATATAATGACAATGAGGATTGAGATGCTTGATGATACAGAAGAGGTATTCCCTTTACTGATCTTTCGGAGAAATCCTTGTATTCAGAAATGATCTCGCGTAGTCGAAAATTAGGGTTGTTACAGGTTTTATCTATTGCAATACTGAATAGTTTTGTTATCTCCCTCTCCTTCGAATCAGAGGAATGTCATTGTCATTCAGAATTAGAATCTAGATAATATTATGAATTCTCTGATCTTTATACTTCAGTTTAATCGTTGAACACAGAAGATATCCTTCAATTATCTTTTAATTGGTGCTTTGCACCTTGAGCCTAGCCGTGACTTTAAATGTTATGTCTCAAGGGTTAATTGACACAAGAACACCACAAGCACTTAACTGGGGAACTCTCTTGAAGTTCTGATTTCTCTTTCAGCTATTCCCAGACAGTGGTGGTCAAAGCCTTTGGCATACTCTGCTAAATGCACTTGGTCTTGACTCTTAGTGTTCTGTCTCAAGGGTTATTTGACACATCTACACCACAAGTATATGACTAGAGAAACAACTCTTTGAGCTTTTAATCATGTCGGACCTCCCTAGTCATTGGTGCTCAGAGCCTTGGACCTTCCTTTTATATTTTTTTTTCTTTTCTTTTGCTATTTCTTTTACTTTAAGGATTAAGCTTTCACTAACTTTAGAGAATTCATAATTTTCTCTAAATTCCTGTTCCTTATACATCAACATCCCTTTATTCAAATTCAAATATGCATGGTTCACAAAGAATACCACCACATTTAGGTAATTAAGACTACTCTTTGTTATAAAATCTTTTTCTCATGAAATACATCATTTTCTTCTTCCTTTTCTTTTGAATTCAAGCTCTGTGAGCAATACATGAGACATTTTTTAGAATTAAAAGCAAACAACAAAATAAAAATAGCAACTTAAACTAGAACCTAGGAATTGAAATAACAACTGATCATGCAATAACTAAAACAAAACAGCAGAAAAGAGGGACATAACATAGTAAGAACGAGAGGGAATATAGAATGAAAGGAGCTCAACCAGCTCAGTTATCCTAGTGACCGTTTCATTCTTCAGGCTGTGCTCCTCCGTGAAGATGATTCACCTCCCTTTGGGGCCATTAAAATAAACAGAAAAGCCACAAGGGAAGCAACAACACCAAACATAAAAGTTTGCTTGTCATCAAGCAAAGAAAAACTGAAAACAGGGAGAGACATAAAAATTACACAGAGGAGTGAAAACAAAAATTATTATAAAAGAAGAAGAAAATAAGAATAGGACAAGAGAGGTTAAAGTAATTAAAATATTATATATATATATATATGTGTGTGTGTGTGTGTGTGTGTGTGTGTGTGTGTTTTTAAATAATTATGTATATTTATTTATTTATTTAGTGATTTATATATTTATATATATATATATGTATATAGGGGGAACGTGTGTATATATATATATATATATATATATATAAGGCGGGGGCATATGTATATGGAATGGGAATGGGGATCAGGAGGGAAGAGGTTGGTCAAAAGGGTAATGGGAATAAATGAGGAATGAAAAAAAAGAAAGGGAATCAGGGGTGTTTGGATTGATGTGGGGACCAAGTGAAAGGGATTCTGATATGGAATATGAGATTTGGTCAATATATATGCTGGCGCCAAACTTGAAAACCTTGATGTTTGGTGTCAAGCTGTCCGAAAGCAAGCCTTCTTCTTGGCGCCAAACTTGGTGCAGCCCAAGTTTGGCACCACCCCTCTTTTTTTTTATTACTTAAGCTCCACGCCAAATGCTAGGGGAGCCATGTTTGGCGTCTCTCTGGCAGAATGCAGTTCCCCTTTTGTGTGAAGTAGTGGTGCCAAACTTAAGGAAAGTCGAGTTTGGCGCCACCCTCTCATTCTTTTCTCCCTTGATTACGTCGCTCTTAATGCCAAACTTGGAATTTACCAAGTTTGGATTTGACCTTCCAGACGCAAATATCCCTTTGTGCATGTTATGTGGCACCAAACTTGGAGATCCCAAGGTTGGCGTCACCTAGGCCGAATCAAGCTTCTCCAGGGTGGTCAAAATTTTTTTCAAAGTGTACTGATGCACGAAAATCTGTCTCTCAACAAATCTTCCTCGGCAAGTATACCGAATTGTCGTCAAGTAAAAACTCACAATTGAGTGAGATCAAATCCCACAGGGATTGATTGGTTGAGCAACTTTAATTGAAGGAGTGTTCTAGTTGAACTAAACAGAATTGAATTGAGGATTACATAATCTAAATTTGCGAGAAACTTAAATGGCAAGAAATGTAAATAACAGATGTAGAAGGCAGAAATTAAATTGCAGAAAGTAGATTGCAGGAAATTAAATGCAGCAACTTAAAAGGGTTTGGAAATGATTCAGCATAAATGTAAACAACAGAAAATTAAAGAAAGGGAAAGATCAGAATGGGGAATTCATTGGGGTTAGGAGATATTGCATTCTCCAGATCAAATCATTTTCATCTCTTCCTCAATCAATGCATTCATTGATCTTTCTTGGCAATCTTAGGTGATTGGATCCCAATGTCTCGGCTCACCAATCTCTCTAAGCTTGAACAATTACCCAATGTCTTGATTTAGTTGCTCATGGGAAGAGATCAAGTTTGGTCACCAATTATACCACACACCTTCATAGATCAAAGTATTGGTAGGATTACATGTCACTATATCCATCCAACCCCCAACCTAATCCGATGTGAGAAAGCATTTCTAGCATGATTTTCTCATTCCTCTCTCAAGGTTCAGAGGAAATCCAAATATGAATAACTTCTCTATCAAGATAATTGTTCAATTGAATGAAAATTGAAAGCTTTCTAGCAAAATCATGAAGAAAGACACAGGAAGAAGAATGAAAACTATTATTGATCCATTGAATTACAATAGAGCTCCCTAACCCAATGAAGAGGGGTTTAGTTGTTCATTGCTCTGGGAATGGAAATTGTAAGTGAAAATTGCATTGAAAGTAAAACAGAATTACAAAGAAAGTAAATTGCAGAGTGTTTTAGTTCTGGATCCCCAGATCCCAATCTGCTTATGAAAAGGAAAAGAAAAAGGAAAAGAAAAAGAAAGTATATGATACTAAAGAAAAAATGCAGAGCAAATGAAATTAGGATTCTGAACTCCCAGAGCCCCCCTCAGGTCCTCTAGAGAGCTCTCTTCAATCTTTAAAGACTCCTCTATTTATACTCTCCTTCCCATCTTCAATTGAGTCTTCATTATACTTGGATGTGGTCCTTAGCCTTGATTGAAGCAAGTTAAAGTGGCTCTCAATGATGTTGAGGAGGGACGTTTGGCAAACTAACATTTTGCATTCTGCATGGTGCTCAATTGTATTGTTGCTGGTATCAACGTTGGTGATCAACGTATATGGGCAAACGTTAGGTCAAATGTTACTTGAAAAATGAATTTTGGGCATTTCCAGCAACGTTTGACTCAACATTGGTGCACCAACATTTGTGCAGTGACGCGTGCGCGTGGCCCACGCGTATGCATCAAGCTGCTAAAATTCGCCCTCATGCGTACGCGTCATCGACGCGTATGCGTCACTGCAAATTTTCCCAACTCTAGATTTGAACTCTTTATCGTAGGCGTTGGACTCAACGTTGGTTTGGCAACGTTCCCTCCAACGTTAGCTTTGCCACGCGTGCGCGTCACCTACACGTACGGGTGGATTGTCGATTTCCCACTGTAACACGTGCGTGTCGCCCACGTGTGCGCGTCACAGCCAATCTTTCCAACTTCAGAAATCAAAATTTATCGAAGACGTTGGAGGTAACTTAAGTTTACCAATGTTCCCTCCAACGTTGGCACCAAAACTGCAGAACATTGCTAGCAACGTTGGTGAGCCAAATTTGGCCCTCAACGTTGCATTTCACCCCTTTTCCTCAATGTTTGAGGCAACGTTGGTGTGCCAACTTTGGCCACCAACATTGCTTCCTCGACTCCTTTCCTTGGCCTTTTGTTGCTTGCTTTCTTGCCTTTCTTCACCTATCATCAATCAACATATACATCAAAGCTTTCCAAGATTCACAAGAATTTGCATCATTAATAATCAACCAGTAGATATAACATAAATTTTATGAAAATGCATCAAAATAACAATGTTTGATTGAATCAAAGCATGCAAGAAGTTCTCATCCAAATACTTACTTATTACCTAAGAAATGCATGAAACTACCATAAAACAAAATAAAAATGGCTTGTGAAACTAGCCAAGATTCCCTAACATCACAATACCAAAGTTAAATCTTGTTTGTCCTCAAGCAAGTGATAGAACATAAGAAGAATGAAATGAAAATACAAGAAATACAAGTCCTTATTCAGAGAATTCAAATCCTTGGTTCACAGAGTTTCATGGATGGCACTTTAGGTTCATGTTCTTGCTGGTTTCTAGGCTCTCATATGCTCTGGAATTCTCACTCTATTGCCTTCTATGAGACTCTTATTCTTGATCCTTAACTTAGTTCGATTTTTGTTTTCTTTCCTTCTTTAGAGCTTATTGCTTTTTGTAGCTAGGTGTTCTGTGTTGAGACAACTCTTTAGGATAGGCTTTCAGCCAACACTCCCGAACCAGTTGGTTCAAGGTTCTAGGTGTTGAAACACCCTTAAGGACTTAATCACCCAAGTCTCTCCTTAGCACATACAAACCACAGGCACATGGTTTGTTATTCATTCCTTAGACCTTGATGTCCAGCAACTCTTTGGGTTGCTGATGAGCGGATAATTTATACGCTTTTTGGCACTGTTTTTAGTATGTTTTTAGTAGAATCTGGTTACTTTTAGGGATGTTTTCATTAGTTTTTATGTTAAATTCACATTTCTGGACTTTACTATGAGTTTGTGTGTTTTCTATGTTTTCAGGTATTTTCTGGCTGAAATTGAGGGACTTGAGCAAAAATCAGATTCAGAGGTTGAAGCAGGACTGCTGATGCTGTTGGATTCTGACCTCCCTGCACTCAAAGTGGATTTTCTGGAGCTACAGAACTCAAAATGGCGCGCTTCCAATTGCGTTGGAAAGTAGACATCCAGGGCTTTCCATCAATAAATAATAGTCCATACTTTGGCCGAGTTTAGATGACGTAAAAGGGCATTGAAGGCCAGTTCTATGCTGTTGTCTGGAGTTAAACGCCAGAAACACGTCACAAGCCAGAGTTGAACGCCAGAAATACATTACAAACTGGCGTTCAACTCCAAGATTGACCTCTACACGTGTAACATTCAAGCTCAGCCCAAGCACACACCAAGTGGGCCCCGAAAGTGGATTTATGCATCAATTACTTACTTTTGTAAACCCTAGTAACTAGTTTAGTATAAATAGGACTTTTTACTATTGTATTAGACATCTTTGATCAGTTTTATGCTATCTTAGACTTTCATGGGGCTGGCCATTCGGCCATGCCTGAACCATTATCACTTATGTATTTTCATACGGTAGAGTTTCTGCACTCCATAGATTAAGGTGTGGAGCTCTGCTGTTCCTCAAAGATTAATGCAAAGTACTACTTTTTTTCTATTCAATTCAACTTATTCCGCTTCTAAGATATTCATTCGCACTTCAACCTGAATGTGATGAACGTGACAATCATCATCATTCCCCCACGAACGCGTGCCTGACAACCACTTCCGTTCCACCTTAGAGTGAATGAGTATCTCTAGGATCTCTTAATCAGAATCTTCGTGGTATAAGCTAGATTGATGGAGGCATTCATGAGAGTCCGGAAAGTCTAAACCTTGTCTGTGGTATTCCGAGTAGGACTCTGGGATTGAATGACTGTGACGAACTTCAAACTCGCGAGTGCTGAGCGTAGTGACAGACGCAAAAGGAGGGTGAATCCTATTCCAGTATGATCGAGAACCTCAGATGATTAGCCGTGCTGTGACAAAGCATTTGGACCATTTTCACAAGAGGATGGGATGCTGCCATTGACAAGGGTGATGCCTCCAGACGATTAGCCATGTAGTGACAGCGCATCGGACCATTTTCCAGAGAGGATAAAAAGTAGCCATTGACAACGGTGATGTCCTTACATAAAGCCAGCCATGGAAATGAGTAAGACTGATTGGATGAAGACAGCAGGAAAGCAGAGGTTCAGAGGAACGAAAGTATCTCTATACACTTATCTGAAATTCTCACCAATGATATACGTAAGTGTTTCTATCCTTATTTTCTATCTATTTATTATTTATGTTCGAAAACTCCATAACTATTTTATATCTGCCTGACTGAGATTTACAAGGTGACCATAGCTTGCTTCATACCAACAATCTCCGTGGGATCGACCCTTACTCACGTAAGGTTTATTACTTGGACGACCCAGTGCACTTGCTGGTTAGTTGTATCGAAGTTGTGAATGAAAAACGATTTATTAAGACGTGCGTACAGAGTTTTTGGCTCCGTTGCCTGAGATCACAATTTCGTGCACCAAGTTTTTGGTGTCGTTGCCGGGGATTGTTCGAGTTTGAACAACTGACGGTTCATCTTTTTGCTCAGATTAGGTAATTTTCTTTTTGTTTTATTTTCAAAAATTTTTCAAAAACCTTTAAAAAATTTCTCATCTGTTTTCGAAAAAAAATTTATTTTTCTTCAGAATTTTTAAGAATGAATTCTAGAGTTTGATGAAGCATGTTGAAGCCTGGCTGGCTGTAAAGCCATGTCTAATTCTTTTCGATAGGGGCTTCCAACCATCAGCATAGAGGCAAGTTAATTGGAATGTCAGCCGTGGCATGTCTGAGTTACATACTAAAGCTTGGCTGGCTATTAAGCCATGCCTAACCCTCAGATTGGAGCTTTAGACTAAGAATACAAGATTCCTGGAATTCATATTAAAAAATTTTGAAATCCTTATTTTCTTTTTCCTATATGTTTTTTTTCGAAAAAAATATACAAAAATCCAAAAAATAAAAAAAATCATAAAAATCAAAAATATTTCATGTTTCTTGTTTGAGTCTTGAGTCAAGTTGAAAGTTTGGTGTCAATTGCATATTCATCTTGCATTTTTCGAAAAATTCATGCATTCATAGTGTTCTTCATGATCTTCAAGTTGTTCTTGGTGAGTCTTCTTGTTTAATCTTGATGTTTTCATGTTTTGTGTCTTTTCTTGTTTTTTATATGCATTCTTGCATTCATAGTGTCTATACATGAAAAATTTTTAAGTTTGGTGTCTTGCATGTTTTCTTTGTGTTAAAAATTTTTCAAAAATAAGTTCTTGATGTTCATCTTGACATTCAAAGTGTTCTTGGTGTTCATCTTGACATTCATAGCATTCTTGCATGCATTCATTGTTTTGATCTAAAAATTTTCATGCATTGCATCATTTTCATGTTTTTCTCTCTCATCATAAAAATTCAAAAAAATCAAAAAAAAATATCTTCCCTTTTTTCTCTCTTAAAATTTCGAAAATTAGATTTGACTTTTTCAAAAATTTTTAAAATCTAGTTGTTTTTATGAGTCAAATCAAATGTTCAATTTAAAAATTTTATCTTTTTCAAAATCTTTTTCAAAAATCAAATCTTTTTCATTTTTCTTATCTATTTTCGAAAATTTCAAAAATAACATCATCAATTAATGTTTTGATTCAAAAATTTCAAGTTTGTTACTTACTTGCTAAGAAAAATTGAAACTTTAAGTTCTAGAATCATATCTTGTGATTTCTTGTGAATCAAGTCATTAATTGTGATTTTAAAAATCAAATCTTTTTCAAAACTAATTTCAATCATATCTTTTCAAAAACATCTCTTTATCTTATCTTTTTCAAAATTTGATTTTAAAATATCCTTTCTAACTTCTTATCTTCTTATCTTTTCAAAATTGATTTTCAAATTTGTTTCAACTAACTAACTAACTTTTTGTTTGTTTCTTATCTTTTTCAAAACTACCTAACTAACTCTCTCTCTCTAATTTTCGAAAATATCTTCCCTCTTTTTCAAAATTTCTTTTTAATTAACTAATTATTTTAATTTTTGATTTTAATTTTCGAAAAATTACTAACCTTTTTCAAAAACTATTTTCGAAAATCACTAACTCTTTTTCAAAAATAATTTTCGAAAATTCTCCTTCTCTCTCATCTCCTTCTATTTATTTACTCATCACAACATCCCTATTATTATTTTTCTGTTCCCTTCTCCTTTATATGAGCAGGAGCAAGGACAAGAATATTCTTCTTGAAGCAGATCCAGAACCTGAAAGAACTCTGAAGAGGAAACTAAGAGAAGCTAAATTACAACAATCCAGCAAGCACCTTTCAGAAACTTTCGAATAAGAAGAGGAGATGGCAGCCGAAAATAATAATAATGCAAGGAGGATGCTTGGTGACTTTAATGCACCTAATTCCAATTTACATGGAAGAAGCATATCCATTCCTGCCATTGGAGCAAACAATTTTGAGCTGAAACCTCAATTAGTTTCTCTGATGCAGCAGAACTGCAAGTTTCATAGACTTCCATCTGAAGATCCTTTTCAGTTCTTAACTGAATTCTTGCAGATCTGTGATACTGTTAAGACTAATGGAGTAGATCCTGAAGTCTACAGGCTCATGCTTTTCCCTTTTGCTGTGAGAGACAGAGCTAGAATATGGTTGGACTCTCAACCCAAAGATAGCCTGAACTCTTGGGATAAGCTGGTCAAGGCTTTCTTAGCCAAGTTCTTTCTGCCTCAAAAGCTGAGTAAGCTTAGAGTGATGCCTCCAGATGATTAGCCATGCAGTGACAGTGCATCGGACCATTTTTCCAGAGAGGATAAAAAGTAGCCATTGACAACGGTGATGTCCTTACATAAAGCCAGCCATGGAAAGGAGAAAGACTGATTGGATGAAGACAGCAGGAAAGCAGAGGTTCAGAGGAACGAAAGCATCTCTATACACTTATTTGAAATTCTCACCAATGATATACATAAGTGTTTCTATCCTTATTTTCTATCTATTTATTATTTACGTTCGAAAACTCCATAACTATTTTATATCCGCCTGACTGAGATTTACAAGGTGACCATAGCTTGCTTCATACCAACAATCTCCGTGGGATCGACCCTTACTCACGTAAGGTTTATTACTTGGATGACCCGGTGCACTTGCTGGTTAGTTGTATCGAAGTTGTGAATGAAAAATGATTTATTAAGACGTGCGTACAGAGTTTCTGGCGCCGTTGCCTGAGATCTCAATTTCGTGCACCAGTTGCCAAATGTTTTGTGACAAAGTTATTCTTGATAGTGGACTTTCAGTTGACAATCCTGGGTTAGTTAACCCAAGTTATCAAGCGATGAAGTACTCCTAAGAAGTTACTCATCCAAGCAGATCCTTTCACAACAACACCACAGACATATGCCTCAAAGTTCAAACTATTGGTGCCTAGCTTTATTTTCTGCTCTTTTCTTTCTCTTCCATTATCTTTTTTTTTTCTTTTTAGGATCTTATTAATTCATTTATGCCTCATAGAATGCAGTTCAAACTCATAATTCAAGAGATATCTTAGCTTTGTACCTTATTGTTACACCAACTTAGCTAGCAAATACCACCACAACACTAGGACTTTATTCTGCACATTAGATTTCACTCTTGTCTTTCACAGTAAATTTTCATAAATTATTTTATTGAGCTCAAGGACACAGCATACAATTCAGGTAGGATAAAAATGAAGCAGACACTTAGACTAGCAGCCCAGAATTACAATAAAGAAAGACACACAGAATGTCAATTAAAGCACTTCAAACCAAAAATAGTTGATGATAAATCCCAATTTTGTGATTTATCTTGTGCTTAATTTGGGGGATTTTACAACCTTTTCCTATATTTATTCAATGAAATAGCATGGTTTTGTAAATCTCCCTTGAATTGTGCTTAAGTGTAAAAACATGCTTTTTAGGCCCTTAAATTGGTGATTTTGATTCACTTTAATTCCATTCGATGCCTTGATGTGTTTGTTGAGTGATTTCAGGTTCATAAGGAAAGTATTGGATGGAAGAAATAAGGAGAAAAGCATACAAAGTAGAGAATGCTTGAAGAAACAAAGATTGGGAATGCACCAATGGATGCGCACATGTACAAGGCGCGCACGCGCAAAAGTGGTTTTACACAGAGACGCGCACGCGTACATGACGCGTCCGCACGGATGAAGAATTTACCAATCGATGCGCACGCGCACATGACGCGCACGCGCCGATACTCTCACATGGCCCACTTAAAGGCAAAACACTGGGGGCGATTTCTGAGCTACCTAGGCCCAAATCTAACTTGTTTCTGAGTGGATTGCATGCAGAATTGAAGTCCAAGCAAATGGGGAGCAATTGTTGGTAGTATAGCATCATGTAGGTTAGTTTCTGGAGAGAAAAGATCCCTCTTCTCTCTAGAATTAGTTTAGGTTAATCCATCTTAGATCTAGGCTTAATTCCATGTTCTCATCTTATTTCCTTTACAATTTCTTGTGCTACTACTCTATTCTTCTTAGTTCTCTTGCTAATTTTACTTTTATGTCTCTTTTATGTCTATGAATGCTCATGTTGAATTTGTTTACATTTAATGAAATCTAATGTTTGATGTTCTTTTATTGATGATTTGAGTTGTTGATTTACTTTCCTTGCAATTGGTAGTTAGTAGATTTATTATTCTTGCATTTTTACTATGCTTTCCTTTTATGCCTTCCAAGTGTTTGATAAAATGCTTGGTTGGTCTTTAGAGTAGATCTTGAGCATTCTTGGCTTGGGAAGAGTAATTGGGCAATCTTGAGTCATTAATACCCAATTTACATTGGTGATCTAGAGTTGTTAGTTAATATCATTTTCAATGATGCTAATCTTTTGCTAATTCAATTAGTGAGTTGATTAGGACATTTAGAGTGAGATTAACTAGTCTTGTTTGACTTTCTCTCATGGAAGATAACTTATACCTTCTTCCAATGTTGGAGATGACGAAATAGGATAAATTCTTGTTAATTATTGTGATATGATTGATTAGTCTTGTTTGACATTCTCCCTATGTGAAGATAACATGATACCTTCTTCCATTTGTTGGAGTTGACTAAATAAGATGAATTAATCATTGTATGACTAGGATAGAAAGCCTATGATCTCAATTCTTGCCATGAATGTCTCTCCTTATTACTTGCTTTCTTTAGTTATTTGCTTGATTTACATTCTTGCCATTTAAATTCTTGTCCTCTTATCAAATCAAACCCCCCTTGTTCTTCATAGCCAATAATTGACCACTTCATTGCAATTCCTTGTGAGACGACCCGGAGTCTAAATACTTCGGTTAATTTTCATTGGGGTTTGTACTTGTGACAAAACCGAAATTTTTGATTGGGAGGATTGTTTGTTGGTGTAGAACTATATTTGCAACGAGAGTTCATTCATTTTGTGTGAAATTCTATACCGACACGACAATTTTCTTAAATCAAAATGGCGCCGTTGCCAGGGAGTTACAATGGTGTTACATTATTGGCTATTGTAAATATTGTGAATATGCTTGCCTTTTGCTTATTTGTTAGTTTTTGTTAGATTTAGGACTTTGTTGCTTATTTTTGTTAGCTTTTGTTTTTATTTGCTATTATGAATTCTCATCCTCACTTTGGCTATGAGTTTGGCTCAAATTATGTTGTAGGGAATGGGAGTTACAATGACAACATGCATCAAGGATGGAACAATCAAAGATGGGAGGATCCTCAAGGGATTGATCACCCTTCTTGGCAACAACAACCTCCGGATTCTTATGGGTATAACTATCATCCTAATGTATATCAATCTAATGGATGAGGTGACCCTTATTGTGATTGTCAACAACTACCACCACATGCCTATGAACCACCCCCTCAACATGACTTTAAACCACCTTACTCACAAGTCCCCTACCACCAAACACCTCATTTTGACCCTCATCCTTATCCGCCATACCAACCACCTTATGAACCATATGAACCATACATGGAACCACCACCATTCCAACACAATTACTCTCAAGAACTACCTCCATATATACTAACTCTATACCCTTACCAAGATGAACCAACTTCCAATTATGAAACTTCCTTCCCAAACAATGAACCTTCTTTTTCCATACCACCTCCAATGGATGATTCTCTTCAAGAATGTGTTAGTTCTTATATTCAAAGGCAAGAAGAGAATCAAAAGAAGTTCAACGAGTTAGAAGCCAAGATAGCTACCATAGCGGAAGCCGTTCGCAATATGGTCTCCTCCCGCCTAAGCCTATGTGATCAAGGAACTCCCATTGTTGAATGTGGAGAAGCAATCAAGGAGCATAGTGAGGGAATAAGTTTAGAGCTTCAAGGTGAGAAGAGGAGTTGAAGCAAGAATTGCCACAAGGGGAGGAAGATGAGACAATTGAGCTGGAGGAAGTGGCTGAAGACCTAGGAGATGTTGGAAGTCCATGGGAATGTAGAGTTAAAGAGCCATCTTCCAAGATACTTGATGTTAATGTTGAGAAGGGTGTACAACCTCCAAAGCATATCTTGATTGAAGACTTTGAAGAGGTTGATCAAGAGATGGATTCAATCATTGAGGAGTTCCTATCTGCAATTGAATCCTCTCCCATTGGGCTTGAAATTGAGGTCAAAGAAGAAGATGCACAACCTCTCATGCCCTTGGTGAGAAATAAAAAAGAGATTAAATTGGAAGAGAGCCACCAAGATGAAGAATTTAAAGTTGAGGAAAGTTGTAGAGAGGTGGAGGTAGTCAAGAAGGAGCACAAGGGCGTAGACCTCGCATTGGCTAAGTGTGGGGAGGTCCCCCTTCCTAAGTCACCATCATCCAACACAACATTCAAGTGGGTAAAATTCTTATTCCTAAGCTTTGCTTTCTCACTTGAATATGGTTTGATTGAAAATGATGGTCAACTTAGAGCTCTTTGTGGAGTTAAGAGTAAGAGAGAGTTGTGTAGTGGTTGGACACATCACTCTAAGTTCATGATGGTTGCATGCTCGAAGTTGAATGGCAATGGTTGGTGTAAAACCAAATTGCATGGGTCTAGAAGAATGTTTGGGTGCTTAATTGAGAATTCTAAGGTCATGCCACCCAATTGGAATCATGATGATCAATTTGAAGATGGGTGTCAAAACAAAGTGTGGGATCCCGGATCGCACAAGGAGAATCAAATTTGGGACCCCATGGCCTGTGTGGAACTCCATCAAGGCTTGAAGTTATCATCTTTGAAGACTAAAGCTTATTGGAGATTCAAGCATTGGTGGATCTTCAAGGATGGCTTCAAGCACAAGCCACCTTAAGAGGAGCTCCCCATAAGTCCAACTTAAGGACAATAAACAAAAGTGCTAGGTGGGAGACACCCCACCATGGTAAATTCTTTTCATTTTTCCCTTTTGTACATATTGGTAATTAGTTTAATTTCATGTTTTGTTGAGTTTGTTGAGTATAATTGGTAGTTTAGTAGGCTAAATAAGGTTTTATGGTGTTTTGGTAGCTGTTTGGAGGTTTAGAATGCTTGGATTAGTGTAAAAACATAGAAAAATTTTGAAAAACAGAGTACCATCCACGTGTACGCGCACTGAACGCGTACGCGTGCATTAAGCATTTTCACCCATCCACGCGAACACGCCATGTATGCGTACGCGTGAATGCAAAAATTCATCCCTCCATACATTGACCCGAGAGTTGCGCCTACACTGTGCCAGCACCATGCCTGTGGCACAAACCACCCGCGCGTACGCGCACTTGGGGCGTATGCGTTGTTGACTCTAATTGTGCAATGCACGCGCACGCACGCTGTGCGCGCGCGCCAATAGCGACACCTGCCCTCCTGGTACATGTTCCAGAGAGTTGTGCCAAAGTTATGCCTACTCTGTGCCCGTGAACTGACGTGCAAGCACACTTCACGCATCCGCACCGATCGCCACTTTCATTAGACACGCGCCCGCGCATTGTGCGCATCCGCGTCGCACCAAAAAAGAGTTTTTTTTCCCATTTTCCATTTTATTTTGTTTATCGCATTCGTATACTTCTATTCTTTACATTTCAATTTTGATTCTATAGCCTGTTTTCAATTTTTTTTCTAAGTCTCTTCTTTCAATAATGGTGTTGCATTTTCTTACTCAATTGTTGAGAATTTCTTGGTTATTCTTGGTGCCTCTTGACTTGTTTGATATTGTTGGGTGATGAAGTTTTCGAATCAATGCTTAATCTTGTATGACTCTTATATTCTTTGTGCATTGATATGAACTTGCATGTCCATCATTACCCACTCTTTCTAGTTGAAC
The DNA here is from genome assembly GCF_059453495.1 of Arachis ipaensis. NCBI lineage: Eukaryota > Viridiplantae > Streptophyta > Magnoliopsida > Fabales > Fabaceae > Arachis > Arachis ipaensis. The sequence goes on along the minus strand of NC_142442.1, from coordinate 97,384,832 downwards.
TTGATGCTTTTGAGTGCTCTTCATGCTTTAACTTTGTTCTTGCATCAAGTATTAGTTAATATGTCTTTTCTTGAATTGTTTTCTCACTCACATGTTGTAGCTACCATGTATTTGAGAACCTTACTCTTATTTGGCATTAGCCCCCGCCTATGTTTATTTGCTTTAATATCTTTGTTGTGGGCTTAATTTCCTTTCTTTCTCTTTCCTTTTAGGTTGGCCACCAAGAAGGAAAAGGAGGGAAAAGTTCTAATGGGGCAACAAACAAGTCTGCCCGTACAACCCTTTGAAGAAACTCATCAATTGTAGCAACCCGTCCACCTTACTCTTCTTTGCATGCACCAAGGACGGTGCAAATTTCTAAGTGTGGGGAGGTCGTCCGACCGATCTCCATGGGTAACAATTTCCCTTTCAATTCAACACCAATTTTTTATTTTTGTCTTTGTTAGATTAGTTGTTGCATTGCATGATAGGTTGCATGTTAGTTAGAATTTGTACATATTTTACCACTTCCTTTTTATGTTAGGACTACTTGGTTAGGGTGATATTTTTTTTTCCAAGAAACTATTTTTAGGGCACCCTACCAATTTGGAAAAAAAAATTTTGTGACAAACTTGCTTGATGAATTTATTTTGGAACATGGTTTTTGAGCTAAGAACACAAGCATGTGAGTTTTGAGCCCAATTGCGTGGTTACATCTTATAACCACTTATTTTTCATTCTTGTGTGCATTGTTCTCTCTCTATGATTGTAATCTTTGATTTGTTTGATTCTTTATGTCCATTATTCTATGTATACATGCATTTATATGATTGAGACCATCATTTCATTTAGCTCACTTACCTAAATAGCCTACCTTTCATCAACCATTGTTAGCCACTTTTGAGCCTATTTAATCCCTTTTGTTCTTAATTGTAGCACATCACTACCCCTAAGTGAAAAACAATAAATATCCCTTAATTTGGATCTTTGATTAGCTTAGGCCAGTGAGGGTGTGTATCATTTGAGTATGGGAAACTTGGGACATTGGTTGAGATAAAAGTGTAATTTTTATTTTTGTTAAAAATATTGGGAATTGGGTACATATTCATGCACTATATGTAAAACCATATGCGTTGATACGTTTGTATATACTTTAGAAAAAAATGATAAAGAAAAAAAGAAAAAGAACATATATATATATATATATATAAAAGAAAAAAATAGAAAAAGAAAAAAAGAGAGAAAAAGAAATAAAAAGGGGACAAAAATGCCGCAAAGTAAAGTTCAATGAAAATCAATGCATATGGAATGTGAATTAAAATGAATGCATGAGTATGTGAAAAAGTGGGAATGATGGGTAGCTAGGTTGTGTATTAGAATTGTATAGATTGTTATATGTGTTTAGTGAGAGCTTAGGCTAATCAAAGATTCAAATTTCAAGCTCACTTGACCATATGTATCCTACCTTGACCCTAGCCCCATTACAACCTATGAATAAGTCCTCATGATGAATGTATGCATGCATTGAATAATTTTTTATTGTTAGATGAAAAACAAATCATGGAAAGCATGATTAGAAGAGAATTAAGTGATCGACCCTATACACTAGAGCGACTAGAGCGGATACACTTTCGGTGAGGGTTCGATGCTCAATTCCTTGTTCCCGGCTTTCATGAGCTTTTCTTCTTGCAAGTCTATTTGTGCTTCATTTTGATATTTGAATTGGTAGAGTTTGTGAGTCGTCATATGACCTTAGCCCTACTTGCTTATATATGTTCTTGGAGATTGATTTACTTTTAACCAAGTAGGTAGAATCATTTTGCATTTTGTTGCATGCATGTAGATAGGAGCACATAGTTTATTTACATTGAATATATGTTCATACCCCTTTTCTTGTCCTTCTTTATTCTTAGCATGAGGACATGCTAGGTTTAAGTGTGGGGAGATTTGATAAACCCCAATTTCGTGATTTATCTTATGCTTAATTTGGGGGATTTTATCACCTTTTTCCACATTTATTCAATGAAATAGCATGGTTTTGTAATTCTCCCTTGAATTGTGCTTAAGTGTAAAAACATGCTTTTTAGGCCCTTAAATTGGTGATTTTGATTCACTTTAATTCCATTCGATGCCTTGATGTGTTTGTTGAGTGATTTCAGGTTCATAAGGCAAGTATTGGATGGAAGAAATGAGGAAAAAAGGATACAAAGTAGAGAATGCATGAATAAATAAAGATTGGGAATGCACCAATGGACGCGTACGCGCAAAAGTGGTTTTACACAGAGACGCATAAATGACGCGTCCGCGCGGATGAAGAATTTACCAATCGACGCGCACGCGCACATGACGCGCACGCGCCGATACTCTCACATGGCCCACTTAAAGGCAAAATGTTGGGGGCGATTTCTGAGCTGCCCAGGCCCAAATCCAACTTGATTATGAGTGTATTTCATGCAGAATTGAAGTCCAAGCAAAGGGGGAGCAATTGTTAGTAGTATAGCATCATGTAGGTTAGTTTCTAGAGAGAGAAGCTCCCTCTTCTCTCTAGAATTAGGTTAGGTTAATCCATCTTAGATCTTGGCTTAATTCCATGTTCTCATCTTATTTCCTTTACAATTTCTTGTTCTACTACTCTATTCTTCTTAGTTCTCTTGTTAATTTTACTTTTATGGCTCTTTTATGTTTATGAATGCTCATGTTGAATTTGTTTACATTTAATGAAATCTAATATTTAATGTTCTTTTATTGATGATTTGAGTTGTTGATTTACTTTCCTTGCAATTTTTAGTTAGTAGATTTATTATTCTTGCATTTTTACTATGCTTTCCTTTTATGCCTTCCAAGTGTTTAATAAAATGCTTGGTTGGTCTTTAGAGTAGATTTTGAGTATTCTTGGCTTGGGAAGAGTAATTGGGAAATCTTGAGTCATTAATACCCAATTTACATTGGTGATCTAGAGTTGTTAGTTAATATCATTTTCAAATGACGCTAATCTTTTGCTAATTCAATTAGTAAGTTGATTATGACATTTGGATTGAGATTAACTAGTCTTGTTTGACTTTCTCTCATGGAAGATAACTTATACCTTCTTCCAATGTTGGAGATGTCAAAATAGGATAAATTCTTGTTAGTTATTGTGATATGATTGATTAGTCTTGTTTGACATTCTCCCTATGTGAAGATAACATGATACCTTCTTCCATTTGTTGGAGTTGACTAAATAAGATGAATTAATCATTGTATGACAAGGATAGAAAGTCTATGATCTCAATTCTTTCCATGAATGTCTCTCCTTATTACTTGCTTTCTTTTTATTTGCTTGATTTACATTCTTGCCATTTAAATTCTTCTTCTCTTATCAAATCAAACCCCCCCTTGTTCTTTATAGCCAATAATTGACCACTTCATTGTAATTTCTTGTGAGACGACCCGGAGTCTAAATACTTCGGTTAATTTTCATTGGAGTTTGTACTTGTGACAAAACCGAAATTTTTGATTGGGAGGATTGTTTATTGTTGTAGAACTATACTTCCAACGAGAGTTCATTCATTTTGTGTGAAATTCTATACCGACACGACAATTTTCTTAAATCAGTTAAGTAACAATACAATCTCTTGGTGTCTTCTTGTTTCTTCCTTGTCATGATCATCTATAGATTTTGTATCCTTCTTTGTCTCCTTGGATGATGGTGCATAGTTCTTCCAAGAGATTGATTGAATTCCTGCAAAGTTATTGGAAGTTGCTTGGTCTCCAAGCACTTGAGAAATGGTTAACATGTATGTATATTTGTAGGCTTCTGAACTTAGATTAGTGTGTGAACACCAAACTTAGTTCCTTGCCTTATGCAGCAAGTTGAATATATGCAGAAAATCTCATGTACTTTTATTAAGAAAACAAAATGTGAACTAGAAAAACAAACTATGAACTAGAAACTAAACACCTGTTAAGTAGTTTCTCTGATTGTTCGGAGTCAATGACTTATCATTCAAGGGTTGCAATGTATTTTAAAATGAAATCTGTGGTGGAACACCAAAATTAGCATCACACATTCACCCTTGAATTACCTTGGTGTGCAACACCAAACTTATCTCCTTGCAATACGGATAAATCTACTTAACTCTTTTATTGAAATAACTAAGAAAAGAAAAGAGAGTTACCTCTGGTTGGGTTGCCTCCCAACAAGAGCTCTTTTAATGTCATTAGCTTGACATGTTGTTCTTGACTTTCTTCCTCTTCTTCCAGTTTTTTAAGAGGAATGACCTCAAGGGGAAAGAAGGACTAGTTATTGCCCCTTGTTTTGAGTGTCTCTTCCCAACAAGCTTTCTTTTGTGATTTGCTTGATTGAACTTGCTTGTTGGATCAGGGGTTGGATTGCTTGTGGTTCACCTTTTCTTCTTCCTTGATATGGTCAATTGTAGCTTGGTCACAATCCTCTTTTCGATGCTTTTGTTGGTTGCCTTCACTTCTTGGATATCAAGACTTGGGTGTTGAGGGATGGTTGGAGCATCCTCTTCATCAAGAGCTTCTTGAATTGGTGGTTTAATGAACTCACTGGTGCACGAAATTGTGATTACACTTTTCACAACTCCGCACAACTAACCAGCAAGTGCACTAGGTTATCCAAGTAATACCTTACGTTAGTAAGGGTCGATCCCACGAAGATTGTCGGCTTGAAGCAAGCTATGGTTATTTTGTAAATCTTAGTCAGGAGATTAATGATAAGAGTGATTATATTTATGAAAAATAATTAACATAAAATAAATAGTACTTGTGATTTAGTAATGAGAAACAGGCTGAGGTTCTGGAGATGCTCTGTCATCTCAATCTCTGCTTTCCTAATGTCTTCTTCTCCAAACACGCATGGCCTCTTTCCATAGCAGGTTGTATGATCCTCTCGGATGAAAAATACCAAGCGCTGTCACCGCACGGCTAATCATCTGTCGGTTCTCACTAGCTTCGGAATAGGACCATTATCCTTTTGCACACTATCACTGCGCCCAACATTCGCAAGTTTGAAGCTCGTCACAGTCATTCCCTTCCAGATCCTACACGGAATACCACAGACAAGGTTTAGACCTTCCGGGTCCCAAGAATGCTGCCAATGATTCTAGCCTATACCACGAAGGTTCTAACCTCCGGACTCGGTCCGTGGATTAGAAACCCAAGAGATACGCACTCAAGCTGTCGCCCAATGACTACGTTGAGCTCAGATAGAACGGAGTGGTTGTCAAGCACGCGTTCATAGGGTTGAGGATAATGATGAGTGTCACAGATCATCATATTCTCCATATTGAAATACGAGTGAGTATCTTAGAATAGAATCAAGCGTGGTTGAATAGAAAATAGTAGTAATTGCATTAATCCATTGAAACACAGCAGAGCTCCTCACCCCTACCTATGGGTTTAGAGACTTGTGCCGTCAAAGTTACAATATGAAATGTAAAAATTGTCATAAGGTACTACAATGAGTCTCTAAAAGTAGTTTTTATGTTAAACTAGTAACCTAGGGTTACAGAAAATGAGTAACTAAGTGCAGATAGTGCAGAAATCCACTTTTGGGACCCACTTGGTGTGTGCTTGGGCTGAGCATTGAAGCTTTTTCGTGCTTAGGCTGTTCCTGGAGTTAAACACTAGCTTTGGTGCCAGTTTGGGCGTTTAACTTCAATTCTGGTGCTAGTTCTGGCGTTTTATGCCAGAAAGTTTTAGGCTGACTTTGGATGCCAGTTTGGGACATCAAATCTCGGGCAAAGAATGGACTATTATATATTGCTGAAAAGCCCAGGATGTCTAATTTACAACGTAATTAAGAGCACGCAAATTGGACATTTGTAGCTTGAGAAAATCCATTTCGAGTGAAAGAGGGTCAGAATCCAACAGCATCTGCAGTCTTTTTTCAGCCTCTAAATCAGATTTTTCCTCAGGTCCCTCAATTTCAGCCAGAAAATGTCTGAAATTGCAAAAAAACACGCAAACCCATAGTAAAGTCTAGAAATGTGATTTTGTATAAAAACAAATAAAAATATAATAAAAAGTGAATAAAACATACCAAAAACTATGTAAAAACAATGCCAAAAAGGGTATAAATTATCTGCTCATCACAACACCAAACTTAAATTGTTGCTTGTCCCCAAGCAACTAAAAACAAAATAGGATAAAAAGAAGAGAATATACAATAAATTTCAAATATCAATGAAGCTCAGTCCAATTAGATGAGCGGGACTTGTAGCCTCTTTGCTTCTGAACAGTTTTGGCATCTTCCTTTATACTTTGAAGTTCAGAATGATTGGCATCTATAGGAACTCAGAATTCAGAGAGTGTTATTGATTCTCCTAGTCCAGTATGTTGATTCTTGAACACAGTTACTTTATGAGTCTTGGCTGTGACCCTAAGCACTTTGTTTTCCAGTATTACCACCGGATACATAAATGCCACAAACACATAACTGGGTGAACCTTTTCAGATTGTGAGTCAGCTTTGCTAGAGTCCCCAGTTAGAAGTGCCCAAAGCTCTTAAGCACACTCTTTTTGCTTTGGACCACGACTTTAACCACTCAGTCTCAAGATTTTCACTTGGACCTTCATGCGACATGCAGATGATTAGGGACAGCTTGATTCAGCTGCTTAGGCCAGGGTTTTATTCCTTTGGGCCCTCCTATCCATTAATACTCAAAGCCTTGGATTCTCTTTACCCTTGCCTTTTAGTTTAAAGGGTTATTGGCTTTTTTTGCTTGCTTTTTTTTCGTGCAAGCTTTTGTTTTTCACTGATTTTTCTTGCTTCAAGAATCAATTTTATGATTATTCAGATTATCAATAACATTTCTCTTTTTTTATTATTCTTTCAAGATCCAACAATTTTAACATTCATAAACAACAATATCAAAAATATGCACTGTTCAAGCATTCATTCAGAAAACAAAAAGTATTGCCACCACATCAAAACAATTAGATTATTTTCAAGATATAATTCGAAATTCATATACTTCTTTTTCTTTTTTAGAAAACATTTTTTCATTTAAGAAAGGTGAAGGTTTCATAGGACATTCATAGTTTTAAGACATAGACTCTAAACTTTATTGATCATGAAATAAAAATAAGACATGAAATAAGCATAATAGCAGACAAATAATAATAAAAGAAAGGAAATTAAAGACATAAAAATAAATGACTCTAATACTAATGCTCATGTAACTCTTAAAATAGATCTCTAATAACAAAAGTTATCACAGAGTTAGGACTCAACAACCAGTATTGGGAGAGGCAAGTGTTCCTTCAATTTGTAGGACGCCTGGCTCTTCAAGGGACAGCTTCTGGCGCTTTAGCTCCTATATCTCACGCCCTTGTTTCTCTTGTTCTATGAGCAGTTTGCAAAGCATGCTGTTTTAATTCTGCTGCTCCTCTTTGAGTTGATTCACAGCTTCTTGCAGCTTGGTGACAGAGGCTTCTAAGCGATCCCAATAGTCAAATTGAGGAATTTCTGGAAGGAGTTCATGCGCCCCTCTCTTGGTGGGGTTATCTTGAATTTGAAGTCCATCCATCACTTTTTTGGTGATTAGGCATTCAACTGGGATAAATTCATCCACATCCATCTGTACCCCCGCATCTTTACATAGCAGACTAATCAAGCTTGGGTAGGCCAATTTGGCCTCAGTGGATTCCTTGTTTGCAATTGTGTAAATTTCAAAGGGGATCAACTGATGAATCTCTACCTCCTTCCCTAGCATAATACAATGAATCATCACTGCCCTCTTGACAGTGACTTCAGATCGGTTGCTGGTTGAGAGTATAGAGCGCCCAATGAAATCCAGCCAACCTCTAGCAACTGGTTTAAGATCTCCTCTCTTTAACTGGTTTGAGACACCTTTTGAATTGGTAATCCATTTGGTTCCAAGGAGGTATATGTCCTCTAGAACTTGATCCAGCCTTTTATCCTTGGCCATCCTCCTATTAAAGGACTATGGATCATCTTGCAGTTGAGGGAGTTTAAGAACTTCTCTCACTTTGTCCAGGTGGAAGTAAATAATCTTCCCTCTGACCATAGTTTGGAAGGTGTAGAAAGCAGTTTCCTCTAATCTTTGCTTCTCTATCATCCATAGATTTGTATAGAATTCTTGTACCATGTTTCTTCCAACAAGTATCTCAGGATTAGCCAGGACTTCCCAGCCCCTGTTTTGAATCTGCTCTTGGATCTCCGGATATTCATCTTCTTTCAGATTGAATCTAACTTTCGGGATCACTGATCTTCTGCATACTATTTTGAGGTAGTGGTCTGCATGTTCATTAGTGCAGAATTTTTCATGCATCCAAAGTGGCTTTGAGTTGCCTTCTCTCTTGCCTCTTGAAGTGGTTTGTTTTCCTTTGGGAGCAATGAGCTTTGTTTGTTTTGGCTTAGGGATACGAAAATCACACCAAACTTAGTGCTTTGCTTGCCCTCAAGCAAAATAGAAAGAAAGAAGTGAATAGATGGAGAGAAGGATTCCAATGATGAACCAAATGGGGTGGCCAAATTTATAAATAAAGGGGAGGAAGGGAATGGGGTCGAAAATTTAAAAAAGAAAAAGATATGATTGATAAAAGATAAACATGATATGCAAAAGAGAAGATTGTTGTCAAAATTTAAGAGATATGAAGAAGATATGAGGAAGTTAAATATGAATTTTTGTTTATGCATCTAAGAAATAAAAGATAATATGAATGAATTGAAAAGATTTGAAAAGAAATTGGAAAGATAAATGAGTTTCTGAAAAAGATTTGAAAAGAATTTGAAGGAGAATTAAAAGGAATTTATAAGATTATAAATTTTTGTTAATGGAAGTTAGAAATTGAATGTTTGTAATGTTTAGATGCATAAAATTTTGAATTAGAACTAAAAAATTCGAAAAAATTGAATTGAAAATGAAATTACCTCTCCCCTATCTGTTCTGGCATTAAACGCCTAGAGTCATATCCAATCTGGCGCTTAACGCCCATCTGGTGGCCATTTTGGGCGTTTAACGCCCAGCTATGTACCCTAGCTGGCGTTAAACACGAGAAATCCTTCTTCACTGGGCATTTTTCTGAACGCCCATAATGCTGCCAATTCTGGCGTTAAACCTCCAGAATGCTGCCTATTCTGGTGTTTAACACCCAGAATGATACCTTTACTAGCATTAACCGCCTAGAATGGTAGCCATTCTGGCGTTTAACGCCCAGATTGCCTCTTTACTGGCGTATTGACGCCAGTGAGCTCCTTTCCTCTGTGATTTCTCTATTTTATGTCTTGAACCTCCATTTTCCTGACTTTTTCACTGAAAATATATTAATTAACAAGGAAAACAAAATTAAAAACTTATCTAACTGTTACAAATATCTAATTATTGATAATGGATGGGTTGCCTCCCAGCAAGCGCTTCTTTACTGTCTTTCGTTAGACTTTTACTGAGCGTTTAACTTAGTCTGAGCTTGCTCAACATTGCCCTCAAGATAATGTTTGATTCTTTGTCCATTAACAATGAACTTTTTGTCAGAATCAATATCTTGAAGTTCTACATATCCATATGGTGACACACTTGTAATCACATATGGGCCCCTCTACCGGAATTTCAATTTCCCGGGGAACAATATGAGCCTAGAGTTAAATAGCAGGACCTTCTATCCTATCTCAAAGACTCTAGATGACATCCTTTTGTCATGCCATATTTTTTCTTTCTCCTTATAAATTTTGTATTTTCGAAAGCATTGAGTCTGAATTCTTCCAACTCATTCAACTCGAGTAGTCTCCTCTCTCCAGCTACCTTAGTATCAAGGTTTAGGAACCTGGTTGCCCAGTAGACCTTGTGTTCTAGTTCCACTGGCAGATGACAGGCTTTTCCATACACAAGCTGGTATGGAGAGGTCCCTATAGGAGTCTTGAATGCTCTTCTGTATGCCCACAGAGCATCATCCAGACCTCTTGCCCAATCCTCTCTACGGGCATTTACAGTCTGCTCCAGGATTCGCTTTAGTTCTTTATTTGAGACTTCAGCCTACCCATTTGTCTGTGGATGATATGGAGTTGCTACTTTATGGTTAATTCCATATCAGACCATAGCAGAGTCAAGCTGTTTATTGCAGAAATGAGTGCCTCCATCGCTAATTAGTATCCTGGGGACACCGAACCTGCTGAAGATATGCTTCTGGAGGAACTTCATCACTATCTTAGTATCTGGTAGCACAAATCACGAATCACACTTTTCACAACGCGTGCCACTGACCAGCAAGTGCACTGGGTCGTCCAAGTAATACCTTACGTGAGTAAGGGTCGAATCCCACAGAGATTGTTGGTTTGAAGCAATCTATGGTTATCTTGTAAATCTTAGTCAGGAAATCAATTATGTTTATCAGTTGAATTATGAATAACCAGTAGAGCATAAATTAAAAGTTACTTGTTGTGTAGTAATGGAGAATATGTTGGAGTTTTGGAGATGCTTTGTCTTCTGAATCTCTGCTTTCCTCTGTCTTCTGATTCACGCACGCACGTCCTCCTATGGCAAGCTGTGTGTTGGTGGATCACCGTTGTCAATGGCTACCTTCCATCCTTCCAGTGAAAACTACGCTCACGCGCTCTGTCACAGCACGGCTAATCACCGGTTGGTTCTCGATCCGGTTGGAATAGGATTTACTATCCTTTTGCATCTGTCACTAACGCCCAGCCTTCAGGAGTTTGAAGCTCGTCACAGTCATTCAATCCTTGAATCCTACTCGGAATACCATAGACAAGGTTTAGACTTTCCGGATTCTCATGAATGCTGCCATCAGTTCTAGCTTATACCACGGAGATTCTGATTAAAGAATCTAAGAGATACTCATTCAATCGGATATAGAACAGAGGTGGTTGTCAGGCACACGTTCATGGTTTGAGGAAGGTGATGAATGTCACAGATCGTCACCTTCATCACAGTTAAGCGCGAATGAACATCTTAGATAGGAACAAGCGTGTTTGAATGGAAAACAGAAATACTTGCATTAATTCATTGAGACACAGCAGAGCTCCTCACCCCCAACAATGGGGTTTAGAGACTCATGCCGTCAGAGAATACAAAGTTTAGATCTGAAATGTCATGAGATACAAAATAAGTCTCTAAAAGTTGTTTAAATACTAAACTAGTAAACTAGGGTTACAAAATATGAGTGGACTATGATGGATGATGCAGATATCCACTTCTGGGGCCCACTTGGTGTGCCGGGGCCCACTTAGTGTGTGCTGGGGCTGAGATTTCGTGCAGAGGCCATTTGTGGAGTTGAACGCCAGTTTTTATGCCAGTTTGGGCGTTCAACTCCAGTTTTTGATCCTTTTCTGGCGCTGGATGCCAGAATTGGGCAGAGAACTGGCGTTGAACGCCCGTTTACGTCGTCTATCCTTGTGCAAAGTATGGACTATTATATATTGCTGGAAAGCCCTGGATGTCTACTTTCCAACGCAATTGAAAGCATGCCATTTCGAGTTCTGTAGCTCCAGAAAATCCACTTTGAGTGCAGGGAGGTCAGAATCCAACAGCATCAGCAGTCCTTTTTCAGCCTGAATCAGATTTTTTGCTCAGCTCCTTCAATTTCAGCCAGAAAAATACCTGAAATTATAGAAAAACACACAACTCATAGTAAAGTCCAGAAATATGAATTTTTCCTAAAAACTACTAGGAATAGACTAAAAACTAACTGAAACACACTCTAAACTATATGAAATTATCCCCAAAAAGCGTATAAAATATCCGCTCATCAGTATCATTAGTGGGTGTTTGGTGCACAAAATTGTGATCATCAATGGCACCAACAACTTGGTGTGGCACACTTGTAATCTCAACTCTTTTATCACAACTCCTCACAACTAACCAGCAAGTGCACTGGGTCGTCCAAGTAATAAACCTTACGTGAGTAAAGGTCGATCCCACGGAGACTGTCGGCTTGAAGCAAGCTATGGTCATCTTGTAAATCTCAGTCAAGCGGATTCAAATGGTTATGGAGTTTAAGGTGATAAACATTAAATAAGGATAGAGATACTGGTGCACGAAATTGTGATCTTAGGCAACGGCGCCAGAAACTCTGTACGCAAGTCTTAATAAATCGTTTTTCATTCACAACTTCGATACAACTAACCAACAAGTGCACTGGGTCATCCAAGTAATAAACCTTACATGAGTAAGGGTCGATCCCACGGAGATTGTTGGTATGAAGCAAGCTATGGTCACCTTGTAAATCCCAGTCAGGCGGATATCAAAAGGTTATGGAGTTTTCGAAATTAAATAATAAGTAAACATAAACTAAGGATAGAAATACTTATGCAATTCATTAGTTAGAATTTCAGATAAGCGTATAGAGATGCATTCGTTCCTCTGAACCTCTGCTTTCCTGCTGTCTTCATCCAATCAATCTTACTCCTTTCCATGGCTGGCTTTATGTAAGGACATCACCATTGTCAATGGCTACTTTTAATCCTCTCTGGAAAATGGTCCGATGCGCTGTCACTGCATGGCTAATCGTCTGGAGGCATCACCCTTGCCAATGGCTGCATCCTATCCTCTTGTGAAAATGGTCCAAATGCTCTGTCACAGCACGGCTAATCATCTGAGGTTTTCGATCATACTGGAATAGGATTCACCCTCCCTTTGCGTCTGTCACTACGCCCAGCACTCGCGAGTTTGAAGTTCGTCACAGTCATTCAATCCCAGAATCCTATTCGGAATACCACAGACAAGGTTTAGACTTTTCGGATTCTCATGAGTGCCACCATCAATCTAGCTTACACCACGAAGATTCTGATTAAGAGATCCAAGAGATACTCATTCAATCTAAGGTAGAACGGAAATGGTTGTCAGGCACGCGTTCATAGGGAATGATGATGATTGTCACGTTCATCACATTCAGGTTGAAGTGCGAATGAATATCTTAGAAGCGGAACAAGTTGAATTGAATAGAAAAACAGTAGTACTTTGCATTAATCTTTGAGGAACAGCAGAGCTCCACACCTTAATCTATGGAGTGTAGAAACTCTACCGTTGAAAATACATAAGTGAAAGGTCCAGGCATGGCCGAATGGCCAGCCCTCAAAACGTGATCACAGGATCAAAAATACAATCCAGGATGATCCGAAGATGTCTAATACAATAGTAAAAAGTCCTATTTATAATAAATTAGCTACTAGGGTTTACAGAAGTAAGTAATTGATGCATAAATCCACTTCCGGGGCCCACTTGATGTGTGCTTGGGCTAAGCTTGAATGTTACACGTGCAGAGGTCATTCTTGGAGTTGAACGCCAGGTTGTAACGTGTTTTTGGCGTTCAACTTTGGTTTGTGACGTGTTTCTGGCGTTTAACTCAAGACAGCAGCGTAGAACTGGCGTTCAACGCCCTTTTACGTCATCTAAACTTGGCCAAAGTATGGACTATTATATATTGCTGGAAAGCCCTGGATGTCTACCTTTTAACGCAATTGGAAGCGCGCCATTTTAAGTTTTGTAGCTCCTAAAAATCCACTTTGAGTGCAGGGAGGTCAGAATCCAAAAGCATCAGCAGTCCTTCTTCAACCTCTGAATCTGATTTTTGCTCAAGTCCCTCAATTTCAGCCAGATAATACCTGAAATCACAGAAAAACACACAAACTCATAGTAAAGTCCAGAAATGTGAATTTAGCATAAAAACTCATGAAAACATCCCTAAAAGTAACTAGATTCTACTAAAAATATATTAAAAACAATGCCAAAAAGCGTATAAATTATCCGCTCATCACAACGCCAAACTTAAATTGTTGCTTGTCCCCAAGCAACTGAAAATCAAATAGGATAAAAAGAAGAGAATATACTATATATTCCAAACTATCAATGAAACATAGCTCCAATTAAATGAGCGGGACTTGTAGCTTTTTGCCTCTTGAATAGTTTTGGCATCTCACTTTATCCATTGAAGTTTAGAATGATTGGCATCTATAGGAACTCAGATTTCAGATAGTGTTATTGATTCTCCTAGTTCAGTATGATGATTCTTGAACACAGCTATTTTATGAGTCTTGGCCGTGGCCCTAAGCACTTTGTTTTCCAGTATTACCACCGGATATATAAATGCCACAGACACATAATTGGGTGAACCTTTTCAGATTGTGACTCAGCTTTACTAAAGTCCCCAACTAGAGGTGTCCAGGATTCTTAAGCATACTCTTCTTTTTCTTTGGACCTTGACTTTAACCGCTCAGTCTCAAGTTTTCACTTGACACCTTCACGCCACAAGCACATGGTTAGGGACAGCTTGGTTTAGCCGCTTAGGCCAGGATTTTATTCCTTTAGGCCCTCCTATCCACTGATGCTCAAAGCCTTGGGATCCTTTTTATTACCCTTGCCTTTTGGTTTTAAGGGTTATTGGCTTTTTGCTCTTGCCTCTTGGTTTTAAGAGCTTTTGGCTTTTTCTGCTTGCTTTTTTTTCTTTTTTTTTCTATTTTTTTTCTATTTTTTTTTCTATTTTTTTTCTGCAAGCTTTTGTATTCACTACTTTTTCTTGCTTCAAGAATCATTTTTATGATTTTTCAGATTATCAAATAACATGTCTCCTTGTCATCATTCTTTCAAGAGCCAACATATTTAACATTCTTAAACAACAACTTCAAAAGACATGTGCACTGTTCAAGCATTCATTCAGAAAACAAGAAGCATTGTCACCACATCAATATAATTAAACTAAGTTCAAGGATAAATTCGAAACTCATGTACTTCTTGTTCTTTTGAATTAAAATAGTTTTCATTTAAGAGAGGTGATGGATTCATAGGACATTCATAACTTTAAGACAAAGTTACTAAATACTAATGATCATGTAATGAAGACACAAACATGGATAAGCACTTAACATAGAGAAAACGAAAAACAGAGAATGTAAGAACAAGGAATGAGTCCACCTTAGTGATGGTGGTGTTTCCTTCTTGAGGAACCAATGATGTCCTTGAGCTCTTCTATGTCTCTTCCTTGTCTTTGTTGCTCCTCCCTCATTGCTTTTTGATCTTCTCTTATTTCATGAAGGATGATGGAGTGCTCTTGATGTTCCACCCTTAATTGTCCCATTTTGGAACTTAATTCTCCTAGGGAGGTGTTGATTTGCTCCCAATAGTTTTGTGGTGGAAAATGCATTTGAGGCATCTCTGGGATCTCATGGTGATGAGCTTCATGCGTCTCTTGAGATCCATGAATGGGCTCTCTTGCTTTCTCCATCCTTTTCTTAGTGATGGGCTTCTATTCCTCAATGGGAATGTCTCCTTCTATGAAAGCTCCAGCTGAGTAACATAGATGGCGAATAAGATGAGGAAAAGCTAGCCTTGCCCCAGGAGAGGGCTTTTCGGCTATTTTGTAGAGTTCAAGGGAGATGACTTCATGAACTTCTACTTCTTCTCTAATCATGATGCTATAAATCTTGATGGCCCGATCCACAGTAACTTCAGATCGGTTGCTAGTGGGGATGATGGAGCGTTGGATGAACTCCAACCATCCTCTAGCCACAGGCTTGAGGTCCAGTCTTCTTAATTGAACCGGATTGCCTTTGTAGTCAATCTTCCATTGAGCTCCTTCCACACACATGTCCATGAGGACTTGGTCCAACCTTTGATTAAAGTTGACCCTTCTAGTGTAGGGGCGTGCATCTCCTTGCATCATAGGCAAGTTGAACACCAACCTCACATTCTCCGGACTAAAATCTAAGTATTTCCCCCGAACCATTGTATTATAATTCTTGGGGTTTGGGTTCTTACTTTGATCATGGTTCCTAGTGATCCATGCATTGGCATAGAACTCTTGAACCATTAGGATGCCGACTTGTTGGATGGGGTTTGTTAGAACTTCCCAACCTCTTCTTTGGATTTCATGTCGGATCTCCGGATACTCATTTCTCTTGAGTTTGAAAGGGACCTCAGGGATCACCTTCTTCTTGGCCACAACATCATAGAAGTGGTCTTGATGAGCTTTGGAGATGAATCTTTCCATCTCCCATGACTCGGAGGTGGAAGCCTTTGTCTTCCCTTTCCCTTTTCTAGAGGATTCTCCGGTCTTGGGTGCCATCAATGGTAATGGAAAAAACAAAAAGCTTATGCTTTTACCACACCAAACTTAGAATATTGCTCGCCCTTGAGCAAGAGAAGAAAGAATAGATGAAGAAGAAGAAGAAAATATGGAGGTGAGGAGGGAGGGGTGTATTCGGCCAAGAAGAGAAGAGAGGGTTGTGTTGTGTGAAAATGAGGAAGAATGGAGGGCTATATATAGGGAAGGGAGGGGATGTAAGGTTCGGCCATAAGGGTGGGTTTTGGGTGGGAAATTGATTTTGAATTTTTGAAGGTAGGTGGGGTTTATGAGGTAGGTTTATGGGGAAGAGTGGATGGATGTGAGTGGTGAAGTGGTTATAGGGAAGAGAGATTGAGGTGATTGGTGAAGAGTTTTGGGGAAGAGTGTTTATGGGATTGTGTGAAAGAGAGGTGAGAAGAAGTGAGTAGAGGTAGGTGGGGATCCGGTGGGGTTCACAGATCCTAAGGTGATCCTGTGGGGTCCACAGATCCTGAAGTCTTCAAGGATTTACAACCTTGCACCAAATTAGGCATGCAAAATTCTCTTGCACACAACTCTGGGCGTTCAGCGCCAGATTGGTGCTTGTTCTGGGCGTTGAACGCCCATTTGTTGCCCATTTCTGGCGTTGAACGCCAAAACCATGCTTGTTCTGGGCGTTCAGCGCCAGCTCTTCTCCAGGGAGCAATTCTGGCGTTCAAACGCCCAGATGCTTCCCATTTTAGGCGTTCAGCGCCAGAACCATGCTCTGTTCTAGCGTTGAACGCCAGCTAGATGCTTCTCACTGGCGTTTAAACGCCAGTGAGATCCTCCTCCAGGGTGTGATTTTTTTCTGCTGTTTTTGATTCCGTTTTCAATTTTTTTATTTATTTTGTGACTCCACATGATCATGAACCTAAGAAAACATGAAAAACAAATAAAATTAGATTTAGATAAATAAAAATTGGGTTGCCTCCCAACAAGCACTTCTTTAATGTCAATAGCTTGACAGTGGGCTCTCATGGAGCCTCACAGATGTTCAGAGCATTATTGAGACTTCCCAACACCAAACTTAGAGTTTGGATATGGGTGTTCAACACCAAACTTAGAGTTTGGTTGTGGCCTCCCAACACCAAACTTAGAGTTTGACTGTGGGGGCTCTGGTTGACTCTGTTTTGAGAGAAGCTTTTTATGCTTCCTCTCCATGTTTATAGAAGGATAACCTTGAGTTGTAAACACAAGGGAGTCCCCATTCAATTGAAGGACTAATTCACCTCTGTCAACACCAATCACAACTCTTGTTGTGTCTAGGAAGGGTCTTCCAAGGATGATGAATTCATCCTCATCCTTCCCAGTATCTAGGACTATGAAATCAGCAGGGATGTAAAGGCCTTCGACCTTTACTAATACGTCCTCTACTTGTCCATAAGCCTGTTTTCTTGAATTGTCTGCCATCTCTAATGAGATTTTAGTAGCTTGCATCTCAAAGATTCCCAGTTTCTCTATTACAGAGAGGGGCATGAGGTTTATCCCTGAACCAAGGTCACACAGAGCCTTTTCAAAGATCATGTTGCCTATGGTACAAGGTATTACGAACTTTCCAGGATCCTGTTTCTTCTGAGGCAATGTCAGTTGATCCAGATCACTTAGTTCATTGGTCAACAAGGGAGGTTCATCCTCCCAAGTCTCAATACCAAATAATTTGGCATTCAGCTTCATGATTGCACCAAGGTACTTGGTAACTTGCTTTTCAGTAACATCCTCATTCTCTTCAGAAGAGGAATACTCATCAGAGCTCATGAAGGGCATAAGGAGGTTTAATGGAATCTCTATAGTCTTTAGATGAGTCTCAAATTCTTTTGGTTCCTCAAAGGGAAACTCCTTATTGATCACTGGACGTCCCAGGAGGTCTTCCTCACTGGGATTTACGTCCTCCCCTTCCTCTCCAGGTTCGGCCGTGTTGACTATGTCAATGGCATTGCACTCTCCTTTTGGATTTTCTTCTGTATTGCTTGGGAGAGTACTAGGAGGGATTTCAGTGATCCTTTTACTCAGCTGGCCCACTTGTGCCTCCAAATTTCTAATGGAGGACCTTGTTTCATTCATGAAACTTACAGTGGCCTTAGATAGATCAGAGACTAAGTTTGCTAAATTAGAGGTATTTTGTTCAGAGTTCTCTGTCTGTTGCTGAGTGGATGATGGAAAAGGTTTACTATTGTTAAACCTATTTCTTCAACCATTATTAAAGCCTTGTTGAGGCTTTTGTTGATCCTTCCATGAGAGATTTGGGTGGTTTCTCCATGATGAGTTATAGGTGTTTTCATAAGGTTCACCTAAGTAATTCACCTCTGCTATTGCAGGGTTTTCAGGATCATAGGACTCTTCTTCAGAAGGCGCCTCTTGAGTACTGTTGGATGCAACTTGTATTCCATTCAGACTCTGAGAAATCATATTGACTTGCTGAGTCAATATTTTATTCTGAGCCAATATGGCATTCAGAGTATCAATTTCAAGAACTCCCTTCTTCATAGGCGTCCCATTACTCACAGAATTCCTCTCAAAAGTGTACATAAACTGGTTATTAGCAACCATGTCAATGAGTTCTTGAGCTTCTGCAGGCATTTTCTTTAGGTGAATGGATCCACCTGCAAAAGTATCCAATGACATCTTTGATAGCTTAGATAAACCATCATAGAATATATCCAGGATGGTCTATTCTGAAAGCATGTCAGAAGGACACTTTTTGGTCAGCTGCTTGTATCTTTCCCAAGCTTCATAGAGGGATTCACCTTCTTTCTGTCTAAAGGTTTGAACATCCACTCTAAGCTTGCTCAGCTTTTGAGGAGGAAAGAACATGGCTAAGAAAGCCGTGACCAGCTTATCCCAAGAGTTCAGGCTATCCTTAGGTTGAGAGTCCAACCATATTCTAGCTCTGTCTCTCACAGCAAAAGGGAAAAGCATGAGCCTGTAGACTTCAGGATCTACTCTATTAGTCTTAACAGTATCACATATCTGCAAGAATTCAGTTAAGAACTGAAAAGGATCTTCAGATGGAAGTCCATGAAACTTGCAGTTCTGCTGCATCAGAGAAACTAATTGAGGTTTCAGCTAAAAATTGTTTGCTCCAATGGCAGGAATGGAGATGCTTCTTCCATGTAAATTAGAATTAGGTGCAGTAAAGTCACCAAGCATCCTCCTTGCATTATTATTATTTTCAGCTGCCATCTCCTCTTCCTGTTCGAAAATTTCTGTAAGGTTATCTCTGGATTGTTGTATTTTAGCTTCTCTTAGTTTTCTCTTCAGAGTCCTTTCAGGTTCTGGATCTGCTTCAACAAGAATGTTCTCGTCTTTGCTCCTGCTCATATGAAAAAGAATGACAGAAAAATAATAATAATAGGGGTCCTTTTTACCATAGTATAAAGGTCCCTCTGTGAGTAGAAGAAAAGAAGAAGAAAAAATTCGAACACAGATAGAAAAGTGGGTTCGAATTTGGGTGAGATGAAGTGTCAGTAGATGAATAAATAAATAAAAGGAGATAAGAGAGAGAGAAAGAATTTTCGAAAATAATTTTTGAAAAAGAGTTAGTGATTTTCGAAAATAGTTTTTGAAAAAGGTTAGTAATTTTCGAAAATTAAAATCAACAATTAAATTAATTAGTTAATTAAAAAGAAATTTTGAAAAAGAGGGAAGATATTTTCGAAAATTAGAGAGAGAGAGAGAGTTAGTTAGGTAGTTTTGAAAAAGATAAGAAACAAACAAAAAGTTAGTTAGTTAGTTGAAACAAATTTTGAAAATCAATTTTGAAAAGATTAGAAGATAAGAAATTAGAGAAGATATTTTAAAATCAAATTTTGAAAAAAGATAAGATAAAGAGATATTTTTGAAAAGATATGATTGAAATTAGTTTTGAAAATAGATTTGATTTTTAAAATCACAATTAATGACTTGATTCACAAGAAATCACAAGATATGATTCTAGAACTCAAAGTTTGAATCTTTCTTAACAAGCAAGTAACAAACTTGAAATTTTTGAATCAAAACATTAATTGATGATGTTATTTTCGAAAATTCTGTGATAAAGATAAGAAAAAAATTTTTGAAAAATATTTTTTTAAAATTTTCGAAAATAACTAAGAAAAATGAAAAAGATTTGATTTTTGAAAAAGATTTTGAAAAAGATAAGATTTTTAAATTGAAAATTTGATTTGACACTAAAGAAGCAACTTAATTTTAAAAAGTTTTGAAAAAGTCAAGTCAAATTTACGAATTTATGAGAAGAAAAAGGAGAAGATATTTTTTTGATTTTTGAATTTTTAATGATGAGAGAGAAAAACATGAAAATGATGCAATGCATGAAAGTTATGGATCAAAACAATGAATGCATGCAAGAATGCTATGAATGTCAAGATGAATACCAAGAACACTTTGAAGATCATGATGAACATCAAGAACATATTTTTGAAAAATTTTTAATGCAAAGAAAACATGCAAGACACCAAACTTAAAAATTTTTTATGTATAGATACTATGAATGCAAGAATGCATATGTAAAACAAGAAAAGATGCAAAACAAGAAAACATCAAGATCAAACAAGAAGACCTACCAAGAACAACTTGAAGATCATAAAGAACACTATGAATGCATGAATTTTTCGAAAAATGCAAGATGGATATGCAATTGACACCAAACTTTCAACTTGACTCAAGACTCAAACAAGAAACATGAAATATTTTTTATTTTTATGATTTTCTAATTTTTTTTGGATTTTTCGAAGATTACTTTGAAAAAGAAAAATAAGGATTCCAAAATTTTTAATATGAATTCCAGGAATCTTGTGCTCTTTAGTCTAAAGCTCCAATCTGAGGGTTAGGCATGGCTTAATAGCCAGCCAAGCTTTAGTATGCTATTACATGCATTGAAGTGATTAGTTGAATCCTCAGTCCAAAGGAATTTGGACATGGCTTCACAGCCAGCCAGGATTCAACAAATCATCATGAAACACTAGAATTCATTCTTAAAAATTCTGAAGAAAAATATTTTTGAAATGATTTATATTTTAAAATTTTTTCGAAAACAAAGGAGAAAATTTTTGAAAGATTTTTGAAAAATTTTTGAAAATAAAACAAAAAAGAAAATTACCTAATCTGAGCAACAAGATGAACCGTCAGTTGTCCAAACTCGAACAATCCCCGGCAACGGCGCCAAAAACTCTGTACGCACGTCTTAATAAATCGTTTTTCATTCACAACTTCGATACAACTAACCAGCAAGTGCACTGGGTCGTCCAAGTAATAAACCTTACGTGAGTAAGGGTCGATCCCACGGAGATTGTTGGTATGAAGCAAGCTATGGTCACCTTGTAAATCTCAGTCAGGCGGATATCAAAAGGTTATTGAGTTTTCGAAATTAAATAATAAGTAAACATAAACTAAGGATAGAAATACTTATGCAATTCATTAGTTAGAATTTCAGATAAGCGTATAGAGATGCATTCCTTCCTCTGAACCTCTGCTTTCCTGCTGTCTTCATCCAATCAATCTTACTCCTTTACATGGCTGGCTTTATGTAAGGACATCACCGTTGTCAATGGCTACTTTTAACCCTCTTTGGAAAATGGTCCGATGCGCTGTCACTGCATGGCTAATCGTTTGGAGGCATCACCCTTGCCAATGGCTGCATCCTATCCTCTTGTGAAAATGATCCAAATGCTCTGTCACAGCACGGCTAATCATCTGAGGTTTTCGATCATACTGGAATAGGATTCACCCTCCTTTTGTGTCTGTCACTACGCCCAGCACTCGCGAGTTTGAAGTTCGTCACAGTCATTCAATCCCAAAATCCTACTCGGAATACCACAGATAAGGTTTAGACTTTCTAGATTCTCATGAATGCCGCTATCAATCTAGCTTACACCACGAAGATTCTGATTAAGAGATCCAAGAGATACTCATTCAATCTAAGGTAGAACGGAAGTGGTTGTCAGGCACGCGTTCATAGGGAATGATGATGATTGTCACGTTCATCACATTCAGGTTGAAGTGCGAATGAATATCTTAGAAGCGGAACAAGTTGAATTGAATAGAAAAATAGTAGTACTTTGCATTAATCTTTGAGGAACAGCAGAGCTCCACACCTTAATCTATGGAGTGTAGAAACTCTACCGTTGAAAATACATAAGTGAAAGGTCCAGGCATGGCCGAATGGCCAGCACTCAAAACGTGATCACAGGATCAAAAATACAATCCAGGATGATCCGAAGATGTCTAATGCAATAGTAAAAAGTCCTATTTATAATAAACTAGCTACTAGGGTTTACACAAGTAAGTAATTGATGCATAAATCCACTTCCGGAGCCCACTTGGTGTGTGCTTGGGCTGAGCTTGAATGTTACATGTGCAGAGGTCATTCTTGGAGTTGAACGCCAGGTTGTAACGTGTTTTTGGCGTTAAACTCTGGTTTGTGACGTGTTTCTGGCGTTTAACTCCAGACAACAGCGTAGAACTGGCGTTCAACACCCTTTTACGTCATCTAAACTTGGCCAAAGTATAGACTATTATATATTTCTGGAAATCCCTGGATGTCTACTTTCTAACGCAATTGGAAGCGCGCCATTTTGAGTTCTGTAGCTCTTGAAAATCCATTTTGAGTGCAGGGAGGTCAGAATCCAACACCATCAGTAGTCCTTTTTCAACCTCTGAATCTGATTTTTGCTCAAGTCCCTCAATTTCAGCCAGATAATACCTGAAATCACAGAAAAACACACAAACTCATAGTAAAGTCTAGAAATGTGAATTTAGCATAAAAACTATTGAAAACATCCCTAAAAGTAACTAGATTCTACTAAAAACATACTAAAAACAATGCCAAAAAGCCTATAAATTATCCGCTCATCAGATACTTATGTAATTCATTGGTGGATTTCAGATAAGCGTATGAAGATGCTTTGTTCCCCTTGAACCTCTGCTTTCCTATTGCCTTCTTCCAATAATTCATACTCATTTCCGTGGCAAGCTTTATGTTGGGTATCACCGTTTTCAATGGCTACATCCCGTCCTCTCAGTGAAAATGGTCCTGATGCTATGTCACAGCATCGGCTAATCAGCTGTCGGTTCTCGATCATGTTGGAATAGGATCCATTGATCCTTTTGCGTCTGTCACACACCCCACAATTGCGAGTTTGAAGCTTGTCACAGTCATCCCTTCCTATATCCTACTCGGAATACCATAGACAAGGTTTAGACTTTCCGCATCTCAGGAATGGCCGCCAATAATTCTAGCCTATACCATGAAGGTTCCAATCTTAGATTAGAAACCCAAGAGATACGCATTCAAGCCATTGCTAGTAGAACAGAGGTATTTGTCAGGCACATGTTCATAGGTGAGAATGATGATTAGTGTCACGGATCATCACATTCATCAAGTTGAAGAACGAATGAATATCTTGGAGAAGAAATAGACTTGAGTTGAATAGAAAAACAATAGTACTTTGTATTAATTCATGAAGAACAGCAGAGCTCGACACCTTAATCTCTGGTGTGTAGAAACTCCACCGTTGAAAATACATAAGAAAAAATAGTGTAAGCATGGCCGAATGGCCAGCCTCAAAGGTCTAAGGACTAAACGTCCCATGATGATGAAAATACAATAGCAAAAGGTCCTATTTATGGAGAACTAGTAGCCTAGGGTTTACAGAAATCAGTAATTAATGCAGAAATCTTCTTCTGGGCCCACTTGGTGTGTGCTTGGGCTGAGCATTGAAGCTTTCATGCGTAGAGACTTTTCTTGGAGTTAAACACCAGCTTTTGTGCCAGTTTGGGCATTTAACTCCAGCTTTTGTGCCAGTTTTGGAGTTAAACGCCAGAATTCTTGAGCTGACTTAGAATGCCTGTTCGGGCCATCAAATCTCGGGCAAAGTATGGATTATTATATATTGCTGGAAAGCCCAGGATGTCTACTTTCCAACGCAATTGAGAGAGGCCAATTGGGCTTTTGCAGCTCCAGAAAATCCACTTTCAGTGCAGGGAGGTCAGAATCCAACAGCATCCGCAGTCCTTTTTCAGCCTCTGAATCAGATTTTTGCTCAGGTCCCTCAATTTCAGCCAGAAAATACCTAAAATCACAGAAAAACATACAAACTCATAGTAAAGTCCAGAAGAGTGTTTATTATTTAAAAACTAATAAAAATATAACAAAAACTAATTAAAATATACTAAAAACATACTAAAAACAATGCCAAAAAGCGTATAAATTATCCGATCATCATAACACCAAACTTAAATTGTTTCTTGTCCCCAAGCAACTAAAAATAAAATAGGATAAAAAGAAGAGAATGTCCAATGAATTCTAAAAACATCTATGAAGATCAGTATTAATTAGATGAGCGGGGCTTTTAGCTTTTTTGCTTCTGAACAGTTTTGGCATCTCACTTTATCCCTTGAAGTTCAGAAGGATTGGCATCTATAGGAACTCAAAATCCAGATAGTGTTATCGATTCTCCTAGTTAAGTATGTTGATTCTTGAACAGAGCTACTTTATGAGTCTTGGCCGTGGCCCTAAGCACTTTGTTTTCCAGTATTACCACCGGATACATAAATGCGACAGACACATAACTGGGTGAACCTTTTCAGATTGTGACTCAGCTTTGCTAGAGTCCCTAATTAGAGGTGTCCAGGGTTCTTAAGCACACTCTTCTTTTTACTTTGGACCTCGACTTTAACCGCTCAGTCTCAAGTTTTCGCTTGATACCTTCACGCCACAAGCACATGGTTAGGGACAACTTTGTTTAGCCGCTTAGGCCAGGATTTATTCCTGTGGGCCCTCCTATCCACTGATGCTCAAAGCCTTGGATCCTTTTTATCACCCTTGCCTTTTGGTTTAAAGGGGTATTGGCTTTTTCTGCTTGCTTTTCTTATTTTTTTCTCTCTTTTTTTTTTGGGCAAGCTTTTCACAGCTTTTTCTTGCCTCAAGAATCAATTTTATGATTTTTCAGATCATCAGATAACATTTCTCCTTTTCCTTTCATTCTTTCAAGAGCCAACAATTTTAACATTCATAAACAGTCAACTTCAAAAATATGCACTGTTCAAGCATTCATTCAGAAAGACAATAGTATTGCCGCCACATCAAAATAATTAAACTATTTTAAAATTTGAAATTCATGCACTTATTTTTCTTTTTCAATTGAAAACATTTTTCATTTAAGAAAGGTGATGGATTCATTTTCATAGCTTTAAGGCATAGACACTAATGATCATGTAATAAAGACACAAACATAGATAAACATAAAGCATAATTTTCGAAAAACAGGGAAATAAAGAACAAGGAAGTTAAAGAACGGGTCCACCTTAGTGATGGCGGCTTGTTCTTCCTCTTGAAGATCTTATGGAGTGCTTGAGCTCCTCAATGTCTCTTCCTTGCCTTTGTTGCTCCTCTCTCATGGTTCTTTGATCTTCTCTAATTTCATGGAGGAGGATGGAATGCTCTTGGTGCTCCATCCTTAGTTGTCCCATGTTGGAACTTAATTCTCCTAGGGAGGTGTTGATTTGCTCCCAATAGTTTTATGGAGGAAGATGCATCCCTTGAGGCATCTCAGGGATTTCATGATGAGGAATTTCCTCATGCTCTTGATGAGGTTCTCTTGTTTTCTGCATCCTTTTCTTAGTGATGGGTTTGTCCTCATCAATGAGAATGTCTCCCTCTATGTCAATTCCAACCGAATCGCAAAGGTGACAAATGAGATGAGGGAAGGCTAACCTTGCCAAAGGGGAGGACTTGTCTGCCACCTTGTAGAGTTCTTGGGATATAACCTCATGAACTTCCACTTCCTCTCTAATCATGATGCTATGTATCATGATAGCCCGGTCTATAGTAGCTTCGGACCGATTGCTAGTGGGAATGATTGAGCGTTGGATGAACTCCAACCATCCCCTAGCCACAGGCTTGAGGTCATGCCTTCTTAGTTAAACTAGCTTCCCTCTTGAATCTCTCTTCCATTGAGCACCCTCTTCACATATGTCCATGAGGACTTGGTCCAACCTTTGATCAAAGTTGAAACCTTACATTTCTCGTACTAAAATCCAAGTATTTCCCTCGGACCATTGTAAGCCAATTCTTGGGGTCCAGGTTCACACTTTGATCATGGTTCTTGGTGATCCATGCGTTGGCATCGAACTCTTGAACCATTAAGATTCCGACTTGTTGAATGGGGTTGGTGAGAACTTCCCAACCTTTTCTTCGGATCTCATGTCAGATCTCCGGATACTCATTCTTTTTGAGTTTGAAAGGGACCTCGGGGATCACCTTCTTCTTGGCCACAACTTCATAGAAGTGGTCTTGATGCACCCTTGAGAGGAATTTCTCCATCTCCCATGACTCAGAGGTGGAAGCTTTTGCCTTCCCTTTCCTCTTTCTAGAGGTTTCTTCGGTCTTTGGTGCCATAAATGGTTATGGAAAAACAAAAAGCTTTAGCTTTTACCACACCAAATTTAGAAGGTTGCTCATCCTCGAGCAAAAGATGAAAGAAGAGAGTAGAAAAAGAAGAAATAGAGGAGATGGAGTGGGCTTTGTGTTTCGGCCAAAGGGGGAGAAGTGGTGTTTAGGTTGTGTGAAAATGAAGGAGTGAAGATGAGTTTATATAGGGGTGAGAGGGGTGTGTATGGTTCGGCTATAGAGGGTGGGTTTGGGAAGGAAAGTGGTTTGAATTTGAATGGTGAGGTAGGTGGGGTTTTATGGAGGATGGATGTGAGTGGTGAAGAGAATGGTAGGATTTGATAGGAGAGGGATTTTTGGGGAAGAGGTGTTGAGGTGATTGGTGAATGGGTGAAGAAGAGAGAGAGTGGTGGGGTAGGTGGGGATCCTGTGGGGTCCACAGATCCTGAGGTGTTAAGGATATCTCATCCCTGCACCAAGTGGCATGCAAAATGCCCCTTTCTGCCAATCCTGGCGTTAAACGCCAGGCTGCTGCCCATTTCTGGCGTTTAACACCAGCTTCTTGCCCATTTCTGGCGTTAAACGCCAGTCTGGTGCCCTTTTCTGGCGTTAAACACCCAGAATGGTGCCAGACTGGGCGTTTAACGCCCATTCTGCTACCTTTACTGGCGTTTAAATGCCAGTAAGTATCTCCTCCAGGGTGTTCTATTTTTCATTATGTTTTTCACTTTGTTTTTGCTTTCTCAATTGTTTTTGTGACTTCATGATGAGCGGATATTTTATACGCTTTTTAGGGATAATTTCATATAGTTTAGAGTATGTTTTAGTTAGTTTTTAGTCTATTCCTAGTAGTTTTTAGGAAAAATTCATATTTCTGGACTTTACTATGAGTTGTGTGTTTTTCTGTAATTTCAAGTATTTTTCTGGCTGAAATTGAAGGAGCTGAGCAAAATTCTGATTCAGGCTGAAAAAGGACTGCTGATGCTGTTGGATTCTGACCTCCCTGCACTCAAAGTGGATTTTCTGGAGCTACAGAACTCGAAATGGCATGCTTCCAATTGCGTTGGAAAGTAGACATCCAGGGATTTCCAGAAATATATAAAAGTCCATACTTTGCACAAGGATAGACGACGTAAACTGGCGTTCAACGCCAGTTCTCACCCCAATTCTGGCGTCCAGCGCCAGAAAAGGATAAAAAACTGGAGTTGAACGCCCAAACTGGCATAAAAACTGGCGTTCAACTCCACAAATGGCCTCCGCACGTGAATTGCTTAAAGTCTCAGCCCCAGCACACACCAAGTGGGCCCCAGCACACCAAGTGGGCCCCAGAAGTGGATCTCTGCATCATCCATCATAGTCCACTCATATTTTGTAACCCTAGGCTACTAGTTTAGTATTTAAACAACTTTTAGAGACTTATTTTGTATCTCATGACATTTTCAGATCTAAACTTTGTATTCTCTGACTGCATGAGTCTCTAAACCCCATTGTTGGGGGTGAGGAGCTCTGCTGTGTCTCGATGAATTAATGCAAGTATTTCTGTTTTCCATTCAAACACGCTTGTTCCTATCTAAGATGTTCATTCGCGCTTAACTGTGATGGAGGTGATGAGCGGTGACACTCATCACCCTCCTCAAATCATGAACGTGTGCCTGACAACCACCTCCGTTCTATATACGATTGAATGAGTATCTTTTAGATTCCTTAATCAGAATCTCCGTGGTATAAGCTAGAACTGATGGCAGCATTCATGAGAATCCGGAAAGTCTAAACCTTGTCTGTGGTATTCCGAGTAGGATTCAAGGATTGAATGATTGTGACGAGCTTCAAACTCTTGAAGGCTGGGCGTTAGTGACAGACGCAAAAGGATAGTAAATCCTATTCCAACCGGATCGAGAACCAACCGGTGATTAGCCGTGCTGTGACAGAGCGCGTGAGCGTAGTTTTCACTGGAAGGATGGAAGGTAGCCATTGACAACGGTGATCCACCAACACACAGCTTGCCATAGGGGGACGTGCGTGCGTGAACAAGAAGACAGAGGAAAGCAGAGATTCAGAAGACAAAGCATCTCCAAAACTCCAACATATTCTCCATTACTGCACAACAAGTAACTTTTAATTTATGCTCTACTGGTTACTCACAATTCAATTGATAAACATAATTGACTTCCTGACTAAGATTTACAAGATAACCATAGATTGCTTCAAACCAACAATCTCCGTGGGATTCGACCCTTACTCACGTAAGGTATTACTTGGACGACCCAGTGCACTTGCTGGTCATGTGTGCGAAATTGTAAGAGAGTAACAATTTTGTGCACCAAGTTTTTGGCGCCGTTGCCGAGGATTGTTCGTGTTTGAACAACTGACGGATTATTCTGTTGCTTAGATTAGGAAAAATCTTTCTTTTTTGGTTTAGAGTCTTTCATTATTTATCCCTTGTTAAAACACTTTAAATTTATAGCTCAGTTAATTAGAACGTGGTGTTTATGTTCATAATAATTGGCTATCATATTTTTTAAAACCTTTTTCAAAAATATTTTTTCTATTAAATCTTGTGCCAAACTTTAAGTTTGGTGTTTTCTTGTTGATTTCCCCTTGGTTTTCGAAAATTTTGGTTTGGCTTTCTAAAAATTTTAAGTTTGGTGTTCTTCCTTCATGTTCTTGTGTTCTTGTGAGTCTTCAAAGTGTTCTTGAGTTCCTTGTGTCTTGATCTTAAAATTTTTAAGTTTGGTGTTCCTTGGTGTTTTCCCTCCAAAATTTTCAAAAACAAGGAGCATTAGATCTAAAAATTTTAAATCTTGTACCATCTTATTGTTTTTCTCTCTCCTCACTAAATTCAAAAATATCTTTTCAAAATATCTCTTCTAACTTCCTAACTTCTTATCTTTTCAAAATTTGTTTCAACTAACCAACTAACTTTTTGTTTGTTTCTTAACTTTTTCAAAACTACCTAACTAACTCTCTCTCTCTCTAATTTTCGAAAATATCTTCCCTCTTTTTCAAAAATTTCTTTTTTTTAACTAATTAATTTTTATTTTCTTTTACGAAAAAAAAAAAAGAAAAAAATTTTTTTTTTTTAAAATTCAAATTCTTTTTAGTTATTTTATTTTATTTAAGTATTTACTTCTTATAAAATAAAATAAATAAAAAGATAAATCAGTCCAAGTTATATCTATATATCCATCATGGACATAAGTGGAGATGGACAGTCCAGGAGGACTTTGGGGTCATATTCTAACCCCTCTACTGCTTCATATGGGAGTAGCATATGCATACCCTCCATTGGAGTTAGTAGCTTTGAGTTGAATCCTCAGCTCATTATCATGGTGCAGCAAAGTTGCCAGTATTCCGGTCTTCCACAGGAAGAACCTACAGAGTTTCTGGCACAATTTTTACAAATTGCTGACACAGTACATGATAAGGAAATAGATCAGGATGTCTACAGACTATTACTGTTTCCATTTGCTGTAAAAGATCAAGCTTAGAGGTGGTTAAATAACCAACCTAAGGCCAGCATAAGAACATGGAAACAGCTGACAGAAAAATTCCTGAATCAGTATTTTCCTCCAAAAAGGATGACACAGCTAAGGCTGGACATCCAAGGCTTTAAACAAGGAGATAATGAATCTCTTTATGATGCCTGGGAGAGATACAGAGAGATGCTACGAAAATGCCCCTCTGAAATGTTTTCAGAGTGGGTTCAGTTAGACATCTTCTACTATGGGCTTGCAGAAGGAGCTCAGATGTCTTTAGATTACTCAGCTGGTGGATCTATCCATATGAGAAAGACAATTGAAGAGGCTCAAGAGCTCATTGATACAGTTGCCAGGAATCAGCATCTGTATCTAAGCAGCAACCCTTCCATGAATGAAGAGGTTAAAACAGCTGAATTCAGTAACTGTAAAACAAGCTGCTGAATTCAATCAGCAATTGGATTTTCTAACAAAACAGCTAGCTGAATTCAAAGATAGGCTACAGGAGACAAGGATAGCTAATATACATATGGACGAACAGTTTAAGCAAACAAAGCAGCAGCTATCAAGGCAAATAGCAGAAGAATGCCAAGCAGTTCAATTAAGAAGTGGGAAAACACTAAATACCCCACCTCAAGGCATCAAAAATTCAAGAAATGAGCGACCCACCAAAGATTCACCTGAGGACAGTAAGAGCCCAGGGAAAAATGATTCTGGCACTAAAACGCCAGAAAATGGGTGGAAGGCTGGCGCTGAACGCCCAGACCATGCCCAAAACTGGCGTTCAGCGCCAGAAACAAGGCAGGACTGGAGTTCAACGCCAGAAATGGGCAAGAATCTGGCGTTGAACGCCCAAATGGGGCATACTCCAGCGTTGAACGCCCAAAATGGGCACATTTCTGGCGTTCAGGCGCCAGGAACAGACAGTGAGTTGGCGTCTAACGTCACTCCAGCTTCTGACTCTGGTACTCAATTGCCAGTGAGGGATCAGACACACACAAGTGCTGATAACAACCCCTCTAAAAAGGCTTCTTTAACCACTAAGGTTGAGGATTATAAAGCCAAGATACCTTATCCTCAAAAACTCCGGAAAGAGGAGCAGGATAAGCAATTTTCTCGCTTTGCAGATTATCTAAGGACTCTTGAAATAAAGATTCCTTTTGCAGAGGCACTTGAGCAAATACCTTCTTATGCCAAGTTCATGAAAGAGATCTTGAGTCATAAAAAGGAGTGGAGAGAAACAGAAAGAGTTCTCCTCACTGAAGAATGCAGTGCAGTCATTCTGAAAAGCTTTCCTGAAAAGCTTAAAGACCCTGGGAGTTTTCTGATACCATGTATATTGGAAGGTGATTGCACCAAGACAACCTTATACGATCTTGGGGCAAGCATCAACCTAATACCTGCATCCACTATCAGGAAGCTTGGCTTAACTAAAGAAGTTAAACCAACCCGGATATGTCTCCAACTTGCTGATGGTTCCACTAAATACCCATCAGGCGTGATTGAGGACATGATTGTCAGAGTTGGGCCATTCGCCTTTCCCACTGACTTTGTTGTGCTGGAAATGGAGGAGCACAAGAGTGCCACTCTCATTCTAGGAAGACCCTTTCTAGCGACTGGACGATCCCTCATTGACGTCCAACAGGGGGAAATAACCCTGAGAGTCAATGATGACGAGTTCAAGTTGAACGCTGTCAAAGCCATGCAGCATCCAGACACATCAACAGACTGCATGAAAGTTGACCTTATTGACTCTTTGGTAGAAGAGATCAACATGGCTGAGAGTCTCGAATCAGAGTTGGAAGACATCTTTAAAGATGTTCAGCCTGATTTGGAGGATTCAGGGGACATGAAAGAGCCTCTGAACTTTCTTCTAAAAGAGGAAAAACCTCCTAAACCAGAGCTCAAGCCACTGCCACCATCCTTGAAATATGCATTTCTAGGAGAAGGTGACACCT
Organism: Arachis ipaensis; assembly: GCF_059453495.1. NCBI lineage: Eukaryota > Viridiplantae > Streptophyta > Magnoliopsida > Fabales > Fabaceae > Arachis > Arachis ipaensis. The sequence continues at coordinate 97,352,974 of NC_142442.1, read as the reverse complement.
TTCCAGTGATCATAAGCTCTGCTTTAAATTCACAGGAAGAGGAAGCACTTATTCAAGTGCTAAGGACACACAAGACAGCTCTTGGGTGGTCCATAGGTGACCTTAAGGGCATAAGCCCAGCTAGATGCATGCACAAAATCCTATTGGAGGATAATGCCAAACCAGTGGTTTAACCACAGAGGCGGCTAAATCCAGCCATGAAGGAAGTGGTGCAAAAAGAGGTCACCAAATTACTAGAGGCTGGGATTATTTATCCCATTTCTGATAGCCCCTGGGTGAGCCCTGTTCAAGTCGTCCCAAAAAAGGGAGGCATGACAGTGATTCATAATGAAAAAAATGAACTGGTTCCTACAAGAACAGTTACAGGGTGGCGCATGTGTATTGACTACAGAAGGCTCAATACAGCCACCAGAAAGGATCATTTTCCTTTACCATTCATAGACCAGATGCTAGAGAGACTAGCAGGTCATGATTATTACTGCTTTTTGGATGGCTACTCAGGCTATAACCAGATTGCAGTAGATCCCTAAGATCAAGAGAAAACAGCATTCACATGTCCATCCGGAGTGTTTGCTTATAGAAGGATGCCCTTTGGGCTATGCAATGCACCTGCAACCTTCCAGAGATGCATGCTCTCTATTTTCTCTGATATGGTGGAAAAATTTCTGGAAGTCTTCATGGATGACTTCTCAGTATATGGAGACTCATTCAGCTCCTGTCTTGATCACCTAAAACTTGTTTTGAAAAGATGCCAAGAAACCAACCTAGTTTTAAACTGGGAAAAGTGTCACTTCATGGTGACTGAAGGAATTGTTCTTGGGCATAAAATCTCAAACAAGGGAATAGAGGTGGATCAAGCAAAAATAGAGGTAATTGAAAAATTACCACCACCTGCCAATGTTAAGGCAATCAGAAGCTTTCTGGGGCATGCAGGATTCTATAGGAGGTTTATAAAGGATTTTTCAAAAATCGCAAAACCTCTAAGCAACCTGCTAGCTGCTGACACGCCATTTGTGTTTGACACAGAGTGCCTGCAGGCGTTTGAAACGCTGAAAGCTAAGCTGGTCACAGCACCAGTCATTTCTGCACCAGACTGGACATTACCATTTGAGCTAATGTGTGATGCCAGTGATCATGCCATTGGTGCAATATTGGGACAGAGGCATGACAAGCTTCTGCATGTCATTTATTATGCCAGTCGCATTTTAAATGATGCCCAGAAAAATTACACAACCACAGAAAAGGAATTACTTGTAGTGATTTACGCCATTGACAAGTTCAGATCCTACTTAGTAGGATCAAAGGTGATTGTGTACACTGACCATGCTGCTCTTAAGTATCTACTCACAAAGCAGGATTCAAAACCCAGGCTCATCAGATGGGTATTGCTTCTGCAAGAGTTTGATATAGAAATAAGAGACAGAAAAGGGACAGAGAACCAAGTAGCTGATCATCTGTCCCGGATAGAGCCAGTGGAAGGGACGTCCCTCCCCTTCCTTGAGATCTCTGAGACGTTCCCTGATGAGCATCTATTTGCCATTCAAGAAGCACCATGGTTTGCCGATATTGCAAACTATAAAGCTGCAAGGTTCATACCCAAGGAGTACAATAGAATACAAAAAAAGAAACTAATGACTGATGCAAAGTACTACTTGTGAGATGAGCCCTATCTCTTTAAGAGATGTGCAGACGGAATTATCCGTAGGTGTGTCCCCAGAGAGGAAGCACAGAGAATCCTATGGCATTGCCATGGATCTCAATATGGAGGCCATTTCGGAGGTGAGCGAACAGCCACCAAGGTCCTCCAATGTGGCTTCTATTGGCCCACACTCTATAAAGATTCCCGAGAGTTTGTACGTAATTGTGACAGTTGCCAAAGAGCTGGTAATCTGCCTCATGGTTACGCCATGCCTCAACAAGGAATCTTGGAAATAGAGTTGTTTGATGTATGGGGAATTGACTTCATGGGACCTTTCCCACCATCATACTCAAACACTTATATTCTGGTGGCAGTTGACTATGTATCAAAATGGGTTGAGGCTATTGCCACACCCACCAATGATACTAAAACAGTGCTGAAGTTCCTCCAGAAACATATCTTTAGCAGGTTTGGTGTCCCTAGAGTGTTAATCAGTGATGGGGGCACTCACTTCTGCAATAAACAGCTTTACTCTGCCATGGTTCGGTATGGAATTCGCCACAAAGTGGCCACTCCATATCATCCACAAACCAACGGGCAAGCTGAAGTCTCTAACAGAGAATTAAAGAGAATCCTGGAACAGACAGTAAATACCCGTAGAAAGGATTGGGCAAGGAGCTTGGATGATGCTCTGTGGGCTTACAGAACAGCATTCAAGACCCCTATAGGGACCTCTCCATACCAACTCGTGTATGGTAAGGCATGCCACTTGCCCGTGGAACTGGAACATAAGGCATACTGGGCAACCAGATTCCTAAACTTAGATGCCAAATTAGCAGGAGAAAAACGATTGCTCCAGCTAAATGAGCTAGAGGAATTCAGATTCACAGCTTTCGAAAATGCCAAGCTTTATAAAGAAAAATAAAAAAAATGGCATGACAGAAAGCTGTCATCTAGAATCTTTGAACCAGGACAGAAGGTCCTGTTGTTTAACTCTAGACTCAGGCTATTCCCCGGGAAACTGAAATCCCGGTGGAGGGGACCATACGTGATTACAAGTGTGTCACCATATGGTTACGTGGAGCTTCAAGATATTGATTCTGATAAGAAGTTCATTGTCAATGGACAAAGAATCAAGCATTATCTTGAAGGCAACATTGAGCAAGAATGCTCAAGGCTGAAGCTAGATTAAAAGCTCAGCAAGGTCCAGCTAAAGACAATAAAGAAGCGCTTTCTGGGAGGCAACCCAGCCATGGGGCATTAATCCTCTAAGCATTTTTCCCTATTTTTCTTTTTTATTTGTTTATATAAAGTTTACTGACACTAAGGTAAAGGATCAATTGCATAAGTTTACAGGGTTACAGAAGGAATTTGCACACAAAACAGAGATTGGAAGCTCAATGGCAAGAAAACGCCAGTAAAGGGGCATTTTGGGCGTTCAGCGCCCAAAATGGGCATCCACTGGGCGCTGAATGCCAGTAATGGCAGCAATTGGGCGTTCAACGCCAGAAATGGCCACCCACTGGGCGTTGAACGCCAGGAATGGCAGCAAGTGGGCGCTGAACGCCCAGGAGATCAGCATTTGGGCGCTGAACGCCCAAAACAAGCAGTGTTTGGGCGTTCAAACGCCAGGAAGCCAGGGAGGAGCCAAATCCATTTATCCCACACGTATTTCCATTCTAATTTATAATTTTATGATTCAATACATGATTTTATTTACATAAACATGTCAAGAACCCTGATTTCTAAAAATCCTACTTTCAAAATATCAAATGTATCTTAATTCATAAGCACACACCCTCTTTGCAAATTCAATCCAACTCTTTTCAAATCTTTTCCAAAAAACAAATCTATCTTTTTCACTCTAAAAATCTTATCAATATCTTTTTCAAATCCTCATATTATCTTTTTCAAAATCCAAATTTATCTTTTTCAAAAATCTATCCTATCTTTTCAAAATCAAACTATATCTTCTATCTTATCTTTTTCAACTCAATCTTTTTATCTTATCTTTTACAATTTTTCGAAAACCCACCCCCTCACCCCTTTAAAATTGGGTTCGGCCTCCCCCCTCCTCCATCAACAAGTGCACCTCGATCTCCTTCTATCCCTCTCCTTTCCTTTCTTTTGCTTGAGGACAAGCAAACCTCTAAGTTTGGTGTGTTTTTCCGAGATCACTGAGATCATGGCTCCCAAAGGAAAATAACCCACTCCAAGAGGCAAGAAAGAGAGCATTCCAAAACCACTTTGGAATCAAGGGAAGTTCTTATCTAAAGAACATTCAGACCATTATCTTAAAGTAATGGGTCTGAGATCAGTGATCCCGGAAGTTAGATTCGATCTGAAAGAAGATGAATATCCGGAGATCTAGGAGCAAATTCGAATCAGGAACTGGGAAGTCCTAGCTAATCCTGAAACGAAAGTAGGAAGGAACATGGTCCAGGAGTTCTATGCTAATATGTGGCAGACTGACAAGCAAAGACTATCTGGAATTGCCTGCTACGAATTTCGGACCATGGTCAGGGGAAAGATTGTTCATACCACCCCTGACAAGATCAGAGAGATATTAAAGCTACCTCAGCTAAAGGATGATCCAGACTCCTTCAACAGAAGGATGATGAGAGCAGACATTGGCCTGGATAAGATTCTAGAGGACATATGTATCCCTGGAGCCAGGTGGACCACCAACACAAAGGGCGTTCCAAATCAACTCAAGAGAGAGGATCTCAAACCAGTTGCCAGAGGATGGCTGGACTTTATTGGGCGTTCTCTGTTGCCCACTAGCAACCGTTCTGAAGTCACAGTTAAAAGAGCAGTAATGATTCATTGCATCATGATGGGAAAGGAAGTGGAGGTTCATCAGCTGATTTCAACTGAGCTCTATAAGATTGCTAACAAAAATTCAAAAGAGGCCAGGTTGGCTTATCCAAGCGTGATTTCTCTGCTCTGCAAGGACGCTGGAGTCAAGATGGGAATAACTGAATATATCCTAATTGAAAAGTCAATCACCAAAGCATCAATGGAGAGACAACAAGCACAGGAGGATCTTATCAACAAGAGAGCACAGGAATTCCTCCCAGAGATTCCTCAAGAGGAATATTGGGAATATCTTGAGACGTCTGTCACCAAGATACAGGAAGCTATGGAGCAGATAATAAAACAACAGAAGGAACACAGTCAAATGCTGACCCATATGCTTAAAGAACAAGAGGAGCAGGGACGTGACTTAAGGGAACTGAAGCGCCAAAAGTCTTCTGTAATACCAAGCCTCCCAAGGATCAGAGGAACCCCCATACCCCCAGAATAAAGGTTGTTAATTTCCAATTTCTGCCTTAACTCTGTGACAGTGTCCTTATAAAAAGTCTACCTTAGAAGTCATATAATAGTAATTAGTATCTATTTGATTTTATTTCCAATTAAGCTATAGTTTATTTTTCTCATCATCATTAAACATGAATAAAATAGTAGATCTTTTGAATAAGAAGCAATAAAATTTTGAGTTTAATAAAAGAAATTCTAATTGGTTAAATGTGGTGGCAATACTTTCTGTCTTCTGAATGAATGCTTGAACAGTGCATATGTCTTTTGAATTTGTTGTTTAAGACTGTTAAATATGTTGGCTCTTGAAAGAATGATGAACATGAGACATGTTATTGATAATCTGAAAATCATAAAAATGATTCTTGAAGCAAGAAAAAGCAGTAAAGAACAAAGCTTGCAAAAAAAAAAAAAAAAGCAAGCAGAAAAAGCCAATAACCCTTAAAACCAAAAGGCAAGGGCAATTAAAAAGGATCCCAAGGCTTTGAGCATTAGTGGATAGGAGGGCCTAAAGGACTGAAATCCTGGTCTAAGCGGCTAAACCAAGCTGTCCCTAACCATGTGCTTGTGGCGTGCAGGTGTCAAGTGAAAACTTGAGACTGAGCGGTTAAAGTCAAGGTCCAAAGCAAAAAGAAGAGTGTGCTTAAGAACTCTGGACACCTCTAATTGGGGACTTTAGCAAAGCTGAGTAACAATCTGAAAAGGTTCACCCAGTTATGTGTCTGTGGCATTTATGTATCCGGTAGTAATACTGGAAAACAAAGTGCTTAGGGCCACGGCCAAGACTCATAAAGAAGCTGTGTTCAAGAATCATCACACTGAACTAAGAGAATCAATAACACTATCTGGATTCTGAGTTCCTATAGATGCCAATCACTCTGAGCTTAAATGGATAAAGTGAGATGCCAAAACTGTTCAGAAGCAAAAAGCTACTAGTCCCGCTCATCTAATTAGAATCTGAGCTCCAATCAAAAACTCTGAGATATTATTGCTTCCCAACCTATTAGTCTTCTATTTTATTTGTCTAGTTCCTTGAGGACAAGCAACAGTTTAAGTTTGACTTCATGATGAGCGGATATTTTATACGCTTTTTAGGGATAATTTCATATAGTTTAGAGTATGTTTTAGTTAGTTTTTAGTCTATTCCTAGTAGTTTTTAGGAAAAATTCATATTTCTGGACTTTACTATGAGTTGTGTGTTTTTCTGTAATTTCAAGTATTTTTCTGGCTGAAATTGAAGGAGCTGAGCAAAATTCTGATTCAGGCTGAAAAAGAACTGCTGATGCTGTTGGATTCTGACCTCCCTGCACTCAAAGTGGAATTTCTGGAGCTACAGAACTTGAAATGGCATGCTTTCAATTGCGTTGGAAAGTAGACATCCAGAGCTTTCCAGCAATATATAATAGTCAATACTTTGCACAAGGATAGAGGACGTAAACTGGCGTTCAACGCCAGTTCTCTGCTCAATTCTGGCGTCCAGCGCCAGAAAAGGATCAAAAACTGGAGTTGAACGCCCAAACTGGCATAAAAACTGGCGTTCAACTCCACAAATGGCCTCCGCACGTGAATTGCTTAAAGTCTCAGCCCCAGCACACACCAAGTGGGCCCCAGCACACCAAGTGGGCCCCAGAAGTGGATCTCTGCATCATCCATCATAGTCCACTCATATTTTGTAACCCTAGGCTACTAGTTTAGTATTTAAACAACTTTTAGAGACTTATTTTGTATCTCATGACATTTTCAGATCTAAACTTTGTATTCTCTGATGGCATGAGTCTCTAAACCCCATTGTTGGGGGTGAGGAGCTCTACTGTGTCTCGATGAATTAATGCAAGTATTTCTGTTTTCCATTCAAACACGCTTGTTCCTATCTAAGATGTTCATTCGCGCTTAACTGTGATGGAGGTGATGAGCTGTGACACTCATCACCCTCCTCAAATCATGAACGTGTGCCTGACAACCACCTCCGTTCTATATACGATTGATTGAGTATCTCTTAGATTCCTTAATCAGAATCTCCGTGGTATAAGCTAGAACTGATGGCAGCATTCATGAGAATCCAGAAAGTCTAAACCATGTCTGTGGTATTCCGAGTAGGATTCAAGGATTGAATGACTGTGACGAGCTTCAAACTCTTGAAGGCTGGGCGTTAGTGACAGACGCAAAAGGATAGTAAATCCTATTCCAACCGGATCGAGAACCAACCGGTGATTAGCAGTGCTGTGACAGAGCGCGTGAGCGTAGTTTTCACTAGAAGGATGGAAGGTAGCCATTGACAACGGTGATCCACCAACACACAGCTTGCCATAGGGGGACGTGTGTGCGTGAACAAGAAGACAGAGGAAAGCAGAGATTCAGAAGACAAAGCATCTCCAAAACTCCAACATATTCTCCATTACTGCACAACAAGTAACTTTTAATTTATGCTCTACTGGTTACTCACAATTCAATTGATAAACATAATTGACTTCCTGACTAAGATTTACAAGATAACCATAGATTGCTTCAAACCAACAATCTCCGTGGGATTCGACCCTTACTCACGTAAGGTATTACTTGGACGACCCAGTGCACTTGCTGGTCATGTGTGCGAAATTGTAAGAGAGTAACAATTTTGTGCACCACTTCATATGATCATCAACCTACAGAAAACATAAAATAACAATAGAAAATAAAAAATTAACATAGATAAGTAAAAATTAGGTTGCCTCCCAACAAGCACTTCTTTAATGTCAATAGCTTGACAGTGGCTCTCATGGAGCCTCACAGATGTTCAGAGCAATGTTGGAACCTCCCAACACCAAACTTAGAGTTTGAATGTGGGGGTTCAACACCAAACTTAAAGTTTGGTTGTGGCCTTCCAACACCAAACTTAGAGTTTGACTGTGGGGGCTCTGTTTGACTCTGTATTGAGAGAAGCTCTTCATGCTTCCTCTCCATGGTTACAGAGGGATATCCTTGAGCTTTAAATACAAGGGAGTCTTCATTCACTTGAATGATCAATTCTCCTCTGTCAACATCAATCACAGCTTTTGCTGTGGCTAGGAAGGGTCTGCCAAGGATGATGGATTCATCCATACACTTCCCAGTTTCTAGGATTATGAAATCAACAGGGATGTAATGGTCTTCAACCTTTACCAAGACATCCTCTACAAGTCCATACGCTTGTTTCTTTGAATTGTCTGCCATCTCCAGTGAGATTCTTGTAGCTTGTACCTCAATGATCCCTAGCTTCTCTATTACAGAGAGAGGCATAAGGTTTATGCTTGACCCTAGGTCACACAGAGCCTTTTCAAAGGTCATGGTGCCTATGGTACAAGGGGTTAAGAACTTTCCAGGGTCCTGTCTCTTTTGAGGTAATCTCTGCCTAGTCAAGTCATCCAGTTCTTTGATGAGCAATGAAGGTTCATTCTCCCAAGTCTCATTACCAAATAACTTCGCATTTAGCTTCATGATTGCTCCAAGGTACTTAGCAACTTGCTCTTCAGTGACATCTTCATCGTCTTCAAAGGAAGAATACTCATCAGAGCTTATGAAAGGTAGAAGTAAATTCAATGGAATCTCTATGGTCTCAGAATGAGCCTCAGATTCCCATGGTTCCTCATTAGGGAACTCCATGGAGGTCAGTGGACGTCCATTGAGGTCTTCCTTAGTAGAGATTACTGCCTCTTCCTCTTCTCCAGGTTCGGCCATGTGAGACGTGTTTATGGCCTTGCACTCTCTCTTTGGATTCTCTTCTGTATTGCTTGGGAGAGTTCTAGGAGGGAGTTCAGTAATTTTCTTACTCAGCTGACCCAATTGTGCCTCCAAATTTCTAATGGAGGACCTTGTTTCAGTCATGAAACTTTGAGTGGTTTTGATTAGATCAGAGACAATGGTTGTTAAGTCAGAGGGGTTTTGCTTAGAATTCTCTGTCTGTTGCTGAGAAGATGATAGAAAAGGCTTGCTATTGCTAAACCTGTTTCTTCCACCATTATTGTTGTTGAAACCTTGATGAGGTCTCTGTTGATCCTTCCATGAGAGATTTGGATGATTTCTCCATGAAGGATTATAGGTGTTTCCATAGGATTCTCCCATGTAATTCACCTCTTCCATTGCTGGGTTCTCAAGATCATAAGCTTCTTCTTCATAGGAAGCTTCCTTAGTACTACCTGTTGCTGCTTACATTTCAGATAGACTCTGAGAAATCATATTGACTTGTTGGGCCAATATTTTATTCTGAGCCAATATGGCATTCAGAGTATCAATCTCAAGAACTCCTTTCTTCTGAGTTGACTCATTATTCACGGGATTCCTTTCAGAGGTGTACATAAATTTGTTATTTGCAACCATTTCAATGAGTTCTTGAGCTTCTGTAGGCGTCTTCTTCAGATGAAGAGATCCTCCAGCAGAGCTATCCAATGACATCTTGGATTGTTCAGACAGACCATCATAGAATATACCTATGATGCTCCATTCCGAAAGCATATCAGAAGGGCACCTTCTAATCAATTGCTTGTATCTTTCCCAAGCTTCATAGAGGGATTCTCCATCCTTCTATCTAAAGGTTTGGACTTCCACTCTAAGATTACTCAATTTTTGAGGTGGAAAGAACTTTGCCAAGAAGGCATTGACTAGCTTTTCCCAAGAGTTCAGGCTTTCTTTAGGTTGTGAGTCCAACCATGTCCTAGCTCTGTCTCTTACAGCAAAAGGAAAAAGCATAAGTCGGTAGATTTCAGGGTCAACCCCATTGGTCTTGACAGTGTCACAGATTTGCAAGAATTCAGCTAAGAACTGATGAGGATCTTCCAATGGAAGTCCATGAAACTTGCAATTCTGTTGCATTAGAGAAACTAATTGAGGCTTAAGCTCAAAGTTGTTTGCTCCAATGGCAGGGATTGAGATGCTTCTCCCATAGAAATCAGGAGTAGGTGCAGTAAAGTCACCAAGCACCTTCCTTGCATTGTTGGCATTGTTGTTTTCGGCTGCCATGGTTTCTTCTTCTTTGAAGAGCTCTGTTAGGCCCTCTAAAAGGAATTGTTCTTTAGCTTCTCTTATTTTTCTCTTCAAGGTCCTTTCAGGTTAAGGATCAGCTTGAACAAGTATGCCTTTATCTTTGTTCCTGCTCATATGAAAGGGAAGAGAACAAGAAAGTAGGGAATCATCTATGTCACAGTATAGAGATTCCTTAAGGTGTCAGAGGAAAAGAAGAATAGAAGGAGGAGGTGGAGAAGAGGGAATTCGAACTTATCAAGAGGGATAGAGTTCGAATTGCACCTTGATGAGGAGTCTTAGTCCCTTAAAGAGAAGGATGTGAGAAGAGGGGAAGAATTTTCAAAAATAATTTAAAAAGATTTTGAAATAATTAAAAAGAAATTTGAAAATTTGATTGAGATTTTCGAAAACTAAGATTGGGAAAGAAATAAAGTGATTTTTGAAAAAGATTTTGAAATTAGAAAAAGATATGATTGAAAAAATTAATTTTGAAAAAGACGTGATTGAAAAGATATGTTTCAAAAGATATGATTGAAAATCAATTTAGAAAAAGAAAGTTTTTAAAATTAAAGTTGATTACTTGACTAACAAGAAATTAAAAGATATGATTTTAAAATTTAAAGTTTGATCCTTTCTCGATAGGCAAGTAACGACTTGAAAATTTTTGAAGTAAATCTTGAATTGAAGCAAGGATCTTTGAAAATAGTAAAAGTAAATATAAAAGGGAAAGAAATTGATTTTGAAAGAGATATGATTGAAAAGATATGATTTGAAAAAGATTTGATTTTGAAAAATTATGAAAACTTGAAAAAATGTGAATTAAAAACAAAATCTTCCCTCTAGTGTCATCCTGGCGTGAAACGCCCAGAATGGTGCCCATTCTGGCGTTTAACGCCCAGAATGGTGCCCATTCTGGCATTTAACGCCCAAATCTCTACCTTTTTGGGCATTAAACGCCCAGCCAGGTACCCTGCCTGGTGTTTAAACACCAGTTTTCCTTCTTCACTGGGCGTTTTGAACGCCTAGCTTTTTTTGTTTGATTCCTCTGCTGAATGTTCTGAATCTTCAATTCTCTGTGTTATTGACTTGAAAAGACACAATTTTGAAAATATTTTTGAATTTTTGATGATGATAAACAACAATAAAAAATGCAACTAAGATCAAATAACCAATGCATGCAAGACACCAAACTTAAAAGTTTGTATACTAAGGGCTATAACAATGTAAAAATGCATGTAAGAAACAACAAAACACACAAAACAAGAGAATTTAAAGATCAGAGCAATGAAGTCATCAAGAACAACTTGAAGATTAATGAAGAACATAATGCATATATTCAAAAAATGCAAGAAGAATAAAAACATGCAATTGACACCAAACGTAAAAATTGATACTAGACTCAAACAAAAAACATAAAATATTTTTGGTTTTTACGGTTTTATAAATTTTTTTGTGATTTTCGAAACTTATATGGAAAAGAAAATAAAGAGAATCAAAACTTTTAATAAGAATTCCAGGAATCATGCAATGTTAGTCTAAAGCTTCAGTCTAAAAAGATTAGACATGTTTGGCCAAGCTTCAGCAGGACATTACATTCAATAGCTAAATTGATGAGAATCAATCAGCTTTTGTGATGATAAGAACATCACCTTGAAACTCTAGAATTCATTCTTTAAAATTCTGAAAAGTACCTAATCTAAGCAACAAGATGAACCGTCAGTTGTCCAAACTCGAACAATCCCCGGCAACGGTGCCAAAAACTTGGTACACAAAATTGTGATCATCAATGGCGCCAACAACTTGGTGTGGCACACTTGTAATCTCAACTCTTTTATCACAACTCCGCATAACTAACTAGCAAGTGCACTGGGTCGATCCCACGGAGACTGTCGGCTTGAAGCAAGCTATGGTCATCTTGTAAATCTCAGTCAGGCGGATTCAAATGGTTATGGAGTTTAAGTTGATAAACATAAAATAAGGATAGAGATACTTATGTAATTCATTGGTGGATTTCAGATAAGCGTATGAAGATGCTTTGTTCCCCTTGAACCTCTGCTTTCCTATTGCCTTCTTCCAATCATTCATACTCCTTTCCATGGCAAGCTTTATGTTGGGCATCACCGTTGTCAATGGCTACATCCTATCTTCTCAGTGAAAATGGTCCTGATGCTCTGTCACAGCATCGGCTAATCAGCTGTCTGTTCTCGATCATGTCGGAATAGGATCCATTGATCCTTTTAAGTCTGTCACACCCCCCACAATTGCGAGTTTGAAGCTCATCACAGTCATCCCTTCCTAGATCCTACTTGGAATACCACAGACAAGGTTTATACTTTCCGGATCTTAGGAATGGCCGCCAATAATTCTAGCCTATACCACGAAGGTTCCAATCTTAAATTAGAAACCCAAGAGATACGCATTCAAGCCATTGCTAGTAGAACAGAGGTGTTTGTCAAGCACATGTTCATAAGTGAGAATGATGATGAGTGTCACGGATCATCACATTCATCAAGTTGAAGAACGAATGAATATCTTCGAGAAGAAATAGACTTGAGTTGAATAGAAAAACAATAGTACTTTGTATTAATTCATGAAGAACAGCAGAGCTCCATACCTTAATCTATGGTGTGTAGAAACTCCACCGTTGAAAATACATAAGAACAAATAGTGTAAGCATGGCCGAATGGCTAGCCTCAAAGGTCTAAGGACTAAATGTCCCAAGATGATGAAAATACAATAGCAAAAGGTCCTATTTATAGAGAACTAGTAGCCTATGGTTTACAGAAATCAATAATTAATGCAGAAATCTTCTTTCGGGCCCACATGGTGTGTGCTTGGGCTGAGCATTGAAGCTTTCATGTGTAGAGACTTTTCCTGGAGTTAAACGCCAGCTTTTGTGCCAGATTGGGCGTTTAACTCCAGCTTTTGTGCCAGTTTTGGAGTTAAACGCCATAATTCTTGAGCTGACTTGGAATGCCTATTTGGGCCATCAAATCTCGGGCAAAGTATGGATTATTATATATTGCTGGAAATCCCAGGATGTCTACTTTCTAACGAAATTGAGAGCGCGCCAATTGGGCTTCTGTAGCTCCAGAAAATCCACTTTGAGTGCAGGGAGGTCAGAATCCAACAGCATCTGCAGTACTTTTTCAGCCTCTGAATCAGATTTTTGCTCAGGTCCCTCAATTTCAGCCAGAAAATACCTGAAATCACAGAAAAACACACAAACTCATAGTAAAGTCCAGAAGAGTGATTTTTATTTAAAAACTAATAAAAATACAATAAAGACTAATTAAAATATACTAAAAACATACTAAAAACAATGCCAAAAAGCGTATAAATTATCCGCTCATCAGTGTTGCCATTGCCTCTACCCATTTAGATACATAGTCCACTGCCACCAGAATATAAGTTTTTGAGTATGATGGTGGGAAAGGCCCCATGAAATCAATACCCCATACATCAAACAACTCAATCTCTAAGATCCCTTGTTGTGGCATGGCATAACCGTGAGGCAGATTACTTGCTCTTTGGCAACGGTCACAGTTACGTACAAACTCTCGGGAGTCTCTATAGAGAGTAGGCCAGTAGAAGCCACAATGGAGAACCTTGGTGGCTGTTCGCTCACCTCCTAAATGTCCTCCATATTGTGATCCATGGCAATGCCATAGGATCTTCTGTGCCTCTTCTCTAGCCACACATCTACGGATTGTAACGACCCAATTTTCAATATGTCTAGATCATATCAGAAACTGAGTGCTACCAATTTGTTTTCCTAATTATTATCTATTATTTATCATATGAGCCTGATTCGCTGTTAAAAACGTAGTTAATTTGAGAGGTATATTTTTTTTCTTGAAAACGTTTGGATTAATAGACGGAATCATTCATAACCAACTCACAACTGATAACAGATAAAACAGTTATAAGCAATTACACATAAATACATCACAAGCAGCTAGCAACATTCAGCGATCCAGCCTTTATTTAGGTATAGACTTTTAGTTAGAACACCCCTAGATATAGCTAGATAATAACTATATACATATATATACATAAAACATCCCAGGTCCTGACTTGTTCAAGAGGTCCCTAAGCTGGCACCTAGGCTAGCCTAGACTCTATACTCACCTAGTCCCTCTAAACTTCTATAGCGATGGAAAATACATTCTAAGTCTTCAAAACTCAAGTCCGGTGGAACATCATCAAAAGGTAGAACATCATCTGTTACTCCTCTGCACGATCAGACATTGCCATATGACGTCTCTCTGGTACCTCATCAGGTAGCCACACAACAGAAGTCTCGTACACAAGATTTAGGTTAAAGTTCACGTACAAATGGGGTACAGACATTGGTTGGTCACACAGTATATACATATTAACAGAGAACGAGATTCACCCTAGACTCAGAAGACTATCTAGAGCGGAATCCTCTTTTCAAACGGTCATCAGCGAACTACGGAAGGATACTCATGCTTCCATCTGAAGGGGGAAGGGAGAGAGAAGGGGTAAGATCTGGGGAGTTCTTAGTAAGGCCGGGGTTGTTAGTTAAGCTCATTAATTCTGTGTCGCTTAGCAGACAAATAGCATAATACAAAGAAGCAGTAAACAGAAGATACAGATAAATAAAGAAAATAGAAAGTCAGAAATCAGAACACAACAAAGAATACAAGAAAATATAACACAAACCCAAAGAATAGAACACAAACAAAGAAATCACACATTCATACAACAATCATAACAGAGGAAATGCACAACCAAGTATGATGCATGTCTGTCCTATGCAGGCCATGAGCTTACGTGTCGGTTTACACCCTACAGCCCGACATTACCTAGGAACTAGTCCTAGATATGGCTTATTCTCTGTAGGTGAACTTCGGCCTACAGAAATAGCACTCCTGTAAGTGAACTTCGGCTTACAGGAATAGTCTAAGCACAACACAACAACTTTCTATAGGTGAACTTCGGCCTATAGAAATGGCACCTCTATAAGAGAACTTCGGCTTACAGAAATGGTGTCCCTGTGAGTGAACTTTGGCTTACAGGAATCACAACTCTCTCTGTAGGTGAACTCTGGCCTACAGGAGTAACACCCTGAGATACACAACTGATATTCATTGTAGGTGAACTTCGGCCTACAGGAATAACAACTCTCTACTTATTCTGTGAGGTCAAACACACAACTATATAGCTTTTAACTTTTTTCCTTTCTAACATGTCTGCAAGTTTCTAATCCTTTTTCATTACCTGACATACCTCAATTCCTTCTCTTATACCTTTTCTTAGGAGTTTAACAAAGAGAATTAAGAAATTCTGGACTCAGCACTACCTTCCTGAGTCTTTTAGGAAAAAACTGCCTTTTTATCAATATTTTAATATTAAAATAATAATATTTTATTTAACTTTTAAAAATTACATTTTGACCCCTGAACTTTTTGGAAAATACATTTTGACCCCTTAACTTTTAATATTTGCACTTTGGCCCCTTAACTTTTCTTTAATTAACTTTCAACCCCAAACTTTTTAATAATTTTATTTTGATCCCAAAATCATCAAACTTTTCGGTAATCGATTTTTACCTGATTTTGACCAAACCAAAGAACAACGTTCCAGCAATCAAATACACATCAAAAACAAATCAAATATCATGAATTTCATGGCTGGAAAGCCACGTTTTCCAGCAGCAACAACAACAACTTCAGAACCTTCAAAAACATGATTTTCAAGCATTAAACAACAAGATCTCATGATCAAACCATCACACAAACACTCAAAATAAAGCCTCAAGCAAGAAGATCTGATTTAACACTCCAAGAACACAACCAATCATTGATTAATTTACCAAACCTTACCTCCTTTATAGCTGCCAAGAATTGAACAAAGAATAAGCTTCCAAAAGTACTTTTACGCCTATTTTAACATCAAAAACAACTTTAGAACCATATGAACCATGAAGGCTGAAGCTTTATGATGATGAAAAGAAGGTTATTACCTTAAAGCAGCTAGAAATCACGTTTACTTAGAGCCTATGGTGGTTGAACAAGAGATCCGAAGAGAAAACATGAAGAAAACACCATTAGCTTGAGTTTCCACCATGGCTAAAACTTCAAGGAAGAGGAGCAGCCATCATACCTTGATTTATTCCTTAAAAGTTTTCATAGAAATGAAGAGGAGGAAGAGATGAACATTTTGGTCGGCTTAGATTTTTGATAGGGGTTTTAGTTTGAGAAAGAACGGAGGTTGAAGCTCAGGTGTTCATGGAAGTTCTCTTGGTTTTCTCTCATGGAATTCTAGCTTGTTTAGGAAGAAAAATGATAGTAATGATGATGTCTAGGAGACCGTGGGTTAGGATAAGCATTATCCTAAAGTTTGCTGTAAAAATATCTCAATAAAGGATAATTACTAAAGCTAGATGTATTAGAACATAAGTGTTTCTTACTTTTTCCTTAAGAAAGCTTGGCTTGGAGAGAAAGAAAGAAAACATATGGTGGCTAACTCTGGGAGAGCCACGTGTCACTGGGTGCTGACTCATCAGAGTTTAATAATAAAATATTATTCTGGAGATAATTACTAAAATTAGATACATCAGATTACACTACTAAAGGATAAGCATGAGCTTTACTAGTATAAATGATACTAGTAACATGATAATCATCAGAATAAACGATATATGATGAAGCATTAGCATTGCTAAGTTCATCTAGGAATGCCTGTATTATCCATTACCGGTAGATTTTCTAGCTCAGTTATTATATTACTAAACATATATGAACATTAACCATAGCAGAAAAAATAATAATATAATATTCTAAATAAAATAATAATATACGAATATTATATTAATATAATTTTTCTCTCGAAATTCGAGACCGGCTCTTCACATAAAGATTAACCACGAAAATCAGAATTTTGAAATTCGGACTCGAAGTGGCTCAAAAACGCAACTTTTCACGACGTGCTTACTTAGATCAGGAGAGGTGTCTGGTGCAGTCAAGCTGCTGACTCAGCAGCTTGATGACATAGCACCTGTGCAGCAGAGGTGCTTATATGCACTAAAATTCCTAAAAATTCCATAAAATTTTCGTTTGATCCCGAAAAACCGCTGTTTCTTCGAGGCTAAAAGCTAGGCCGTTACACGGATCATTCCGTCTGCACACCTCTTAAAGAGATATGGTTCATCCCACAAGTAGTATTTTGTATCAGAAATTAATTTTTTTCGTTTGCACCTTGCTGTACTCATTGGGTATGAATCTCACAGCTTTATAGTTTGCAATGTCTGCAAACCATGGTACTTCTTGAATGGTAAATAGTTGCTCATCCGGAAAGGTTTTAGAGATCTCAGTAGGAGGGAGGAACGCTCCTGCTACTGGTTCTATCCGGGAGAGGTGATCTGCTACTTGGTTCTCTGTCCCTTTTCTGTCTCTTATTTCTATATCAAACACTTGTAGAAGCAACACCCAACTTATTAGTCTGGGTTTTGAATCCTGCTTTGTGAGGAGATATTTTAGAGCAGCATGGTCAGTGTACACAATCACTTTTGATCCTACTAAATAAGATCTGAACTTGTCAATGGCATAAACCACTGCAAGTAACTCCTTTTCTGTGGTTGTGTA
Source organism: Arachis ipaensis (assembly GCF_059453495.1). Taxonomy (NCBI): domain Eukaryota; kingdom Viridiplantae; phylum Streptophyta; class Magnoliopsida; order Fabales; family Fabaceae; genus Arachis; species Arachis ipaensis. The sequence continues at coordinate 97,335,430 of NC_142442.1, read as the reverse complement.
ATTCCTCTGTGCATCATTTAAAACACGGCTAGCATAATAAATGACATGCAGAAGCTTATTATGCCTCTATCTTAATACTGCACCAATGGCATGGTCACTGGCATCACACATTAGTTCGAATGGTAATGTCCATTCTGGTGCAGAAATAACTGGTGCTGTGACTAGCTTAGCTTTCTGAATTTCAAACGCCTGCAGACACTCCATGTCAAAGACAAATGGCGTGTCAGCAGCCAGCAGATTGCTCAGAGGTTTTGTGATTTTTGAAAAATCCTTTATAAACCTCCTATAGAATCCTGCATGCCCCAGAAAGCTTCTGATTCCCTTAATATTGGCAGGTGGTGGTAATTTTTCAATTACCTCTACCTTAGCTTGATCCACCTCTATTCTCTTGTTCAAAATTTTGTGCCCAAGGACAATTCCTTCAGTCACCATAAAGTGACATTTTTCCCAGTTTAAAACCAGGTTAGTCTCTTAGCACCTTTTTAGAACAAGTGCTAGATGGTCAAGGCAGGAGCTGAATGAGTCTCCGAATATTGAGAAGTCATCCATGAAGACTTCCAAAAACTTCTCTACCATATTAGAGAATATAGAGAGCATGCACTTCTGAAAGGTTGCAGGTGCATTGCACAGACCAAATGGCATCCTTCTATAGGCAAATACTCCAGATGGACATGTGAATGCTGTTTTCTCTTGATCTTGAGGGTCTACTGAAATTTGATTGTAACCTGAATAGCCATCCAAAAAGCAGTAGTATTCATGACTTGCTAATCTCTCTAGCATCTGGTCTATGAATGGTAAAGGAAAATGATTCTTCCTGGTGGCTGTATTGAGCCTTCTGTAGTCAATACACATACGCCACCCAGTAACTGTTCTTGTAGGAACCAGTTCATTCTTTTCATTATGAACCACTGTCATGCCTCCCTTTTTGGGGTCAACTTGGACAGGGCTTACCCAGGAGCTATCAGAAATAGGATAAATAATCCCAGCCTCCAATAACTTAGTGACCTCTTTCTGCACCACCTCCTTCATGGCTGGATTTAGCTGCCTCTGTGGTTGAACCACTGGCTTAGCATCATCCTCCAATAGCATCTTGTGCATGCATCTTGCTGGGCTAATACCCTTAAGATCACTTATGGACCACTCAAGATCCGTCTTGTGTGTCTTTAGCACCTGAATTAGTGCTTTCTCTTCCTGTGGATTTAAAGCAGAGCTTATGATCACTGGAAAAGTGTCACCTTCTCCCAGAAATGCATATTTCAGGGATGGTGGTAGTGGTTTGAGCTGGGGTTTAGGAGGCTTGTCCTCTTTCTAAGGAGTTTTCAGAGGTTCTTCCGTTCTCTCTGGTTCCTCCAGATCAGGCTGAACATCCTTAAAAATGTCCTCTAGCTCTGATTCGAGACTCTCAGTCGTATTGACCACTTCCACCAAGGAGTCAATAACATCTGTGCTCAGGCAGTCTTTTGGTGTGTCTGGATGCTGCATAGCTTTGACAGCTGGTGCACGAAATTGTGATCTCTGGTAATAGCTCCAAAAACTTGGTGCTCTAATCTCAATTCATAATTTGTCACAACTTCGATACAACTAACCAGCAAGTGCACTGGGTCGTCCAAGTAATAAACCTTATGTGAGTAAGGGTCGATCCCACGGAGATTGTCGGCTTGAAGCAAACTATGGTCACCTTGTAAATCTCAGTCAGGCGGATATCAAAAGGTTATGGAGTTTTCAAAATTAAATAAGAAGTAAACATAAAATAAGGATAGAAATACTTATGTAATTCATTAGTTAGAATTTCAGATAAGCGTATAGAGATGCTTTCGTTCATCTGAACCTCTGCTTTCCTGCTGCCTTCATCCAATTAATTCTACTCCTTTCCATGGCTGGCTTTATGTAAGGGCATCACCGTTGTCAATGGCTACATCCCATCCTCTTGTGAAAATGGTCCAAATGCTCTATCACAGCACGGCTAATCATCTGAGGTTCTCAATCATGCTGGAATAGGATTCACCCTCCTTTTGCGTCTGTCACTACGCCCAGCACTCGCGAGTTTGAAGCTCGTCACAGTCATTCAATCCCAGAGTCCTACTCAGAATACCACAGACAAGGTTTAGACTTTCCGGACTCTCATGAATGCCGCCATCAATCTATCTTATACCACGAAGATTCTGATTAAGAGATCTAAGAGATACTCATTCAATCTAAGGTAGAACGGAAGTGGTTGTCAGGCACGTGTTCATAGGGAATGATGATGATTGTCACGTTCATCACATTCAGGTTGAAGTGCGACTGAATATCTTAGAAGCGGAATAAGTTGAATTGAATAGAAAAACAGTAGTACTTTGCATTAATCTTTGAGGAACAGTAGAGCTCCACACCTTAATCTATGGAGTGCAGAAACTCTACCGTTGAAAATACATAAGTGATGAAGGTCCAGGCATGGCCGAATGGCCAGCCCCCAAAACGTGATCACAGGATCAAAAATACAATCCAGGATGATCCGAAGATCCCTAATACAATAGTAAAAAGTCCTATTTATAATAAACTAGCTACTAGGGTTTACAGAAGTAAGTAATTGATCCATAAATCCACTTCCGGGGCCCACTTGGTATGTGCTTGGGCTGAGCTTGAATGTTACACGTGCAGAGGCTCTTTCTGGAGTTGAACGCCAGGTTGTAACGTATTTCTGGCGTTCAACTCCGGTTTGTGACTTGTTTCTGGCGTTTAACTCCAGACAGTAGCATAGAACTGGCGTTCAACGCCCTTTTATGTCGTCTAAACTCGTTCAAAGTATGGACTATTATACATTGCTGGAAATCCCTAGATGTCTAATTTCCAACGCAATTAGAAGTGCGCCATCTTGAGTTTTGTAGCTCCAGAAAATCCACTTTGAGTGCAGGGAGGTCAGAATCCAACAGCATCAGCAGTCCTTCTTCTACCTCTGAATCTGATTTTTGCTCAAGTCCCTCAATTTCAGCCAGAAAATACCTGAAATCACCAAAAAATACACAAACTCATAGTAAAGTCCAGAAATGTGAATTTAACATAAAAACTAATGAAAACATCCCTAAAAGTAACTAGATTCTACTAAAAACATACTAAAAACAATGCCAAAAAGCGTATAAATTATCCGCTCATCACAACACCAAACTTAAATTGTTGCTTGTCCCCAAGCAACTGAAAATCAAATAGGATAAAAAGAAGAGAATATACTATAAATTCCATACTATCAATGAGACATAGCTCCAATCAGATGAGCGGGACTTGTAGCTTTTTGCCTCTTGAATAGTTTTGGCATCTCACTCTATCCATTGAGGTTCAGAATGATTGGCATCTATAGGAACTCAGAGTTCAGATGGTGTTATTGATTCTCCTAGTTCAGTATGATGATTCTTAAACACAGCTATTTTATGAGTCTTGGCCGTGGCCCTAAGCACTTTGTTTTCCAGTATTACCACCGGATACATAAATGCCACAGACACATAATTGGGTGAACCCTTTTCAGATTGTGACTCAGCTTTGCTAAAGTCCCCAATTAGAGGTGTCCAGGGTTCTTAAGCACACTCTTTTTTTGCTTTGGACCTTGACTTTAACCGCTCAGTCTCAAGTTTTCACTTGACACCTTCACGCCACAAGCACATGGTTAGGGACAGCTTGGTTTAGCCGCTTAGACCAGGATTTTATTCCTTTAGGTCCTCCTATCCACTGATGCTCAAAGCCTTGGGATCCTTTTTATTTTCCCTTGCCTTTTGGTTTTAAGGGATGATGGAGCATTGGATGAACTCCAACCATCCTCTAGCCACAGGCTTGAGGTCCAGTCTTCTTAATTGAACCGGCTTGCCTTTGGAGTCAATCTTCCATTGAGCTCCTTCCACACATATGTCCATGAGGACTTGGTCCAACCTTTGATTAAAGTTGACCCTTCTAGTGTAGGGGCGCTCATCTCCTTGCATCATAGGCAAGTTAAACGCCAACCTCACATTCTCCGGGCTAAAATCTAAGTATTTCCCCCAAACCATTGTAACATAATTTTTTGGATTCGGGTTCTTACTTTGATCATGGTTCCTAGTGATCCATGCATTGGCATAGAACTCTTTAACCATTAGGATGCCGACTTGTTGGATGGGGTTTGTTAGAACTTCCCAACCTCTTCTTTGGATTTCATGTCGGATCTCCGGATACTCATTCTTCTTGAGTTTGAAAGGGACCTCGGGGATCACCTTCTTCTTGGCCACAACATCATAGAAGTGGTCTTGATGAGCTTTGGAGATGAATCTTTCTATCTCCCATGACTCGGAGGTGGAAGCTTTTGTCTTCCCCTTCCCTTTTCTAGAGGATTCTCCGGTCTTGGGTGCCATCAATGGTAATGGAAAAACAAAAAGCTTATGATTTTACCACACCAAACTTAGAATTTTGCTCGCCCTCGAGCAAGAGAAGAAAGAATAGATGAAGAAGAAGAAGAAAATATGGAGAGGAGGGGGGAGGTGTGTTTCGGCCAAGAAGAGAAAAGAGGGTTGTGTTGTGTGAAAACGAGGAAGAATAAAGGGTTATATATAGGGAAGGCAGGGGGGGTAAGGTTCGGCCATAAGGGTGGGTTTGGGTGGGAAATTAATTTTGAATTTTGAAGGTAGGTGGAGTTTACGAGGTAGGTTTATGGGGAAGAGTGGATGGATGTAAGTGATGAAGTGGTGATAGGGAAGAGAGATTGAGGTGATTGGTGAAGAGTTTTGGGGAAGAGTGTTTATGGGATTGTGTGAAAGAGCGGTGAGAAGAAGTGAGTGGAGGTAGGTGGGGATCCTGTGGGGTCCACAGATCCTGAGGTGATCCTGTGGGGTCCACAGATCCTGAGGTGTTCAAGGATTTACAACCTTGCACCAAATTGGGCATGCAAAATGCTCTTGCACACAACTTTGGGCGTTCAGCGCCAGATTGGTGCTTGTTCTGGGCGTTGAACGCCCATTTGTTGCCCATTTCTGGCGTTGAACGCCAGAACCATGCTTGTTCTGGGCGTTCAGCGCCAGCTCTTCTCCAGGGTGCATTTATGGCGTTCAAATGCCCAGATGCTGCCCATTTCTGGCGTTCAGCGCCAGAACCATGCTCTGTTCTGGCGTTGAACGCCCAAAACATGCTTCTTACTGGCGTTAAAATGCCAGTAAGGTCTTCCTCCAGGGTGTGATTTTTCTTCTGCTGTTTTTTATTCCATTTTCAATTTTTTTTTAATTTTGTGACTCCACATGATCATGAACCTAATAAAACATGAAAAACAATGAAAATTAGATAAATAAACATTGGGTTGCCTCCCAACAAGCACTTTTTTAATGTCAATAGCTTGACAGTGGGCTCTCATGGAGCCTCACAGATGTGCAGAGCTTTGTTGAGACCTCCCAACACGAAACTTAGAGTTTGGATATGGGGGTTGACACCAAACTTAGAGTTTGGTTGTGGCTTCCCAACACCAAACTTAGAGTTTGACTGTGGGGGCTTTGTTTGACTCTGCTTTGAGAGAAGCTTTTTATGCTTCCTCTCCATGGATGCAGAGAGAGATCCTTGAGTTGTAAACACAAGGTTGTCCTCATTTATTTGAAGGATCAATTCTTCTCTGTCCACATCAATCACAGCTCTTGATGTGGCTAGGAAAGGTCTTCCTAGGATGATGGATTCATCCTCATCCTTCCCAGTATCTAGGACTATGAAATCAGCAGGGATGTAAAGGCCTTCAACCTTTACTAACACATCCTCTACTTGTCCATAAGCCTGTTTTCTTGAATTGTCTGCCATCTCTAATGAGATTTTAGCAGCTTGCACCCCAAAGATTCCCAGTTTCTCTATTACAGAGAGGGGCATGAGGTTTATCCCTGAACCAAGGTCACACAGAGCCTTAAAGATCATGGTGCCTATGGTACAAGGTATTAAGAACTTTCCAGGATCCTGTTTCTTCTGAGGCAATGTCAGTTGATCCAGATCACTTAGTTCATTGGTGAACAAGGGAGGTTCATCTTCCCAAGTTTCAATGCCAAATAATTTGGCATTGAGCTTCATGATTGCACTAAGGTACTTGGTGACTTGCTCCTCAGTGACATCCTCATTCTCTTCAGAAGAGGAATACTCATCAGAGCTCATGAATGGCATAAGGAGGTTTAATGGAATCTCTATGGTCTCTAGTTGAGCCTCAGATTCTTTTGGTTCCTCAGAGGGAAGCTCCTTATTGATCACTGGGCGTCCCAGGAGGTTTTCCTCACTGGGATTCACGTCCTCTCCCACCCTTATAGGTTCGGCCATGGTAATTAATTCAATGGCCTTGCAATCTCCTTTTGGATTCTCTTCTGTATTGCTTGGGAGAGTACTAGGAGGGATTTCAGTGATCCTTTTACTCAGCTGGCCCACTTGTGCCTCCAAATTTCTAATGGAGGACCTTGTTTCATTCATGAAACTTACAGTGGCCTTAGATAGATCAGAGACTAAGTTTGCTAATTTAGAGGTATTTTGTTCAGAGTTCTCTGTCTGTTGCTGAGTGGATGATGAAAAAGGCTTGCTATTGCTAAACCTGTATCTTCCACCATTATTAAAGCCTTGTTGAGGCTTTTGTTGATCCTTCCATGAGAGATTTGGATGATTTCTCCATGATGGATTATAGGTGTTTCCATAAGGTTCACCTAAGTAATTCACCTCTGCTATTGCAGGGTTCTCAGGATCATAAGCTTCTTCTTCAGAAGACGCCTCTTGAGTACTGTTGGATGCAGCTTGCATTCCATTCAGACTCTGAGAAATCATATCGACTTGCTGAGTCAATATTTTATTCTGAGCCAATATGGCATTCAGAGTATCAATTTCAAGAACTCCCTTCTTCATAGGCATCCCATTACTCACAGGATTCCTCTCAGAAGTGTACATGAACTGGTTATTAGCAACCATGTCAATAAGTTCTTGAGCTTCTACAGGTGTTTTCTTTAGGTGAATGGATCCACCTTCAGAAGTATCCAATGACATCTTTGATAGCTCAGATAAACCATCATAGAATATATCCAGGATGGTCCATTCTGAAAGCATGTCAGAAGAAAACTTTTTGGTCAGCTGCTTGTATCTTTCCCAAGCTTCATAGAGGGATTCACCTTCTTTCTGTCTGAAGGTTTGAACATCCACTCTAAGCTTGCTCAGCTTTTGAGGAGGAAAGAACTTGGCTAAGAAAGCCGTGACCAGCTTATCCCAAGAGTTCAGACTGTCTTTGGGTTGAGAGTCCAACCACACTCTAGCTCTGTCCCTTACAGCAAAAGGGAAAAGCATGAGCCTGTAGACTTCAGGATCTACTCCATTAGTCTTAATAGTGTCACATATCTGCAAGAATTCAGTTAAGAACTGAAAAAGATCTTCAGATGGAAGTCCATGAAACTTGCAGTTCTGCTGCATCAGAGAAACTAATTAAGGTTTAAGCTCAAAATTGTTTGCTCCAATGGTAGGAATGGAGATGCTTCTTCCATGTAAATTGGAATTAGGTGCAGTAAAGTCACCAAGCATCCTCCTTGCATTATTATTATTTTCGGCTGCCATCTCCTCTTCTTGTTCGAAAATTTCTGAAAGGTGCTTGCTGGATTGTTGTAATTTAGCTTCTCTTAGTTTCCTCTTCAGAGTCCTTTCAGGTTCTGGATCTGCTTCAACAAGAATGTTCTTGTCTTTGCTCCTGCTCATATGAAAAAGAGAGAACAGAAAAAAAATAATAATAGGGGTCCTTTTTACCACAGTATAGAGGTCCCTGTGTGTGTAGAAGAAAAGAAGAAGAAAATCTGAACTCAGAGGGAGAGAGGGAGTTCGGATTTTTGGTGAGTGATGTGAGGAGGAGATTTTAGTGGATGAATAAATAAATAGAATAAGATGAGAGAGGGAAAATTTCGAAAATAATTTTTTGAAAAAGAGTTAGTGATTTTTGAAAATAGTTTTTGAAAAAGGTTAGTAGTTTTCGAAAATTAAAATAAAAAATTAAAATAATTAGTTAATTAAAAAGAAATTTTGAAAAAGAGGGAAGGAATTTTCGAAAATTAGAGAGAGAGAGAGTTAGTTAGGTAGTTTTGAAAAAGATAAGAAACAAAACGAAAAGTTAGTTAGTTAGTTGAAACAAATTTTGAAAAGATAAGAAGTTAGGAAGTTAGAAAAAAATATTTTGAAATCAAATTTTTGAAAAAGATAAGATAATAAGATATTTTTGAAAAGATATGATTGAAATTAGTTTTTGAAAAAGATTTGATTTTTAAAATCACAATTAATGACTTGATTCACCAGAAATCACAAGATATGATTCTAGAACTTAAAGTTTGAATCTTTCTTAGCAAGCAAGTAACAAACTTGAAATTTTTGAATCAAAACATTAATTGATGATGTTATTTTCGAAAATTAGGAGATAAAGATAAGAAAAAGATTTTTGGAAAATATTTTAAAAATTTTCGAAAATAAATAAGAAGAGTGAAAAAGATTTGATTTTTGAAAAAGATTTTGAAAAAGATAAGATTTTCAAATTGAAAATCTGATTTGACTCATAAGAAACAACCAGATTTTAAAATTTTTTGAAAAAGTCAACTCAAATTTTCGAATTTTATGAGAGAAAAAAGGGGAAGATTTTTTTTTTTTGAATTTTTAATGATGAGAGAGAAAAACATGAAAATGATGCAATGCATGAAAATTTTGGATCAAAACAATGAATGCATGCAAGAATGCTATGAATGTCAAGATGAACACCAAGAACACTTTGAAGATCATGATGAACATCAAGAACATATTTTTGAAAAATTTTTATATGCAAAGAGAACATGCAAGACACCAAACTTAGAAATCTTTAATGCTTAGACACTAAGATTTTAAGAATGCATATGAAAAACACCATACAACACAAAACACTAAAATATGAAGATCAATCAAGAAGGTTTATCAAGAAAAACTTGAAGATCATGATGAATGCAATGCATGAATGCAATTTTCGAAAAATGCAAGATGAGTATGCAATTGACACCAAACTTAAAAATTGACTTAAGACTCAAACAAGAAACACAAAATATTTTTGATTTTTATGATTTTATGATTTTTTTGGATTTTTCGAAAATTATTTGAAAAATAAAAATAACGATTTCAAAATTTTTAATATGAATTCCAGGAATCTTCAATTCTTAGTCTAAAACTCCAATCTGAGGGTTAGACATGGCTTAATATCCAGTCAAGCTTTAGCATAAATATGGGAGTAATTCATTCAATTTTAAGCCAAAACCTCTGTCCAAAAGAATTTAGACATGGTTTTATAGCCAGCATGCTTCAACATGCTTCATGAAACTCTAGAATTCATTCTTAAAAATTCTGAAGAACAAATATATTTTTGAAAACATTTTTATTTTAAAATTTTTTCGAAAACAAAGGAGAAATTTTTGAAATATTTTTGAAAAATTTTTGAAAAGAAAACAAAAAGAAAATTACCTAATCTGAGCAACAAGATGAACCGTCAGTTGTCCAAACTCGAACAATCCCCGGCAACGGCGCCAAAAACTTGGTGCACGAAATTGTGATCTCTGGTAATGGCTCCAAAAACTTGGTGCTCTAATCTCAATTCATAATTTGTCACAACTTCGATACAACTAACCAGCAGGTGCACTGGGTCGTCCAAGTAATAAACCTTATGTGAGTAAGGGTCGATCCCACGGAGATTGTCGGCTTGAAGCAAGCTATGGTCACCCTGTAAATCTCAGTCAGGCAGATATCAAAAGGTTATGGAGTTTTCGAAATTAAATAAGAAGTAAACATAAAGTAAGGATCGAAATACTTATGTAATTCATTGGTTAGAATTTCAGATAGGCGTATAGAGATGCTTTCGTTCCTCTGAACCTTTGCTTTTCTGCTGCCTTCATCCAATCAATCCTACTCCTTTCCATGACTGGCTTTATGTAAGGGCATCACCGTTGTCAATGGATACATCCCATCCTCTTGTGAAAATGGTCCAAATGCTCTGTCACAGCACGGCTAATCATCTAAGGTTTTCGATCATGCTGGAATAGGATTCACCCTCCTTTTGCGTCTGACACTACGCCCAGCACTCGCGAGTTTGAAGCTCGTCACAGTCATTCAATCCCAGAGTCCTACTCGGAATACCACAGACAAGGTTTAGACTTTTCAGACTCTCATGAATGCCGCCATCAATCTAGCTTATACCACAAAGATTCTGATTAAGAGATCTAAGAGATACTCATTCAATCTAAGGTAGAACGGAAGTGGTTGTCAGGCACGCGTTCATAGGGAATGATGATGATTGTCACGTTCATCACATTCAGGTTGAAGTGCGAATGAATATCTTAGAAGCGGAATAAGTTGAATTGAATAGAAAAACAGTAGTACTTTGCATTAATCTTTGAGGAACAGCAGAGCTCCACACCTTAATCTATGGAGTGCAGAAACTCTACCGTTGATGGAAATCCCTGGATGTCTACTGTCCAACGCAATTGGAAGCGCGCCATTTTGAGTTCTGTAGCTCCAGAAAATCCACTTTGAGTGCAGGGAGGTCAGAATCCAACAGCATCAGCAGTCCTTCTTCTACCTCTGAATCTGATTTTTGCTCAAGTCCCTCAATTTCAGCCAGAAAATACCTGAAATCACAGAAAAACACAAAAACTCATAGTAAAGTCTAGAAATGTGAATTTAACATAAAAACTAATGAAAACATCCCTAACAGTAACCAGATTCTACTAAAAACATACTAAAAATAATGCCAAAAAGCGTATAAATTATCCGCTCATCAACAGCATTCAACTTAAACTCATCCTCATTGACTCTCAGGATGATCTCTCCTCTTTGGACGTCAATGAGGGTTCGTCCAGTTGCTAGGAAAGGTCTTCCTAGAATGAGAGTTGCACTCTTGTGCTCCTCCATTTCCAGCACTACAAAGTCAGTAGGAATGACAAATGGCCCAACCTTGACAATCATGTCCTCAATTATGCCTGATGGGATTTTAATGGAGCCATTAGCAAGTTAGAGGTATATCTGAGTTGGTTTAACTTCATCAGTCAAACCAAGCTTTTTGATAGTGGATGCAGGTATTAGGTTGATGCTTGCCCCAAGGTCACACAGAGCTGTCTTGGTACAAGCATCCTCAAATGTGCATGGTATCATAAAGCTTCCAGGATCTTTAAGCTTCTCTGGTAAGCTTTTCAGAATAACTGCACTGCAATCTTCAGTGAGGAAAACTTTTTCAGTTTCTCTCCAATCCTTCTTATGGCTCAAGATCTCTTTCATGAACTTAGCATAAGAGGGTATTTGCTCAAGTGCCTTTGCAAACAGAATCTTTATTTCAAGAGTCCTGAGATAGTTTGCAAAGCGGGCAAATTGTTTATCCTGTTCCACTTGGCAGAGTTTCTAAGGATAAGGCATCTTGGCTTTGTATTCTTCAACCTTAGTTGCTGCAGGTTTATTTCCTACATAAGTGGTTGAAGAAGCCAGCTTAAGGGGGTGGTTATCAGCACTTGCAGATGTCTGATCCCTTAGTGGCATTTGAACGCCAGAATTGGGGGCTGCATGGGCGTTTAACGCCAGATTACCACCCTTTTCTGGCATTTGGACGCCAGAACTGGCCATCCCTTGGGCGTTTAACGCCACCTTTTCACCATTTTTTGGCGTTTGAATGCCAGAATCATTCCTCTTTGGGCTCTTACTGTCCTCAGAGGGATTTTGGGTAGTGGTTTGGTTATCCTTTATTAGTTGTTCCTTTCTTAGCTTCCTGCTACCTTGGATTGATACATTCAATGTTTTCCCACTCCTTAATTGAACAGCTTGGCATTCCTCTATTATCTGTTTAAATAGCTGCTGTCTTGTCTGATCCAATTGTGCTTCCATATTTTGGTTAGCATTTTTAGTGTCTTGGAGCATCTCTTTGAATTCTGCGAAATATTTTCTTATAATAAGCAATTGCTGATTGAGTTCAGCAACTTGTTCTTGAGGACTAAGTTCAGTGGATACTGCTTTAGCCTCTTCTTTCAGGGAGGACTCACTACTCAAGTACAGATGCTAATTTCTAGCAACTGTATCAATGATCTCTTGAGCCTCTTCAATTGTCTTTTTCATATGTATAGATCCACCAGCTGAGTGATCTAGAGATATTTGAGCTTTTTCTGTAAGCCCATAGTAAAAGATGTCTAACTGCACCCACTCTGAAAACATTTCAGAGGGGCATTTCCTTAGCATCCCTCTGTACCTCTCCCAGGCATTATAAAGGGATTCATCATCCTCTTGTTTAAAGCCTTAGATGTCCAGCCTTAGCTGTGTCATCCATTTTGGAGGGTAATATTGATTCAGGAATTTGTCTGATAACTGTTTCCATGTTCTTATGCTTTCTGTGGGTTGGTTATTTAACCACTTCTTAGCTTGATCTTTTACAGCAAATAGCAACAGTAATAATTTGTAGACATCCTGATCCACTTCTTTATCACGTACTGTGTTAGCAATTTATAAGAACTGTGTCAGAAACTTAGTAGGTTCTTCCTATGGAAGACTGGAATACTGACAATTTTGCTCCACCATGATAATGAGCTGAGGATTTAGCTCAAAATTGCTTGCTCTGATGGGGAGTATACAGATACTACTCCCATATGCAGCAATAATGGGGTTAGCATATGACCCCAGAGTCCTTCTGGACTGTTTATTTCCACTTAAGTCCATGATGGAGAAAAGGGAATTGATGTGAATTGCAAATAAAATATATTTTTATTTTTTATTTTATTTAATGAAAAACAAACCGAATAAATAAAAAAAATAGATAAAATAAAATAATTGAAAAATAAAATATAAATTTCGAAAACTAAAATAATTAATTAACTAAGAAGATTTGAAAAACTTTGGATATGATTTTTGAAAAAGATTTTGAATTTTAAAATTTTAAAACTAAGATAAGATAAAATAAAAGTTTTAAAATAAGAATCTGAATTTTTAAATGAAATTTTCGAAAATTTAATTAAATAAATAGAAAAGATATTTTTGAATTTAGTGAGGAAAGAGAAAAACAATAAAATGACACCAAACTTATAATTTTTAGATCAAAACAAAGAAAACAAAGAAGAAAACTTTGAATGTCAAGATGAACACCAAGAACACTTTGAAGATCAAGATGAATACTAAGAACAAATTTTATAAATTTTTAAGAAAATAGAAACACAAAGGACACCAAACTTAAAAATGTTTATATTTTGGACACTAATAATTCGAAAATGTATAAGATAAACAGCAACAAATACCAAACAAGAAATTGTAAAGATCAAATAAGGAAAATAAACAAGAACAACTTGAAGATCAAGAAAGAACTAAGAACATATAATTCAAAAAATTGAAAGAAAAATAAAATCATGCAATTGACACCAAACTTAAAACATGAAACTAAACTCAAACAGAAGACTAAAATTGAGGTTATTGGTTGTTTTTAAAAAAAACATTCGAAAAAATTTGGAAAAAGAAAATAAAGATTTTAAAATTTTGATCAAAAACTCTAACAAAATAAACCGTCAGTTGTCCAAACTCGAACAATCCCCGGCAACGGTGCCAAAAACTCGGTGCACGAAATTGTGATTACACTTTTCACAACTCCGCACAACTAACCAGCAAGTGCACTAAGTCGTCCAAGTAATACCTTACGTGAGTAAGGGTCGATCCCACGGAGATTGTCGGCTTGAAGCAAGCTATGGTTATTTTGTAAATCTTAGTCAGGAGATTAATGGTAAGAGTGATTATATTTACGAAAAATAATTAACATAAAATAAAAACAGGCTGAGGTTCCGAAGATGCTCTGTCATCTGAATCTCTACTTTCCTACTGTCTTCTTCTCCAAACACGCATGGCCTCCTTCCATAGCAGGCTGTATGATCCTCTCGGATGAAAAATTCCAAGCGTTGTCACTGCACGGCTAATCATCTGTCGGTTCTCACTAGCGTCGGAATAGGACCATTATCCTTTTACATATTATCACTGTGCCCAACATTTGCAAGTTTGAAGCTCATCATAGTCATTCCCTTCCAGATCCTACTCAGAATACCACAGACAAGGTTTAGACCTTCTGGGTCCCAGGAATGCTGCCAATGATTCTAGCCTATACCACGAAGGTTCTAACCTCCAGACTCGGTCCGTGGATTAGAAACCCAAGAGATACGCAATCAAGCTGTCGCCTAATGACTACGTTGAGCTCAGATAGAACGGAATGGTTGTCAGACACGCGTTCATATGGTTGAGAATAATGATGAGTATCACGGATCATCATATTCTCCATATTGAAATACGAGTGAGTATCTTAGAATAGAATCAAGCGTTGTTGAATAGAAAACAGTAGTAATTGCATTAATCCATTGAAACACAGCAGAGCTCCTCACCCCCACCTATGGGGTTTAGAGACTCATGCCATCAAAGGTACAATATGAAATGTAAAAAATGTCATAAGGTACTACAATGAGTCTCTAAAAGTAGTTTTTATATTAAACTAGTAACCTAGGGTTACAGAAAATGAGTAACTAAGTGCAGATAGTGCAGAAATCCACTTCCGAGACCGACTTGGTGTGTGCTTGGGCTGAGCATTGAAGCTTTTTCATGCTTAGGTTGTTCCTGGAGTAAAACGCCAGCTTTGGTGCCAGTTTGGGCGTTTAACTCCAATTCTGGTGCCAGTTCTGGCGATTTATGCCAGAAAGTTTTAGGCTGACTTTGGACGCCAATTTGGGCCATCAAATATCAGGCAAAGTATGGACTATTACATATTGCTGAAAAGCCCAGTATGTCTACTTTCCAACTCAATTCAGAGCACGCCAATTGGACTTCTATTAATCCATTTCGAGTGCAGGAGGGTCAGAATCTAACAGCATCTGCAGTCCTTTTTCAGCCTCTTAATCTGATTTTTGCTCAGGTCCCTCAATTTCAGCCAGAAAATACCTGAAACTACAGAAAAATACACAAACCCATAGTAAAGTCCAGAAATGTGATTTTTAAATAAAAACTAATAAAAATATAATAAAAAGTGAATAAAACATACAAAAAACTATGTAAAAACAATGCCAAAAAGGGTATAAATTATCCGCTCATCACTCACCCTCTATGCAAATCTCTGTTTCAATTGAGTGTGGAAACCCTTGATTGACTTCCTCCCTTTCTTCTACATGATGTTGCATTGAGTCTTTTGGAAGTGAGTTTGCTCGTTCCTTTGTTACCTCTAGTAGCCTCTATGGGTATCGAGTCCTAGGCTTATATACTCTCACAACCTCCTCCTTCTTCATAGGAATCTCACTTGGTATGGGTTCCTCCTTTTCTTGTTCTTCTGACTCCTCCCTTGTGTTAACCATGGTATCACTAGAAGAATTATGGGTAAGGATTTGCTTTGATAGATATCCATCTTGTGCCTCAAGCTTCTTAATGGCAGCCCCCCGGTTCTGCATAATGGACCTTACTTCCTCCTTGAAATTTCTCATGTCCTTAGAGTCTTCCAAGAGCATTGCCAGTAGGTTTTCTATCCTTGATAGCTTATCCTCAAGGGGAGGGTGTGCAGCTGGGTTGGAATTTAGATGTTGATGGTTGGCTTAATGGAATTGGTTATTTTGTGGTTGTATGTTCTGAGAGTGGTATGACTCTTGTGGGTAATGGAATGAGTTTTGTGGACTATGAAAAGAATTTTGTGTATAGTGGCATGAATTTTGTGAATGTTGAAATGAATTGTATGGGTTTGGGAAAGAATCTTATGTTGAGGCATACTCAAGTGATGAAGAAATTGGGCATGTAAAACTAGGAGGTGAGGTTAGATAATTAAGCGGTGATGGCTCTTGATGAATGGGGTATGAATGAGTGAAATCTTTTTGATTTTGATCTTCCCAGGTACAATTTGAGTAGTGATAAATTTCATCAAAATATGGACCATTTTGTGGCTCTAGAAAGTACCCTGATAAACTCCGATTTTGTGGTTTATCTTGTGCTTATTTCGGGGGATTTTATCAACATTTCTCACACTTATTCGCAAGAAATGCATGGTTTTGTGTTCACTTCCCAATATTGCTCTATGATGTAAAACATGCTTATTTTGCCTTAAAATTGTCATGTTTTAATCCTCTTCTATTCCCATTCGATGCCGTGATGTATTTGTTGAGTAATTTCAGGAATTATAGGGTAGGAATCACTTAGAAGAGAGGGAGAAAGCATGTACAAAAGGGAGGAACATGAAGAATTGAGATCTTTGGAAAAGCAGCATCGGCGCGCTCGCGCACTCCACGCGCACGCGTGGATGGGATTGGCTGGAAGCGGCGCGCGAGGATGGATGCATCTGCGCGAATCAGGAGAATCTTATCGACGCGCACGTGCACGTGGTGCGCACGCGTAGATCGCAAGAGCAATCGGTGCGCACGCACGTATGGCGCGCACGCGTGGAAGGCTGCACGTGACCTCATTAATGGAAATCGTGCCTAGCAATTTCTGAGGCTCATTAGGCCCAATTTCAAGCTGTTTCTGCATGTAAAAAGACCCAAGGATGTTAAGGGGAAATGGGGGATCACTCATTTTACACTAGGACACAATTTTTTAGTTAGTTTTTGGTTCTTTGGTTATTCTAGAGAGAGAAACCCTTGTTCCTCTCTAGATCTAGTTTTAATTTGATCTTTCCTTGTTGATTTGTGATTTGGATCTTGTTAATTACTAGCTTTAATTGTTCAATTTGAATTTCTTGTTACAATTTTGCTTATATCTTGTGATAGTTTATGAATTCTTGTAAATTCCCATTTTATACCCATTTCATGAATGTTGTGAATCTTGACTTGTTGATATTACATTGATGATTTCTATGCTTAGCCTTGTTGTTTGGATGATTGCATGTTGATAATTGTTAGTGGGTATTTGTAGAACTCAATTTAATTGCTACTTTGAACATGTCTTTTGTTAGTGCTTACCAAGTGTTTGATGAATTGTTTACTTTGATCATGGAGTAGTTCTTTTTCACTCTTGGCCTAGGTCAAGGGAATTGGGTAAACTTGATTCATTGGGTCTAATGGATTTGATGATTTGGGAGCCCTAGGTGGTCAATTTGATACTCATTGACGCCAACCCACTACTAATCTAATTAGTAGGTAAGTTGGGACTTATGGGTTGATGTGATCAGGGCCATTTGACGTACTTCAAGTCTAGGAGTAGATATCACGTACTTAAGACTTGAGAGTAGACTTAATGAGCTTGGTTCCTTCTAATTGTCAAGGTATAGTTGTTAGACAAGGATGGTGATCCCAATTCCTGAGCCTAGCCAAGAGTTGCCTTTATTATTCATACTTGAAAACCAACTTTCTCAACCAATTGCTCTAGTTGTAGTTTCTTGTTTGGGTCAGAATAGAATTAAGTGGAATGTTGTTTATTAATTTAAAGTGCTTATGTTTTGTTCAGTTGATTGAATTAATTGTTGCATTTTAAGATTACTTGTTTGTTAAGATTCCCATTTATTTTTATGCTTATAACTCACAACCCCAGATTTCTAACCAATGTCGAAGCACATGATTGCCCATTCCTTGTGAGACGACCCGAGGTTTGAATACTTCGGTTAATTCTATTGGGGTTGAACTTGTGACAACCAAATCCCTCTTCTAAATTTGACCCCCGAGGATTGTTGTTGGTAGAGCTATACCTACAACGCGGTTTTCTTGAAGAGAATCTTTACCAATACATCTTTGGGTGCTTCTGTGACAGCGGTCAAATTTTTGTCGCCGTTGCCGGGGAATGGTTGCAACATATGCCTTGATATTGGTTATGTGAATATGTGAATATTGTAGATAGTTTACTTCTTTAATTACTTAGCCATAGTTTAGATTTTCTTTACATTTATGCTATGACTTTCAAGTTTGATGACTCGGTCTCAACCGAACTCTAGCTTGGCCAATTTTGATCCCGAGATCGAAAGGACTTTATTACACACTCGGCAAGCTAGGCGGCGGTTGGACTATACACCTAGTACTTCGGCCTCTCTTGAGGAAAACACCGAATCACTAGACGTTACCGAGAGTGACTTGGAGTCTGTTACTTCCTATTCTTCTGTTGGCACTACTAATACATCTTTGCATCCTACAGGTGAGCCACATATGGCGGAGCAACGCCGGATCACTTTGCATGAGCAAGGAGCTCCAGATATCATACTTCAACCGTTGCAAGCAAGGTATCCTAACCTTGATCCAAACTTTGAGTTGAAGAGTAGCTCGATAAATCTACTTCCTAAGTTTCATGGGTTGCCGGGTCAAGACCCCATCCGACATTTGAAGGATTTTCAAGTTGCTTGTTCTACGGCTCGAAGGCATAGAGCCGATGAGGTAGCTATCATGGTTTTTGCCTTCCCATTCTGTCTTGAAGCACAAGCAAAATCATGGTTCTATTCGCTACCGGATGAGATTGTGACTAATTGGGATTTCTTGAGAAGAGAGTTTCTTGATAAATTCTTTCCATCGGAGAAGATCGACTACATCCAGAAGGAGATTTCGGGCATAATGCAAAGAGACCAAGAGAGTTTGTACGAGTATTGGTCTCGGTTTAAGAGGTTATTGGAGTCATGTCCACACCACGGAATGACCACTAACTTGCTCATTAGCTACTTTACCGGAGGTCTTTGTACGGAGGATAGAAGATTGCTCACCGCTTCTAGTGGTGGCCCCCTTTCGAAAAACAATACGGAGGGAGAAGCTTAGGATTTGATAAAGAATGTTGCCGAATCTACACAACACAAAGAGTGAGGAGTAACCCCCATAAGGGTGTGGTAGAACCATCACCTTCTGAATCAAGCTTAACCAAAGCACTTGGGGATATGACCACCATCCTTACACAAATTCAAAGGGATCAAAGGGAATACTACTCCATCAAAGCTGTCCAAGCCCCACCTCCAGTTGCACAACTTGAAGGCCCTCCTAGAATTTGTGGTTTGTGCTCTAGCACCACACATTACACCGACCAATGCCATCAAATTCAAGAGGAACATGCTCTTGTGGTAGCCAATGTGAATTACAACAACCGTCCACCTTACCCTTCTCAAGGTCAAAACAATTACCATCAAGGTGGTAGTCAACATCAAGGGTGGAGAGATAATGCACAAGGAAGCAATCAAAACCAAAGATGGAACAACTCTCCTTCTCATCACAACAACAACCAATCTTCATCCCAATATCACCACAACAACACCAACTACCAAGCCAACCAAGGCCACTCCAACCAAACCCAAAACAACTACACTAAGTACCAAGCACCACATCATAGACAACAAAATCAAAACCCAACTCCTCCATCTTCCAACAATCAAGTTGAAGAGCTTAGAGCCGCTATGGAAAAGCGAGATGAAAGCAACAAGGCTCAATTTGATGCCTTGAGCACTCAATTGGCTAACCTCACCAACTTGCTTTCAAAGATGAACATGTCAAACCACCCACCAAATTCCAATAACAACACCAACCAACCCTCAAGTTCTTCTAGCCTTCCATCCCAACCCCAACCAAACCCAAAGAGCGGTCTCAACGCCATCACTCTAAGGTCGAGGACTACATTAGAAGAGATACCTCCAAGGGGAATGGAGGAGGTTCATGAGAGAGAGGTAGTTGTTGAAGCTCCACATAAAGAAGAGGTGGTAGATAAAAGACATGAGGAAGAAGGAGTAAACCTCAAGGAACCCAAGAGGAAAGCTATAGTGGATGAGTCCGTTCCTATTCCATTCCCTTCCATGGTGAAGAAAGTAAAGAAGACACCGAAATTTGATTTGAACATGCTTCAAGTGTTCAAAAAGGTTGAGGTAACTATACTGCTCCTCGATGCTATTCAACAAATTCCAAAGTATGCAAAATTTTTGAAAGACTTGTGTACACACAAAGATAGGATAGGAGATTGGAGACATTATCCTTGGGTAGTTCAATCTCTTCCTTGATGGAACCTATTCCAAGAAAATGTGGTGACCCGGGACCATGCTTAGTGTCTTGTTGTATTGGTGGATACACTTTTCATGATTGTATGTGTGACTTGGGAGCTTGTGTTAGCATCATGCCGCTTTCTATCTATGTGTGGTTAAATTTAGCTCCACTGAAGAAGTTGGCGGCAAGGTTTGCCTTAGCCGATAAAAGTGTGATCACAGTGATGGGAATAGCGGAAGATGTACTTGTGGAAATTAAGGATTTGGTCTTTCCGGTCGAATTCTACATCCTTGAAATGCCTCCAATAGAAAATAGAAGCTCATCCTCCGTTCTACTTGGTAGACCCTTCCTCAAAACCTCCAAATTCAAGCTAGATGCCTTCACCGGTATATATTCCTTTGGGGTTGGAGACAAGACTATCAAGTTCAATTTAGAGGAAGCCATGAAACATCCTCCAGAAGAACATTCTATGCTCCGATGCGATGTAATTGATGAAGTGGTAGCAGAAGTGCAAGAGGAAAACCATGACAAGTTATGCTACCCCACTGTTGAGGAGAAGGGTGACCAAGAGGATGAATAAGAAAAAGAAATTGCCAAGAATGAGTCCCATGAGCTTGATGAAAAGGAACCTCATCTTGAGGTAAAAAGTGAACTGAAGCCCCTTCCATCTCATTTGAAATATGCATTCTTAGAGGACAACCAAGGGTTTCCGGTCATTATTGCTAGTGAGCTCTCAAGTGAAGAAGAGAAAAAGCTCCTAGACGTTCTAAGAAAGTACAAGAAAGCGATAGGATGGAGCCTAGCAGATATTGTGGGAATTGACCCCCGCAAGTGCATGCATAGGATATTTCTCCAAGATGGAGCCAAGCCGGTTAGGCAACCGCAAAGGAGGCTCAACCCGATCATCCTTGATGTAGTGAAGAAAGAAGTCACTCGATTACTGGATGCGGACATCATATACCCAATTTCCAACAGTGAGTGGGTGAGCCCGGTCCAGGTCGTTCCCAAGAAGTCAGGCATCACAACGGTCAAGAAGGACGACGGTGAAATGGTTACTAAAAGGGTACAAAATATGTGGCGAGTATGTGTTGACTACAGAAAATTGAACGCCGCCACACGAAAGGACCATTACCCCCTACCTTTCATTGATCAGATGCTAGACCGCTTGGCAGGTAAATCTCACTACTGCTTTCTTGATGGATTTACTGGATATTTTCAGATACATACTGCTCCTGAAGATTAGGAGAAGACCACGTTTACATGTCCATTTGGCACCTTTGCCTATAAAAGGATGCCATTTGGACTATGTAACGCACCCGCTACCTTTCAGCGGTGCATGACGAGTGTCTTCTCCGATCTAATAGAGAATTGTCTAGAAGTTTTATGGACGACTTCAGCGTTTATGGTGTCTCATTCGATTGTTGTTTAGAGAGCTTGGCCAAGGTCCTAGCTAGATGTGTTGACACTAACCTTGTCTTAAATTTTGAAAAATGTCCCTTTATGGTACGACAAGGCATAGTGTTAGGACATGTAGTCTCTAGTGACGGCATTTCTGTGGACCCGGCCAAGGTCGATGTTATTACTACTTTGCCTCACCCCTCATCCGTGAGGGAGGTCCGCTCGTTTTTGGGACATGCAGGATTTTACAGGTGCTTTATCAAGGACTTTAGCAAGATTACTTTGCCATTGTCGCGCCTACTCCAAAAGGATGTGGATTTTGAGTTTGATAGTGAGTGTGTGAAAGCATTTGAAGAGTTAAGGAAAGTTCTCACCATAGCACCGATTGTGCGAGGCCCCAATTGGACGTTGCCATTCGAGATAATGTGCGATGCGTCAAACTATGCTGTAGGTGCCGCGCTTGCATAGCACGAGGGTAAACTCCCTTATGTCATTGCTTACTCTTCTAAGACACTAGATGCAGCACAATCTAACTATACCACTACCGAAAAAGAACTCTTAGCCATTGTTCATGCTTTAGATAAATTCAGATCTTATTTGCTAGGTTCAAAGATAGTGGTATACATGGATCATGCAGCTTTAAAGTACTTATTGACAAAGAATGAGTCAAAGCCTAGACTCATACGTTGGATCTTGCTTTTGCAAGAATTTGACATTGAGATTAGGGACCGGAGTGGATCTCAAAACCTGGTTGCGGATCATTTAAGCCGCATTGAGAATTTAAAAATTGATCCATTTCTAATCAATGACTCATTCCCATTGGATAGTTTGCATGCTGTGTCGGATAGCCTTCCTTGGTTTGCCCCAATGGCAAACTACTTGGTTGCAAGAATCTTCCCTCCCAACCTTTCAAAAAACCAAAGGGACAAGTTGAACAGTGATTCCAAATACTATATTTGGGATGACCCTCACCTATGGAAGAGAGGTGTGGACCAAGTAATCCGAAGGTGTGTCCCGGAATCCAAATTCCAACCAATTCTTAAAGCTTGCCATTCGTCCGAATGTGGTGGCCACTTTGGCCCACAAAGGACCGCTAAAAAATTGTTGGATTGTGGATTCTGGAGGCCAACCTTATTCAAGGATGCTAACCGGTTATGTGTGTCTTGCCATCAGTGTCAGAAGTCAGGAAACGCATCCCAGAGGGATGAAATGCCTTAGCAACCTATGTTGTTCTGCGAGATATTTGATGTTTGGGGCATTGACTTTATGGGACCGTTTCCCAACTCTAGTGGGTATCTGTATATTCTGTTAGCGGTTGACTACGTATCAAAGTGGGTAGAGGTCGTGCCTACCTGCCTTGATGATGCCAATACCATTGTTTCTTTCATACGGAATCATATTGTATGTAGTTATGGGTCGCCACGAGCAATCGTGAGCGACCAAGGATCCCACTTTTGTAACAGGAAAGTAGAAGCATTGCTCAAGCGCAATGGAGTGACGCATAAGGTTGCTACTGCTTACGATCCGCAAACAAATGGGCAAGCGAAAGTGTCCAACCGGGAGATCAAGAGAATCTTGGAAAAAGTGGTCAATCCACAAAGAAAGGATTGGAGCCTCCGGTTAGGGGATGCACTATGGGCATATAGGACGGCCTACAAGACCCCGATAGGGATGAGCCCTTTCCGGATCGTCTATGGTAAGGCATGCCACCTTCCAGTGGAGATTGAGCATCGAGCCTATTGGGCGGTAAAGCAGTGCAACATGGATCTAGCCATGGTGGGTGAAGCTAGGAAGCTACAATTAGAGGAGCTTGAATGCTTGAGGAATGAGTCATATGGGAATACCCGAATCTACAAAGAAAAGACTAAAGCAGTCCATGACCATCACATTCGGAGGAAGGACTTTCAAGAGGGAGATGACGTCCATCTCTACAACTCAAGGCTCCGACTTATGCCTGGCAAGCTCCGCTCAAGATGGGAAGGACCTTTCAAGGTGAAGGAGATGAAGCCCTACGGAGTGGTGGAATTGTTTGATCCCAAAAGTGAAGCAACTTTCAAGGTTAATCGACATAGAGTGAAGAAGTATCATGGTTGCAAGCCCCCAAGAGAGCTAGAGGTGTACATATTGGAGGATGCACCAAGAGGAGAGGAAGCTTAAGAGAAGGATCGTCCAACTTAAGGACGTTAAAGAAAAGTGCTTGGTGGGAGGCACCCCACTATGGTAAGATCTTCCTTGTTTATACCATCTTTTTAGTATTTCTGGTTTCTTGTGAATTTTAGGATCTTTTGTTGATTGATTGAGTGCATAGGGATGTTAGTTTTGCTGATTTTATTGGGTAGAAAAAAATGTTCTTATAGATAGGGTGTGCAAAAGTGAAGAAAACAACAATTTGTCTTTCAAAAAGAGCACCGACGCACCAACGCAGAGTGCGTGCGCGCGCCGGTAGCAATTCCCAACTCTTGGGCCAATTTCCCGAGAGTTATGCCCACTTCATGCCCAACTCGCGCCAGGTACTCACGCGTCCGTGTACATGCCGCCCGCGCGCACTCTGGCAATTTACCCATCGACGTGCTAGCGCACGGTGCGCGCGCGCGCCAATGGCGAATATGACTTCTCTGGTACAAAAACCAGAGAGTTGTGCCACAATTGGGCCAACCTTGTGCCAGAACATACGCGTCAGCGCATAATGCGCGTCCGCGCCAGTGGCGAAACACCTCAAGCACGCGTCCGCGCAGGGTGCGCGCCCGCGCGCCTACCTCACTGACCCACTCTGGTACAAAAAACAGAGACTTGTGCTAACTTTGTGCCACTTTTGTGCCTGAGGCACAACCTCTCTTGCGCGCGCGCACCACTGACGCGCCCGCGCCATCTGCTATCACTCTCAACGACGCACCAGCGCACCTTGCGCGCGCGCGCTGGTTGCGCGAGTCAATTTAAGACCTTCGCGCTTGCCTTGTTTTCCTTTCTTTCAACCCCTTCTCTTCTTTACTTTCTTTCTACTCTCAATCCATCACTTCTCTTCTCTTCTTCTTCTTCCACAACCCACCACCATTGTCTCCGGCCACTCACCGGTGACAACCACCCTTTCCCAGTGGCGCTACACTTCTCCTATTTTCTCTCTCATCTTCACAAAAAGAAGATTCAACCTTGCTTTTTCATACTCATCAAGGTTTAGCTTCTTCCATTCCTTCGCTTCCATTTTTTTCCTTACATTATTTCTTCAAATTAGATACTTCTTATTGCCTTACTTAGTTTCTCTTTTACTTGATGATGATGTTTCTTGTTTTTGTTTGCTTACTCTTCCTTTATTTCTCCATGGATGTTGCACTTGAGCTTAATTTGCATTACTTGATCTTTTGTGACTCTTTTACCATTGTGTGATGTTTATGTGATGATTGATGTTCCATTTTGGGCTTTGAATTGGTTTGGTATCTCATAATTGCTCATTGCTTGATTATTGCACGCCAAGTGTTCGAGGAAATGCACACATCCCATTTTGGCTCAATTTAGCCATGTACTTTTCAATTGTTGCTCTTTCCTCATTCACTTGCTTTCTCTTAAATACATTGAGCCTAACTTGTGTGCTTGTAGTTGATACTTACCAGTTAAACATTCATTGAATATGACTTACTCTTTATTATGGATGCTTGAGACTACTCTTCTCATGCCATTGTATGCATTACTCCCTCTTGCATCCCATGCCAAGTGTTATGACCCTTGCTTTTACATCTACCACGGGCATTACAATTCACTTGCATGTGTTTTTTCAAATTGATTCTTGGGTGTAATGTTTTCCTTCTTTCTCTCCCTTTTTAGGATGGCCACTAAGAAAGGCAAGGAAGGAAACCGGCCGCAAAGAGGGCACCCCAAAAATCAAATTCTAAGGCACGTTCTTCAATAGGAGCCAAACCCTTATCAAAGAAAGGAAAGACACCCGCTCCTATTGATAAGAATGACAAGGGCAAACCGGCAAGAGACTCTTCAAGGTTCCCCAACCGCTTCTGTGAACTTAAGTTCCCTTCTATAGCCGTAAGAAACTATCACCCTGAGCATCTACTAGCTCCGCCGGACAAGGTTGCTCCTTATATTCTGCCCCGCATTGAACAGCGAGGATGGGAGTTTCTCTTGAGGAAACCAAAGGAAATCAACCTCTCTTGGGTGGAAAAATTTTATACTAACTACCACCTTTCCTCTCTTCAATCGGTATACATGCGCCGGAAGCAAGTCTCAGTTTCAGAAGAGGCTATTCAGCAAGTGCTTAATGTTCTACCAGTGCCAAGTGACATGGACGGCTACCAAGAAGTCTTACGTCAGCGAGAGGAGTATGGATTTAATTGGGACTCGATCCTCCGAGTCATTGCTGAGACAGAATCTTTTTGGATCCATGGTCGACAGCGGATGAGGCCCAAGAGTATTGACGCTCGCTTCCTCACTGTGGAAGCTAGAGCTTGGGCCCAAATCCTATCCCACTATGTGTTGCCTAACACCCACAAGTCATCCATCACGGAGGACCTTGCCTTGCTTGCCTATGGGAAGAGATGAAGTTTGGTCACTGATTATACCACACACCTTTATAGATCAAAGTATTGGTAGGATTACATGTCACTATATCCATCCAACCCCCAACCTAATCCAATGTGAGAAATCATTTCTAGCATGATTTCCTCATTCCTCTCTCAAGTTTTAGAGGAAATCCAAATATGAACAAGTTCTCTGTCGAGATAACTGTTCAATTGAATGAAGATTGAAAGCTTTCTAGCAAAATCAAGAGAAAAGACAGAGGAAGAAAAATGAAAACTATTATTGATCCATTGAATTACAAGAGAGCTCCCTAACCCAATGAAGAGGGGTTTAGTTGTTCATAGCTCTGGGAATGGAAATTGAAAGTGAAAAGTGCATTGAAAGTAAAACAGAATTACAAAGAAAGTAAATTGCAGAGTGTTCTAGTTATGGATCCCATAGATCCCAATCTGCCTAAGAAAAGGAAAAGAAAAGGAAAAGAAAGTACATGATACTAAAGAAAAAATGCAAAGCAAATGAAATCAGGATTCTGAACTCCCAGAGCCCCCCTCAGGGCCTCCAGAGAGCTCTCTTCAATCTTCAAAGACTCCTCTATTTATAATCTCCTTACCATCTTCAATTGAGTCTTCATTGTACTTGGATGTGGGCCTTGGCCTTGATTGAAGCAAGTTAAAGTGGCTCTCAGTGATGTTGAGGAGGGACGTTTGGCAAACTAATGTTTTGCATTCTACATGGTGCTCAATTATACTGTTGCTGGTATCAACATTTATGGGCGAACGTTAGGTCAAAAGTTATTTGAAAAATGAATTATGGGCATTGCCAGCAACGTTTGACTCAACGTTGGTGCACCAACATTCATGCAGTCACGCGTGCGCGTTACCCACGCGTATGCATCAAACTGCTAAAATTTGCCCTCACGCATACGCGTCACTGCAAATTTTCCCAACTCCAGATTTGAACTCTTTATCATAGACGTTGGACTCAACGTTGGTTTGGCAACGCTCCCTCCAACGTTGGCTTTGTCACGCGTGCGCGTCACCCACGCATATGTGTGTATTGTCGATTTCCCACTGTCACACATGCGTGTCACCCATGCGTGTGCGTCGCAGCCAATTTTTCCAACATCAGAAATCAAAATTTATCGAAGACGTTGGAGGTAACATTGGTTTACCAACGTTCCCTCCAACGTTGGCTCCAAAACTGCAGAACATTTCCAGCAACGTTGGTGAGCGAACTTTGGCCACCAACGTTGCATTTCACACCTTTTTCCTCAACGTTTGAGGCAACGTTGGTGTGCCAACTTTGGCCACCAATGTTGCTTCCTCTGCTCCTTTCCTTGGCCTTTTGTTGCTTGCTTGCTTGCCTTTCTTCACCTATCATCAATCAGCATATACATCAAAGCTTTGCTAGATTTACAAGAATTTGCATCATTTATAATCAACAAGTAGATATTGCATAAATCTTATGAAAATGCATCAAAATAACAATATTTGATTGAATCAAGGCATGCATGAAATTCTCATCCAAATACTTACTTATTACCTAAGAAATGCATGAAACAACCTTAAAACAAACTAAAAATGGCTTGTGAAACTAGCCAAGATGCCTTGGCATCATGTACCGGTTCCTGTTCCTAATATTCTGCATGATTAAAACACACGTAAAACAAAGGAAAAATAGTAGAAGTCTTCAGTGGGAATCTTTTTGTTTCTCCATTCCCTGGGTACCTTCTTCTTTTTGGAAACCTCCTCCCTCGTGGATGATGCCTTCCCGACACCAAACTTTGGTTTGATGTAAGGGGGAATTTTGTTGATGGTCATCAAAGGAGGTTTGAGCTGTAGATTTTGTTGTGCATCATCAGGGGGTTTTGAAGGTTTGAATTAATAAGCTCAGTCTGTATGCACCTCCCCTCTTCACCTAATAAATGCATATCTTTGAAGACATGAAAGACCATTTGCTCATTATGCACTCTAAGCACTAATTTACCTTCTTCCACATCAAGCAGAGCTCTTCCAGTGGCTAGGAA
Organism: Arachis ipaensis; assembly: GCF_059453495.1. Classification (NCBI taxonomy): domain Eukaryota; kingdom Viridiplantae; phylum Streptophyta; class Magnoliopsida; order Fabales; family Fabaceae; genus Arachis; species Arachis ipaensis. The sequence continues at coordinate 97,307,605 of NC_142442.1, read as the reverse complement.
TGGTCTTCCTAGAATTATAGAGGCATTTTCATCCTCCCCATGTGTCAAGAATCACAAAATCTACTGGGAGGAGGAACTTACCCACTTTGACCAAGATATTCTCCACTAATCCATATGCGGGCTTTAGAGATTTGTCTGCCATCTGTAATGCTATCCTTGTGGGTTGTTCCTCTTGGATTTGCAACTTCTTCATCACAGACAAGGACATTAAATTGATGCAAGCTCCCAGATCACATAACGCTTTCTCAAAGGTTGTGCTCTCAAAGGGAAAGTTATTCTGAATGATGGCACTACATTCCTTAGTCAAGACCACTATCTCATCTCCCTTTAAAGGATTCTTCCTTGACAGCAATTCCTTCATGAATTTAACATAGAGAGGCATTTGCTCCAAAACCTCAGCAAAAGGAATATTGATTTGTAACTTTCTGAAAACTTCTAAGAACTTTGAAAACTGCTTGTCCTTGGTCTCCTTTTGAAGTATCTGAGGATATGGCATCTTGGGCTTGTACTCAGGAGCTTTAGGAAATGTAGGATGAGTGTCAAGAGAGACTGGGAAGGGGTTATCTGCACGCCTAGGAGGGGTGTGTACTACTGTGTCTTCAGTCTACTCTGGAGCTTCTTTTTCAACCGGCTCCTCAGTAACTTGTGCTTCTGTACTTGCCACTTGTCCACTTATCAAGGTGATAGCCTTACACTCCTCTCTTGGATTTGGAGTTGTGTTACCTGGAAGGCTATTTGCAGTCCTCTGATCAATTTCATTAACTTCTGTGGCTAATTGACCCATCGAAATCTCCATGTTCTTGATTGATGCTCTGGTTTCATGTATAAAACTCGCCATTAGTGCTTCCAAATCAGTAGTATTCTGAGACTGAGGAGTTGCCTGCTGAGATGACTGAAACTGGTGGTTATTAAAATTCTGTTGAAAATCACCCTGAGAATTATTATTAAAATTCTATGACCTCCAAGGTTGCTCTCTCTACCCAAAATTTGGATGATTTCTCCATCCCTAATTATAGGTCTTTGAGTATGGATCATTATTGGGGTGTCTAAGAGCACTCCCCATGTAACTGACCTGTTCAGAAGAAGACTGAGCATAATTATAATTATCATGTTGTATAAAATTACCTGTCATGTCACAAGGGATCTCATGAGGTGTATTCTGGGTGTTGACAGCTGAAACTTGCATTCCACACAACTGTTGAGTAATTAGATTTATTTGTTGAGACAAAAGTTTGTTCTGAGCAAGAAGAGCATCAAAAGCTTTCACTTCCAAAATGCCTCCCTTCTGAGGGGTCTCAGAGTTCACAGGATTTCTGTTGGAGGAATATAAGTATTGGTTGTTAGCAACCAACTCAATAAGCTCAGTAGTCTCCTCTGATGTCTTCTTCATGTGCAAAGAACCACCTGCAGAATTATCTAAGCGCATCTTGGACATTTCACATAAGCCCTCATAAAAAAATATCCATCTGGAGGGCATTGCCTAGTCAATAGCTTGAATCTCTCCCAAGCTTCATAAAGGGTCTTACCACCTTTCTCTCTGAAGATCTGAACCTCCACCCTTAGCTTAGTCAGCTTTTGAAGTGGAAAAAATTTATTCAGAAATCCAGTGACAACCTTATCCCAAGTATCCAGAGTCTCCTTGGGTTGAGAATCTAACCACAGCTTTGCTCTATCCTTCATAGCAAATGGGAAGAGCATGAGTTTATACACCTCAGGATTCACTCTATTGGGCTTCACAGTATAAAAAACTGTAGAAAATCAGAAATAAACTGATTTGGATCTTCCTGAGGGAGTCCATGATATTGACAATTCTGTTGCACAAGAATAACTAGCTACGGCTTCAGGTCAAAATTGTTTGCTTGACCGGAATTCAACACCCATAAAAAAATGATGAATCCATTCTTTTGGCAAGCACACCAAAAATTATCGTGAAGTAATAACCCACAGTGGAGCGGGATCGTAACCACAGAGATTGGTAGATTTGAGCAACTTTAATTGATTGGTGAATTAGTCAAGCTAAGCAGAATAGATTGTGATTGCAGAATTATAAAAGTGCAGAAACATAAATGGCTCAAAAGTAAATATAAGCAGTAAAGTGCAGGAATAAAAAATGACAATGATGTAAAGTGCAGAAATTTAAATAACTCAAAAGTAAATGGGAATGGGGATTTGCAGAATATAAAGAAAACTATAAAAAAGTGAAAGATAAGAATAGGGGAATTCATTAAGATCAGGAGATGTTGTCTCTTTGGATTAACTCCAGTTCATATCCTCTTCAATCATGCAACTCATTGACCTCTTGGCAATCATGATTGATTGAGCCCCAATCCCTTGGGGACTCACTCTCTCAGATCTTGATCAATAGCCAATTCCTTGGTCTAATTGCTCATGAAGAGAGATATGCTTGGTCCCTGATTATACCACACATCATCATAGGTCCAAGTAGAGGGAGGATTATATGTCACCATATCCAAACACCAAAATGCAGATCCTACTCAAGTGTGAGAAGGGATTTCTAGCATGGTTTCATGTTTCCTTTTCCAAGGTTCCCATAAAACCCATTTTGCATTCAACCCCTTTTCCAAGGTGATTGAACACTAGCATTAAAATGAAATTCCTTCTTGAAAATCAAAGAGAAGATGAAGAGAAGAAGAAATTCACTATCATTAATCCATCAAGTACAACAGAGCTCCCTCTCTCAATGAGAGGTAATTTAGCTACTCATAGCTCAGAGAAAAGTACAAGAGATGGAAGAAATGAAAGAGTGAAAATTAAATCTAACTATAGCTAATAGCTTAACTTCTTAACTCCTAGCAATAGAAAATAAAGAAAATACAAAAGTGAAAAGAAAAAAAATACAATTTGGAGGGAAAAGAAACTCAATAAACATGATCTTCCAGCTGGCGAGTGACTAGCGCTTCAGTGGCGTGCCACGCCTAGCTCTAAATCTGGCTTGGCATGCCACGCTCAACTCCTCAAGTGGCAGGCCCTCCTTCATAGGGGTCTCTTGCGTGCCACACCTTTAAGCCCAAGTGGCATTACTAGGGTTCTTTAAGCATTTGTGTAGCCTGGCGTGCCACGCCTTCGACCTCAAGTGGCACGCCAAAGCGTTCTCCCTCTTCTTCTTGCTTCTGGAAAGTTAAACTACCGTGTCACGCCCGGGGTTTGGCGTGCCACACTGATTATGTGTGCTAGGTCTTTCTCTCTGGAAAACTGAACTAGCGTGGCACGCCCAGGTTCTGGCGTGCCACGCCCATTTGTGTGCTCGGTTCCTTCATTGGCGTGCCACGCCCAGAACTCAAGTGGCACGCCCAGGTCTTCTTGTTGATGGGTGAAGTTGGTGTGCCACGCCTGAGGCTCAAGTGGCACTCTGAAGTGAGAAATGGTAGCTAGCGTGCCACACCTTCGATACCAAGTGGCACGCCCATATGGTTGGTCTCCTAACTCCTCCTCTGGAAAATATAACTGGCGTGCCACGCCCTGGCGTGCCACGCCCAGTATTTTGCCTCGGTCCAGTGACTGGCGTGCCACGCCTGGTCCTTCAAGTGGCACACCAAAGTGAGAGTTGAGAGTTGGCATGCCACGCCTTCGACACCAAGTTGCACGCCCAGCCTTTTTGTCTTTCAACCTTTTCTCTGGAAACTTGTACTGGCGTGTCATGCCATGATGCTCAAGTGGCACGCCCACTTCAATATGGCTCTTTCCAGCTTGGCGTGCCACGCCTGGCTCTTCAAGTGACACGCCAAACTGACAATTTGAAGCTGGCGTGCCACGCCTTTGATACCAAGTGGCACGCCCGGCATATTGGGTCTTTAATGTTGTTCTCTGGAATCTTGTACTGGCGTGCCACACCTTGATGCTCAAGTGGTACTCCCTTTTAGTGTGATACTTTTTAGCTTGGCGTGCCACGCCTGGCTCTTCAAGTGGCACGCCCAAGTGACTTTTGAAGCTGGCGTGCCACGCCTTCGATACCAAGTAGCACGCCAAGGTAATGATCTCTTCTGGAATGATGAACTGGCATGTCACGCCCATGGCTCAAGTGGCACGCCCATAGTATGTGATGGGCTAGGCGTGTCACACCCAGCATGGCGTGCCACGCCCCTTTAGTGGCCTTCAACATTACTCTCTGGAAAATTACACTCGCGTGCCACGCCCAGTTTCTGGCATGCCATGCCCATGTAAGGAATTTGGGCATCCTCTTCTGGAAAACTGTGCTAGCGTGCCACGCCCAGCTCCTGGCGTGCCACGCCCATGTAAAATGTTCAAATGTGCTTCTCTGGAATTCATAACTGGCGTGCCACGCCCATATAGATAGCTTGAGGATCCTTTCTGGAATTTAGTACTGGCGTGCCATGCCCAGCAACTGGTGTGCCACGCCCATACATTTTTATGGCATTTGCTCCAAGTGGCACGCCAGTTTCACACGCCCAGCTTGTTTTGTTATTCTTTTTCCCTTTTTGATGTCTTTTTCACCTGAAATTCAACACAAACCCATTTCAAAGCAATGTACTATAATATTCATCAAATAATGCATGAATTGCAATGATCAAATAAGATTATGCTCTTTTATGGTCCTTTTTTATGCAAGAAAAAAGGGTAGATGATGCAAGTCATCACAATACCAAACTTAAGTTTTGCTTGTCCTAAGCAAATCACTTGGAGTAGTTTTTAGATAAACTGAGACTTGACATTGAATGGATGCAACATTACTAAGGATGAGGCTAAGTGTTTAACACATGAATATTTCTATTTCAATGTCACAAAGAACTCCTAGGTTCTTGAAGGTTATTCCAAGTATAAGCTTCAGGGGTCCTTTTTATTGATTGTCACCTTGAAGTAGCAAGAGTTATTTCTTTTTCTTTTGGTTGTTCTTTCCTTTTTCACTTTCTCTTTTTCATTTACCATGACTCTAAATGTTTTATCTCAAGACAACCTTTTACGTAGGCTTTCAATTAGCACTCCCAAGCCAGTTGGCTTTAGGGTACTAGGTGTTGAAACACCCCTAAGAATTTACTTGCCCATGTCTCTTCTTGACACATCTTCACCACAAGCATCTACTAGGTTTCATAACTCTTTTCAAGCTAATTTGTGTTTCTTTTCATCCTAGTAGTTGATGCTCAGAGCCTTGGGTCTTTATTACTTACTACTTCTCGGTTCTATAGATATTCAAGGAACACCTCTTAGCACCTACTTGTCATACCTTCTAAGCCTAGTTGTTCTTCATGACTCATTTTCTTTCCAGTTCATTCAAGGTTCTACACTTGGTTCCTTATTTCTTAGTTTTTGAACATTCCCACTTGGTCTTAGTCTCTTTTATTCTTGTTTTTGTAACACTCACAACAACTCTTATGGAAATAAACTAATCTTTTATTGATGTAGATGAACTTGAACTAACATTGCATTTTCTTTCTGGTAATTCAAAGGACTCATAAAAGACTTCAGGCATAAAATAAAACTAAGCACTAAACATAAACTATCCTAGCATTGCTATTTATTATCAAACAGAAAGTTAAACATAAAGAAACTAAACAGAAATCCAGAAATTTAGGAGTGTCAACCATGGAACTCAACAACCTTGAGCAGCTTCAGTTCATTGGCCCCTTTCCTTTGTCCTTCTTTTTGGAGGGGGAGGAGTCAACATCATCCTTTTTGGAGGATCCTTCTTATGCCTTTTTGTCCTTGGGCTTCCAGAATGCTAGCCTCCTCATGTGTGATTTTACATTTTCTTTGTGCTGATATGCAATTTCTTCCTGCCTAGCACTGAGCTCCTCTATCTTCTGCATGTAGGTTGGATAATTGGGGTTCATGTTGGCTACTGCATTGCACAAGTAGCTTAATTTTGTCTGTGCATAGCAGTCATACTCCCATCTTGCTATGGTTCTGGCTTCATAGAGGTGCCTAAACTCAGCAAGGCTCTCTATTTGGCTTTGTTGTCGCTCCAGAATTATTCCGAGGTTGCCTTGCATTTATCCCCAATTGATCTGATCTTGCTGCTCCTTCAATTATTCCATGATCCCTTGGAGTTATTGTATGTTCTAGTTCACTTGGTTCCATTGTTGTTGTTGATTATCCTTGAGTTGGTTGACATCTTCTCTCAAATGGTGTATGACTCCCTTCATTTGGTGTATATTTCCCTGCAATTGCTCCTAGTTAAAACCTTCAGGAAATTGTTGATATTGTTGGTATTGTTGATATGGTGGTAGTTGAAGTGCTAGGTGATGTGGTTGTTCCTCTTCTTGTTGTCGCTACCCTTGTGGCACATAAGCATGTCCTGTATCCCTTCTCCTCTCAAGTGGGTTGACAGCCACCACTTTGGCCATCTTCTTGGCCGTTATGGGCTTGTCTTGTTCTACCAACACCTCATCAATAATCTTCTCCACCCCTACTTCATCATACAGCCTTTGGATGATGCTGGGGAATGCTAGCCTTGTGCTATCTTTGGTGCTTTTCAGCACCCTGTTAATGTTGTTGGCAATCATCTCCCCAACATTCACATTCTCACCTTTCATAATGCTGTATATGAGCATAGACCTTTCCACTGTCACCTCAGAAGTGTTTGAAGTAGGGGTGAGAGATCTTCTCACAAAATTCAGCCACCCTCTAGCTTAGGGGCTCAAGTCTCTCCTCCTCAGCTGGTTAGGTCTCCCATCTTTATCTCTGATCCATTGCACGTGCAACACACAAATCTCATTGAGGATTTCATAAAATCCTGGGTCTTCTTGCTTCATCCTTTCTTTATAGCTCCGAGTGGAGCTTGTTTGTCTCACCATGAGCATCCTATCTATGTTAGAGTGACTGTAATTAAAGGATTTCCCTCTCACATAGCCAAGATAGCCATAGGGTTGCCCTGGCTGAGGCACAGCATTAGCGTAGAACTCTCTTACCAAGCTTTCCACCACTTTCCTTGGTGGGTTGCATAAGAGTGCCCAGCCTCTACTGTTTATCTCCCTGTTTATCTCAGGGTGCTTGTTTCTCCCTAGTTGGAAATAAACTTTTGGAATGATTTGCCTCTCACTCACCCAACCATAAAATGGGTTTTGGTTGAATGATGAAAGGAACATGTATTCATTGTGGCTTGAGGACCCTGAGGTTAGTTCCTTGGTCTTTCTTTTCTTTGTTGATGAGGCTCTTGGTGGTGCCATTGTGGTGAAGAAAGTGTGTTTGAAGTGTTAAAGAAAGTTGAAGAAGTATGCGAGAGAGAGCAAGCAAAACACAGTTTTGCTCCAACACCAAACTCAGGGCTTGATTGTCCTTAATCAAGTAGAAGATAAAGGTAAAGAAAAGAGGAAGGAGATGAAAAGAAAGAAGGAATTGTGAGGGTCTTTTCGTGTGTGAGGTTGGGGTTTGAAGTGTGAGGAGAGGTGGGAAAAAGTAAGGGGTTTTTATAGGGGTGGAAAGTATGGTCTGAATGGTGGAAAGTGGAGGCAATTCAATGTTTTCCCACTTGGGGAGTGGTGCCTAGCGTGGGAAGAGGTGCCAATCCTTATCCCACTTTGCTTCCTGCATGTGTTGAGTTTCAAAGTGCAAGTACACTTTGGCTCTCTTCTTGATGACTTATCAATCATGTTGGCCCCATTCTCTCTCCTGAAAAATGAAACCGAAAATCCCATCAGTAATGACAAAAGAATCCTTCACATTCCTTGAGCAAATGAACTTGAAACTGATGAGTGTCCCTTGGGACACCAAACTTAATTTCCTTGCATCTAATAAATTGTGTTCATTATTGGGTGTTTAATGTGTCATAAGGGTGAATTAACTTCTATCCTTTCACATTCTTTTGCTTCTAAACCCCTTCGGAAAACATTTAAAACCAATTTTCATACATTTATCAATTTATTAAATGCTTTTAACTTGGATGGCATTGGGCTTGCTAGGTGATCTTCGTATGGTGGTGGCCACACCAAACTTAATCTCTGGGCTTACTTCTTAAAATTTATTTCATACAAAGGGTTGTAAGCCTAGATTAAGTGGGTTGGTGGCCACTCCAAACTTAGCTTGTTAGCCAGTTCCTAGCCCAATTACTCATCATCAGAGAATATGTTCATCAAGTTGCATTTTCAGGAAAAAAAAAAGAAACAAAATGTAAAGCTACTAACTACTAAAAATCGAAATTTAAACTTCCTAATCTACCACCTTCAATCTACTTTTATAAGGCAATGAAATAGAACATTAAACTGAGACCTAAACTACCTAAACTAATAAGTTTTAAGCTACTTCTAATAAAGCAGTAAATCAAAAGGATATAAGGTGTTGGGGTGCCTACCAACCAGCGCTTCTTTAACGTCGCTAGCTTGACGTTCTTCCTTCTTTAGCTGAGATGGTAGCTCACTCTCTTCTCATCTAGTGAGTCTCCCAAGTAATGCTTGAGTCTATGGCCATTCACAGTGAAAGTTCTTTGTGTTTTGTCTTCTATTAGCTCTACATGACCATAAGGTGACACTTTGAGAATGGTGAAGAGTCCAGACCATCGAGACTTGAGCTTCCCTGGGAAGAACTTAAGTCTTGAATTGTACAGCAACACTCTTTGTCCCTCTGTGAACTCTCTCCTTGTTATGTTTTGATCATGCCACCTCTTTGTGTTTTCCTTGTACATTTTTGCATTCTCATATGCTTGATTTTTAAACTCCTCTAGCTCATTGAGTTGCATTAGCCTCCTTTCTCCAGCAGCTTGATTATCAAAATTCAGCATCTTCAGAGCCCAAAATGCTCTATGTTCAAGCTCAACTGGTAAGTGACAAGCCTTACCAAACACCGATTGATAATGGAGACATCACAATAGGTATTTTGAAGGCTGTCCTGTAGGCCCATAAAGCATCATCTAGCTTTTTAGACCAATCTTTTCTTGAGCTTCCAACAGTCTTTTCAAGAATTCTTTTGAGCTCTCTGTTTGAAATCTCAGCTTGCCCGTTGGTCTGCGGATGATATGGAGTTGTCACTTTGTGTTTCACTCCATATTTAGAGAGGAGTGCTTCAAGTTTCCTGTTGCAGAAGTGTGTTCCTCCATCACTGATGAGAGCTCTAGGCACTCCAAATCTGCTGAAGATATTCTTTCTCAAGAAGTTCATCACAACCTTGTTGTCATTTGTTGCTGTGGCTATGGCTTTTTACCATTTTGAAACATAGTCTATAGCCACCAATATATAATTTTTTGAGTAGGAGGAAGGGAAAGGTCCATAAAATCAATTCCCCATACATCAAACAATTCTAACTCCATTATAAACCTCTGTGGCATCTCATTTTTTTTGGGTAGATTGCCAGCCCTTTGGCATTCATCACACCTTGATACCAATTCCTTTGCATCCTTAAACATGGTTGGCCAATAAAATCCACATTGTAGCACCTTGGCTGCAGTTCTTTCTCCTCTGAAATGGCCTCCATATGCTGAGCCATGACATTGCCAAAGTATTTCCTGCCCTTCTTCATGGGAAATACACCTTCTCAAGATCCCACCAGCATATTTCTTGAACAAATAGGGCTCATCCCAAATGTAGTGTTTAGCATCTTTGATCAACTTCCTCTTCATGTGTTTGTTGATGTTAGTTGGTAGTTCCCCAATAGCCTTGAAATTGGCTATGTTCGTAAACCAGGGAGCTTCTTGGATCACCATCAACTGCTCATCAGGGAAACTCTCATTAACTGTAATTTGGGGTGCATTCATCTTCTTCCTGTGGGATCCTTGAGAGGTGGTCAGCTACTTTGTTCTCTGCTCCACTCCTATCTTTAATTTCAATGTCAAACTCTTGGAGAAGCAGGATCCACCTTATTAGTCTGGGCTTGGACTCTTGTTTGGTAAGCAAGTATTTGAGTGCTACATGATCAGTGAATACAATTACTTTAGAGACAATAAGATATGATCTAAACTTATCAAAAGCAAAGACAATGGCAAGTAATTCCTTTTCTGTAGTGGTATAGTTTCTTTGATCCTCATTGAGGACTTTGCTAGCGTAGTAAATAACATGCATGATTTTGTCCCTCCTCTGTCCTAAAACAGCACCAACAGCAAAGTCGGATGCATCATGCATCAACTCAAAGGGTAGATCCCAGCTGGGTGGTGCTATGATAGGTGCAGAGGAGAGCTTGTTCTTAAGCTCTTCAAAGGCTAGCATGCATTCTTTATCAAAAATACAAGGTACATTAGAGACAAGCAGGTTGCTCAAAGGTTTGGCAACCTTGGAGAAGTCTCGAATAAAATTCCTATAGAAGCCAGCATGTCCTAGAAAACTTCTAATTGCTTTGATATTGCAAGGTGGGGGTAACTTTGCAATCACCTCCACCTTGGCCTTGTCCACCTCTAAGCCTCTTTTTTAGATCTTATGGCCAAGAACCACCCCTTCTGTAACCATAAAGTGGCATTTTTCCCAATTCAAAACAAGCTTGGTTTCTTGACATCTCTTTAGCACCAGGGCCAAGTGGTGCAAGCAATTAGAATGTGAATCACCAAAAAATAGAAAAATCATCTATAAACACTTTAATGAATCTTTTAATCACGTCTGAAAATATGGAGAGCATGCACCCTTGGAATGTTGCAGGTGCATTGCACAATCCAAAGGGCATTCTCCTATAAGCAAAAACACCATATGGACAAGTAAATGAGGTTTTTTCTTGGTCCTTAGGGTCTACAACAATTTGGTTGTAGCCAGAATAACCGTCCAAGAAGCAATAATACTCATGTCCTGCCAATCTTTCAAGCATGTGATCCATGAAAGGTAGGAGGAAGTGATCCTTCCTGGTGGCCTCATTAAGCTTCCTATAATCGATGCACATGTACCAACCGGTCACTGTTCTTGTAGGTATCAGCTCATTCTTCTCATTTGGTACAACAGTGATCCCTCTTTTCTTTGGGACTACTTGCACTTGGCTTACCCAAGGGCTGTCTGAGATCGGGTAAATCACCCCAGCTTGCCACAATTTTAACACCTCTTTTTGGACTACTTCATTCATGGTTGGGTTCAGTCTTTTTTGCTGCTGCCTTGAGGGCTTGGCTCCTTCTTCAAGTAGGATTTTGTGCATGCACATTGAAGGACTAATTCCTTTCAAATCTGCAAGTGTCCATCCTATAGCATTCTTATGTTGTCTCAGTACTTGGAAAAGCTCCTCTTCTTACTCCTCACTCAAGCTTGAATTAATGATCAATGGGTAAGTGTTGTTGTCACCCAAGTATGCATACTTCAAGCTTGGAGACAGGGTCTTCAGCTCTAGTTTTGGTGCCTCTACTTCCTTGTTATCCTTGTGGTTCAGCATGATTGAATTCTCTATGATCTCTTGGGATAATTCTACACCTGATGCTTGTTGCTCTAGCTCCATAATCTCTTCACATTGTTCTTCCTCCAACACTCCTTGAACTATCTCTTCTATGGTATCTACCATCATGCACTCTCCTATGGATTCTTTGGGATAACTCATCGCGTTGAAGACATTGAAGACCATCTTCTCTTCATGTAACCTCAAGACTAGCTCCCCTTTTTGAACATCAATAATGGCTCCAGCAGTAGCTAGGAATGGCCTTCCTAGGATGATAGATGTGTTGGCTTCCTCTTCTATATCCAGCACAATAAAGTCAGCTGGGAAAATAAACTCTCCCACTTTCACCAACAAATCCTCCACTTCCCCATGAGGGAACTTGAATGTTCTATTAGCTAATTGGAGTGCCATCCTTGTTGGTTTGGCTTCCTTAATCTTCATCCTTCTCATCATGGCCCAAGACATGAGATTGATGCTAGCCCCTAGGTCACACAGTGCTTTTTAAATGGTGATATCACCTATGATGTATAGAATTTGGAAACACCCAAGGTCTTTCATCTTCTGAGGAAGCTTCTTTTGTATGATGGCACTGCACTCCTCAATTAACACTATAGTTTCTTTCTCTCCCCAGTTCCTCTTTCTTGTCATGAGCTCCTTTAAAAATTTGGCATAGAGGGGCATTTGCTTTAATGCCTCAGCAAAAGGGTATGTTGATTTGGAGCTTCTTGAAGATCTCTAAGAACCTTGAAAACTGGCTGTCTTTTCCGTCTTTCCTTAGCCTTTTGTGGATAGGGTGCTTGTGGCACATAAGGCTTTAGGACTGGCTTTGATGAGGATGGTGCAGGGGTCTCTTCTTCTTTCCTGTTTTTAGGCTCCTTTGCAACTTCTATTTCTTGATTGCTTTGATTTGGGGATGCCCCTTCTACAACTTTTCCACATCTAAGTGTGATGGCTTTGCATTTCCCTCTTGGGTTAACCATGGTATCACTGAAAAATGTATGTGTGGGCATTGAAATTTGCTTAGATAAGCTTGTAAGTTGTGCTTCCAATTTTGAAATTGCTGCGCCTTGATTCTTTATGTTTGATCTGCACTCTTCTTGATTGGTATCCATCTTCCTTTTGGCCTGTATTTGTCTATCCAAAACATTGGAAATAGCCCCTGTCAGCTGTGATGACATCTGTGCTATTGCAGCCTCTATTCTTTTAAAATTGCTTTTGATCTCACATGGCTGCATGGTCAAGGTTGACGCTTCTTAGTGGTGGGTATTGTGTGGTTGTTGGGTGGAGTGGTATGATGTATTTTGTGCATTGTGGTAGGGTCTGTTGTTGCTTGCTTGATGGTTGGAGTTATGGTTGTTGTACTGGTTGGATTGGTATGGTTTGGTATGGTCTTGGTTGTGGCTTTGTTGGTTTTCCCATCCAAAGTTTGGGTGGTTCTTCCAACCTGGGTTATATGTCTTGGAATTTGGGTCGTATAGTGGTCTAGAAGAATTGTTCACATAATTTGCCTGCTCCCATTCATTTTCAACTTCTGGGGCATCTTCTTCTTGTGGTGGTGCTAGTTGTGCTGCAATCATCTTGTTTTGTGCTAACAAGGCATCCATAGGATTTAGCTCCAGCACTCCCTTCTTTTGAGTCCTTTCTGAAGCATAGAAGTATTCATCTTCAGCTATAGTCTCTATAACATCTATGGCTTCTTTAATGGTTTTCTTTTTGTTGAGTGAACCCCCTGAAGAGTGGTCCACATCTTTCTTTGCCTCATATGATAGCCCTTCATAGAAGATGTGAAGTTGAACCCATTCGTTGAACATATCTGGAGGGCACTTCCTTGTCAAGTCTTTGAACCTCTCTCAGGCCTCATAAAGTGTCTCACCATCTTGTTGTTTGAAGGTCTGCACCTCAGCTCTCAGTCTATTTACTCTCTGTGGAGGGTAAAATCTTGCTAGGAATTTATTTATAACCTCATCCCATGTGGTTAAGCTCTCCTTCGGAAATACTTCCAACCACTTTGCTGCCTTATCTCTGAGTGAGAACGGGAATAAAAGTAGCTTGTAGGTGTCAGGGTGTACACCATTGGACTTTACAGTGTCACAAATTCTCAAGAATGTAGTGAGATGTTGGTTTGGGTCCTCCTGAGCTCCCCTTCCATATGAGCAATTATTCTGGACAAGTGTGATGAGTTGAGGTTTCAACTCAAAGTTGTTAGCATGGATTGTTGGTTTGAGAATGCTGCGGCCATAGTTTCCTGGATTTGGGTTGATGTAGGAGCCTAAGACTCTCCTCTCTTGCCCAATATGATTACCAGCATCTAGACCAATATGGTTTTGTACTTCTTCTTCCATAGTGGCTTCCAGATCTTCCTCTACTACTTCCTCTCCAACTATGCCTTTGCCTCTTGCTTCTCTCCTTAATCTAAGGAGGGTCCTCTCAGGTTCATTATCGAAGGTGGATGAAGTTTCTCCCATTCTACCTGTCATACATTCAACAAACAGCAAGCAGAGGGCAAGTGAAGGAATCACTCTTGTTAGGATTAACGGTTAGCTTGGTTGATGCAATTAATTAAACAGTTAGAAGAATGGAAATATGAACAATGAATAACTAAAATCTAAAGTAAAGTCAAAATAAAACAGAACAGATGAAAAATTAAAGAACAAAAAAAATAACATGGTAATTAAAATGCTTAATCTAGCTCTTCAATTAATTTAATCATTGTCAAATTCAAACCGATCCCCGGCAACGGTGCCATAAAACTTGATGACCGAAATTCACCCTCATATAAAAATAATGAATCCTTTGTTTTGGCAAGCCCACTAAAAATTATCGTCAAGTAATAACCCAGAGTGGAATGGGATCGTATCCACAGAGATTGGTAGATTTGAGCAACTTTAATTGATTGATGAATTAGTCAAGCTAAGCAGAATAGATTGTGATTGCAGAATTATAAAAGTGCAGAAACATAAATGGCTCAAAAGTAAATATAAGCAGCAAAGTGCAGGAATAGGAAATGACAATAATGTAAAGTGTAGAAATGCAAATGACTCAAAAGTAAATGGGAATAGGGATTTGCAGAATATAAAGAAAGCTATAAAGAAAGTGAAAGATAAGAATAGGAGAATTCATTGAGATCAGGAGATGTTGTCTCTTTGGATTAACTCTAGTTCATATCCTCTTCAATCATGCAACTCATTGACCTCTTGGCAATCATGATTGATTGAGCCTCAATCCCTTGGTGACTCACTCTCTCAGATCTTGATCAATATCCAATTCTTTGGTCTAATTGCTCATAAAGAGAGATATGCTTGGTCCTTGATTATACCACACATCATCATAGGTCCAAGTAGAGGGAGGATTATATGTCACGATATCCAAACACCAAAACCCAGATCCTGCTCAAGTGTGAGAAGGGATTTCTAGCATGGTTTCATGTTTTATTTTCCAAGGTTTCCATGAAACCTATTTTGCATTCAACCCATTTTTCAAGCTGATTGAACACTAGCATTAAAACGAAATTCCTTCTAGCAAATCAAAGAGAAGATGAAGAGAAGAAGAAATTTACTATCATTAATCCATCAAGTACAACAGAGCTCCATCTCTCAATGAAAGGGAATTTAGCTACTTAGATCTTAGAGAAAAGTACAAGAGATGGAAGAGATGAAAGAGTGAAAAGTAAATCTAACTATAGCTAATAGCTTAACTGCTTAACCCCTCTCCTAGTACTTCCAGGGGTTATTTATACTACTCTTAGCACTAGAAAATAAATAAAATACAAAAGTGAAAAGAAAAAATACAATTTGGAGGGAAAAGAAACTCAATAAACGTGATCTTCCAGCTGGCGTGTGACTGCCGCTTCAGTGGCGTGCCACGCCCAGCTCTAAATCTGGCTTGGCGTGCCATTCTCAACTCCTCAAGTGGCACGCCCTCCTTCATAGGCGTCCCTGGCGTGCCATGCCTTCGAGCCCAAGTGGCACGCCCAGGGTTCTTTAAGCACCTGTGTAGCCTGGCGTGCCACGCCTTCGACCTCAAGTGGCATGCCCAGGCCTTCTCCTCTCATTATGTGTGCTTGGTCTTTCTCTCTGGAAAACTGAACTAGCGTGGCACTCCCAGGTTCTGGCGTGCCATGCCCATTTGTGTGCTTAGTTCTTTCATTGGCATGCCACGCCCAGAACTCAAGTGGCATGCCCAGGTCTTCTTCTTGTTGATGGGTGATATTGGCACACTGAAGTGAGAAACTAACTGGCAAGAGCACCGGGTCGTACCAAGTAGTACCTCAGGTGAATGAGAGTCGATCCCACGAGGATTGATGGATCAAGCAGTGTTCATACCCTGGGTCGAGCTATGCGACCTGGGCTGATTGAAGACAAAAGTGACCGACCTCCTTAGGTCAGGTCCCCCGACCTCTCCTTTAAAGAGTTCGGCCAAATCACCATAAGAAGCCCAAGCAAGCCCAAACGAAGGGACACAGCCCAATCTAAAGGCAGCCAAAGCCTAGAAAGATAAAGGCGGTTCCCCTTAAAGATAAGATGACTTCACTCAAAGATAAGATAAGATAACTAACTTATCTCAAAGGGAGGTCACTCCACATTACTATAAATACATTGGAGCACCCAGGAATAACTGGTACTCTGATTCTACAAAAAATACTTGCTCAAAGCCCATGCTAACTTAAGCATCGGAGTCTCTTGCAGGTACCACCACCCTCCGGTGACCAAGAATCAGCAGCACCACTAGAGTCAACAAGTCAGACACAACAGCTCCGGCCACCACAGCAGATCTCGTCCGAGATCGACCTTCAGTTTCAGGTAACCCTCGGAACATTAGCGCCGTTGTCGGGGAACCTGGAAGTCATCCCATCATCATGGCGGACAACCTTGACAATGATCACAACTCAAGTTTGGAATAAAGAACCCCGCTTAAAAATACGGTTGCCACATCAAAGGATGTGCCTCAAACCAAGGGAGACAAGCAATCTCCAAACACCGAAATCTTGGATGCCCTACAAGCTCAATAGGATCATCTCAAACAGCTCGAAAAAGAGGTCGAGCATCAACGGAAAGCCGAGAGGGACCTCCAGAGAGAAACTAGGCGACGTCGAGAGCTAGAAGACAAGCTCCTAAAGCTCGAGGCTGATCTCAAAGCTAAAACCGTTCAGTCCAGTCACGATGATAGCTCCCAGAAGGACCAACATCCCTTCACCAAAGAGATCATGAAAGCTAAGGTTCCAAAGGATTTTAAAGCTCCCGACATGACCCCATATGACGGTACCTCTGATCCAAGCCATCATCTCAGCAATTTTAGAAGCAGAATGTATCTTACTGACGCCTCGGATGCCATTCGATGCAAAGCCTTCCCAACCACCCTAACAAAGACATCAATAAAGTAGTTCGACAGTTTGCCTCCTAGCTCCATCACGAGTTTTGACGACTTAGCCAGAAAATTCCTTGCCAGATTCTCCATCCAGAAGGACAAAGCCAAACACGCCCCGAGCCTATTAGGGATCAAGCAAGGAGATCGAAAAAGTCTTCGCAACTACATGGAAAGATTCAACAAAGCGTGTCTGGACATACAAAGTCTGCCAACAGAAGCAGCCATCATGGGTCTCATCAATAAACTGCGAGAGGGATCCTTTAGCCACTCCATATCAAAAAAGCATCCAACATCTCTAAACGAGGTACAAGAACGGGCATAAAAGTATATTAACATGGAGGAGAATTCTCGACTAGGAAAAATCTCAAAACCTGGATTCTCCTACTCCTCTCGGGACAAGGATAAAGAGTCCAAGAAAAAGGAAGATCAACCTAGTGAGAAGCCTAGAAAATACCACAATTACACCCCTCTTTAGGTGTCTCTTGCAGATGTTTACCGAGAAATATGCAACACTGAGAAGATCCCACCACCCAGCCCAATCAAAAACAAAAGAGGAGGGGGAAGTCGGACAGAGTACTGTGAATACCACCGAATTTATGGACATCCTACTAATGAGTGCTTCAACCTAAAGAATGTCATAGAGAAATTGGAATGAGAAGGGCGACTAGATTGGTACTTAGCCAACAAAGCGGATGAACCAAGAAAAAGAAGAAGGGACGAAGAAGTCGGACGGGTTGAACGACCACCCCACACTCCTGAGAGACATGTTCATATGATAAATAGAGGATTCACAAGAGGAGTGATCTCAAATCATCTCGCAAAAGACACCTTAAAGAGGTATATCATGTCGAAGAGAGAGGTCATCCGACCTCTCCACTATTACTTTCACCCAAAAAGATGCAACAGGCATCATCCCGAGGCATGATGATCCCATGGTCATTACTATCATATTGGACAACGTTAATCTCCACAGAACACTGGTAGACCAAGGAAGCTCTGCGGATATCTTGTTTAAATCCACCTTCGATAAAATCGGTTTGCAAGATAAAGAGCTCAGAGCATATCCAAATAGCTTGTTCAGACTGGGAGATACTCCAATCCAACCACTTGGATATATCTCACTACACACAACCTTTGGAAAGGGAACCCGGTCAAGGACACTCAACATAGACTATATCGTAGTCGACGTGAGCTTACAACGCCCTAATAGGTCGGGCAACACTGAACCAACTCACCGCGGTAGTCTCGACTCCACATTTGTGCATGAAGTTTCCAACCTCGGAAGGGATCGCCACGATAAAAGGAGACAAAAAAATTGCGCGACGCTAATACAATGAAAGTTTGAACTTTAAAGGAAACCCCAAAGGAGAGGAAATCAACACCATTGAACTCGGGGGAGTTTGAGTTCGCGAGCAACTTCGTCCACAACTTGAAGGCGAGACTGAAGAAGTCCAAATCGGCAATGCCCGGGATAAGACAATAAATGTTGGGGCAACCTTAAAGGGAGACTTAAAGGAGCCTCTGATACAGTTCCTAAAGGATAATGCCGACCTCTTTGCATGGAAGGCCGTAGACATGCCGAGCATAGATCCCAAACTAATGTGCCACAAAATGGAGGTATACCCAAGATCTCGGCCAGTGCACTAAAAGCGTAGGAAGCTCGAACCGGAAAGGTCCCAAGCTGTGGAAGAGCAGGTACAAGCCTTACTGGAGGTAGGATTCATAAGGGAGGTCAAATATCCACTATGGCTAGCCAACATTGTCTTGGTAAAAAAGTCAAATGGGAAGTGGTGGATGTGCACCGACTACACCGATCTCAATAAAGCCTGCCCAAAAGATCCCTACCCACTCCCAAGTATAGACACTCTAGTGGATGCCTCTTCCGGATACAAGTACCTCTCCTTCATGGATGCTTATTCAGAATACAATCAAATCCCGATGTATCCACCCGACCAAGAAAAGACCTCGTTCCTAACCCCAAAAGCAAATTACTGCTATATCGTCATGCCATTCGAGCTCAAAAACACAGCAGCTACCTACCAAAGATTGATGAACAAAACCTTTGCAGACCACATTGGAAAACTAATGGAGGTTTACGTAGACGATATGCTGGTAAAAACACAAAGTGAGGAATCCCTGTTCCCTGACCTCACCAAAGTGTTCGACACCATCAGAAAGCATGGTATGCGACTTAATCCCACAAAATGCACCTTTGCGGTAGAAGCCGGCAAATTCTTGGGCTTCATGCTCACGCAAAGAGGAATTGAGGCGAACTCAGATAAATGCTGCAACGTCCCGTCCAACAAAATACCTTTCTTAAGTCAGGGTATTTATACTAGAAAGAACATTACGTAACCTTTTCTAGTATTAACTACTTAATTATTGAGCCTTTGTATCGAAATCATGTTTTAGTTTTAATAAAATGCCAGAAAATTTTGTTTTTATTCACTAAAGTCATGTTTCAAAGATTTCCAACAAATAATAATAACATAAATATTATTAATAAAATAAAATCTCAAGGGATAACAGCGAGGGGACTCTATGAAAGCAATTAAAACCATAAAGAAAACCTACTAATCGCTCGCAGCTTCAAATTGCGTCTTCAAACCTATCACTGAAAGGGTGGAAAATTTAGGGGTGAGAACCAAACCAGAAGTTCTCAGTAGAGGTCGAGAATGCCGTAAAAGTAAAGAATAAATCGCAAATAGTTAATTTAGTTCAACAATATTCATTTTCATTAATTATATAAAACTCTTTGAAATTACGTTGAAAGAGAATTGGGTATTAGCTTATGTAAATCTCGGTATGAATAGTCAGCCTGTCCCAGACATAGGTTCATTAAGTCTATGCTGAACCAGTATGACTTTTCATATAATACCTAACCCTAAGCGAAATTCAAAAATAGGCAAGTAGAACACAAATAGACAAATAGAACACAAACAAACAAAACAAGGAACAAAATAAAAGCACAGGAAATATCATAGAGAATAATGCACAAACAAGATGATGCATGTCTAGCCATAGTGCAGGTAATGAGCTCATCTGTCGGTTTCTACCCGCTCCCGACGTAACCCAGCATTACTAGCCGGATATGGCTTTCCTGTTGGCTATACCCCTGTGTACAGGAAATAACCCATCTGCCACCACAGGGTCCACTGCACGGAGAAAATAACACATCGGCCACTGCAAGGATGTATGCCGACACACCTTCTGTATACAGGAAAAAACCCTTCTACCACTACAGAAATGGAACAGGTGGTCACGGTACTTCTGTGGCAGGAAATAACTCCTCTGCCTTACAGAAATGAAATATGGATCTGTACCGCAGGAAAGCATTCTCAGTGGTCGCACCACCATTTATCTGACTGCCTTCATGCAGCAGATGAATATATAAATATCTCTAAAATTGCCTTAGTGCAACAAATGAATAATCAACATCTCTTGGGTTGCCTCAAGCAACAAATAAACAAACATTTCTTGGTTGCCTCAATGCAACAGATCATCAGACAATAAGTACTTTACTCTTTCCTTTTTTTCCATAATTGCAAATACGCAAGCGGGACAAGACCCACGCCCTTGCCAACAATCTCATAAACCAAATAATCTTTTCAAAAGAATCAGTAAAGTCATCGTCTTTAAACAAGCCTTAAGTATTCATTTTGATTAAGTCCTTGTACTTTTATAAAAATTCGGACATGATCTATTCTGAAAATAGGACTTAACCACCCTTACGGGTCCAAACCAAACAATTTACCAAATTCTTTTCAACCTTTTCAGCATCACATCAATCCAGAATCAAACAAATTTCAACATTTAATCAGCCATATAACGCTAATGTTCATCTTTATTTTATGAACTCATAACTGTCACTAAGACATCCTCAACACTCTATCTTCTTTTCTATTTTAAATATAGAAAATAAACTTGGAATTGTGCAAACTTTATGTCTAGGCGTTCATCTTTAAATAAGCTTTCTAACAAACCAGAGATCATAATTTTCTGATTTCTCTAGCCTTAGGAATAGAGGAAAAACCGTGACTACTCTACAGTGCATAAAACCAGAAAAACAACAGCAGCATGTGATATTCAAAATTCAATATAAAATCCAAGTTAAATCCAATGACTTTAAAAATTAGTATAGTTCAACTTCACTCATCCCGGTTTGTTTCTCAATTGGTTTTGAGTTAATACCATTTTTAATGAAGAAGTTACATAACCTGGAATTTAAGTAAAAATAAGTCAGAATCTCTTTTAGAAACCAACAAGCTTAGTACCTTTCAATTTGAATAACTTTTATTACAAAACTCCAATTAAGTTAAATTTTGGTTTGGGAACTCCTAGCTCATCAAGAAATAAGTGTGTTCTAGTTGCAACCCAATAACTATTCAATTCTAAGAGTTACAAGCATTGGAAGTTGATGCATTGCTTGCTGAAATCTGTTTCTTTCCAGCTTTGACCACCAATATTCAAAAATTCACAACTCCCAATCCTTAACTCCTAAAATTCTGAAGCTTTAGAGAAATAAACTAAGTTAATCAAATTTTATAACAAAATTAGTTTTGCTCCAAAACTCAGCTCATAGAAATCGCAGCAAGACAAACAAGTTGCTGCCCTGTTTGTACTTTTCTGCTGCAGGACAGATTTATCGACCTAACTTCAAAAAATCGCCATAAATTGTGTATTTAATGAAAATGCCTCAAATTTTCCAGTCCAGCTCTATACATTCCTATAGAAGATATCTCTGGTACAGGTTGAGAGATGGATCGAGAACTTGCGGGTTGAGGCAGATGCCGGATCGCTTGACTGGAGCAATGGGGGATGTACCTGCAAAGACGCTCCGACGCTCAAGTCAGAATGGATCTGAGAGGTATAAGGTGTGAGGAATGAATGAATACCTGGGGGGACCTGGGTCCTCTTATTTATAGGTGGTGATAGTTATCTTATCTTATCTTATCTGAGTAAGATAAGATAGGTGTTTGAATTCGAAAGTCGGTTGGGGGCTCTAGTCGGGCCAGTTCCTGGCCTTCTAGAGGGTTTTGATGGTCCAGACCCAGGTGGCCGGGTTTGGGTTTTATCCCAGGTCATGGATCTGTGGGCCGGATCTATAACAGTTACCCCGCAGCGGGAGAGCGAACGAGGTCGGTCTGTCGCTGGGAGATATGGTTTCGACCGTGAGCTAGGTCGGTTTGTCGCTGGAAGATGTGGTCTTGACCGTGCGCGAGGTCTCTAATTCCTCTTGGGTAGTCGTTTGACTCTTTTTGACGAGAGGTCGGTTTGCCGGCCCCGGTCTTTTAAGGTCGTGCCAAAGATTTGCCTGGCCGTTTTGGTCTGACGCGACTCTTGTTTTTAGGCGTCTTTCCTCTATTGCCCCTACGAGCCATTTTATTGTTCAGGGCTATTCGCGTCTTTGTTCCCCCTTTTGAAATCGTTTTGGCTTTCCTTCTTACTTCCCTCGTTCATTTTATTTTTCTTTCGTTTTCTCTTCTGAAGGAAAAATCTCCTTCTCTCTATGCCATTTTCTGGTGTTCTTTCGAGGTTGAGTTTCTGCTTCCCAGCTTCATTTTCCAGGCTCGTTTTCTGCATTATCAGGTTGGTATTCCTCTGTTCTGTCTTGCTTTCACTCTTGTGATGATTCGTTGTTTTGCATTTGCTATGCATTGTTTTGCCATTTTTTTTTGTAGGTCGGTCTAAGTGTAGTAGCGTCGTAAGTTGGCGGCGTTCCATGTTCTTGGGATTTCGTCGCCGTTAAGTCGTTCAAGCTTGTATGCTCCCTTTCTGATTGTGGCTTTGATTTTGTATGGTCCTTCCCAGTTGGGGTGAGTTTCCCTTCCCCTGGGGTCGGGGTTCCGATATCGTTTCGTCGTAAGACGAGGTCGTTGGGTATGAATTCCCGTCGGATAACGCCGTGGTTGTACCTTAGGCTGATTCTTTGTTTTAGGGCTAGCTTTCTGACATGGGCTATGCTTCTTTCTTCATCGATGAGGTCTCGTTCTGCATCTTCGTCGTTACCCCCGACCATTCTTCTTGGGCTGGGGTCTCCTATCTTTACTGGGATGACGGCCTCCACGCCGTATGTTAATCGGAAAGGGGTTTCCCCGATGGTCATCTGAGGGGTTGTTCGATATGACCATAAGACTTATCCGAGTTCGTTGGCCCATAGTCCCTTGGCCTCGTCGAGCCACTTTTTGAGCCCTTTGACGATTATTTTGTTTGCGGATTCCACCTGCCCGTTTGTTTGAGGGTGTTCTACGGAACTGAAACGGTGGGATACATGTAGCCCTTCTAGGAATTCTCTGAATTTTCTATCGATGAATTGGGTTCCGTTGTCCGAATTGACAATCTCGGGGATTCTGAACCGGGTTATGATCTGTCGCCAGAGGAATTTTTGGCATTGGGTTGCCGTGATGGAGGCCAGGGTTCGGCCTCGATCCATTTAGTGTAATAATCTACGGCGACGATGAGATAACGGAGTTGACCTGGTGCCGTAGGAAAGGGCCCGACGAGGTCGATTCCCTAGGTACCGAATGGCCATTCCGCCGATATAATGCTGAGTTGGTGCGGGGCGGCTTGGTGGATGTTGGCGTGCTTTTGGCATTTGTCGTAGTTTTTTACCAGCTGCATGAAATCCCGGATGACCGTGGGCCAGAAGTTTTCGGCCCTGATGATTTTCTAGGCTAGGGTTTTACCCCCGATGTGTTGGCCGCAGCAGCCTTCATGTATTTTGCAGAGTATGTAGTCCGTGTCCTCGGGCTCAATGCATTTGAGAAGGGGTTGCGAGAATCCGCGCTTGTATAGTTGTCCTGCGATGACCGTATAATTGGCGGCTTCTCTTTTTGTCCGTTTCTCCTCCTTGGGGTCTTCTGGCAGTGTTCCGTTGAGGAGGTATTGTAGGATAGGGTGGGTCCATGATCATTGGTTGGAGTGTGTCAGACAGGCATTAGTCGTGGTCGATATGGATGGTGACTTAATGACTTCCTGAATTAGTGACTTGTTGCCGCGTCCTGGTCTGGTGCTGGCTAGCTTAGAGAGGAGGTATGCCCTGGCATTTTGTTCTCTAGGAACGTGTTGTATGGTCATGTGATTTAATCCTTCTTTCAGTTTGTTTACCTTGGCAAGGTACTGTTGGAGTAGAGGATCTCACGTTTGGTAGTCTCCGTTAATCTGGGAACTGACTACCTGGGAATCGGTATTTACTTCTAGGACCTTAGCTCCGACCTCCTTGGCTAGGGCTAGGCCTGCCAGGAGGGCCTCATATTCAGCTTGATTGTTTGAAACTGGGAACTTGTATCATACTGACGGTTCGATTACGACCCCGTTTTGGCTTTCGAGTATGACTCCGGCCCCTCCGGAGGTGACGTTTGATGAGCCGTCAACATGCAGTTTCCATGACTCGGGGGTGGGGTTTCCCGGCGTCATCTCGGCGATGAAATCGGCCATAGCTTGTTCTTTGATTGCGTTTCAGGGTTCAAACTTGATGGACCATGCTAGCATTCTTCTTGCTAGGTTGGGCTTTTGTAGTACCTGTTTGACTGCTTGGTCGGTCCGGACTGTCATAGGATGGGCCTGAAAATATTGTCGCAAGCACCGGGAAGCCGTGAGGAGCGCGAAGGCTAGTTTTTCTAGGCGTGAGTAGCGGGTTTCTGTGTCTTGTAGGGCTTTGCTTATGAAGTATATGGGTTTTTGTTCTTTTTTCTCGTTTTCAAGGATGAGTGCTGCTGTGAGTGACTCTTCCGTTATGGAGAGGTATAGGTAAAGGGTCTCCCCTGGTTAGGGTTTGGCGAGAATTGGTGGTTCCGCCAGGACTCTTTTGAAGTGTTGGAATGCTTCTTCATATTTTGCTTCCCATTTGAAGGGGGCTCCTTTCTTCATCAGTTTGAAGAAGGGAATTGCTTTTTGTGCCGATGCTCCGAGGAAGGGGGATAGCGCAGTGAGCCGGCCGGTGAGCTTTTGGATGTCGTGAAGGTTTTTTGGGCTTGTCATGTCTAGGATGGCACGACATTTCTCTGGGTTAGCTTCAACTCCGCGTTGCGTGATCATAAAGCTGAGGAACTTTTCTGCCTCCATTTCGAAGGCGCATTTTGTCAGGTTGAGTCGCATTCAGTGCTTTCGTAGAGTGTTCATTATGAGCATGAGGTCGATGATGAGTTGCTCTCCGGATTCGGTTTTGGCGAGCATGTCGTCTATATAGACTTCTAACTTGGTCCCAGACAGATTTTGAAATATCTTGTTGACAAGCCTTTGGTATGTTGCTCCGGCATTCTTCAGGCCGAAGGGCATGACTGTGTAGCAGTACATCCCGTCGGGGGTTGATGATTAGACTTTCGTGTGGTTTAGAATTCACAAATGAATTCTCGTTGCAAGTATAGTTTCTAAACCAAACAATAGTCCTTTCATACAAAAATTTGTTTGTCACAAGTAACAAACCCCTAAATTTATAAACTGAAGTATTGGAACCTCGGGTCGTTCTCCCTAGGAATTGCAACAAGTGTCTTGTTATTGGTTATGAGATATTTTGGGGTTTTTGAGATGATGGACAAGAATTATAAATGGCAAAGGAAATAAACTAACAAAAAGGTCTTGGCAAGGTTAGGTGGTCAAGGATCTCTATCCTAATCACTAACCACAACATGAGAATTGGCAATGATCAATCCCACTAAGTTAACCCCTAACTAATAGTAGAGGAAAGTCAAGTGAGCTATATCAATCCAAGTCCATAAGTCCTAGTTCTACACCAAATCAATTAGTGAGATCTAGAGTTAATGGCTCCCAATCATCAATTACTTGGACATGAGTAACTCAAGAGTTCCTATGTTACCTTCCCAAGCCAAGAGCACTAAAATTCTACCCTAAAATCTAACTAAGCATTTTATCAAACACTTGGAAGGCATAAAAGGAAATCATAGTAAAATAACAAAGAAATTAAATCTACACTACTCAATTGCAAGGAATTAAACAACAACAAATCAAATTAACAATAAAGGAACATGAATCATAAATTACATTAAAGGAAAATGGAAGAACAAAAGTGCATCAACATAAAAGTAGAGAATTACAAGAATTAAATGCTAAACTAGAGAGAAGAAAGGTAGAAGAAGAGGGATTGCAATGAGAAAAGTAAATCAAAGCACGAAATTAAACTAGATCTAAGATGGAAATATCTAAGAACCCTAATTCTAGAGAGAAGAGGGAGCTTCTCTCTCTAGAAACTAAACTACATGATGCTAAGATACCAAAAAATCACTCCCCTCTTTGATCAAACTTGAATTCTGCATGAAATAGCATTAGAAATGAGTTAGGTTGGGCCCAAAGTGCTTCAGAAATCGCTGGGGGCAATTTCACTTTAGTGGGCCACGGGCATCATCGGTGCGCACGTGTACATGGTGTGTGCGTGCCCCTATACGCAGAGCAAAATATGGCAAATTTTAAATCATTTTGAAGCCCCGGATGTTAGCTTTCCAATGCAATTGAAACTGCCTTATTTGGACCTCTGTAGCTCAAGTTATGGTCGATTGAGTGCGAAGAGGTCGGGCTTGACAGCTTTCCGGTTCCTTCATTTCTTCAAGTGTTCTCCCACTTTGCATGCTTTTCTCCTCACTCCTTCCATCCAATACTTGCCCTATGAACCTGAAATCACTCAAAAAATACATCAAGGCATCAAATGGAATTAAAGTGAATTGAATTTAGCTATTTTAAGGCCTAAAAAGCATGTTTTCACATTTAAGCACAATTCAAGGGAGAATTATAAAACCATGCTATTTCATTGAATAAATGTGGGAAAAGGTGATAAAATCCCCTCAAATAAGCACAAGATAAACCACAAAATTGGGGTTTATCAAATCTCCCCACACTTAAACTAAGCATGTCCTCATGCTAAAATCAAGAAAGAAGCAAAGGGACATCAACATTTATTCAATGCAAACTAACTACATGCAACCTATCTATATGCAATCTATCTACATGAATGCATCCACTTAGTCAAAATAAATCAATTCCCAAGAATACATATACAAACACAAGGGCTAAGGCAATAGCAATCACTCAACCCACAATTGAATTGAATTATTAAAAAGATTTTACAAACTTGCAAGAAAAGAGATGATCATGGGTGGAAACATGTAATTGAGCAATCGAACCCTCACCGGATGTGTATCCTCTCTAGTCACTCAAGTGTATGGGGTTAATTCACTCAATCCTCCCCTAATCATGTTTTTCAAGATTTGTTTTTCATCTAACAATCAACAATTATTTCATGCATGCATACAAATATCATGAGGACTTTCCATAGGTTGTAATGGGGTCAGGGTCAAGCTAGGATGCATATGGTCAAGTGGGCTTGATATTTGAATCTTTGATTAACTTAAACTTCCCACCTAACCTATGACAACCTATACAATTCTAAACAAACCTAACTACCCATTCTTCACTTTTTCACACACTCATGTATTCTCTTTTTGATCACCACCCATATGCATTGACTTTTATTGAACCTTACTTTGGGGCATTTTGTCCCCTTTTTATTGCAATTCTTTGTCTTTCTTTTTCTATTACTATTATTTATTTTAATTTTTTTTGAGTCATTAAAGTTTTTTTTCTTTTCAAACTAAAATATATACACAAGAACATCAATGCATATGGTTTACACATGAATATGGTTTACACATGATTAATACATGAGTATGTACCCAATTCCCAAGATTCTCAACACAAGTACAAAAATACACTTTTATCTCTACCCAATGTTCCCAACTCTCCCAAAATCAAATGATAAACACTCTCACTAGCCTAAGCTAATCAAAGATCCAAATTAAGGGATATTTATTGTTTTTCACTTAGGCTTGTAATGTGCTACAATTAAGAACAAATGGGTTAAGCATAGGCTCAAATTGGTTATCAACGAAAGATAAAAGGTAGGCTTATTTGGGTAAGTAAGCTATTTGAATAATGGCCTCAATCATATAAATGCATGTATACATAAAGTAATGGACATAAAGAATCAAAAAAATCAAAGATTACAATCATAGGAAGAGAATAATGCACACAAGAATGAAAGTAAGTGGTTATGTATGATGTAACCACACAATTAGGCTCAAATCTCACATGCTTGTGTTCTTAGCTCAAAACATGATCGACAAAGTGTATAATTCAAGCAAGTTCTAAAAAATTTTTTTCTTTTCAATTGGGGTGCCCTATAGATAAAATCCTTGGAAAATATCATGATTTTGACTAAGCTTAATATATACATATGCATTGCAACCAAAAATCCTAAAAGACCTAAAAATGAAATGCAAAAGTGTTAGGATTAGAAATTTGTCACCCAAAAATGCCGAGCGGTCGGACGACCTCCCGACACTTAAAAGTTTGCACCGTCCTCGGTGCATCCAAAGATGAACAAGGGGGTTCGACAACTTTCCTAGTTGCTACCTTCAGTTGGTAGGTCAACCGGTGCTGCGTGTTCTTCTCCCACTTCCATTTTCTCTTATGATGATTCATCCTGAACATAGAAAACAGGAGATAATAAGACAAGTAAATGCACAAGCAAGGAAGCATGGATTGTTGGAATGAGGTAAATCACTAGAATTGAGTGAGTGAATTGGTGTGACATTAATGAAAAATAAGTGTGTGGGTCCTAACTTGCATGCGGTTTAGAACTCACACTCTAGTATTTAGAAACCATGTCACAATTATACAAAAGAAGACATACATTTCACTCATTCTAGTGTGCTTGAAATACTTTAAAAGACTTGTAGGTGAAGTCAACCACACAAGTAGCGAAGAGGCATGGAAGCATTCAAGCAATTAATCAAGCAATTGTGAAACTGGATAATGCATGGACATTGATTGATGTGTAGGTAGACTTAGTGAACAAAATGGTACATGAAACTCACACAACAATCAATGATACATATTAAAGTTGTTGCAACACCTAAGTGACATAGAGGTGAAACACATTGATGCTATGGAACTTAGGAAAAAGAAGATAGAAGTGGAAATCAATCTCATAGCAAGCATGGCCCACAAAGCTTTACAAAGCTCAAAAATATGTCACTAGGTAAGCTTTGATCCAATTTCATAATTCCACAATCTCAATGCATGAAATAGGTGATGGTCACTTAGAACAAGCATCCTAAAAAAATGCATTGATAATGTACAATTGCCTAACAATAGATGATGAATGCATGGTGGCCAAAACATGAAATTCAAAGAGGTACGATGCATGAAGGCAATGTAACAAGTACTTGGTATTCAAAAGTGTTAAACATGAAAAATTCCAAACCAAGTAATAAATTGCAACCTCAACAAAGGAATCCAACAATGACAATAACGACAATGATGTTAAACTAACATCCCATTAGTAATAAGCAGCAGTAAATGGTAAACAAGATTAGGAATCCAACACTTATCATGAAAAACAAAAGTTAAACTAACTAAAAGAAATGGTGTTACATGATGCTTGGTAGTGTTGGATGATGATTGAAGGGTGGAAAGAGAAGAGAAGATGGAAAGAAATGGAAAGAGGAGAAGAAAAGAAGGTGAGTGAAACAGGGCAATCCACGCGTGTGTGTCATGTGCGTGTAAGCGTGGATTGATGAAAATAGAGGCGACGCATACGCGTACAGCGCGCGTACGCATGCATGGCAGAGCAGAGAGTTGACGCGGATGTGCATGGTACGCGTTCGCGTGCCCTGGGGCACAAAGTTGGCACACTTTAGGCACAACTCTCGGGTGAATGTATGGGTGGTGGAAAAAATCAATCCACGCGTACGCGTACATGGCGCGTCCGTGTGGATGGCTGAAATTGCTTGATTCACGCGTACGGGTGAAGTGCGCGTGCGCGTGGGCGGTGCTCTGTTTTTCAAAATTTTTCTGTGTTTTTGCACCAAACCAAGCATTCCCAACCTCCAAACAACTACTGAAACATCACAAAACCTTATTTGACCTACTAGACTCCCAATTAAACTCAACTAATCAAACAAAACATGAAATTAAACCTAAATTACCAATATTTACAAAGAGGAAAAGGGAAAGATGTTACCATGGTGGGGTGTCTCCTACCTAGTACTTTTGTTTATTGTCCTTATGTTGGACTTATGGGGAGCTCCTCATCAAGGTGGCTTGTGCTTGAAGCCATCTTGGAACATCCACCAATGCTTGGTTCTCCATTGTGCCTCAAGATTCCTTATCATTTGCACCAAGTGTTGATGGAGTTCTTCACAAGTTTGGGACTCCCAAAATTGATTTTCTCCTTGTAATCCGAGGTCCCACACTTTGTTTTCACACCCGTCTTGAAGTTGACTCTCATTATTAGCCCATCCGGGTGGTGAGCAAGGTGAATTCTCTATAAAGTGACCAACAATCCTTCTAGACCCATCTAGGTGAGCACTACTCCAACCTTTATATCTCATGTTTGATGCATCAACCATAAACGAGCCTTGATTTGCAACGCCAACCATGAAACATCTTTCTTTTATGCTTCATCCCACAAAGCATCCTAAGTTGGCCATCCGTTTCAAGCAAACCATATTCAAGTGGGATAATAAAGCTAATAGAAATGAGTTTTACCCACTCAAATGAAAATATACATGGCAACCTAGGCAAAGGTGATTCCAAGGGTCTTGACAAAGCGTATTCAATTCCCATCCTTGTCTTTCTAAGGACTTCCACCTCTTCACAAGATCTCTTAATTTCAATCCTTTGTTCAATAATTTTAACTAAACCTTTTTCCCTTACTCAAATCATAAATGGGAGGACGAGAGAGATTTACCTCCACATTGCTTTCAAATACAATGGGGGAAGGTTCTTCATGTTCAAAGGATTCTTCACCACTAAGACTTGGTGCTTGATCTTCCTCACCAAGGGAACTCAATTCTTGCTCTATCCCATCCAAGGCTTCATATGGAATATGCCTTGGAAGGTGTGCACTTTCCTCCCTAGCATCAATTTCAATCATCTTGGAGGGGTTTTCTTTAACTCTATGTTCCCAAGGAGGTTCCTCATCTCCTAAGTCTTCAACCATCTCTTCCTCTACTTCAACAATTATGGCTTCCTCCAATTGTTCCAATACAAAGCAACTTCTCTCATTCTTCACTAATCTCTCCTTCATGTTATGCTCTTCATTTGATTCTCCACATGTAGCCATGGAAGTTCCTTGAGTGTTTAAGCATTGGGATGCTAACCAGTTTACCACCTCATCTAAGGCAGCCGTGAATTGTTCTACATCCCTTTTCATCTCCTCTTGTCCTTGAACAAGAACATTAAGGATATCATCCATTGGAGGTTGGGGTGAATGGAAGGGTTCATCAATTTGGGGGAAGGATTCAGAGTCGGAAGGTGGTTCTTCTTGGTAGAGTTGTGGCAGTCTAATGTTTTCCCTTTTTTCCATTTGTTGCACAACACACTCCATGGTTGCTTGGAATTGTTCCAATGTCTCCTTGAAACGATCCCTTGACTCTTGCTCCTCTTGGATATCATGAGTAGGATCATATGGCTCTTGGATTGAAGGACATGAGTATTCTTACATAGGAGGTTGTGGTGGAAAGTAGAGTTCATCTTGTGGTTGGAAATTTTCATACATTGGAGGTCGTTCATCTTGGTAATAATATGGAGGGGGTGGCTCTTAAAAATGTTGATGTTGCAATAGTGGTGGCTCTATATGTGGTTCATATGGCTCATATGGTTGTTGGTATGATAGATATGGATTAGGGTTATATGAAGATGGTTGGTGAAAGGTGGCTTGTGAGTATGGTTGATGGCTATGTTGAGGATATGGCTCATAGGTGTATGGTGGTGGTTCTTGGAAGTCACAAGGGGATTCACCATAACCATTGGATTGGTATGCATCATAGAATGGCTCTTCTTCATAGTGCATTGGTGGAAGTTATTGCCAAGAGGATTGATCATATGCATATGGCTCCTCTCACCTTCGGTTATCCCATCCTTGATGCACATCTTCATTGAAGTTCTCATTTCCTACAACATAGTTGTAATCGCACTCATAGCCAAAGTGAGAATTCATAGTGAAAAGTGAAAATAAGAAACAAAAGCTAACAAGAAATAATGAAACAAAGTCCTAAAACTAACAAAAATTAACAAGCAATCCAAAAATCAAGCTATTCACAATATTCACATGTATACAATAACCAATAACATAACACCATTGCAACTCCCCGGCAACGGCGCCATTTTGATGATTGAACTTTCGTGTTGTTTAGAATTCACAAATGAATTCTCATTGCAAGTATAGTTTCTAAACCAAACAATAGTCCTTTCATACAAAAATTTGTTTGTCACAAGTAACAAACCCCTAAATTTATAAATCGAAGTATTGAAACCTCGGGTCGTTCTCCCTAGGAATTGCAACAAGTGTCTTGTTATTGGTTATGAGATATTTTGGGGTTTTTGAGATGATGGACAAGAATTATAAATAGCAAAGGAAATAAACTAACAAAAAGGTCTTGGCAAGGTTAGGTGGTCAAGGATCTCTATCCTAATCACTAACCACAACATGAGAATTGGCAAGGATCCATCCCACTAAATTAACCCCTAACTAATAGTAGAGGAAAGTCAAGTGAGCTATATCAATCTAAGTCCATAAATCCTAGTTCTACACCAAATCAATTAGTGGCTCCCAATCGTCAATTACTTGGACATGAGTAACTCAAGAGTTCCTAAGTTACCTTCCCAAGCCAAGAGCACTAAAATTCTACTCTAAAATCCAACTAAGCATTTTATCAAACACTTGGAAGGCATAAAAGGAAAGCATAGTAAAATAACAAGGAAAGTAAATCTTCACTATTCAATTGCAAGGAATTAAACAACAATAAATCAAATCAATAATAAAGGAACATGAATCATAAATTGCATTAAAGGAAAATGGAAGAACAAAAGTGCATCAACATAAAAGTAGAGAATTACAAGAATTAAATCCTAAACTAGAGAGAAAAAAGGTAGAAGAAGAGGGATTGCAAAGATAAAAGTAAATCAAAGCATGAAATTAAACTAGATCTAAGATGGAAATATCTAAGAACCCTAATTCTAGAGAGAAAAGGGAGCTTCTCTCTCTAGAAACTAAAATACATGATGCTAAGATACCAAACAATTTCTTCCCCCTTTTTTCAAGCTTGAATTATGCATGAAATAGCGTTAGAAATGAGTTGGGTTGGGCCCAAAGTGCTTCAGAAATCGCTGGGGGTGATTTCACTTTTGTGGGCCACGGGCAGCATCGGCGTGCACGCGTACATGGCGCGTCCGTGCCCCTATACATGAAGAAACATATGACAAATTTTATATCATTTTAAATCCTCTGATGTTAGCTTTCCAACGCAACTAGAACCGCTTCATTTGGACCTCTGTAGCTCAAGTTATGGTCGATTGAGTGCGAAGAGGTCGGGCTTGACAGCTTTCCGGTTCCTTCATTTCTTCATGTGTTCTCCCGCTTTGGATGCTTTTCTCCTCACTCCTTCTATCCAATACTTGCCTTATGAACCTGAAATCAATCAAAACATATATCAAGGCATCGAATGGAATTAAAGTGAATTGAATTTAGCTATTTTAAGGCCTAAAAAGGATGTTTTCACATTTAAGCACAATTCAAGGGAGAATTACAAAACCATGCTATTTCGTTGAATAAATGTGGGAAAAGGTATAAAATTCCCTAAAATAAGCACAAGATAAACCACAAATTTGGGGTTTATCAGGGGTGATGAACGCTGTTTTTTCCTCATCGGGTCGGTGCATCGATATTTGATTATAGCCGGAGTATGTGTCCATAAAGCTCAGGAATCGGTGGCCGGATGCAGCGTCTACCAATCCATCGATGTTTGGTAGGGGGAAGGCGTCTTTTGGACAGACTTTGTTGAGGTCCGTGTAATCGACACACATTCGCCACTTTCCGTTGGACTTCTTTACTAGCATGACGTTTGCTAACCACGTCGTGTAGGGTAGTTCCCTGATGAAGTTCGCTTCGATTAGGGCTTTTACTTGTCTGTTGACCTCGGCTGCCCAGTCTGGGGACATTTTTCCTCTCCTTTGTGCCACGGGTTTGGCCTTGGGATCTACAGCTAGTCGGTGGGACATTAGGTCAGAATCTATTTCGGGCATGTTAGCTGGTTTGAAAGCAAACAAGTCTCTATTTTGCCTCAAAAATTGGGAAAGATCCTCTTTCAGGTCGTATGGGAGGTTCCTATTGACGAAAGTGTATTCGTCTTTGGTTTGCCCTATTTGTAGCTTTCCATGTCGCCTTCTGGCTCTGGCCTAGGCTGGTCGTCTTGTCGGGCGTCCAGGTCGGCGAAGAATATCCCGGCCGCGTCGCAAGACTTCTTCCGTAAGGCTAGGCTGGTATTGTCACATTCTGCTGCGACTTCCCGATCTCCGTGGATAGTTCCGACGGAGCCGTCCTCCGTTATGAAATTCATAAAGAGGTATTTGGTAAAGATGATGGCCGAGAAGTCCTTGATTGTTTTTCTGCCGAGGATGACGTTGTAGGCGGTGGAGTCTTTTAGGACCACAAATTCGGATAGAATTGTCTTCCTTTGGTTGCCTGTCCCTATGGTGAGGGGGAGGGCGATGGAACCGTCCGGTTTGAAGAAGTTTTCTCCGAGTCCCGTGACGCTGTTGCGCTAGGTTTGGAGATTTTCATTGCGAAGCCCGAGCTTGTCGAAGGCTCCTCGGAAGAGGATGTTGGAGTCTGCACCGGTGTCCACCAGTATTCTTCGAACTAGTCCTGTTCCGATCCTTGCCGAGATGACGAAAGGTGCGTCTTCGGCCGTGTTGCCGTACTGGCAGTCCTCGGGTAGGAAAGTTATCGTTTTGTCGGCAGTGGTCATTGGGGCTTGATCCCTGACGGCCAAGACTTTGAGGTCCTTTTTT
Organism: Arachis ipaensis; assembly: GCF_059453495.1. Taxonomy (NCBI): domain Eukaryota; kingdom Viridiplantae; phylum Streptophyta; class Magnoliopsida; order Fabales; family Fabaceae; genus Arachis; species Arachis ipaensis. The sequence goes on along the minus strand of NC_142442.1, from coordinate 97,273,135 downwards.
AATGTTGATTTTGGCTTGCCTGACACATCTTTTCCTGTGATGACGTTTACTATGATGGGTCATCTTCTGGACTTTCCCTGGGAGGTTGTTTTTGCGTTCTTGGATTGCGTCCTTCTCTCTCAAATGACCTATCTTTTTTTGCGCATTTTGGTTTTCTGATGATTTTGGCAAACTTTGGGAGCTTGCTGTCTCTTTTGGCTTGTTCGAGGACATCTTTTAGGTCGAAACAGTCTTATGTCCTGTGCCCGTAACCTCGGTGGTAGTCGCAATAAAGGGTTTTGTTGCCACTAGTTCTTTCTTTGAGTTGTCGTGCTTTTGGGATGATACCTCGATCTGCTATCTGGTGGTATATCTCAGTAATTGGGGCTGTCAGGGGTGTGTAATTAGAGAATTTGCTGATTCTGGGTGGTCGGTTTGTGTTTGTTTGTTTGGGCTGGTCTCTCTGATTCTCTCTGGGTATTGGGTTTTGCCGGGATGTCGGGTTGCCGTATTGGGTGTTGTCGTGGTGTCGTTTGTTGGTGGCAACGACCTGGCTGGCCTCCTCCTCGTTTATGTAGTCTATAGCGACGTTCTGGATCTCGTGCATGGTCCATACCGGTTTGGTGGTAAGGTGTTTGCGGAAATCTTCGTTCAGGAGCCCGTTGGTTAAATAGAGGCTTGCGACGGAATCCATGAGTCCGTCTACCGTTAGGCATTCATCGTTGAAGCGGTCGAGGTATTTTCGTGTGGATTCATCCTGCTTCTGTGTGACCCCTAGCAGGCTGATGGGGTGTTTAGCCTTGGTGATTCTGGTTGTAAATTGGGCTATGAACTTTCGTGAAATATCGTGGAAGCTAGTTATGGATTCGTTAGGGAGGGCGTTGAACCATTTGATTGCCGGTCTAGCTAAGGTTACCAGGAAAGCTCTGCATTGGACTGCGTCGGCTGCACCTTTTAGGTTCATCCTGGCCTCAAAGGCCGTTAGGTGTTCCTGGGGGTCTTTGGTTCCATCGTACTTCATGTCCGTGGGTTTGTCAAATCCTTTAGGGAGTTTTGCTTTTAAGATCCTCTCCGTGAAGGGAGTGGCTACCATTATTGTATATTCGTTTCTCGTGCGCTTAGTTTCTTGGTGTCGCCGATCTTCGTACGAGTCGTGTTGATGGCTTGGATCTCGGGAAACACTGCGGTTGTACCTTTTACTATGTCGCCATTCTGGCGATTTTTCATGTCTGGGGCCACGCGAGGTGCTATGATTGCCTCTTCCGTCGTGTTGTCGGGTTGGTGATTGGCCACGGCGAGATTTTGATATAGAGGTGTCGTGGCTTCCGTTTTCGGCGTTGTGTCTTTCGGTGGCCACTCTGCCTTCGAGTTCCTGGACTCGAAGGCAGAGATCTTGGATTATTTGCGCTGCTTTTTCCCGGGTGTTTTCGGGGTGCCGTGGTTCTGCGACGACGTGTTCGTTTTCTTTATTCTGCATTGGAGTGGCATGGTGGATGGTGCTTGCTATCCTTCCACGATTCGTGACCTCTTGGTGTTCGGGGGTCGAGTTTCTTGTTCGAGATTTATGTTGGCTTAGGGAGGTTTCTTCTGGTATGTCCCCCATTCCGGCTTAATCGGCACAAGTTTCCAACAGACGGCGCCAATGTACAAGATATCTCTGGTACGGGTTGAGAGATGGATCGAGAACTTGTGGGTTGAGGCAGATGCCGGATCGCTTGACTGGAGCAATGGCGGGAGGTACCTGCAAAGACGTTCCGACGCTCAAGTCAGAATGGATCTGAGAGGTATAAGGTGTGAGGAATGAATGAATACCTGGGGGGACCTGGGTCCTCTTATTTATATGTGGTGATAGTTATCTTATCTTATCTTATCTGAGTAAGATAAGATAGGTGTTTGAATTCGAAAGTCAGTTGGGGGCTCTAGTCGGGCCGGTTCCTGGCCTTCTAGAGGGTTTTGATGGTCCGGACCCGGGTGGCCGAGTTTTGGTTTTATCCCGGGTCATGGAACCGTGGGCCGGATCCGTAACAATTTCCAAGCTAAATCCAGACTTAGTTCCATGCAATTCCGATCATCATAGAATTAGTTATAGCTTTTCAAAGTTTCTGACTTCGTTTTAAAAGTAATGCAGAAAATCAGATTTTAGAGTTCAACTTTGAAAAATCATAACTAATGCTCTAATTGATATGAAACCATCAAAATTGAATATTAATAACTATACTTGTTGTAGTTCGATTAGCTTTTAATCTCATAATTTTCCAATCTCTATTAAGTTGTTGGTTCACTTTCAAAGTTGCCATTTAATTTCAAAACTCAAATTTTTCAGCAAGCAATTCAACATATCAAATTCAATCCTTTAAACATTCTCTAAAACCAATTCCAATCAATCATCAACGAAATCCATCACCAATACAATAATCATATAACCAGCTCAACAGCAACAAATCCAACATAATCCATCAGGATTCAGCATTCCATCAAACAGTTCACAACCCACATAATCAGTCAATATTACTAATCAATAATTCCAGTCACACTTCATAGGCACAATTCAGCATCCATATCATCAATTAATCACTCACAACAATTAAACCTATTTTCAATTTACCCAATAAACCTTTAAATTAAAACTGTTTAATTAAACTCACTACCTCGATGTCGCAACAATCCCTTTTATTCCCTTTTATTCCTAATTCATGGCAGCAACCGCAACAGTGACGCCAATGACCTTCCACAGTAGTGACGTTAATAATAATCGCAATAACGGTGGCTAAACCGATACAGAAACATTTGTAGGTGTTCTTTCTGTGACAGTGAAGTGGCAAGCAGCGATAATAATCAAGATAGGTCATGAATGATACAGAATTTAAAGACAAGGACGAAAGAGGTTGTGGTGACCGAGCAATACCAGGACAGTAGCTGAAACAGCTCATAGCAGCAACGATTCTTTCAGAGAATTAATCGTAACAGTCTATAGCTCAGCTCGTGATTCCGGCGGCGGCGGTGGAGCATCCTTCGACGGCGATGGCTAAGAGAATACCCACCACCAAGCGTTCTTTTCCTCCTCTGGTTGTTCACGGTTCTCTCTCTCCCTAACCTAATCAACGACGCAGCTTCGGAGATGATGGTGACGGTCTCCATGGCGACCGTTGCTGCGAGCTCGATGGCAGCTGAACTAACAGCGGCGACAGGCAGGCGAGGTGCAGCGACTCCCTTCTCCTCCTCTTCTCTTCTTCTTCCCGTTTTTCCCTCTGCTTCTCGTTTCTTTCCTTTTCTCTGAACATATGTAGCGTGCCTTTTGTGAAATTAGGGTATCAATTAGGAAATTTGAGATATTAGGGTTAATATTAGGAATTTTTAGGACTAGCGTAGAATATATACGAATGATATAATAATTTTACAAAATATTTGTGATAGAATAATCATTTAGAATTCAAATATAATGCTATAAAGATTACTTTTAAAACACATAAGATTTTATTCTATCAATCTATTAACGAGCTCAAATAATTATTTCTAATTTAAATTATAAAGTAAGCATACTAATAACATTTTATAAAATATAGTTAAACTCGAAATATTAATTATCTAAATTGAATCATAACCTTTCATTATTTTTCTGTCATCGAGACTTTAATTTTAATTTATATAAAATAACTAATTAAAATAAAAGTTGTACATAAAAATTAATTGACTTAAACATAGAGTATTTACAAAAATCCATTTAATCATTCCTAATAAATTAATCTCTAAGAACTTAAACTAATAAAATAAACTATAATTTATTCATAATAGAAATTTCTTAAATTTAATTATATAACACTTCCATTACTGAGTTCTAATCTGAAATTAAATAAAATAACCAATTATAAAAATTTACGCAAAAATATTAATTAACTTAACTCCAAATATTAATAAAACTAATTTAATTATTCTTAATTGATTAATTTATAAAATAAGATATCAAATTAATAAAATAAATGGTAACCTTTTAGGAATAAAAGTTACTTAAATTAAATTATACAATTCATTCTTATTTTTCAATTACTAAAATTATACAAAATATTCCATTATGTAAAATTACTTAAGAATCTTATTTGATTTAAAATGAAATTATCTCCGAATCTATTTAATTGTTTCTAATAAAATAATTTCTAAAATTATAAAGTTTAAACTTAATAAAATAAAGTCACAATCTATTCATATTTAGATTTTAAAAAATGCGGGATGTTACATTCTATCCAACTTACAAAATTTTTGCCCTTGAAAATTGATATAAGATGAAGTAAAGATTTATATGCACATCCCCTTTTGAATATTTTAAAGATACCAAGAAAATCATATCACATAAACATAGAAAAAAATATACTAGGTAATGCAAGAGTTGATAAAATAACTGAACACAATATAAATTTTAAAATCCAAAATCATATAGGCACAATATTTGTTCAGAACTTTTAACAAAGCATGATCACTTCCTTTCATCGTCTCAAAACTCCACGACTCCTTATAACCTCGTATACTAACCAGATTCACTTTCCGCACGCACAAATCGCGTCTCAAAGAACTAGCATATATAAGGAATACGAAATATGAGAAGAGAAAGACAAACGGCACGAAAGGTTTATACGAGAAATTGGAGGAATACTCAAATTTGCAGTTGAAAAAGATGCTATTTCGCAAGGATTTGAACGAATACGTGAGATCATCAACAAACAAGGATATACATATAAGCAATGAAATGAAGCATAAAGGGAGTTAATTCGAAGCTTAGGAAGAAATTATGAATCGAACAGTTTCAATATGAACATTATTAGAAAAAATTGTGCAACAATTTAGAAGAACTTTAATTTGAAATAGAGGGAATTAGTTTATCTTTTTGAAAAGAAAATATATAAATCCAACATTTTTCAAAAATACTAAACTAAGTATAAATAATATGTTATACCGATTTAATTTCAAATCAAAACAAATCATGTGTGGTTTGTAAATTAAAGCTTGTTTGATGTTAAGGGCAAAATATTTTCTTTAAAAAATCTTGGAGGATACTTAAGTACATAATTAGGTATGGATAGCCATAAAATTAAAGTTGGTAGAAAATCAGCTTCTATTCAAAGAATAAATTCTGAAATAAAATTTTCTATAAATCAATAAAAGATAAGTGGTATATCACAAATAAACAAAATTAAACTATATAAAGAAATTTCAGAGTTTATGTAAGAAAGTCTAGGCTGAATTAAAAACAATCCCATCAAAATTTAAGCAAAGGTTGTGGACACAATCAAGTAAGAAAAGATTTTAATTGAAATTTTTTTTTCGAAGAAAATCGGAAACAAGTACCCAAGAAGAAAATTACAAGAAAGGATATGTTGCACCAAAATAAATCTGAGTTCAGAACAAGGAAGATAGAGTTTGAAAGGTAAGGATAAATATTTCTAAAGATTCAAACAACCAGATACAGAGTCAAGCAAGGACATGCACGAATGATAATGCAAGGTTGGCAAGAAAAAGATCAAAAACTAGAAATTCCAATACAATGGATAAAGAAAGAAATAACAAGCACGAATAAAGATTATACGTCGAAACGGAACTAATCTCTAGAACTTAGTTTCCAACGTTCCTAAAACCTCGTGATTTGCGTTGCCTATCACTTCTATTTCGTCTGTGATAACCCATTAGTATTCCCAAATACATAAATCATTAGTATTAAGTTGGCCAAACTTGATACCATGAGGTATGCAACGGTAAACTAATAGCGTTAATCACTAGACAGTCATGCATATAAAACATAAACTCTTGTCACCAAGATAAGTCTTAAGGCATGACAGACATTCAGAGTATGTAATGAAGCAAAGTCAATCCACTCCCAAGGCTCTACAGGAAGGACTGCTCTGATACCATATTGTAACATCCCGTCCAGCAAAATACCTTTCTTAAGTCAGGGTATTTATACTAGAAAGATCATTACGTAACCTTTTCTAGTATTAACTAATTAATTATCGAGCCTTTGTATCCAAATCGCATTTCAGTTTTCATAAAATGCCAGAAAATTTTGTTTTTATTCACTATAGTCATGTTTCGAAGATTTCCAACAAATAATAATCACATAAATATTATTAATAATAATTCTTATACAAAAGAAACCAAATGAAACTCAAATACAATATACCAAACCTACCCCTCTACGGAAAATAAAATCTCAAGGGATAACAGCGAGGGGACTCTATGAAAGCAATTAAAATCATAAAAAAAACCTACTAATCACTCGCAACTTCAAATTGCGTCTTCAAACCTGTGCCACTGAAAGGATGGAAAATTTAGGGCTGAGAACCAAACCACAAGTTCTCAGTAGAGGTCGAGAATGTCGTAAAAGTAAAGAATAAATCGCAAGTAGTTAATTTAGTTCAACAATATTCATTTTCATTAATTATATAAAACTCTTTGAAATTACGTTGAAAGAGAATTGGGTATTAGCTTATGTAAATCTCGGTACGAATAGTCAGCCTGTCCTAGGCATAGGTTCATTAAGTCTATGCTGAACCAATATGACTTTTCATATGATACCTAACCCTAAGCAAAATTCAAAAATAGGCAAGTAGAACACAAACAGACAAATAGAACACAAACAAACAAAACAAGGAACAAAATAAAAGCACAGGAAATATCACAGAGAATAATGCGCAAACAAGATGATGCATGTCTAGCCCTAGCGCAGGTAATGAGCTCATCTGTCGGTTTCTACCCACTCCCGACGTAACCCAGCATTACTAGCCGGATATGGTTTTCCTGTTGGATATACCCTTGTGTATAGAAAATAACCCCTCTGCCACCACCGGGTCCACTGCACGCAGGAAATAACACATCTGCCACTGCAGGGATGTATGCCGACACACCTTCTGTATATAGGAAATAACCCCTTTGCCACTACAGAAATGGAACAGGTGGTCATGGTACTTCTGTAGCAGGAAATAACGCCTCTGCCTTACAGAAATGAAATATGGATCCGTACCGCAGGAAAGCATTCTCAGTGGTCGCACCACCATCTATCTGACTGCCTCAATGCAGCAGATGAATATATAAATATCTCTAAAGTTTCCTTAGTGCAACAAATGGATAATTAACATCTCTTGGGTTGCCTCAAGCAAAAAATAAACAAACATTTCTTGGTTGCCTCAATGCAACAGATCATCACACAATAAGTACTTTACTCTTTCCTTTTTTTTTTCCATAATTGCAAATACGCAAGCGAGACAAGACCCACACCCTTGCCAACAATCTCATAAACCAAATAATCTTTTCAAAAGAATCAGTAAAGTCATCGTCTTTGAACAAGCCTTAAGTATTCATTTTGATTAAGTCCTTGTACTTTTAAAAAAATTCGGACATGATCTCTTCTAAAAATAGAACTTAACCACCCTTACGAGTCCAAACCAAACAATTTACCAAATTCTTTTCAACCTTTCTAGCATCACATCAATCCGGAATTGAACAGATTTCAACATTTAATCAGCCATATAACGCTAAGGTTCATCTTTAATTTTATGAACTCATAATTGTCACTAAGACATCTTCAACACTCTATCTTCTTTTCTGTTTTAAATATAGAAAATAAACCCAAAATTGCGCAAAGTTTATGTCTAGGCGTTCATCTTGAAGTAAGCTTTCTAACAAACCAAGGATCATAATTTTCTGATTTCTCTAGCCTTAGGAATAGAGGAAAAACTGTAACTACTCTACAGTGCGTAAAACCAGAAAAACAGCAGCAGCATGTGGTATTCAAAATTCAATATAAAATCCAATTTAAATCCAATGACTTTAAAAATTAATATAGTTTAACTTCACTCATCCAGGTTTGTTACTCAATTAGTTCTGAGTTAGTGATTTTCGAAAATAATTTTTGAAAAAGAGTTAGTGATTTTCGAAAATAGTTTTTGAAAAAGGTTAGTAATTTTCGAAAATTAAAATCAACAATTAAATTAATTAGTTAATTAAAAAGAAATTTTGAAAAAGAGGGAAGATATTTTCGAAAATTAGAGAGAGAGAGAGTTAGTTAGGTAGTTTTGAAAAAGATAAGAAACAAACAAAAAGTTAGTTAGTTAGTTGAAACAAATTTTGAAAATCAATTTTGAAAAGATAAGAAGATAAGAAGTTAGAGACGATATTTTAAAATCAAATTTTGAAAAAAGATAAGATAAAGAGATATTTTTGAAAAGATATGATTGAAATTAGTTTTGAAAAAGATTTGATTTTTAAAATCACAATTAATGACTTGATTCACAAGAAATCACAAGATATGATTCTAGAACTCAAAGTTTGAATCTTTCTTAACAAGCAAGTAACAAACTTGAAATTTTTGAATCAAAACATTAATTGATGATGTTATTTTCGAAAATTTTGTGATAAAGATAAGAAAAAGATTTTTGAAAAATATTTTTTTAAAATTTTCGAAAATAACTAAGAAAAATGAAAAAGATTTGATTTTTGAAAAAGATTTTGAAAAAGATAAGATTTTTAAATTGAAAATTTGATTTGACTAATAAGAAACAACTAAATTTTAAAAAGTTTTGAAAAAGTCAACTCAAATTTTCGAATTTATGAGAAGAAAAAGGAGAAGATATTTTTTTGATTTTTGAATTTTTAATGATGAGAGAGAAAAACATGAAAATGATGCAATGCATGAAAGTTATGGATCAAAACAATGAATGCATGCAAGAATGCTATGAATGTCAAGATGAACACCAAGAACACTTTGAAGATCATGATGAACATCAAGAACATATTTTTGAAAAATTTTTAATGCAAAGAAAACATGCAAGACACCAAACTTAAAAATTTTTTATGTATAGATACTATGAATGCAAGAATGCATATGTAAAACAAGAAAAGATGCAAAACAAGAAAACATCAAGATCAAACAAGAAGACCTACCAAGAACAACTTGAAGATCATGAAGAACACTATGAATGCATGAATTTTTCGAAAAATGCAAGATGGATATGCAATTGACACCAAACTTTCAACTTGACTCAAGACTCAAACAAGAAACATGAAATATTTTTTATTTTTATGATTTTCTAATTTTTTTTGGATTTTTCGAAGATTACTTTGAAAAAGAAAAATAAGGATTCCAAAATTTTTAATATGAATTCCAGGAATCTTGTGCTCTTTAGTCTAAAGCTCCAATCTGAGGGTTAGGCATAGCTTAATAGCCAGCCAAGCTTTAGTATGCTATTACATGCATTGAAGTGATTAGTTGAATCCTCAGTCCAAAGGAATTTGGACATGGCTTCACAGCCAGCCAGGATTCAACAAATCATCATGAAACACTAGAATTCATTCTTAAAAATTCTGAAGAAAAATATTTTTGAAATGATTTATATTTTAAAATTTTTTCGAAAACAAAGGAGAAAATTTTTGAAAGATTTTTGAAAAATTTTTGAAAATAAAACAAAAAAGAAAATTACCTAATCTGAGCAACAAGATGAACTGTCAGTTGTCCAAACTCGAACAATCCCCGGCAACGGCGCCAAAAACTCTGTACGCACGTCTTAATAAATCGTTTTTCATTCACAACTTCGATACAACTAACCAGCAAGTGCACTGGGTCGTCCAAGTAATAAACCTTACGTGAGTAAGGGTCGATCCCACAAAGATTGTTGGTATGAAGCAAGCTATGGTCACCTTGTAAATCTCAGTTAGGCGGATATCAAAAGGTTATTGAGTTTTCGAAATTAAATAATAAGTAAACATAAACTAAGGATAGAAATACTTATGCAATTCATTGGTTAGAATTTCATATAAGCGTATAGAGATGCATTCCTTCCTCTGAACCTCTGCTTTCCTGCTGTCTTCATCCAATCAATCTTACTCCTTTACATGGCTGGCTTTATGTAAGGACATCACCGTTGTCAATGGCTACTTTTAACCCTCTTTGGAAAATGGTCTGATGCGCTGTCACTGCATGGCTAATCGTTTGGAGGCATCACCCTTGCCAATGGCTGCATCCTATCCTCTTGTGAAAATGGTCCAAATACTCTGTCACAGCACGGCTAATCATCTGAGGTTTTCGATCATACTGGAATAGGATTCACCCTCCTTTTGCGTCTGTCACTACGCCCAGCACTCGCGAGTTTGAAGTTCGTCACAGTCATTCAATCCCAGAATCCTACTCGGAATACCACAGATAAGGTTTAGACTTTCCAGATTCTCATGAATGCCGCTATCAATCTAGCTTACACCACGAAGATTCTGATTAAGAGATCCAAGAGATACTCATTCAATCTAAGGTAGAACGGAAGTGGTTGTCAGGCACGCGTTCATAGGGAATGATGATGATTGTCATGTTCATCACATTCAGGTTGAAGTGCGAATGAATATCTTAGAAGCGGAACAAGTTGAATTGAATAGAAAAACAGTAGTACTTTGCATTAATCTTTGAGGAACAGCAGAGCTCCACACCTTAATCTATGGAGTGTAGAAACTCTACCGTTGAAAATACATAAGTGAAAGGTCCAGGCATGGCCGAATGGCCAGCCCTCAAAACGTGATCACAGGATCAAAAATACAATCCAGGATGATCTGAAGATGTCTAATGCAATAGTAAAAAGTCCTATTTATAATAAACTAGCTACTAGGGTTTACACAAGTAAGTAATTGATGCATAAATCCACTTCCGGGGCCCACTTGGTGTGTGCTTGGGCTGAGCTTGAATGTTACATGTGCAGAGGTCATTCTTGGAGTTGAACGCCAGGTTGTAACGTGTTTTTGGCGTTCAACTCTGGTTTGTGACGTGTTTCTGGCGTTTAACTCCAGACAGCAGCATAAAACTGGCGTTCAACACCCTTTTACGTCATCTAAAATTGGCCAAAGTATAGACTATTATATATTTCTGGAAAGCCCTGGATGTCTACTTTCCAACGCAATTGGAAGCGCGCCATTTTGAGTTCTGTAGCTCCTGAAAATCCATTTTGAGTGCAGGGAGGTCAGAATCCAATACCATCAGCAGTCCTTCTTCAACCTCTGAATCTGATTTTTGCTCAAGTCCCTCAATTTCAGCCAGATAATACCTGAAATCACAGAAAAACACACAAACTCATAGTAAAGTCTAGAAATGTGAATTTAGCATAAAAACTAATGAAAACATCCCTAAAAGTAACTAGATTCTACTAAAAACATACTAAAAACAATGCCAAAAAGCGTATAAATTATCCGCTCATCAGATACTTATGTAATTCATTGGTGGATTTCAGATAAGCCTATGAAGATGCTTTGTTCCCCTTGAACCTCTGCTTTCCTATTGCCTTCTTCCAATAATTCATACTCATTTCCGTGGCAAGCTTTATGTTGGGCATCACTGTTTTCAATGGCTACATCCCGTCCTCTCAGTGAAAATGGTCCTGATGCTATGTCACAGCATTGGCTAATCAGCTGTCAGTTCTCGATCATGTCGGAATAGGATCCATTGATCCTTTTGAGTCTGTCACACACCCCACAATTGCGAGTTTGAAGCTTGTCACAGTCATCCCTTCCTATATCCTACTCGGAATACCATAGACAAGGTTTAGACTTTCTGGATCTCAGGAATGGCCGCCAATAATTCTAGCCTATACCACGAAGGTTCCAATCTTAGATTAGAAACCCAAGAGATACGCATTCAAGCCATTGCTAGTAGAACAGAGGTGTTTGTCAGGCACATGTTCATAGGTGAGAATGATGATTAGTGTCACGGATCATCACATTCATCAAGTTGAAGAACGAATGAATATCTTGGAGAAGAAATAGACTTGAGTTGAATAGAAAAACAATAGTACTTTGTATTAATTCATGAAGAACAACAGAGCTCGACACCTTAATCTCTGGTGTGTAGAAACTCCACCGTTGAAAATACATAAGAACAAATAGTGTAAGCATGGCCGAATGTCCAGCCTCAAAGGTCTAAGGACTAAACGTCCCAAGATGATGAAAATACAATAGCAAAAGGTCCTATTTATGGAGAACTAGTAGCCTAGGGTTTACAGAAATCAGTAATTAATGCAGAAATCTTCTTCTGGGCCCACTTGGTGTGTGCTTGGGCTGAGCATTGAAGCTTTCATGCGTAGAGACTTTTCTTGGAGTTAAACGCCAGAATTCTTGAGCTGACTTAGAATGCCTGTTTGGGCCATCAAATCTCGGGCAAAGTATAGATTATTATATATTGCTGGAAAGCCCAGGATGTCTACTTTCCAACGCAATTGAGAGAGCGCCAATTGGGCTTCTGCAGCTCCAGAAAATCCACTTTCAGTGCAGGGAGGTCAGAATCCAACAGCATCTGCAGTCCTTTTTCAGCCTCTGAATCAGATTTTTGCTCAGGTCCCTCAATTTCAGCCAGAAAATACCTAAAATCACAGAAAAACATACAAACTCATAGTAAAGTCCAGAAGAGTGATTTTTATTTAAAAACTAATAAAAATATAACAAAGACTAATTAAAATATACTAAAAACATACTAAAAACAATGCCAAAAAGCGTATAAATTATCCGCTCATCACAACACCAAACTTAAATTGTTGCTTGTCCCCAAGAAACTAAAAATAAAATAGGATAAAAAGAAGAGAATGTCCAATGAATTCTAAAAACATCTATGAAGATCAGTATTAATTAGATGAGCGGGGCTTTTAGCTTTTTTGCTTCTGAACAGTTTTGGCATCTCACTTTATCCCTTGAAGTTCAGAAGGATTGGCATCTATAGGAACTCAAAATCCAGATAGTGTTATTGATTCTCCTAGTTAAGTATGTTGATTCTTGAACAGAGCTACTTTATGAGTCTTGGCCGTGGCCCTAAGCACTTTGTTTTCCAGTATTACCACCGGATACATAAATGCCACAGACACATAACTGGGTGAACCTTTTCAGATTGTGACTCAGCTTTGCTAGAGACCCTAATTAGAGGTGTCCAGGGTTCTTAAGCACACTCTTCTTTTCACTTTGGACCTCGACTTTAACCGCTCAGTCTCAAGTTTTCACTTGACACCTTCACGCCACAAGCACATGGTTAGGGACAGCTTTGTTTAGCCGCTTAGGCCAGGATTTTATTCCTGTGGGCCCTCCAATCCACTGATGCTCAAAGCCTTGGATCCTTTTTATCACCCTTGCCTTTTGGTTTAAAGGGGTATTGGCTTTTTCTGCTTGCTTTTCTTATTTTTTTCTCTCTTTATTTTTGGGCAAGCTTTTCACTGCTTTTTCTTGCTTCAAGAATCAATTTTATGATTTTTCAGATCATCAGATAACATTTCTCCTTTTCCTTTCATTCTGTCAAGAGCCAACAATTTTAACATTCATAAACAGTCAACTTCAAAAATATGCATTGTTCAAGCATTCATTCAGAAAGACAATAGTATTGCCGCCACATCAAAATAATTAAACTATTTTAAAATTTGAAATTCATGCACTTCTTTTACTTTTTCAATTGAAAACATTTTTCATTTAAGAAAGGTGATGGATTCATTTTCATAGCTTTAAGGCATAGACACTAATGATCATGTAATAAAGACACAAACATAGATAAACATAAAGCATAATTTTCGAAAAACAGGGAAATAAAGAACAAGGAAGTTAAAGAACCGGTCCACCTTAGTGATGGCGGCTTGTTCTTCCTCTTGAAGATCTTATGGAGTGCTTGAGCTCCTCAATGTCTCTTCCTTGCCTTTGTTGCTCCTCTTGATGACAAGTCATCTTAGCCTAGTTTCACTAGTCTTTTTCTTTTGTTTTCACTTGAATTATGCACTTTCTTGAGCCAAAAGCAAGCCAATTGGGTAGATTTTCATGTTTCCTTTGATTTAATCAACCATGTATGAATTCATGCTATTTCATGAGGTTTTATGCTATAATTGTCACATATTATGATAAAATGAATATCTCATGATTTTAAGCATAGGTTTGATGTGTTTGGTTGATTAATGATAGGTGAAGAAAGCTTGGAGAAAGGTTGAAGCAAGAAGGAATGGCTAGGAGTAAAGAGAGGACAATGGAATAAGTGAAAATGAACCAGGAAGCAAAAAGCTGGACCTAAAGTTAGCCTCAAACTTTTGCACAAACTTTTGGGTGAAAAGTTAGCCCCAACGTTAGCCCCTAACTTTTGGGCTAACGTTGGAACTTGAAAATCACTCCCTGGGCACCAAAAGTTTGCGCCAACGTTAGCCCCTAACTTTTGGGCTAACGTTGGCACATGAAAATCACCCCTGGGCACCAAAAGTTTGCGCCAACGTTAGCCCCTAACTTGGTAGCTAACGTTGGCATGAGAAAAACCTCCCTGGCCACCAAAAGTTTGCGCCAACGTTAGCCCCTAACTTTTGGGCTAACGTTGGCACATGAAAAATACAAGGGGAGGAGCAAAAGTTTGCGCCAACGTTAGCCTCTAACTTTTGGGCTAACGTTGGCGCCATAAGTACACATTAGGAGGCCAACGTTGGAGCAAAAGTTAGACCCCTAACTTTTGTCCCAACGTGGATAGCAGCAAGTTATGGTGGCTGATATGAAAAGTTGGAGCAAAAGTTAGCCCCTAACTTTTGCTCAAACTTTTACTCCAACTTTTGCAAAACTCCAACCCGGTTCATTTGGTTTACTTTGGTTCTTCTCCAAACTCCAAGAGCAATCAACCAAGGCCTCTTTCAACCCAATTCCACCAAGAGCAAAGGCCCAACTCAAGGCTTGAAGATCATTTGAAGAAAGTGTATAAATAGGATAGAATTCAAGTTCTTCGGGGAGCTTTCCCTTTGAATTTTCATAATAGTTTTCGGAGAGCTTTGGATATTGAGTGATCTTTAATTTCTTAGTCTTGGGGAAGGAGAATTCACTTCTCTTCCTCTTAGTTTTATTGCTTTCAATTTCAATTACAATTGTCTTGGATCTTAGGTTGGAGAATTGAAGAAATTCTATTTCAAGCTCATCCTTGGATCTATCTGCTTTATTTACTGCTTGATTGAATTTAATTTCGGTTAATTGCTCTTCATCTACTTTCCTTGCAATTTACAATTCCCTTGTAATTGTTCTTGTTGGATCTAGGAAGGCATTGAGATTTAGACTCGGTTTTCTAGTCTCTGGGTCTTGAGATCTGAACTTTCAATTTCTAATTCTCTGTTTACTGTTTTCATGTTCATTTACTTTTCTGCTTCAAGATCCGATTTAACCCAAACCCTCTTCTACTTCTCTGCGTGATGCAAATTTACTTTTCCTTGTTTAATTTCTGCAAATCCAAGTCCCAATCCCCTTTACAATTCAAGTCATTTCCATTTCTTGCACTTTAAGATTCCTCAATTTACATTTCTTGCATTCTAAGTTTCTGCCATTCAATTTCTTGTTCTTTAAGATTCAGCAATTTATTTCCTGTTCTCTTTAATTCCATGCAATTTAATTTCTGCAAATCACAAAACACTCAACCAAATCTTGATTCGCCTGACTAAATTAACCACTAAGCTAAAATTGCTCAATCCTTCAATCCCTGTGGGATCGACCTCACTCCCGTGAGTTTTTATTACTTGATGCGACCCGGTACACTTGCCGGTTAGATTTGTGTGTTTTGGGAGAAATTCATTTTTCCACCAAAATACTCATCAAGTTTTTGGCGCCGTTGCCGGGGATTGAATAGATTGACAATGATTAAGTGAGGTGGTAGTTTAGATCAAGCACTTTTTCTTTAATTTTGACTAACCCACTAACTGTTTGAATTTTTGCCTAAACTAACACTAACTTTGCTCTCTCAGTAGAGTACATTGCTTTTCTGGTTCTGTGTCTATTTCTTGTTGTTCTGTACAACAAAAGCAATTTTCTTCTGATTTTCCTTCAAAGCCTATTAACTGTTTGACACATTGTGTCAACTAATCCCCTGACTACATTCTGGCATGAGAATATCCAATCTTCATTTGGATTGTTTGTGATTGTACAGGTCATGGAGGAAAGGAATCCTACAGCAAGAGGAGAAAAATTGAGGCATTATGATTTTTAGCCTCCATAATCAAAGAGCAAGATGTCAAGCTAGTGACAATAAAAGAGCGCTTGTTGGGAGGCAACCCAACCTGAGGTAGTTCTCTTTTCATATCTATTTCAATAAAAAGGTTAAGTAGTTTTATCTATAATGCAAGAAGCTAAGTTTGGTGTTGCACACCAAAACAATCTAAAGGAGAATGCAGGATTTTAAGTTTGGTGTTTCACCAAAATCCCATTATAAAACACATTCTCACTTTCTGCATAATGCTGGCTTCAAGCATGTTGGATGAACTAGTTAACTATTCTGCTGTTTCCTAGTTTTCCGTTTTATTGCCTTTGAAAAAGAAGAAGAAAAGAAAAAAAAATTATCACACATGGTTAATTTGATGCATGAAAACCATTGGCAAGGTATTAAGTTTGGTGTTCCCACACCAAAGTAAGTTCAAAAGCCCATAAATAAATCAGCCAGACTAACTATTGTTTCCAAGTGCTTGGGGAACAAGCAACTTTCAATATCATTGCAGAGGTCCATACAAGCTTTTGGAAGGATTAAGCATCATCAACCAAAGAAACAAGAGATGAACCTAAAGGCCAGCAATGATGATGCTGAGAAGAAGGAAAGCAAGTGAACTCCAAAAGGTTGTATTGTTAAGTGATTATCTTACATCAAACACTGCTATGATTGAGAGTGGTTTAGTTTCCCTGATTATCTGTCTGTTTAGCATGGTTTCTTTTCTGTAATTCAATAAGCAAGATGCTTGATCATTCACAACATTTTTCTCTTCAAAACTTGTTTGCACTCAATGTTCAAAAAAATTGCATCACATGGAAGTTCTTTGAAAAGAAGGATTGAGGAATTAAACAATTTTGAGGCAAGCAAAAGATTAGGAGAAGTGGTGGTTCTAGTCGTATGATTATGTATTGAGGTTGCATGCTTGTGAAAACTTGCATGGGAGCTCATAGGCGGGACATGAAGTTCAAAGAAGTATTGTGGAGATTCTCAAAAACTTATTGATCCAAGAAGCAGCAAACAAAACAAAAGAAAGAAGAAACAATGACTCAAAGAGTTGTTAGCCTAGTAAAATGCTTGTGGTTGAGTTGTGTCAAAGAAAGAGGCTTGAGCAAGTAAATCCTTAGGGGTGCTTCAACACCTAATACCTTAAAACCACCTGGTTTAGGAGTATTGATTGAAAGCTTATCTAAAGAGCCGTTTTGAGACATGACACTTAGAGTCGAGGCCAAAGCACAGAAACTATAAGCTGCTTCAAGGTGACTACATATAAAGAGATCTCCATGATACCATTTGGATGAAAATCCTAAGACCTAAGACTCCCAATATGTGAGGACTAGTGAGCACTGAAACCCTTGCATGAGCATATGATTTAGATTTCACCCCACTGACACTTAATCACTTCACTCACAGGACCTTACAATTTATTCTTCAATCCGTCTTAAGTAAAAGAACCTATAAGCATAATTCATTTCTTGCTTGGGGACAAGCAAGCTTTAAGTTTGGTGTTGTGATGACAAGTCATCTTAGCCTA
Organism: Arachis ipaensis; assembly: GCF_059453495.1. Taxonomy (NCBI): domain Eukaryota; kingdom Viridiplantae; phylum Streptophyta; class Magnoliopsida; order Fabales; family Fabaceae; genus Arachis; species Arachis ipaensis. Next base: position 97,255,655 of record NC_142442.1, on the reverse strand, counting down.
GTTTCACTAGTCTTTTTCTTTTGTTTTCACTTGAATTATGCACTTTCTTGAGCCAAAAGCAAGCCAATTGGGTAGATTTTCATGTTTCCTTTGATTTAATCAACCATGTATGAATTCATGCTATTTCATGAGGTTTTATGCTATAATTGTCACATATTATGATAAAATGAATATCTCATGATTTTAAGCATAGGTTTGATGTGTTTGGTTGATTAATGATAGGTGAAGAAAGCTTGGAGAAAGGTTGAAGCAAGAAGGAATGGCTAGGAGTAAAGAGAGGACAATGGAATAAGTGAAAATGAACCAGGAAGCAAAAAGCTGGACCTAAAGTTAGCCTCAAACTTTTGCACAAACTTTTGGGTGAAAAGTTAGCCCCAACGTTAGCCCCTAACTTTTGGGCTAACGTTGGAACTTGAAAATCACTCCCTGGGCACCAAAAGTTTGCGCCAACGTTAGCCCCTAACTTTTGGGCTAACGTTGGCACATGAAAATCACCCCTGGGCACCAAAAGTTTGCGCCAACGTTAGCCCCTAACTTGGTAGCTAACGTTGGCATGAGAAAAACCTCCCTGGCCACCAAAAGTTTGCGCCAACGTTAGCCCCTAACTTTTGGGCTAACGTTGGCACATGAAAAATACAAGGGGAGGAGCAAAAGTTTGCGCCAACGTTAGCCTCTAACTTTTGGGCTAACGTTGGCGCCATAAGTACACATTAGGAGGCCAACGTTGGAGCAAAAGTTAGACCCCTAACTTTTGTCCCAACGTGGATAGCAGCAAGTTATGGTGGCTGATATGAAAAGTTGGAGCAAAAGTTAGCCCCTAACTTTTGCTCAAACTTTTACTCCAACTTTTGCAAAACTCCAACCCGGTTCATTTGGTTTACTTTGGTTCTTCTCCAAACTCCAAGAGCAATCAACCAAGGCCTCTTTCAACCCAATTCCACCAAGAGCAAAGGCCCAACTCAAGGCTTGAAGATCATTTGAAGAAAGTGTATAAATAGGATAGAATTCAAGTTCTTCGGGGAGCTTTCCCTTTGAATTTTCATAATAGTTTTCGGAGAGCTTTGGATATTGAGTGATCTTTAATTTCTTAGTCTTGGGGAAGGAGAATTCACTTCTCTTCCTCTTAGTTTTATTGCTTTCAATTTCAATTACAATTGTCTTGGATCTTAGGTTGGAGAATTGAAGAAATTCTATTTCAAGCTCATCCTTGGATCTATCTGCTTTATTTACTGCTTGATTGAATTTAATTTCGGTTAATTGCTCTTCATCTACTTTCCTTGCAATTTACAATTCCCTTGTAATTGTTCTTGTTGGATCTAGGAAGGCATTGAGATTTAGACTCAGTTTTCTAGTCTCTGGGTCTTGAGATCTGAACTTTCAATTTCTAATTCTCTGTTTACTGTTTTCATGTTCATTTACTTTTCTGCTTCAAGATCCGATTTAACCCAAACCCTCTTCTACTTCTCTGCGTGATGCAAATTTACTTTTCCTTGTTTAATTTCTGCAAATCCAAGTCCCAATCCCCTTTACAATTCAAGTCATTTCCATTTCTTGCACTTTAAGATTCCTCAATTTACATTTCTTGCATTCTAAGTTTCTGCCATTCAATTTCTTGTTCTTTAAGATTCAGCAATTTATTTCCTGTTCTCTTTAATTCCATGCAATTTAATTTCTGCAAATCACAAAACACTCAACCAAATCTTGATTCGCCTGACTAAATTAACCACTAAGCTAAAATTGCTCAATCCTTCAATCCCTGTGGGATCGACCTCACTCCCGTGAGTTTTTATTACTTGATGCGACCCGGTACACTTGCCGATTAGATTTGTGTGTTTTGGGAGAAATTCATTTTTCCACCAAAATACTCATCAAGTTTTTGGCGCCGTTGCCGGGGATTGAATAGATTGACAATGATTAAGTGAGGTGGTAGTTTAGATCAAGCACTTTTTCTTTAATTTTGACTAACCCACTAACTGTTTGAATTTTTGCCTAAACTAACACTAACTTTGCTCTCTCAGTAGAGTACATTGCTTTTCTGGTTCTGTGTCTATTTCTTGTTGTTCTGTACAACAAAAGCAATTTTCTTCTGATTTTCCTTCAAAGCCTATTAACTGTTTGACACATTGTGTCAACTAATCCCCTGACTACATTCTGGCATGAGAATATCCAATCTTCATTTGGATTGTTTGTGATTGTACAGGTCATGGAGGAAAGGAATCCTACAGCAAGAGGAGAAAAATTGAGGCATTATGATTTTTAGCCTCCATAATCAAAGAGCAAGATGTCAAGCTAGTGACAATAAAAGAGCGCTTGTTGGGAGGCAACCCAACCTGAGGTAGTTCTCTTTTCATATCTATTTCAATAAAAAGGTTAAGTAGTTTTATCTATAATGCAAGAAGCTAAGTTTGGTGTTGCACACCAAAACAATCTAAAGGAGAATGCAGGATTTTAAGTTTGGTGTTTCACCAAAATCCCATTATAAAACACATTCTCACTTTCTGCATAATGCTGGCTTCAAGCATGTTGGATGAACTAGTTAACTATTCTGCTGTTTCCTAGTTTTCAGTTTTATTGCCTTTGAAAAAGAAGAAGAAAAGAAAAAAAAATTATCACACATGGTTAATTTGATGCATGAAAACCATTGGCAAGGTATTAAGTTTGGTGTTCCCACACCAAAGTAAGTTCAAAAGCCCATAAATAAATCAGCCAGACTAACTATTGTTTCCAAGTGCTTGGGGAACAAGCAACTTTCAATATCATTGCAGAGGTCCATACAAGCTTTTGGAAGGATTAAGCATCATCAACCAAAGAAACAAGAGATGAACCTAAAGGCCAGCAATGATGATGCTGAGAAGAAGGAAAGCAAGTGAACTCCAAAAGGTTGTATTGTTAAGTGATTATCTTACATCAAACACTGCTATGATTGAGAGTGGTTTAGTTTCCCTGATTATCTGTCTGTTTAGCATGGTTTCTTTTCTGTAATTCAATAAGCAAGATGCTTGATCATTCACAACATTTTTCTCTTCAAAACTTGTTTGCACTCAATGTTCAAAAAAATTGCATCACATGGAAGTTCTTTGAAAAGAAGGATTGAGGAATTAAACAATTTTGAGGCAAGCAAAAGATTAGGAGAAGTGGTGGTTCTAGTCGTATGATTATGTATTGAGGTTGCATGCTTGTGAAAACTTGCATGGGAGCTCATAGGCGGGACATGAAGTTCAAAGAAGTATTGTGGAGATTCTCAAAAACTTATTGATCCAAGAAGCAGCAAACAAAACAAAAGAAAGAAGAAACAATGACTCAAAGAGTTGTTAGCCTAGTAAAATGCTTGTGGTTGAGTTGTGTCAAAGAAAGAGGCTTGAGCAAGTAAATCCTTAGGGGTGCTTCAACACCTAATACCTTAAAACCACCTGGTTTAGGAGTATTGATTGAAAGCTTATCTAAAGAGCCGTTTTGAGACATGACACTTAGAGTCGAGGCCAAAGCACAGAAACTATAAGCTGCTTCAAGGTGACTACATATAAAGAGATCTCCATGATACCATTTGGATGAAAATCCTAAGACCTAAGACTCCCAATATGTGAGGACTAGTGAGCACTGAAACCCTTGCATGAGCATATGATTTAGAGTTCACCCCACTGACACTTAATCACTTCACTCACAGGACCTTACAATTTATTCTTCAATCCGTCTTAAGTAAAAGAACCTATAAGCATAATTCATTTCTTGCTTGGGGACAAGCAAGCTTTAAGTTTGGTGTTGTGATGACAAGTCATCTTAGCCTAGTTTCACTAGTCTTTTTCTTTTGTTTTCACTTGAATTATGCACTTTCTTGAGCCAAAAGCAAGCCAATTGGGTAGATTTTCATGTTTCCTTTGATTTAATCAACCATGTATGAATTCATGCTATTTCATGAGGTTTTATGCTATAATTGTCACATATTATGATAAAATGAATATCTCATGATTTTAAGCATAGGTTTGATGTGTTTGGTTGATTAATGATAGGTGAAGAAAGCTTGGAGAAAGGTTGAAGCAAGAAGGAATGGCTAGGAGTAAAGAGAGGACAATGGAATAAGTGAAAATGAACCAGGAAGCAAAAAGCTGGACCTAAAGTTAGCCTCAAACTTTTGCACAAACTTTTGGGTGAAAAGTTAGCCCCAACGTTAGCCCCTAACTTTTGGGCTAACGTTGGAACTTGAAAATCACTCCCTGGGCACCAAAAGTTTGCGCCAACGTTAGCCCCTAACTTTTGGGCTAACGTTGGCACATGAAAATCACCCCTGGGCACCAAAAGTTTGCGCCAACGTTAGCCCCTAACTTGGTAGCTAACGTTGGCATGAGAAAAACCTCCCTGGCCACCAAAAGTTTGCGCCAACGTTAGCCCCTAACTTTTGGGCTAACGTTGGCACATGAAAAATACAAGGGGAGGAGCAAAAGTTTGCGCCAACGTTAGCCTCTAACTTTTGGGCTAACGTTGGCGCCATAAGTACACATTAGGAGGCCAACGTTGGAGCAAAAGTTAGACCCCTAACTTTTGTCCCAACGTGGATAGCAGCAAGTTATGGTGGCTGATATGAAAAGTTGGAGCAAAAGTTAGCCCCTAACTTTTGCTCAAACTTTTACTCCAACTTTTGCAAAACTCCAACCCGGTTCATTTGGTTTACTTTGGTTCTTCTCCAAACTCCAAGAGCAATCAACCAAGGCCTCTTTCAACCCAATTCCACCAAGAGCAAAGGCCCAACTCAAGGCTTGAAGATCATTTGAAGAAAGTGTATAAATAGGATAGAATTCAAGTTCTTCGGGGAGCTTTCCCTTTGAATTTTCATAATAGTTTTCGGAGAGCTTTGGATATTGAGTGATCTTTAATTTCTTAGTCTTGGGGAAGGAGAATTCACTTCTCTTCCTCTTAGTTTTATTGCTTTCAATTTCAATTACAATTGTCTTGGATCTTGGGTTGGAGAATTGAAGAAATTCTATTTCAATCTTATCCTTGGATCTCTCTGCTTTATTTACTGCTTGATTGAATTTAATTTCGGTTAATTGCTCTTCATCTACTTTCCTTGCAATTTACAATTCCCTTGCAATTGTTCTTGTTGGATCTAGGAAGGCATTGAGATCTAGACTCGGTTTTCTAGTCTCTGGGTCCTGAGATCTGAACTTTCAATTTCTAATTCTCTGTTTACTGTTTTCATGTTCATTTACTTTTCTGCTTCAAGATCCGATTTAACCCAAACCCTCTTCTACTTCTCTGCGTGATGCAAATTTACTTTTCCTTGTTTAATTTCTGCAAATCCAAGTCCCAATCCCCTTTACAATTCAAGTCATTTACATTTCTTGCACTTTAAGATTCCGCAATTTACATTTCTTGCATTCTAAGTTTCTGCCATTCAATTTCTTGTTCTTTAAGATTCAGCAATTTATTTCCTGTTCTCTTTAATTCCATGCAATTTAATTTCTGTAAATCACAAAACACTCAACCAAATCTTGATTCGCTTGACTAAATTAACCACTAAGCTAAAATTGCTCAACCCTTCAATCCCTGTGGGATCGACCTCACTCCCGTGAGTTTTTATTACTTGATGCGACCCGGTACACTTGCCGGTTAGATTTGTGTGTTTTGGGAGAAATTCATTTTTCCACCAAAATACTCATCACCTCTCTCATGGTTCTTTGATCTTCTCTAATTTCATGGAGGAGGATGGAATGCTCTTGGTGCTCCATCCTTAGTTGTCCCATGTTGGAACTTAATTCTCCTAGGGAGGTGTTGATTTGCTCCCAATAGTTTTGTGGAGGAAGATGCATCCCTTGAGGCATCTCAGGGATTTCATGATGAGGAATTTCCTCATGCTCTTGATGAGGTTCTCTTGTTTTCTGCATCCTTTTCTTAGTGATGGGTTTGTCCTCATCAATGAGTATGTCTCCCTCTATGTCAATTCCAACCGAATCGCAAAGGTGACAAATAAGATGAGGGAAGGCTAACCTTGCCAAAGGGGAGGACTTATCTGCCATCTTGTAGAGTTCTTGGGATATAACCTCATGAACTTCCACTTCCTCTCTAATCATGATGCTATGTATCATGATAGCCCGGTCTATAGTAGCTTCAGACCGGTTGCTAGTGGGAATGATTGAGCGTTGGATGAACTCCAACCATCCCCTAGCCACGGGCTTGAGGTCATGCCTTCTTAGTTGAACCGGCTTCCCTCTTGAATCTCTCTTCCATTGAGCACCCTCTTCACATATGTCCATGAGGACTTGGTCCAACCTTTGATCAAAGTTGACCCTTCTAGTGTAGGGGTGTGCATCTCCTTGCATCATGGGCAAGTTGAATTCCAACCTTACATTTCTCGGACTAAAATCCAAGTATTTCTCTCGGACCATTGTAAGCCAATTCTTGGGGTCCAGGTTCACACTTTGATCATGGTTCTTGGTGATCCATGCGTTGGCATCGAACTCTTGAACCATTAAGATTCCGACTTGTTGAATGGGGTTGGTGAGAACTTCCCAACCTCTTCTTCGGATCTCATGTCAGATCTCCGGATACTCATTCTTTTTGAGTTTGAAAGGGACCTCGGGGATCACCTTCTTCTTGGCCACAACTTCATAGAAGTGGTCTTGATGCACCCTTGAGAGGAATTTCTCCATCTCCCATGACTCAGAGGTGGAAGCTTTTGCCTTCCCTTTCCTCTTTCTAGAGGTTTCTCCGGTCTTTGGTGCCATAAATGGTTATGGAAAAACTAAAAGCTTTAGCTTTTACCATACCAAATTTAGAAGGTTGCTCATCCTCGAGCAAAAGATGAAAGAAGAGATTAGAAAAAGAAGAAATAGAGGAGATGGAGTGGGCTTTGTGTTTCGGCCAAAGGGGGAGAAGTGGTGTTTAGGTTGTGTGAAAATGAAGGAGTGAAGATGGGTTTATATAGGGGTGAGAGGGGTGTGTATGGTTCGGCTATAGAGGGTGGGTTTGGGAAGGAAAGTGGTTTGAATTTGAATGGTGAGGTAGGTGGGGTTTTATGGAGGATGGATGTGAGTGGTGAAGAGAATGGTAGGATTTGATAGGTGAGGGATTTTTGGGGAAGAGGTGTTGAGGTGATTGGTGAATGGGTGAAGAAGAGAGAGAGTGGTGGGGTAGGTGGGGATCCTGTGGGGTCCACAGATCCTGAGGTGTTAAGGATATCTCATCCTTGCACCAAGTGGCGTGCAAAATGCCCCTTTCTGCCAATCCTGGCGTTAAACACCAGGCTGCTGCCCATTTTTGGCGTTTAACACCAGCTTCTTGCCCATTTCTGGCGTTAAACGCCAGTCTGGTGCCCTTTTCTGGCGTTAAACGCCCAGAATGGTGCCAGACTGGGCGTTTAACGCCCATTCTGCTACCTTTACTGGCGTTTAAATGCCAGTAACTATCTCCTCCAGGGTGTTCTATTTTTCATTATGTTTTTCACTTTGTTTTTGCTTTCTCAATTGTTTTTGTGACTTCACATGATCATCAACCTACAGAAAACATAAAATAACAATAGAAAATAAAAAATTAACATAGATAAGTAAAAATTAGGTTGCCTCCCAACAAGCACTTCTTTAATGTCAATAGCTTGACAGTGGCTCTCATGGAACCTCACAGATGTTCAGAGCAATGTTAGAACCTCCCAACACCAAACTTAGAGTTTGAATGTGGGGGTTCAACACCAAACTTAAAGTTTGGTTGTGGCCTTCCAACACCAAACTTAGAGTTTGACTGTGGGGGCTCTGTTTGACTCTGTATTGAGAGAAGCTCTTCATGCTTCCTCTCCATGGTTACAGAGGGATATCCTTGAGCTTTAAATACAAGGGAGTCTTCATTCACTTGAATGATCAATTCTCCTCTGTCAACATCAATCACAGCTTTTGCTGTGGCTAGGAAGGGTCTGCCAAGGATGATGGATTCATCCATACACTTCCCAGTTTCTAGGATTATGAAATCAGCAGGGATGTAATGGTCTTCAACCTTTACCAAGACATCCTCTACAAGCCCATACGCCTGTTTCTTTGAATTGTCTGCCATCTCCAGTGAGATTCTTGTAGCTTGTACCTCAATGATCCCTAGCTTCTCTATTACAGAGAGAGGCATAAGGTTTATGCTTGACCCTAGGTCACACAGAGCCTTTTCAAAGGTCATGGTGCCTATGGTACAAGGGGTTAAGAACTTTCCAGGGTCCTGTCTCTTTTGAGGTAATCTCTGCCTAGTCAAGTCATCCAGTTCTTTGATGAGCAATGAAGGTTCATTCTCCCAAGTCTCATTACCAAATAACTTTGCATTTAGCTTCATGATTGCTCCAAGGTACTTAGCAACTTGCTCTTCAGTGACATCTTCATCCTCTTCAGAGGAAGAATACTCATCAGAGCTTATGAAAGGCAGAAGTAAATTCAATGGAATCTCTATGGTCTCAGAATGAGCCTCAGATTCCCATGGTTCCTCATTAGGGAACTCCATGGAGGTCAGTGGACGTCCATTGAGGTCTTCCTTAGTAGAGATTACTGCCTCTTCCTCCTCTCCAGGTTCGGCCATGTGAGACGTGTTTATGGCCTTGCACTCTCTCTTTGGATTCTCTTCTGTATTGCTTGGGAGAGTTCTAGGAGGGAGTTCAGTAATTTTCTTACTCAGCTGACCCAATTGTGCCTCCAAATTTCCAATGGAGGACCTTGTTTCAGTCATGAAACTTTGAGTGGTTTTGATTAGATCAGAGACAATGGTTGTTAAGTCAGAGGGGTTTTGCTTAGAATTCTCTGTCTGTTGCTGAGAAGATGATAGAAAAGGCTTGCTATTGCTAAACCTGTTTCTTCCACCATTATTGTTGTTGAAACCTTATTGAGGTCTCTGTTGATCCTTCCATGAGAGATTTGGATGATTTCTCCATGAAGGATTATAGGTGTTTCCATAGGATTCTCCCATGTAATTCACCTCTTCCATTGCTGGGTTCTCAAGATCATAAGCTTTTTCTTCATAGGAAGCTTCCTTAGTACTACCTGTTGCTGCTTGCATTTCAGATAGACTCTGAGAAATCATATTGACTTGTTGGGCCAATATTTTATTCTGAGCCAATATGGCATTCAGAGTATCAATCTCAAGAACTCCTTTCTTCTGAGTTGACTCATTATTCACGGGATTCCTTTCAGAGGTGTACATGAATTGGTTATTTGCAACCATTTCATTGAGTTCTTGAGCTTCTGTAGGCGTCTTCTTCAGATGAAGAGATCCTCCAGCAGAGCTATCCAATGACATCTTGGATTGTTCAAACAGACCATCATAGAATATACCTATGATGCTCCATTCCGAAAGCGTATCAGAAGGGCACCTTCTGATCAATTGCTTGTATCTTTCCCAAGCTTCATAGAGGGATTCTCCATCCTTCTGTCTAAAGGTTTGGACTTCCACTCTAAGCTTACTCAATTTTTGAGGTGGAAAGAACTTTGCCAAGAAGGCATTGACTAGCTTTTCCCAAGAGTTCAGGCTTTCTTTAGGTTGTGAGTCCAACCATGTCCTAGCTCTGTCTCTTACAACAAAAGGAAAAAGCATAAGTCGGTAGATTTCAGAGTCAACCCCATTGGTATTGACAGTGTCACAGATTTGCAAGAATTCAGCTAAGAACTGATGAGGATCTTCTAATAGAAGTCCATGAAACTTGCAATTCTGTTGCATTAGAGAAACTAATTGACGCTTAAGCTCAAAGTTGTTTGCTCCAATGGCAGGGATTGAGATGCTTCTCCCATAGAAATCAGGAGTAGGTGCAGTAAAGTCACCAAGCACCTTCCTTGCATTGTTGGCATTGTTGTTTTCGGCTGCCATGGTTTCTTCTTCTTTGAAGAGCTCTGTTAGGCCCTCTAAAAAGAATTGTTCTTTAGCTTCTCTTATTTTTCTCTTCAAGGTCCTTTCAGGTTCAGGATCAGCTTGAACAAGTATGCCTTTATCTTTGTTTATGCTCATATGAAAGGGAAGAGAACAAGAAAGTAGGGAATCATCTATGTCACAGTATAGAGATTCCTTGAGGTGTCAGAGGAAAAGAAGAATAGAAGGAGGAGGTGGAGAAGAGGGAATTCGAACTTATCAAGAGGGATAGAGTTCGAATTGCACCTTGATGAGGAGTCTTAGTCCCTTAAATAGAAGGATGTGAAAAGAGGGGAAGAATTTTCAAAAATAATTTAAAAAGATTTTGAAATAATTAAAAAGAAATTTGAAAATTTGATTGAGATTTTCGAAAACTAAGATTGGGAAAGAAATAAAGTGATTTTTGAAAAAGATTTTGAAATTAGAAAAAGATATGATTGAAAAAATTAATTTTGAAAAAGACGTGATTGAAAAGATATGTTTGAAAAGATATGATTGAAAATCAATTTAGAAAAAGAAAGTTTTTAAAATTAAAGTTGATTACTTGACTAACAAGAAATTAAAAGATATGATTTTAAAATTTAAAGTTTGATCCTTTCTCGATAGGCAAGTAACGACTTGAAAATTTTTGAAGTGAATCTTGAATTGAAGCAAGGATCTTTGAAAATAGTAAAAATAAATATAAAAGGGAAAGAAATTGATTTTGAAAGAGATATGATTGAAAAGATATGATTTGAAAAAGATTTGATTTTGAAAAATTATGAAAACTTGAAAAAATGTGAATTAAAAACAAAATCTTCCCTCTAGTGTCATCCTGGCGTGAAACGCCCAGAATGGTGCCCATTCTGGCGTTTAACGCCCAAATCTCTACCTTTTTGGGCATTAAACGCCCAACCAGGTACCTTGCCTGGTGTTTAAACACCAGTTTTCCTTCTTCACTGGGCGTTTTGAACGCCCAGCTTTTTTTGTTTGATTCCTCTGCTGAATGTTCTGAATCTTCAATTCTCTGTATTATTGACTTGAAAAGACACAATTTTGAAAATATTTTTGAATTTTTGATGATGATAAACAACAATAAAAAATGCAACTAAGATCAAATAACCAATGCATGCAAGACACCAAACTTAAAAGTTTGTATACTAAGGGCTATAACAATGTAAAAATGCATGTAAGAAACAACAAAACACACAAAACAAGAGAATTTAAAGATCAGAGCAATGAAGTCATCAAGAACAACTTGAAGATTAATGAAGAACATAATGCATATATTCAAAAAATGCAAGAAGAATAAAAACATGCAATTGACACCAAACGTAAAAATTGATACTAGACTCAAACAAAAAACATAAAATATTTTTGGTTTTTACGGTTTTATAAATTTTTTTGTGATTTTCGAAACTTATATGGAAAAGAAAATAAAGAGAATCAAAACTTTTAATAAGAATTCCAGGAATCATGCAATGTTAGTCTAAAGCTTCAGTCTAAAAAGATTAGACATGTTTGGCCAAGCTTCAGCAGGACATTACATTCAATAGCTAAATTGATGAGAATCAATCAGCTTTTGTGATGATAAGAACATCACCTTGAAACTCTAGAATTCATTCTTTAAAATTCTGAAAAGTACCTAATCTAAGCAACAAGATGAACCGTCAGTTGTCCAAACTCGAACAATCCCCGGCAACGGTGCCAAAAACTTGGTGCACAAAATTGTGATCATCAATGGCGCCAACAACTTGGTGTGGCACACTTGTAATCTCAACTCTTTTATCACAACTCCGCATAACTAACTAGCAAGTGCACTGGGTCGATCCCACGGAGACTGTCGGCTTGAAGCAAGCTATGGTCATCTTGTAAATCTCAGTCAGGCGGATTCAAATGGTTATGGAGTTTAAGTTGATAAACATAAAATAAGGATAGAGATACTTATGTAATTCATTGGTGGATTTCAGATAAGCGTATGAAGATGCTTTGTTCCCCTTGAACTTCTGCTTTCCTATTGCCTTCTTCCAATCATTCATACTCCTTTCCATGGCAAGCTTTATGTTGGGCATCACCGTTGTCAATGGCTACATCCCATCTTCTCAGTGAAAATGGTCCTAATGCTCTGTCACAGCATCGGCTAATCAGCTGTCCGTTCTCGATCATGTCGGAATAGGATCCATTGATCCTTTTAAGTCTGTCACACCCCCCACAATTGCGAGTTTGAAGCTCATCACAGTCATCCCTTCCTAGATCCTACTTGGAATACCACAGACAAGGTTTATACTTTCCGGATCTCAGGAATGGCCGCCAATAATTCTAGCCTATACCACGAAGGTTCCAATCTTAGATTAGAAACCCAAGAGATACGCATTCAAGCCATTGCTAGTAGAACAGAGGTGTTTGTCAAGCACATGTTCATAAGTGAGAATGATGATGAGTGTCACGGATCATCACATTCATCAAGTTGAAGAACGAATGAATATCTTGGAGAAGAAATAGACTTGAGTTGAATAGAAAAACAATAGTACTTTGTATTAATTCATGAAGAACAGCAGAGCTCCACACCTTAATCTATGGTGTGTAGAAACTCCACCGTTGAAAATACATAAGAACAAATAGTGTAAGCATGGCCGAATGGCTAGCCTCAAAGGTCTAAGGACTAAATGTCCCAAGATGATGAAAATACAATAGCAAAAGGTCCTATTTATAGAGAACTAGTAGCCTATGGTTTACAAAAATCAATAATTAATGCAGAAATCTTCTTTCGGGCCCACATGGTGTGTGCTTGGGCTGAGCATTGAAGCTTTCATGTGTAGAGACTTTTCCTGGAGTTAAACGCCAGCTTTTGTGCCAGTTTGGGTGTTTAACTCTAGCTTTTGTGCCAGTTTTGGAGTTAAACGCCATAATTCTTGAGCTGACTTGGAATGCCTGTTTGGGCCATCAAATCTCGGGCAAAGTATGGATTATTATATATTGCTGGAAATCCCAGGATGTCTACTTTCTAACGAAATTGAGAGCGCGCCAATTGGGCTTCTGTAGCTCCAGAAAATCCACTTTGAGTGCAGGGAGGTCAGAATCCAACAGCATCTGTAGTACTTTTTCAGCCTCTGAATCAGATTTTTGCTCAGGTCCCTCAATTTCAGCCAGAAAATACCTGAAATCACAGAAAAACACACAAACTCATAGTAAAGTCCAGAAGAGTGATTTTTATTTAAAAACTAATAAAAATATAATAAAGACTAATTAAAATATACTAAAAACATACTAAAAACAATGCCAAAAAGCGTATAAATTATCCGCTCATCAGTGTTGCCATTGCCTCTACCCATTTAGATACATAGTCCACTGCCACCAGAATATAAGTTTTTGAGTATGATGGTGGGAAAGGCCCCATGAAGTCAATACCCCATACATCAAACAACTCAATCTCTAAGATCCCTTGTTGTGGCATGGCATAACCGTGAGGCAGATTACTAGCTCTTTGGCAATGGTCACAGTTACGTACAAACTCTCGGGAGTCTCTATAGAGAGTAGGCCAGTAGAAGCCACAATGGAGAACCTTGGTGGCTGTTTGCTCACCTCCTAAATGTCCTCCATATTGTGATCCATGGCAATGCCATAGGATCTTCTGTGCCTCTTCTCTAGCCACACATCTACGGATTGTAACGACCCAATTTTCAATATGTCTAGATCATATCAGAAACTGAGTGCTACCAATTTGTTTTCCTAATTATTATCTATTATTTATCATATGAGCCTGATTCGCTGTTAAAAAGGTAGTTAATTTGAGAGGTATATTTTTTTTCTTGAAAACGTTTGGATTAATAGACGGAATCATTCATAACCAACTCACAACTGATAACAGATAAAACAGTTATAAGCAATTACACATAAATACATCACAAGCAGCTAGCAACATTCAGCGATCCAGCCTTTATTTAGGTATAGACTTTTAGTTAGAACACCCCTAGATATAGCTAGATAATAACTATATACATAGATATACATACAACATCCCAGGTCCTGACCTGTTCAAGAGGTCCCTAAGCTGGCACCTAGGCTAGCCTAGACTCTATACTCACCTAGTCCCTCTAAACTTCTATAGCGAGGGAAAATACATTCTAAGTCTTCAAAACTCAAGTCCGGTGGAACGTCATCAAAAGGTAGAACATCATCTGTTACTCCTCTGCACGATCAGACATTGCCATATGACGTCTCTCTGGTACCTCATCAGGTAGCCACACAACAGAAGTCTCGTACACAAGATTTAGGTTAAAGTTCACGTACAAATGGGGTACAGACATTGGCTGGTCACACAGTATATACATATTAACAGAGAACGAGATTCACCCTAGACTCAGAAGACTATCTAGAGCGGAATCCTCTTTTCAAACGGTCATCAGCGAACTACAGAAGGATACTCATGCTTCCATCTGAAGGGGGAAGGGAGAGAGAAGGGGTAAGAACTGGGGAGTTCTTAGTAAGGCTGAGGTTGTTAGTTAAGCTCATTAATTCTGTGTCGCTTAGCAGACAAATAGCAGAATACAAAGAAGCAGTAAACAGAAGATACAGATAAATAAAGAAAATAGAAAGTCAGAAATCAGAACACAACAAAGAATACAAGAAAATATAACACAAACCCAAAGAATAGAACACAAACAAAGAAATCACACATTCATACAACAATCATAACAGAGGAAATGCACAACCAAGTATGATGCATGTCTGTCCTATGCAGGCCATGAGCTTACGTGTCGGTTTACATCCTACAGCCCGACATTACCTAGGAACTAGTCCTAGATATGGCTTATTCTCTGTAGGTGAACTTCGGCCTATAGAAATAGCACTCCTGTAAGTGAACTTCGGCTTACAGGAATAGTCTAAGCACAACACAACAACTTTCTATAGGTGAACTTCGGCCTATAGAAATGGCACCTCTATAAGTGAACTTCGGCTTACAGAAATGGTGTCCCTGTAAGTGAACTTTGGCTTACAGGAATCACAACTCTCTCTGTAGGTGAACTCTGGCCTACAGGAGTAACACCCTGAGATACACAACTGATATTCATTGTAGGTGAACTTCGGCCTACAGGAATAACAACTCTCTACTTATTCTGTGAGGTCAAACACACAACTATATAGCTTTTAACTTTTTTCCTTTCTAACATGTCTGCAAGTTTCTAATCCTTTTTCATTACCTGACATACCTCAATTCCTTCTCTTATACCTTTTCTTAGGAGTTTAACAAAGAGAATTAAGAAATTCTAGACTCAGCACTGCCTTCCTGAGTCTTTTAGGAAAAACTGCCTTTTTATCAATATTTTAATATTAAAATAATAATATTTTATTTAACTTTTAAAAATTACATTTTGACCCCTGAACTTTTTAGAAAATACATTTTAAACCCTTAACATTTAATATTTGCACTTTGGCCCCTTAACTTTTCTTTAATTAACTTTCAACCCCAAACTTTTTAATAATTTCATTTTGATCCCAAAATCATCAAAATAAATGTTTTCACATCCTTCCAAAAACTAAAAATATTTTTCCAAAAGTTCATCAGATTTCAGCTTGATTTTCAACCAGTTTTTCAAACTTTTCGGTAATCGATTTTTACCTGATTTTGACCAAACCAAAGAACAACGTTCCAGCCATCAAATACACATCAAAAACAAATCAAATATCATGAATTTCATGGCTGGAAAGCCACGTTTTCCAGCAGCAACAACAACAACTTCAGAACCTTTAAAAACATAATTTTCAAGCATTAAACAACAAGATCTCATGATCAAACCATCACACAAACACTCAAAATAAAGCCTCAAGCAACAAGATCTGATTTAACACTCCAAGAAACAACCAATCATTGATTAATTTACCAAACCTTACCTCCTTTATAGCTGCCAAGAATTGAACAAAGAATAAGCTTCCAAAAGTACTTTTACGCCTATTTTAACATCAAAAACAACTTTAGAACCATATGAACCATGAAGGCTGAAGCTTTATGATGCTGAAAAGAAGGTTATTCTCACCTTAAAGCAGCTAGAAACCATGTTTACTTAGAGCCTATGGTGGTTGAACAAGAGATCCGAAGAGAAAACATGAAGAAAACACCATTAGCTTGAGTTTCCACCATGGCTGAAACTTCAAGGAAGAGGAGCAGCCATCATACCTTGGTTTACTCCTTAAAAATTTTCATAGAAATGAAGAGGAGGAAGAGATGAACATTTTGGTCGGATTAGATTTTTGATAGGGGTTTTAGTTTGAGAAAGAACGGAGGTTGAAGCTCAGGTGTTCATGGAAGTTCTCTTGGTTTTCTCTCATGGAATTCTAGCTTGTTTAGGAAGAAAAATGATAGTAATGATGATGTCTAGGAGACCGTGGGTTAGGATAAGCATTATCCTAAAGTTTGCTGTAAAAATATCTCAATAAAGGATAATTACTAAAGCTAGATGTATTAGAATATAAGTGTTTCTTACTTTTTCCTTAAGAAAGCTTGGCTTGGAGAGAAAGAAAGAAAACATATGGTGGCTAACTCTGGGAGAGCCACGTGTCACTGGGTGCTGACTCATCAGAGTTTAATAATAAAATATTATTCTGGAGATAATTACTAAAATTAGATACATCAGATTACACTACTAAAGGATAAGCATGAGCTTTACTAGTATAAATGATACTAGTAACATGATAATCATCAGAATAAACGATATATGATGAAGCATTAGCATTGCTAAGTTAATCTAGGAATGCCTGTATTATCCATTACCGGTAGATTTTCTAGCTCAGTTATTATATTACTAAACATAGATGAACATTAACCATAGCAGAGAAAATAATAATATAATATTCTAAATAAAATAATAATATACGAATATTATATTAATATAATTTTTCTCTCGAAATTCGAGACCGGCTCGTCACATAAAGATTAACCACGAAAATCAGAATTTTGAAATTCGGACTCGAAGTGGCTCAAAAATGCAACTTTTCACGACGTGCTTACTTAGATCAGGAGAGGTGTCTGGTGCAGTCAAGTTGTTGACTCAGCAGCTTGATGACATAGCACCTGTGCAGCAGAGGTGCTTATATGCACTAAAATTCCTAAAAATTCCATAAAATTTTCGTTTGATCCTGAAAAACCGCTGTTTCTTCGAGGCTAAAAGCTAGGCCGTTACACGGATCATTCCGTCTGCACACCTCTTAAAGAGATATGGTTCATCCCACAAGTAGTATTTTGCATCAAAAATTAATTTTTTTCGTTTGCACCTTGCTGTACTCCTTGGGTATGAATCTCACAGCTTTATAGTTTGCAATGTCTGCAAACCATGGTACTTCTTGAATGGTAAATAGTTGCTCATCCGAAAAGGTTTTAGAGATCTCAGTAGGAGGGAGGAACGCTCCTGCTACTGGTTCTATCCGGGAGAGGTGATCTGCTACTTGGTTCTCTGTCCCTTTTCTGTCTCTTATTTCTATATCAAACACTTGTAGAAGCAACACCCAACTTATTAGTCTGGGTTTTGAATCCTGCTTTGTGAGGAGATATTTTAGAGCAGCATGGTCAGTGTACACAATCACTTTTGATCCTACTAAATAAGATCTGAACTTGTCAATGGCATAAACCACTGCAAGTAACTCCTTTTCTGTGGTTGTGTAATTCCTCTGTGCATCATTTAAAACACGGCTAGCATAATAAATGACATGCAGAAGCTTATTATGCCTCTGTCCTAATATTGCACCAATGGCATGGTCACTGGCATCACACATTAGTTCGAATGGTAATGTCCATTCTGGTGCAGAAATAACTAGTGCTGTGACTAGCTTAGCTTTCTGAATTTCAAACGCCTGTAGACACTCCATGTCAAAGAGAAATGGCGTGTCAGCAGCCAGCAGATTGCTCAGAGGTTTTGTGATTTTTGAAAAATCCTTTATAAGCCTCCTATAGAATCCTGCATGCCCCAGAAAGCTTCTGATTCCCTTAATATTGGCAGGTGGTGGTAATTTTTCAATTACCTCTACCTTAGCTTGATCCACCTCTATTCTCTTGTTCAAAATTTTGTGCCCAAGGACAATTCCTTCAGTCACCATAAAGTGACATTTTTCCCAGTTTAAAACCAGGTTAGTCTCTTAGCACCTTTTTAGAACAAGTGCTAGATGGTCAAGGCAGGAGCTGAATGAGTCTCCGAATATTGAGAAGTCATCCATGAAGACTTCCAAAAACTTCTCTACCATATTAGAGAATATAGAGAGCATGCACTTCTGAAAGGTTGCAGGTGCATTGCACAGACCAAATGGCATCCTTCTATAGGAAAATACTCCAGATGGACATGTGAATGCTGTTTTCTCTTGATCTTGAGGGTCTACTGAAATTTGATTGTAACCTGAATAGACATCCAAAAAGCAGTAGTATTCATGACTTGCTAATCTCTCTAGCATCTGGTCTATGAATGGTAAAGGAAAATGATTCTTCCTGGTGGCTGTATTGAGCCTTCTGTAGTCAATACACATACGCCACCAGTTCATTCTTTTCATTATGAACCACTGCCATGCCTCCCTTTTTGGGGTCAACTTGGACAGGGCTTACCCAGGAGCTATCAGAAATAGGATAAATAATCCCAGCCTCCAATAACTTAGTGACCTCTTTCTGCACCACCTCCTTCATGGCTGGATTTAGCCGCCTCTGTGGTTGAACCACTGGCTTAGCATCATCCTCCAATAGGATCTTGTGCATGCATCTTGCTGGGCTAATACCCTTAAGATCACTTATGGACCACTCAAGAGCCGTCTTGTGTGTCTTTAGCACCTGAATTAGTGCTTTCTCTTCCTGTGGATTTAAAGCAGAGCTTATGATCACTGGAAAAGTGTCACCTTCTCCCAGAAATGCATATTTCAGGGATGGTGGTAGTGGTTTGAGCTGGGGTTTAGGAGGCTTGTCCTCTTTCTAAGGAGTTTTCAGAGGTTCTTTCGTTCTCTCTGGTTCCTCCAGATCAGGCTGAACATCCTTAAAAATGTCCTCTAGCTCTGATTCGAGACTCTCAGTCATATTGACCACTTCCACCAAGGAGTCAATAACATCTGTGCTCAGGCAGTCTTTTGGTGTGTCTGGATGCTGCATAGCTTTGACAGCTGGTGCACGAAATTGTGATCTCTGGTAATGGCTCCAAAAACTTGGTGCTCTAATCTCAATTCATAATTTGTCACAACTTCGATACAACTAACCAGCAAGTGCACTGGGTCGTCCAAGTAATAAACCTTATGTGAGTAAGGGTCGATCCCACGGAGATTGTCGGCTTGAAGCAAACTATGGTCACCCTGTAAATCTCAGTCAGGAAGATATCAAAAGGTTATGGAGTTTTCGAAATTAAATAAGAAGTAAACATAAAATAAGGATAGAAATACTTACGTAATTCATTAGTTAGAATTTCAGATAAGCGTATAGAGATGCTTTCGTTCCTCTGAACCTCTGCTTTCCTGCTGCCTTCATCCAATTAATCCTACTCCTTTCCATGGCTGGCTTTATGTAAGGGCATTACTGTTGTCAATGGCTACATCCCATCCTCTTGTGAAAATGGTCCAAATGCTCTGTCACAGCACGGCTAATCATCTGAGGTTCTCGATCATGCTGGAATAGGATTCACCCTCCTTTTGCGTCTGTCACTACGCCCAGCACTCGCGAGTTTGAAGCTCGTCAGAGTCATTCAATCCCAGAGTCCTACTCAGAATATCACAGACAAGGTTTAGACTTTCCGGACTCTCATGAATGCCGCCATCAATCTAGCTTATACCACGAAGATTCTGATTAAGAGATCTAAGAGATACTCATTCAATCTAAGGTAGAACGGAAGTGGTTGTCAGGCACGCGTTCATAGGGAATGATGATGATTGTCACATTCATCACATTCAGGTTGAAGTGCGAATGAATATCTTAGAAGCGGAATAAGTTGAATTGAATAGAAAAACAGTAGTACTTTGCATTAATCTTTGAGGAACAGCAGAGCTCCACACCTTAATCTATGGAGTGCAGAAAGTCTACCGTTGAAAATACATAAGTGATGAAGGTCCAGGCATGGCCGAATGGCCAGCCCCCAAAACGTGATCACAGGATCAAAAATACAATCCAGGATGATCCGAAGATCCCTAATACAATAGTAAAAAGTCCTATTTATAATAAACTAGCTACTAGGGTTTACAGAAGTAAGTAATTGATGCATAAATCCACTTTTGGGGCCCACTTGGTGTGTGCTTGGACTGAGCTTGAATGTTACACGTGCAGAGGCTCTTTCTGGAGTTGAACGCCAGGTTGTAACGTATTTCTGGCGTTCAACTCCGGTTTGTGACTAGTTTCTGGCGTTTAACTCCAGAAAGCAGCATAGAACTGGCGTTCAACGCCCTTTTACGTCATCTAAACTCGTTCAAAGTATGGACTATTATACATTGCTGGAAAGCCCTAGATGTCTACTTTCCAACGCAATTAGAAGCGCGCCATTTTGAGTTCTGTAGCTCCAGAAAATCCACTTTGAGTGCAGGGAGGTCAGAATCCAACAGCATCAGCAGTCCTTCTTCTACCTCTGAATCTGATTTTTGCTCAAGTCCCTCAATTTCAGCCAGAAAATACTTGAAATCACCAAAAAATACACAAACTCATAGTAAAGTCCAGAAATGTGAATTTAAGATAAAAACTAATGAAAACATCCCTAAAAGTAACTAGATTCTACTAAAAACATACTAAAAACAATGCCAAAAAGCGTATAAATTATCCGCTCATCACAACACCAAACTTAAATTGTTTCTTGTCCCCAAGCAACTGAAAATCAAATAGGATAAAAAGAAGAGAATATACTATAAATTCCAAACTATCAATGAGACATAGCTCCAATCAGATGAGCGGGACTTGTAGCTTTTTGCCTCTTGAATAGTTTTGGCATCTCACTATATCCATTGAGGTTCAGAATGATTGGCATCTATAGGAACTCAGAGTTCAGATGGTGTTATTGATTCTCCTAGTTCAGTATGATGATTCTTGAACACAGCTATTTTATGAGTCTTGGTCGTGGCCCTAAGCACTTTGTTTTCCAGTATTACCACCGGATACATAAATGCCACAGACACATAATTGGGTGAACCCTTTCCAGATTGTGACTCAGCTTTGCTAAAGTCCCCAATTAGAGGTGTCCAGGGTTCTTAAGCACACTCTTTTTTTGCTTTGGACCTTGACTTTAACCGCTCAGTCTCAAGTTTTCACGTGACACCTTCACGCCACAAGCACATGGTTAGGGACAGCTTGGTTTAGCCGCTTAGACCAGGATTTTATTCCTTTAGGTCCTCCTATCCATTGATGCTCAAAGCCTTGGGATCCTTTTTATTTTCCCTTGCCTTTTGGTTTTAAGGGTTATTGGCTTTTTGCTCTTGCCTCTTGGTTTTAAGAGCTTTTGGCTTTTTCTGCTTGCTTTTTCTTTTTCTTTCTATTTTTTTCGCCTATTTTTTTTTCTGCAAGCTTTTTTCTTTGCTGCTTTTTCTTGCTTCAAGAATCATTTTTTTATGATTTTTCAGATTATCAAATAACATGTCTCCTTGTCATCATTCTTTCAAGAGCCAACATATTTAACATTCTTAAACAACAACTTCAAAAGACATATGCACTGTTCAAGCATACATTCAGAAAACAAGAAGCATTGTCACCACATCAATATAATTAAACTAAGTTCAAGGATAAATTCGAAACTCATGTACTTCTTGTTCTTATGAATTAAAACAGTTTTCATTTAAGAGAGGTGATGGATTCATAGGACATTCATAACTTTAAGACATAGTTACTAACTACTAATGATCATGTAATAAGACACAAACATAGATAAGCACTTAACATAGAAAACGAAAAACAGATAATGTAATAACAAGGAATGACTCCACCTTAGTGATGGTGGCGTTTCCTTCTTGAGGAACCAATGATGTCCTTGAGCTCTTCTATGTCTCTTCCTTGTCTTTGTTGCTCCTCCCTCATTGCTTTTTGATCTTCTCTAATTTCATGAAGGATGATGGAGTGCTCTTGATGTTCCACCCTTAGTTGTCCCATGTTGGAACTTAATTCTCCAAGGGAGGTGTTGATTTGCTTCCAATAGTTTTGTGGAGGAAAATGCATTTGAGGCATCTCCGGGATCTCATGGTGATGAGCTTCCTGCGCCTCTTGAGCTCCATGAATGGGCTCCCTTGCTTGCTCCATCTTTTTCTTAGTGATGGGCTTCTCTTCCTCAATGTGAATGTCTCCTTCTATGAAAGCTCCAGCTGAGTAACATAGATGGGCTCTCTTGCTTGCCCCAGGGGAGGGCTTTTCGGCTATTTTGTAGAGTTCAAGGGAGATGACTTCATGAACTTCTACTTCCTCTCCAATCAGGATGCTATGGATCATGATGGCCCGATCCACAGTAACTTCAGATCGGTTGCTAGTGGGGATGATGGAGCATTGGATGAACTCCAACCATCCTCTAGCCACAGGCTTGAGGTCCAGTCTTCTTAATTGAACTGGCTTGCCTTTGGAGTCAATCTTCCATTGAGCTCCTTCCACACATATGTCCATGAGGACTTGGTCCAACCTTTGATTAAAGTTGACCCTTCTAGTATAGGGGCGCTCATCTCCTTGCATCATAGGCAAGTTAAACGCCAACCTCACATTCTCCGGGCTAAAATCTAAGTATTTCCCCCGAACCATTGTAACATAATTTTTTGGATTCGGGTTCTTACTTTGATCATGGTTCCTAGTGATCCATGCATTGGCATAGAACTCTTTAACCATTAGGATGCCGACTTGTTGGATGGGGTTTGTTAGAACTTCCCAACCTCTTCTTTGGATTTCATGTCGGATCTCCGGATACTCATTCTTCTTGAGTTTGAAAGGGACCTCGGGGATCACCTTCTTCTTGGCCACAACATCATAGAAGTGGTCTTGATGAGCTTTGGAGATGAATCTTTCTATCTCCCATGACTCGGAGGTGGAAGCTTTTGTCTTCCCCTTCCCTTTTCTAGAGGATTCTCCGGTCTTGGGTGCCATCAATGGTAATGGAAAAACAAAAAGCTTATGATTTTACCACACCAAACTTAGAATTTTGCTCGCCCTCGAGCAAGAGAAGAAAGAATAGATGAAGAAGAAGAAGAAAATATGGAGAGGAAGGGGGAGGTGTGTTTCGGCCAAGAAGAGAAAAGAGGGTTGTGTTGTGTGAAAATGAGGAAGAATAGAGGGTTATATATAGGGAAGGAAGGGGGGGTAAGGTTCGGCCATAAGGGTGGGTTTGGGTGGGAAATTAATTTTGAATTTTTAAGGTAGGTGGAGTTTACGAGGTAGGTTTATGGGGAAGAGTGGATGGATGTGAGTGATGAAGTGGTGATAGGGAAGAGAGATTGAGGTGATTGGTGAAGAGTTTTGGGGAAGAGTGTTTATGGGATTGTGTGAAAGAGCGGTGAGAAGAAGTGAGTGGAGGTAGGTGGGGATCCTGTGGGGTCCACAGATCCTGAGGTGTTCAAGGATTTACAACCTTGCACCAAATTGGGCATGCAAAATGCTCTTGCACACAACTCTGGGCGTTCAGCGCCAGATTGGTGCTTGTTCTGGGCGTTGAACGCCCATTTGTTGCCCATTTCTGGCGTTGAACACCAGAACCATGCTTGTTCTGGGCGTTCAGCGCCAGCTCTTTTCCAGGGTGCATTTCTGGCGTTCAAATGCCCAGATGCTGCCCATTTCTGGCGTTCAGCGCCAGAACCATGCTCTGTTCTGGCGTTGAACGGCCAAAACATGCTTCTTACTGGCGTTAAAATGCCAGTAAGGTCTTCCTCCAGGGTGTGATTTTTCTTCTGTTGTTTTTTATTCCATTTTCAATTTTTATTTTTATTTTGTGACTCCACATGATCATGAACCTAATAAAACATGAAAAACAATGAAAATTAGATAAATAAACATTGGGTTGCCTCCCAACAAGCACTTTTTTAATGTCAATAGCTTGACAGTGGGCTCTCATGGAGCCTTACAGATGTGCAGAGCTTTGTTGAGACCTCCCAACACCAAACTTAGAGTTTGGATATGGGGGTTGACACCAAACTTAGAGTTTGGTTGTGGCTTCCCAACACCAAACTTAGAGTTTGACTGTGGGGGCTTTGTTTGACTCTGCTTTGAGAGAAGCTTTTTGTGCTTCCTCTCCATGGATGCAGAGAGAGATCCTTGAGTTGTAAACACAAGGTTGTCCTCATTTATTTGAAGAATCAATTCTCCTCTGTCCACATCAATCACAGCTCTTGATGTGGCTAGGAAAGGTCTTCCTAGGATGATGGATTCATCCTCATCCTTCCCAGTATCTAGGACTATGAAATCAGCAGGGATGTAAAGGCCTTCAACCTTTACTAACACATCCTCTACTTGTCCATAAGCCTGTTTTCTTGAATTGTCTGCCATCTCTAATGAGATTTTAGCAGCTTGCACCCCAAAGATTCCCAGTTTCTCTATTACAGAGAGGGGCATGAGGTTTATCCCTGAACCAAGGTCACACAGAGCCTTAAAGATCATGGTGCCTATGGAACTCCCCAGTTCTTACCCCTTCTCTCTCCCTTCCCCCTTCAGATGGAAGTAAGAGTACCTTACCATAGTTCGCTGATGACTGTTCGCAAGAAGAGGATTCTGCTCTAGATAGTCTTATGAGTCTAGGGTGAATATCGTTCTCTGATTATATGTAAATACTGTGAGACCAGCCAACGTTTGCACCCCTTCGTATGCGCACTTTAACCTAAATCCTGTGTACGAGATTTCTATTTTGTGGATACTTCATGAGGTACCAGAGAGACGTCCTGTGGAAAAGTCTGATCGTGCAGAGGAGTAGCAGATGATGTTCTATCTTTTGATGACGTTCCACCTGACTTGAGTTGTGAAGACTTAGAACGTACTTTCCCTCGCTTTAGTAGTTTAGAGGGACTAGGTGAGTATAGAGTCTAGGCTAGCCTGGGTGCCAGCTTAGGGACTTCTTGAACAGGTCAGGGCCTGGGATGTTGTATGTATATATATGTATATAGATATTATTTAGCTATATCTAGGGGTGTCCTAACTAAAGATCTTTACTCTAATAAAGGCTGGATAACCGAATGATATCAACTGCATGTGATATATTTATGTATGGTTGTTTATAACTGTTTTATCTGCTATCAGTTGTGAATTGCTTATGAATGATTTCGTCTATTAATCCAAATGTTTTCAAAAAAAAAAAGTACCTCGCAAATTAACTACGTTTTTAACAACGAATCAGGCTCATATGATAAATAATAGATAATAATTAGGAAGACAAGTTGGTAGCGCTCAGTTTCTAGTATGATCATGACGTACCAGAAATTGGGTCGTTACAATTTGGTATCAGAGCAGTTCGTTCCCAGTAGAGCCTGGGGAGTGGACTGACTATGCTTCATTGCATACTCTGCTTGTGTGTCTCATGCTGTTAGGGTATCTTTAAGATACATTGGGCATGAATGTCTATAAATGCTCATTTTGGGAATGTTCGTGCCTAACTTGAGATATTAAGACTGATCACCTTAATGTTGATTGTTTGGTGCGAATAAGACCTCAATGACTGTGAATAGGCATGGTTTAATCGAGATCTGAACGACGAATCGATGTAAGACCAGCTATCCTAATAGCTGTTATGCTATACATGGCAATGAAAATGTTAGATTTGGATGCTGTAACGAACGGACCTACCTCTTCGTCAGGATGGCTTGAAGAAAGTAGATCACTTTAAGATGGATTCTTCACGTGGCAGAAATTTTGAGGGCAAAATTTTCTTTTAGGAGGGTAGAATGTAACAACCCCGGTTTTCGAGTACGCGAGATCGTTTCTGAATACACGGATTTCTCTGAAAGATCAGTAAAGGGAATACCTCTTCTGTATCATCAAGCATCTCAATCCTCATTGTCATTATATTATCTTTAACTCAGGACCTTAGTTGAGACAAGCTCGATAACGCGGTCACGAAGAACCTAGTTTTTGAACCGTATCGGTTGGCAGTTTTGATTCTGATTTTCGTAAATAGTCTCTGTTTGATGAACCGGACTCGATTCATGAGAGGAGAGAGATAATAGTATAATATTATCATTATATTAGTATTAGAAAATGCTTGAATGATATTATATGGTTACCTGGTCTGTTTTAGTTAAAAATAGAAAATTGGTTTAACCGGGTTTACGGTTTACTGGTGCAATTTAACACCAGCACTCTCTGATGACTTTAGCAATGCTAAGGCCTCATCATACATGTTTTATTCTCATAATAAATATGTTACTAGTGTCATTTATGCTAGTAGCTCAGAAAATAATTTTTAGAGGTGTTTTTACGAGTGTTCCGATACATCTAGTTTTAGTAGTTATACACCTGAGATATTTTAATATTATTTTAATCCACCTCCAATCCAACCAATCACAACTCACCTTACACCCCCAATACCCCCAAGGCTGCCTCATTTGCTCATTGTGGCCGAAATTGAAAGGAGAGAAAAGAGAGAAACTTTCATGAACACTTAATCTTCAAAGCTTGATTTCTTCTGAACCAAAACTCAAATCAAAACTCCGATTTCACCAAAATGATCCTCTCTTCTTCCTCTACATAACCATGTAACTTATCAAGGCTGGAAATAAGCTTAGATGGCTGTCCCTTTCCCATTTAAATTCGGTTTTTAAGGAAAACCATGCAAAACATGTGTTTTCTTGATGTTCTTCCTTAGGAATCATGCTTAACTTGACTTAAGGGCCAAGAAACATTAATTTTCAGCAAGTCTAAGGTGAGATATCTCTTCCTAACGTACTGAGTGAGATTTTGTCAGTTGAGAGTTTTTGGATTTAAAGTTGTTCTTGGTGTGATTTAGGAGGAAAAAGTGCTTAAGGACCACCTGAAAGTCTAACCGAATTTGGAGCAGCAAATCAAGGTAGGGTGTGACGAATTTAATCTTGATTGATTGTGTTTGAGATGTGTGATTATGATATGGTTTGGTTATGCTTGAAATTGATTGCTTATATGAGTTATTCTTGATGAAAGTTTGTTGAAATTTTGATGAAATTTGATGATATTCAAGCTATGAATGTTGTTCTTGAGGGCTGCTGGAAAAACGAACCCTAGGCCTTAAATTGGGGTTCAATTTGTGTTAAAATCATGTAGAAAAGATGGGGTTTTAGTGGCTGGGAATTTATTATGAATTATAGTAAAAATCGGTTGCTGAAAAGACTGAAAAACAGGTAAAAACAGAGAAAGAATCTGAGGAATATACGAAGAACACGAAGAACACTTTGAGTGTGGTGAAGAACATTGAAGAACACCTTTTAGATCTTAGAAAGGGCAAGGAAGTAAATATTTTGGTGTTTGAGGGGTTATTTGGTAATTTCTGAAAGTTAGGGTGGTAAAAGTAGAAATATTAAAAGTTATGGGTGGTAAAAAGTGAATTTTAAAGGTTAAAGGTAAAGTTAAGGTAATTTTCGAAAATATATTAATAAAATAATAAATAATAATAAAATATTAAATAATAATATTTAATTAAAAATAATATTTTAATAAAAATAATAAAATAATGCGGAAAAGGAAATTTTCTGTAAAAGCTTTAGAAAGACAACTTTAAGCGCAGAATCTCATAATTACCTTCATAAAACACTTAGGGAGTGGTAAGAACATATTAGTGAGGCAAAGATAAAAGAAAGATAAAAAGTTGAAGAAAAGATAAAAGTCGAAGAAAAAGTCTGTAAAGTTTTAATGACAGAAAAACAGACAGAGACTAGTAAACGAACTAGGGCAACTTAGTTAGTACTTGAGTCGCGACTAGGGTTAGGTATTATATGAAAAGTTAAACTGTTTCAGTATAGACTTAATGAACCTATACTTGGGACATACTAACTATTCATACCGAAATTTACATAAGCTTTAAATACATACGTTAAACAGAGAAATCAGAGCAGAGTAAAGAAAACACAGAGAACAGAGTAACCAGAGAAAAGTAAAGAGATACAAAGAAAAGAGTAATCAAAGCAGAGTAAAAAGACAAAGTGAAAAGAGTAATATGATAAAGAGAAATGGTTTGAGCCAAGATATTGTAAAAGTAAAAGCTGTAAAGTTTATATAGTATGATTGAACAGAGAAAGAAAGAAGTACTGCATAAGAATGTGAAAGTAATGATGAACAATGAGGATGATATTGAATGATGATAATGAGAAAAGAGTAATATAACAAAGAGAATAGAGGAGAAGAGTATAAAGATAAAGAGTTAAGCCTTGTGGCATGATATTCTATTATATGTTCATCTAATGCTTTTCTATTGGCCCTAGAGGTCCTGTAGGCCCAAGTTCACCTACAGTAAGTTGTTATTCCTGTAGGCCGAAGTTCACCTGCAGTGAATATCAATTGTGTATCTCAGGGTGTTGCTCCTGTAGGCCGAAGTTCACCTACAGAGAGTTGTGATACCTGTAAGCCGAAGTTCACTTACAGGGGCGCTATTTCCGTAAGCCGAAGTTCACTTACAGAGTTGCTATTTCTGTAGGCCGAAGTTCACCTACAGAAAGTTGTTGTGATTAAACTATTTCTGTAAGCCGAAGTTCACTTACAGAGGTGTTATTTCTATAGGCCGAAGTTCACCTATAAAAAGCTGTTGTGTTGTGTTTAGACTATTCCTGTAAGCCGAAGTTCACTTACAGGAGTGCTATTTCTGTAGGCCGAAGTTCACCTACAGAAAATAAGCCATATCTAGGACTAGTTCCTAGGTAATGTCGGGCTGCAGGGTGTAAACCGACACGTGAGCTCATGGCCTGCATAGGACAGACATGCATCATACTTGGTTGCGCATTTCCTCTGTTATGATTGTTATTTGAATGTATGCTTTCTTTGTTTTCATTCTATTCTCTGTGTCTGTGTTTTGTTTTCTTGTATTCTTTTGTTTGTGTTTTGCTTTCTATTTTCTCTATTTATCTGTTTCTTCTGTCTACTGCTTCTCAATATTCTGCTATTTATCTGCTAAACAACACGGAATTAATGAACTTAACTAATAATCCCGACCCTACTAAGAACTCCCCAGTTCTTACCCCTTCTCTCTCCCTTCCCCCTTCAGATGGAAGTAAGAGTACCTTACCATAGTTCGCTGATGACCGTTCGCAAGAAGAGGATTCTGCTCTAGATAGTCTTATGAGTCTAGGGTGAATATCGTTCTCTGATTATATGTAAATACTGTGAGACCAGCCAACGTTTGCACCCCTTCGTATGCGCACTTTAACCTAAATCCTGTGTACGAGATTTCTATTTTGTGGATACTTCATGAGGTACCAGAGAGACGTCCTGTGGGAAAGTCTGATCGTGCAAAGGAGTAGAAGATGATGTTCTATCTTTTGATGACGTTCCACCTGACTTGAGTTGTGAAGACTTAGAACGTACTTTCCCTCGCTTTAGTAGTTTAGAGGGACTAGGTGAGTATAGAGTCTAGGCTAGCCTGGGTGCCAGCTTAGGGACTTCTTGAACAGGTCAGGGCCTGGGATGTTGTATGTATATATATGTATATAGATATTATTTAGCTATATCTAGGGGTGTCCTAACTAAAGATCTTTACTCTAATAAAGGCTGGATAACCGAATGATATCAACTGCATGTGATATATTTATGTATGGTTGTTTATAACTGTTTTATCTGCTATCAGTTGTGAATTGCTTATGAATGATTTCGTTTATTAATCCAAATGTTTTCAAAAAAAAAGGTACCTCGCAAATTAACTACGTTTTTAACAACGAATCAGGCTCATATGATAAATAATAGATAATAATTAGGAAGACAAGTTGGTGGCGCTCAGTTTCTAGTATGATCATGACGTACCAGAAATTGGGTCGTTACAGAATATATCCAGGATGGTCCATTCTGAAAGCATGTTAGAAGAAAACTTTTTGGTCAGCTGCTTGTATCTTTCCCAAGCTTCATAGAGGGATTCACCTTCTTTCTGTCTGAAGGTTTGAACATCCACTCTAAGCTTGCTCAGCTTTTGAGGAGGAAAGAACTTGGCTAAGAAAGCCGTGACCAGCTTATCCCAAGAGTTCAGACTGTCTTTGGGTTGAGAGTCCAACCACACTCTAGCTCTGTCTCTTACAGCAAAAGGGAAAAGCATGAGCCTGTAGACTTCAGGATCTACTCCATTAGTCTTAATAGTGTCACATATCTGCAAGAATTCAGTTAAGAACTGAAAAGGATCTTCAGATGGAAGTCCATAAAACTTGCAGTTCTGCTGCATCAGAGAAACTAATTAAGGTTTAAGCTCAAAATTGTTTGCTCCAATGGTAGGAATGGAGATGCTTCTTCCATGTAAATTGGAATTAGGTGCAGTAAAGTCACCAAGCATCCTCCTTGCATTATTATTATTTTCGGCTGCCATCTCCTCTTCTTGTTCGAAAATTTCTGAAAGGTGCTTGCTGGATTATTGTAATTTAGCTTCTCTTAGTTTCCTCTTCAGAGTCCTTTCAGGTTCTGGATCTGCTTCAACAAGAATGTTCTTGTCTTTGCTCCTGCTCATATGAAAAAGAGAGAACAGAAAAAAAAATAATAATAGGGGTCAATTTTACCACAGTATAGAAGCCCCTGTGTGTGTAGAAGAAAAGAAGAAGAAAATCTGAACTCAGAGAGAGAGAGGGAGTTCGGATTTTTGGTGAGTGATGTGAGGAGGAGATTTTAGTGGATGAATAAATAAATAGAATAAGATGAGAGAGGGAAAATTTCGAAAATAATTTTTTGAAAAAGAGTTAGTGATTTTTGAAAATAGTTTTTGAAAAAGGTTAGTAGTTTTCGAAAATTAAAATAATTAGTTAATTAAAAAGAAATTTTGAAAAAGAGGGAAGGAATTTTCGAAAATTAGAGAGAGAGTTAGTTAGGTAGTTTTGAAAAAGATAAGAAACAAAACAAAAAGTTAGTTAGTTAGTTGAAACAAATTTTGAAAAGATAAGAAGTTAGAAAGTTAGAAAAAAATATTTTGAAATCAAATTTTTGAAAAAGATAAGATAATAAGATATTTTTGAAAAGATATGATTGAAATTAGTTTTTGAAAAAGATTTGATTTTTAAAATCACAATTAATGACTTGATTCACCAGAAATCACAAGATATGATTCTAGAACTTAAAGTTTGAATCTTTCTTAGCAAGCAAGTAACAAACTTGAAATTTTTGAATCAAAACATTAATTGATGATGTTATTTTCGAAAATTAGGAGATAAAGATAAGAAAAAGATTTTTGGAAAATATTTTAAAAATTTTTGAAAATAAATAAGAAGAGTGAAAAGATTTGATTTTTGAAAAAGATTTTGAAAAAGATAAGATTTTCAAATTGAAAATTTGATTTGACTCATAAGAAACAACTAGATTTTAAAAATTTTTGAAAAAGTCAACTCAAATTTTCGAATTTTATGAGAGAAAAAAGGGGAAGATTTTTTTTTTGAATTTTTAATGATGAGAGAGAAAAACATGAAAATGATGCAATGCATGAAAATTTTGGATCTAAACAATGAATGCATGCAAGAATGCTATGAATGTCAAGATGAACACCAAGAACACTTTGAAGATCATGATGAACATCAAGAACATATTTTTGAAAAATTTTTATATGCAAAGAGAACATGCAAGACACCAAACTTAGAAATCTTTAATGCTTAGACACTAAGATTTTAAGAATGCATATGAAAAACACCATACAACACAAAACACTAAAATATGAAGATCAATCAAGAAGGTTTATCAAGAAAAATTTGAAGATCATGATGAATGCATTGCATGAATGCAATTTTCGAAAAATGCAAGATGAGTATGCAATTGACACCAAACTTAAAAATTGACTTAAGACTCAAACAAGAAACACAAAATATTTTTGATTTTTATGATTTTATGATTTTTTTGGATTTTTTGAAAATTATTTGAAAAATAAAAATAACGATTTCAAAATTTTTAATATGAATTCCAGGAATCTTCAATTCTTAGTCTAAAACTCCAATCTGAGGGTTAGACATGGCTTAATATCCAATCAAGCTTTAGCATAAATATGGGAGTAATTCATTCAATTTTAAGCCAAAACCTCTGTCCAAAAGAATTTAGACATGGTTTTATAGCCAGCATGCTTCAACATGCTTCATGAAACTCTAGAATTCATTCTTAAAAATTCTGAAGAACAAATATATTTTTGAAAAAATTTTTATTTTAAAATTTTTTCGAAAACAAAGGAGAAATTTTTGAAATATTTTTGAAAACTTTTTGAAAAGAAAACAAAAAGAAAATTACCTAATCTGAGCAACAAGATGAACCGTCAGTTGTCCAAACTCGAACAATCCCCGGCAACGGCGCCAAAAACTTGGTGCACGAAATTGTGATCTCTGGTAATGGCTCCAAAATCTTGGTGCTCTAATCTCAATTCATAATTTGTCACAACTTCGATACAACTAACCAGCAAGTGCACTGGGTCGTCCAAGTAATAAACCTTATGTGAGTAAGGGTCGATCCCACGGAGATTGTCGGCTTGAAGCAAGCTATGGTCACCCTGTAAATCTCAGTCAGGAAGATATCAAAAGGTTATGGAGTTTTCGAAATTAAATAAGAAGTAAACATAAAATAAGGATCGAAATACTTATGTAATTCATTGGTTAGAATTTCAGATAAGCGTATAGAGATGCTTTCATTCCGCTGAACCTCTGCTTTTATGCTGCCTTCATCCAATCAATCCTACTCCTTTCCATGGCTGGCTTTATGTAAGGGCATCACCGTTGTCAATGGCTACATCCCATCCTCTTGTGAAAATGGTCCAAATGCTCTGTCACAGCACGGCCAATCATCTAAGGTTTTCGATCATGTTGGAATAGGATTCACCCTCCTTTTGCGTCTGACACTACGCCCAGCACTCGCGAGTTTGAAGCTCGTCACAGTCATTCAATCCCAGAGTCCTACTCAGAATACCACAGACAAGGTTTAGACTTTTTGGACTCTCATGAATGCCGCCATCAATCTAGCTTATACCACGAAGATTCTGATTAAGAGATCTAAGAGATACTCATTCAATCTAAGGTAGAACGGAAGTGGTTGTCAGGCACGCGTTCATAGGGAATGATGATGATTGTCACGTTCATCACATTCAGGTTGAAGTGCGAATGAATATCTTAGAAGCGGAATAAGTTGAATTGAATAGAAAAACAGTAGTACTTTGCATTAATCTTTGAGGAACAGCAGAGCTCCACACCTTAATCTATGGAGTGCAGAAACTCTACCGTTGAAAATACATAAGTGATGAAGGTCCAGGCATGGCCGAATGGCCAGCCCCCAAAACGTGATCACAGGATCAAAAATACAATCCAGGATGATCCGAAGATCCCTAATACAATAGTAAAAAGTCCTATTTATAATAAACTAGCTACTAGGGTTTACAGAAGTAAGTAATTGATGCATAAATCCACTTCCGGGGCCCACTTGGTGTGTGCTTGGGCTGAGCTTGAATGTTACACGTGCAGAGGCTCTTTCTGGAGTTGAACGCCAGGTTGTAACGTATTTCTGGCGTTGAACTCTGGTTTGTGACTTGTTTCTGGCGTTTAACTCCTGACAGCAGCGTAGAACTGGCGTTCAATGCCCTTTTACGTCCTCTAAACTCGTTCAAAGTATGAACTATTATACATTGATGGAAAGCCCTGGATGTCTACTTTCCAACGCAATTAGAAGCGCGCCATTTTGAGTTCTGTAGCTCCAGAAAATCCACTTTGAGTGCAGAGAGGTCAGAATCCAACAGCATCAGCAGTCCTTCTTCTACCTCTGAATCTGATTTTTGCTCAAGTCCCTCAATTTCAGCCAGAAAATACCTGAAATCACAGAAAAACACAAAAACTCATAGTAAAGTCTAGAAATGTGAATTTAACATAAAAACTAATGAAAACATCCCTAAAAGTAACCAGATTCTACTAAAAACATACTAAAAACAATGCCAAAAAGCGTATAAATTATCCGCTCATCAACAGCATTCAACTTAAACTCATCCTCATTGACTCTCAGGGTTATCTCTCCTCTTTGGACGTCAATGAGGGTTCATCCAGTTGCTAGGAAAGGTCTTCCTAGAATGAGTGTTGCACTCTTGTGCTCCTCTATTTCCAGCACTACAAAGTCACTAGGAATGACAAATGGCCCAACCTTGACAATCATGTCCTCAATTATGCCTGATGGGATTTTAATGGAGCCATTAGCAAGTTAGAGGTATATCTGAGTTGGTTTAACTTCATCAGTCAAACCAAGCTTTTTGATAGTGGATGCAGGTATTAGGTTGATGCTTGCCCCAAGGTCACACAGAGCTGTCTTGGTACAAGCATCCTCAAATGTGCATGGTATCATAAAGCTTCCGAGATCTTTAAGCTTCTCTGGTAAGCTTTTCAGAATAACTGCACTGCAATCTTCAGTGAGGAAAACTTTTTCAGTTTCTCTCCAATCCTTCTTATGGCTCAAGATCTCTTTCATGAACTTAGCATAAGAGGGTATTTGCTCAAGTGCCTTTGCAAACAGAATCTTTATTTCAAGAGTCCTGAGATAGTTTGCAAAGCGGGCAAATTGTTTATCCTGTTCCACTTGGCAGAGTTTCTAAGGATAAGGCATCTTGGCTTTGTATTCTTCAACCTTAGTTGCTGCAGGTTTATTTCCTACAGAAGTGGTTGGAGAAGCCAGCTTAAGGGGGTGGTTATCAGCACTTGCAGATGTCTGATCCCTTAGTGGCATTTGAACGCCAGAATTGGGGGCTGCATGGGCGTTTAACGCCAGATTACCACCCTTTTCTGGCATTTGGACGCCAGAACTGGCCATCCCTTGGGCGTTTAACGCCACCTTTTCACCATTTTCTGGCGTTTGAATGCCAGAATCATTCCTCTTTGGGCTCTTACTGTCCTCAGAGGGATTTTGGGTAGTGGTTTGGTTATCCTTTATTAGTTGTTCCTTTCTTGACTTCCTGCTACCTTAGATTGATACATTTAATGTTTTCCTACTCCTTAATTGAACAGCTTGGCATTCCTCTATTATCTGTTTAAATAGCTGCTGTCTTGTCTGATCCAATTGTGCTTCCATATTTTGGTTAGCATTTTTAGTGTCTTGGAGCATCTCTTTGAATTCTGCGAAATATTTTCTTATAATAAGCAATTGCTATTGAGTTCAGCAACTTGTTCTTGAGGACTAAGTTCAGTGGATACTGCTTTAGCCTCTTCTTTCAGGGAGGACTCACTACTCAAGTACAGATGCTAATTTCTAGCAACTGTATCAATGATCTCTTGAGCCTCTTCAATTGTCTTTTTCATATGTATAGATCCACTAGCTGAGTGATCTAGAGATATTTGAGCTTTTTCTGTAAGCCCATAGTAAAAGATGTCTAACTGCACCCACTCTGAAAACATTTCAGAGGAGCATTTCCTTAGCATCCCTCTGTACCTCTCCCAAGCATTATAAAGGGATTCATCATCCTCTTGTTTAAAGCCTTAGATGTCCAGCCTTAGCTGTGTCATCCATTTTAGAGGATAATATTGATTCAGGAATTTGTCTGATAACTGTTTCCATGTTCTTATGCTTTCTGTGGGTTGGTTATTTAACCACTTCTTAGCTTGATCTTTTACAGCAAATAGCAACAGTAATAATTTGTAGACATCCTGATCCACTTCTTTATCACATACTGTGTTAGTAATTTATAAGAACTGTGTCAGAAACTTAGTAGGTTCTTCCTATGGAAGACCGGAATACTGACAATTTTGCTCCACCATGATAATGAGCTGAGGATTTAGCTCAAAACTGCTTGCTCTGATGGGGAGTATACAGATACTACTCCCATATGCAGCAATAATGGGGTTAGCATATGACCCCAGAGTCCTTCTGGACTGTTTATTTCCACTTAAGTCCATGATGGAGAAAAGGGAATTGATATGAATTGCAAATAAAATATATTTTTATTTTTTATTTTATTTAATGAAAAACAAACCGAATAAATAAAAAAATAGATAAAATAAAATAATCGAAAAAGTAAAATATAAATTTCGAAAACTAAAATAATTAATTAACTAAGAAGATTTGAAAAACTTTGGATATGATTTTTGAAAAAGATTTTGAATTTTAAAATTTTAAAACTAAGATAAGATAAAATAAAAGTTTTAGAATAAGAATCTGAATTTTTAAATGAAATTTTCGAAAATTTAATTAAATAAATAGAAAAGATATTTTTGAATTTAGTGAGGAAAGAGAAAAACAATAAAATGACACCAAACTTATAATTTTTAGATCAAAACAAAGAAAATAAACAAGAAAACTTTGAATGTCAAGATGAACACCAAGAACACTTTGAAGATCAAGATGAACACTAAGAACAAATTTTATAAATTTTTAAGAAAATAGAAACACAAAGGACACCAAACTTAAAAATGTTTATATTTTGGACACTAATAATTCGAAAATGTATAAGATAAACAGCAACAAATACCAAACAAGAAATTTTAAAGATCAAATAAGGAAAATAAACAAGAACAACTTGAAGATCAAGAAAGAACTAAGAACATATAATTCAAAAAATTGAAAGAAAAATAAAATCATGCAATTGACACCAAACTTAGAACATGAAACTAAACTCAAACAGAAGACTAAAATTGAGGTTATTGGTTTTTTTTAAAAAAAAACATTCGAAAAAATTTGGAAAAAGAAAATAAAGATTTTAAAATTTTGATCAAAAACTCTAACAAAATAAACCGTCAGTTGTCCAAACTCGAACAATCCCCGGCAACGGCGCCAAAAACTCGGTGCACGAAATTGTGATTACACTTTTCACAACTCCGCACAACTAACCAGCAAGTGCACTGAGTCGTCCAAGTAATACCTTACGTGAGTAAGGGTCGATCCCACGAAGATTGTCGGCTTGAAGCAAGCTATGGTTATTTTGTAAATCTTAGTCAGGAGATTAATGGTAAGAGTGATTATATTTATGAAAAATAATTAACATAAAATAAAAACAGGCTGAGGTTCCGAAGATGCTCTGTCATCTGAATCTCTACTTTCCTACTGTCTTCTTCTCCAAACATGCATGGCCTCCTTCCATAGCAGGCTGTATGATCCTCTCGGATGAAAAATTCCAAGCGTTGTCACTGCACGGCTAATCATCTGTCGGTTCTCACTAGCGTCGGAATAGGACCATTATCCTTTTACATACTATCACTGTGCCCAACATTCGCAAGTTTGAAGCTCATCATAGTCATTCCCTTCCAGATCCTACTCAGAATACCACAGACAAGGTTTAGACCTTCTGGGTCCCAGGAATGCTGCCAATGATTCTAGCCTATACCACGAAGGTTCTAACCTCTAGACTCGGTCCGTGGATTAGAAACCCAAGAGATACGCACTCAAGCTGTCGCCCAATGACTACGTTGAGCTCAGATAGAACGGAGTGGTTGTCAGACACGCGTTCATAGGGTTGAGAATAATGATGAGTATCACGGATCATCATATTCTCCATATTGAAATACGAGTGAGTATCTTAGAATAGAATCAAGCGTGGTTGAATAGAAAACAGTAGTAATTGCATTAATCCATTGAAAGACAGCAGAGCTCCTCACCCCCACCTATGGGGTTTAGAGACTCATGCCATCAAAGGTACAATATGAAATGTAAAAAATGTCATAAGGTACTACAATGAGTCTCTAAAAGTAGTTTTTATATTAAACTAGTAACCTAGGGTTACAGAAAATGAGTAACTAAGTGCAGATAGTGCAGAAATCCACTTCCGAGACCGACTTGGTGTGTGCTTGGGCTGAGCATTGAAGCTTTTTCATGCTTAGGCTGTTCCTGGAGTAAAACGCCAGCTTTGGTGCCAGTTTGGGCGTTTAACTCCAATTCTGGTGCCAGTTCTGGTGATTTATGCCAGAAAGTTTTAGGCTGACTTTGGACGCCAATTTGGGCCATCAAATATCAGGCAAAGTATGGACTATTACATATTGCTGAAAAGCCCAGTATGTCTACTTTCTAACTCAATTCAGAGCACGCCAATTGGACTTCTATTAATACATTTCGAGTGCAGGAGGGTCAGAATCTAACAGCATCTGCAGTCCTTTTTCAGCCTCTTAATCTGATTTTTGCTCAGGTCCCTCAATTTCAGCCAGAAAATACCTGAAACTACAGAAAAATACACAAACCCATAGTAAAGTCCAGAAATGTGATTTTTAAATAAAAACTAATAAAAATATAATAAAAAGTGAATAAAACATACCAAAAGCTATGTAAAAACAATGCCAAAAGGGTATAAATTATCCGCTCATCACTCACCCTCTATGCAAATCTCTGTTTCAATTGAGTGTGGACACCCTTGATTGACTTCCTCCCTTTCTTCTACATGATGTTGCATTGAGTCTTTTGGAAGTGAGTTTGCTCGTTCCTTTGTTACCTCTAGTAGCCTCTGTGGGTATCGAGTCCTAGGCTTATATACTCTCACAACCTCCTCCTTCTTCATAGGAATCTCACTTGGTATGGGTTCCTTTTTTTCTTGTTCTTCTGACTCCTCCCTTGTGTTAACCATGGTATCACTAGAAGAATTATGGGTAAGGATTTGCTTTGATAGATATCCATCTTGTGCCTCAAGCTTCTTAATGGCAGCCCCCCGGTTCTGCATAATGGACCTTACTTCCTCCTTGAAATTTCTCATGTTCTTAGAGTCTTCCAAGAGCATTGCCAGTAAGTTTTCTATCCTTGATAGCTTATCCTCAAGGGGAGGGTGTGCAGCTGGGTTGGAATTTAGATGTTGATGGTTGGCTTAATGGAATTGGTTATTTTGTGGTTGTATGTTCTGAGAGTGGTATGACTCTTGTGGGTAATGGAATGAGTTTTGTGGACTATGAAAAGAATTTTGTGTATAGTGGCATGAATTTTGTGAATGTTGAAATGAATTGTATGGGTTTGGGAAAGAATCTTATGTTGAGGCATACTCAAGTGATGAAGAAATTGGGCATGTAAAACTAGGAGGTGAGGTTAGATAATTAAGCGGTGATGGCTCTTGATGAATGGGGTATGAATGAGTGAAATCTTTTTGATTTTGATCTTCCCAGGTACAATTTGAGTAGTGATAAATTTCATCAAAATATGGACCATTTTGTGGCTCTAGAAAGTACCCTGATAAACTCCGATTTTGTGGTTTATCTTGTGCTTATTTCGGGGGATTTTATCAACATTTTTCACACTTATTCGCAAGAAATGCATGGTTTTGTGTTCACTTCCCAATATTGCTCTATGATGTAAAACATGCTTATTTTGCCTTAAAATTGCCATATTTTAATCCTCTTCTATTGCCATTCGATGCCGTGATGTATTTGTTGAGTAATTTCAGGAATTATAGGGTAGGAATCACTTAGAAGAGAGGGAGAAAGCATGTACAAAAGGGAGGAACATGAAGAATTGAGATCTTTGGAAAAGCAGCATCGGTGCGCTCGCGCACTCCACTCGCACGCGTGGATGGGATTGGCTGGAAGCGGCGCGCGAGGATGGATGCATCCGCACAAATCAGGAGAATCTTATCGACGCGCACGTGCACGTGGTGCGCACGCGTAGATCGCAAGAGCAATCGGCGCGCACGCACGTATGGCGCGCACGCGTGGAAGGCTGCACGTGACCTCATTAATGGAAATCGTGCCTAGCGATTTCTGAGGCTCATTAGGCCAAATTTCAAGCTGTTTCTGCATGTAAAAAGACCCAAGGATGCTAAGGGGAAATGGGGGATCACTCATTTTACACTTGGACACAATTTTTTAGTTAGTTTTTGGTTCTTTGGTTATTCTAGAGAGAGAAACCCTTGTTCCTCTCTAGATCTAGTTTTAATTTGATCTTTCCTTGTTGATTTATAATTTGGATCTTGTTAATTACTAGCTTTAATTGTTCAATTTGAATTTCTTGTTACAATTTTGCTTATATCTTGTGATAGTTTATGAATTCTTGTAAATTCCCATTTTATACCCATTTCATGAATGTTGTGAATCTTGACTTGTTGATGTTACATTGATGATTTCTATGCTTAGCCTTGTTGTTTGGATGATTGCATGTTGATAATTGTTAGTGGGTATTTGTAGAACTCAATTTAATTGCTACTTTGAACATGTCTTTTGTTAGTGCTTACCAAGTGTTTGATGAATTGTTTACTTTGATCATGGTGTAGTTCTTTTTCACTCTTGGCCTAGGTCAAGGGAATTGGGTAAACTTGAGTCATTGGGTCTAATGGATTTGATGATTTGGGAGCCCTAGGTGGTCAATTTGATACTCATTGACGCCAACCCACTACTAATCTAATTAGTAGGTAGGTTGGGACTTATGGGTTGATGTGATCAGGGCCATTTGACGTACTTCAAATCTAGGAGTAGATATCACGTACTTAAGACTTGAGAGTAGACTTAATGAGCTTGGTTCCTTCTAATTGTCAAGGTATAGTTGTTAGACAAGGATGGTGATCCCAATTCCCGATCCTAGCCAAGAGTTACCTTTATTATTCATACTTGAAAACCAACTTTCTCAACCAATTGCTCTAGTTGTAGTTTCTTGTTTGGGTCACAATAGAATTAAGTGGAATGTTATTTATTCATTTAAAGTGCTTATTTTTTGTTCAGTTGATTGAATTAATTGTTGCATTTTAAGATTACTTGTTTGTTAAGATTCCCATTTATTTTCATGCTTATAACTCACAACCCCGGATTTCTAACCAATGTCGAAGCACATGATTGCCCATTCCTTGTGAGACGACCCGAGGTTTGAATACTTCGGTTAATTCTATTGGGGTTGAACTTGTGACAACCAAATCCCTCTTCTAAATTTGACCCCCGAGGATTGTTGTTGGTAGAGCTATACTTACAACGCGGTTTTCTTGAAGAGAATCTTTACCAATACATCTTTGGGTGCTTCTGTGACAGCGGTCAAATTTTTGTCGCCGTTGCCGGGGAATGGTTGCAACATATGCCTTGATATTGGTTATGTGAATATGTGAATATTGTAGATAGTTTACTTCTTTAATTACTTAGCCATAGTTTAGATTTTCTTTACATTTATGCTATGACTTTCAAGTTTGATGACTCGGTCTCAACCAAACTCTAGCTTGGCCAATTTTGATCCTGAGATCGAAAGGACTTTATTACACACTCGGCAAGCTAGGCGGCGATTGGACTATACACCTAGTACTTCGGCCTCTCTTGAGGAAAACACCGAATCACTAGACGTTACCGAGAGTGACTTGGAGTCTGTTACTTCCTATTCTTCTGTTGGCACTACTAATACATCTTTGCATCCTACAGGTGAGCCACATATGGCGGAGCAACGCCGGATCACTTTGCATGAGCAAGGAGCTCCGGATATCATACTTCAACCGTTGCAAGCAAGGTATCCTAACCTTGATCCAAACTTTGATTTGAAGAGTAGCTCAATAAATCTACTTCCTAAGTTTCATGGGTTGCCGGGTCAAGACCCCATCCGACATTTGAAGGATTTTCAAGTTGCTTGTTCTACGACTCGAAGGCATAGAGCCGATGAGGTAGCTATCATGGTTTTTGCCTTCCCATTCTCTCTTGAAGCACAAGCAAAATCATGGTTCTATTCGCTACCGGATGAGATTGTGACTAATTGGGATTTCTTGAGAAGAGAGTTTCTTGATAAATTCTTTCCATCAGAGAAGACCGACTACATCCAGAAGGAGATTTCGGGCATAATGCAAAGAGACCAAGAGAGTTTGTACGAGTATTGGTCTCGGTTTAAGAGGTTATTGGACTCATGTCTACACCACGGAATGACCACTAACTTGCTCATTAGCTACTTTACCGGAGGTCTTTGTACGGAGGATAGAAGATTGCTCACCGCTTCTAGTGGTGGCCCCCTTTCGAAAAACAATACGGAGGGAGAAGCTTAGGATTTGATAAAGAATGTTGCCGAATCTACACAACACAAAGAGTGAGGAGTAACCCCCTTAAGGGTGTGGTAGAACCATCACCTTCTGAATCAAGCTTAACCAAGGCACTTGGGGATATGACCACCATCCTTACACAAATTCAAAGGGATCAAAGGGAATACTACTCCATCAAAGCCATCCAAGCCCCACCTCCAGTTGCACAACTTGAAGGCCCTCCTAGAATTTGTGGTTTGTGCTCTAGCACCACACATTACACCGACCAATGCCATCAAATTCAAGAGGAACATGCTCTTGTGGTAGCCAATGTGAATTACAACAACCGTCCACCTTACCCTTCTCATGGTCAAAACAATTACCATCAAGGTGGTAGTCAACATCAAGGGTGGAGAGATAATGCACAAGGAAGCAATCAAAACCAAAGATGGAACAACTCTCCTTCTCATCACAACAACAACCAATCTTCACCCCAATATCACCACAACAACACCAACTACCAAGCCAACCAAGGCCACTCCAACCAAACCCAAAACAACTACACTAAGTACCAAGCACCACATCATAGACAACAAAATCAAAACCCAACTCCTCCATCTTCCAACAATCAAGTTGAAGAGCTTAGAGCCGCTATGGAAAAGCGAGATGAAAGCAACAAGGCTCAATTTGATGCCTTGAGCACTCAATTGGCTAACCTAACCAACTTGCTTTCAAAGATGAACATGTCAAACCACCCACCAAATTCCAATAACAACACCAACCAACCCTCAAGTTCTTCTAGCCTTCCATCCCAACCCCAACCAAACCCAAAGGGCGGTCTCAACGCCATCACTCTAAGGTCGGGGACTACATTAGAGGAGATACCTCCAAGGGGAATGGAGGAGGTTCATGAGAGAGAGGTAGTTGTTGAAGCTCCACATAAAGAAGAGGTGGTAGATAAAAGACATGAGGAAGAAGGAGTAAACCTCAAGGAACCCAAGAGGAAAGCTATAGTGGATGAGTCCGTTCCTATTCCATTCCCTTCCATGGTGAAGAAAGTAAAGAAGACACCGAAATTTGATTTGAACATGCTTCAAGTGTTCAAAAAGGTTGAGGTAACTATACTGCTCCTCGATGCTATTCAACAAATTCCAAAGTATGCAAAATTTTTGAAATACTTGTGTACACACAAAGATAGGATAGGAGATTGGAGACATTATCCTTGGGTAGTTCAATCTCTTCCTTGATGGAACCTATTCCAAGAAAATGTGGTGACCCGGGACCATGCTTAGTGTCTTGTTGTATTGGTGGATACACTTTTCATGATTGTATGTGTGACTTGGGAGCTTGTGTTAGCATCATGCCACTTTCTATCTATGTGTGGTTAAATTTAGCTCCACTGAAGAAGTCGGGGGCAAGGTTTGCCTTAGCCGATAAAAGTGTGATCACAGTGATGGGAATAGCGGAAGATGTACTTGTGGCAATTAAGGATTTGGTCTTTCCGGTCGAATTCTACATCCTTGAAATGCCTCCAATAGAAAATAGAAGCTCATCCTCCGTTCTACTTGGTAGACCCTTCCTCAAAACCTCCAAATTCAAGCTAGATGCCTTCACCGGTATATATTCCTTTGGGGTTGGAGACAAGACTATCAAGTTCAATTTAGAGGAAGCCATGAAACATCCTCCAAAAGAATATTCTATGCTCCGATGCGATGTAATTGATGAAGTGGTAGCAGAAGTGCAAGAGGAAAACCATGACAAGTTATGCTACCACACTGTTGAGGA
This sequence comes from Arachis ipaensis, assembly GCF_059453495.1. Lineage (NCBI taxonomy): Eukaryota > Viridiplantae > Streptophyta > Magnoliopsida > Fabales > Fabaceae > Arachis > Arachis ipaensis. Next base: position 97,212,141 of record NC_142442.1, on the reverse strand, counting down.
GAAGGATGACCAAGAGGATGAACAAGAAAAAGAAATTGCCAAGAATGAGTCCCATGAGCTTGATGAAAAGGAACCTCATCTTGAGGTAAAAAGTGAACTGAAGCCCCTTCCATCTCATTTGAAATATGCGTTCTTAGAGGACAACCAAGGGTTTTCGGTCATTATTGCTAGTGAGCTCTCAAGTGAAGAAGAGAAAAAGCTCCTAGACGTTCTAAGAAAGTACAAGAAAGCGATAGGATGGAGCCTAACAGATATTGTGGGAATTGACCCCCGCAAGTGCATGCATAGGATATTTCTCCAAGATGGAGCCAAGCCGGTTAGGCAACCGCAAAGGAGGCTCAACCCGACCATCCTTGATGTAGTGAAGAAAGAAGTCACTCGATTACTGGATGCGGACATCATATACCCAATTTCCGACAGTGAGTGGGTGAGCCCGGTCCTGGTCGTTCCCAAGAAGTCAGGCATCACAACGGTCAAGAAGGACGACGGTGAAATGGTTACTAAAAGGGTACAAAATACGTGGCGAGTATTTATTGACTACAGAAAATTGAACGCCGCCACATGAAAGGACCATTACCCCCTACCTTTCATTGATCAGATGCTAGACCACTTGGCAGGTAAATCTCACTACTGCTTTCTTGATGGATTTACTGGATATTTTCAGATACATACTGCTCCTGAAGATCAGGAGAAGACCACGTTTACATGTCCGTTTGGCACCTTTGCCTATAAAAGGATGCCATTTGGACTATGTAACGCACCCGCTACCTTTCAGCGGTGCATGACGAGTGTCTTCTCCGATCTAATAGAGAATTGTCTAGAAGTTTTATGGACGACTTCAGCATTTATGGTGTCTCATTCGATTGTTGTTTAGAGAGCTTGGCCAAGGTCCTAGCTAGATGTGTTGACACTGACCTTGTCTTAAATTTTGAAAAATGTCACTTTATGGTACGACAAGGCATAGTGTTAGGACATGTAGTCTCTAGTGATGGCATTTCTGTGGACCCGGCCAAGGTCGATGTTATTACTACTTTGCCTCACCCCTCATCCGTGAGGGAGGTCCGCTCGTTTTTGGGACATGCAGGATTTTACAGGTGCTTTATCAAGGACTTCAGCAAGATTACTTTGCCATTGTCGCGCCTACTCCAAAAGGATGTGGATTTTGAGTTTGACAGTGAGTGTGTGAAAGCATTTGAAGAGTTAAGGAAAGTTCTCACCATAGCACCGATTGTGCGAGGCCCCAATTGGACGTTGCCATTCGAGATAATGTGCGATGCGTCAAACTATGCTGTAGGTGCCGCGCTTGCACAGCACGAGGGTAAACTCCCTTATGTCATTGCTTACTCTTCTAAGACACTAGATGCAGCACAATCCAACTATACCACTACCGAAAAAGAACTGTTAGCCATTGTTCATGCTTTAGATAAATTCAGATCTTATTTGCTAGGTTCAAAGATAGTGGTATACATGGATCATGCAGCTTTAAAGTACTTATTGACAAAGAATGAGTCAAAGCCTAGACTCATACGTTGGATCTTGCTTTTGCAAGAATTTGACATTGAGATTAGGGACCGGAGTGGTTCTCAAAACCTGGTTGCGGATTATTTAAGCCGCATTGAGAATTTAAAAATTGATCCATTTCTGATCAATGACTCATTCCTATTGGATAGTTTGCATGCTGTGTCGGATAGCCTTCCTTGGTTTGCCCCAATGGCAAACTACTTGGTTGCAAGAATCTTCCCTCCCAACCTTTCAAAAAACCAAAGGGACAAGTTGAGCAGTGATTCCAAATACTATATTTGGGATGACCCTCACCTATGGAAGAGAGGTGTGGACCAAGTAATCCGAAGGTGTGTCCCGGAATCCGAATTCCAACCAATTCTTGAAGCTTGCCATTCGTCCGAATGTGGTGGCCACTTTGGCCCACAAAGGACCGCTAAAAAATTGTTGGATTGTGGATTCTGGAGGCCAACCTTATTCAAGGATGCTAACCGGTTATGTGTGTCTTGCCATCAGTGTCAGAAGTCAGGAAACGCATCCCAGAGGGATGAAATGCCTTAGCAACCTATGTTGTTCTGCGAGATATTTGATGTTTGGGGCATTGACTTTATGGGACCGTTTCCCAACTCTAGTGGGTATCTGTATATTCTGTTAGCGGTTGACTACGTATCAAAGTGGGTAGAGGCCGTGCCTACCCGCCTTGATGACGCCAATACCGTTGTTTCTTTCATACGGAATCATATTGTATGTAGTTATGGGTCGCCACGAGCAATCGTGAGCGACCAAGGATCCAACTTTTGTAACAGGAAAGTAGAAGCATTCCTCAAGTGCTATGGAGTGACGCATAAGGTTGCTACTGCTTACGATCCGCAAACAAATGGGCAAGCGAAAGTGTCCAATCGGGAGATCAAGAGAATCTTGGAAAAAGTGGTCAATCCACAAAGAAAGGATTGGAGCCTCCGGTTAGGGGATGCACTATGGGCATATAGGACGGCCTACAAGACCCCAATAGGGATGAGCCCTTTCCGGATCGTCTATGGTAAGGCATGCCACCTTCCGGTGGAGATTGAGCATCGAGCCTATTGGGCGGTAAAGCAGTGCAACATGGATCTAGCCATGGTGGGTGAAGCTAGGAAGCTACAATTAGAGGAGCTTGAATGCTTGAGGAATGAGTCATATGGGAATACCCGAATCTACAAAGAAAAGACTAAAGCAGTCCATGACCATCACATTCGGAGGAAGGACTTTCAAGAGGGAGATGACGTCCTTCTCTACAACTCAAGGCTCCGACTTATGCCTGGCAAGCTCCGCTCTAGATGGGAAGGACCTTTCAAGGTGAAGGAGATGAAGCCCTACGGAGTGGTGGAATTATTTCATCCCAAAAGTGAAGCGACTTTCAAGGTGAATCGACATAGAGTGAAGAAGTATCATGGTTGCAAGCCCCCAAGAGAGCTAGAGGTGTACATATTGGAGGATGCACCAAGAGGAGAGGAAGCTTAAGAGAAGGATCGTCCAACTTAAGGACGTTAAAGAAAAGTGCTTGGTGGGAGGCACCCCACCATGGTAAGATCTTCCTTGTTTATACCATCTTCTTAGTATTTCTGGTTTCTTGTGAATTTTAGGATCTTTTGTTGATTGATTGAGTGCATAGGGATGTTAGTTTTGCTGATTTTATTGGGTAGAAAAAAATGTTCTTATAGATAGGGTGTGCAAAAGTGAAGAAAACAACAATTTGTCTTTCAAAAAGAGCACCGACGCGCCAACGCACAGTGCGTGCGCGCGCCGGTAGCAATTCCCAACTCTTGGGCCAATTACCCGAGAGTTATGCCCACTTCATGCCCAACTCGCGCCAGGCACTCACGTGTCCGTGTACATGCCGCCCGCGCGCACTCTGGCAATTTACCCATCGACGTGCTAGCGCACGGTGCGCGCGCGCGCCAATGGCGAATATGACTTCTCTGGTACAAAAACCAGAGAGTTGTGCCACAATTGGGCCAACCTTGTGCCAGAACATACGCGTCCGCGCAGGGTGCGCGCCCGCGCGCCTACCTCACTGACCCACTCTGGTACAAAAAACAGAGACTTGTGCTAACTTTGTGCCACTTTTGTGCCTGAGGCACAACCTCTCTTGCGCGCGCGCGCCACTGACGCGCCCGGGCCATCTGCTATCACTCTCAACGACGCACCAGCGCACCTTGCGCGCGCGCGCTGGTTGCGCGAGTCAATTTAAGACCTTCGCGCCTTGCCTTGTTTTCCTTTCTTTCAACCCCTTCTCTTCTTTAGTTTCTTTCTACTCTCAATCCATCACTTCTCTTCTCTTCTTCTTCTTCCTCAACCCACCACCATTGTCTCCGGCCACTCACCGGTGACAACCACCCTTTCCCAGTGGCGCTACACTTCTCCTATTTTCTCTCTCATCTTCACAAAAGGAAGATTCCACCTTGCTTTTTCATACTCATCAAGGTTTAGCTTCTTCCATTCCTTTGCTTCCATTTTTTTCCTTACATTATTTCTTCAAATTAGATACTTCTTATTGCCTTACTTAGTTTCTCTTTTACTTGATGATGATGTTTCTTGTTTTTGTTTGCTTACTCTTCCTTTATTTCTCCATGGATGTTGCACTTGAGCTTAATTTGCATTACTTGATCTTTTGTCACTCTTTTACCATTGTGTGATGTTTATGTGATGATTGATGTTCCATTTTGGGCTTTGAATTGGTTTGGTATCTCATAATTGCTCATTGCTTGATTATTGCACGCCAAGTGTTCGAGGAAATGCACACATCCCATTTTGGCTCAATTTAGCCATGTACTTTTGAATTGTTGCTCTTTTCTCATTCACTTGCTTTCTCTTAAATACATTGAGCCTAACTTGTGTGCTTGTAGTTGATACTTACCAGTTAAACATTCATTGAATATGACTTACTCTTTATTATGGATGCTTGAGACTACTCTTCTCATGCCATTGTATGCATTACTCCCTCTTGCATCCCATGCCAAGTGTTATGACCCTTGCTTTTACATCTACCACGGCCATTACAATTCACTTGCATGTCTTTTTTCAAATTGATTCTTGGGTGTAATGTTTTTCTTCTTTCTCTCCCTTTTTAGGATGGCCACTAAGAAAGGCAAGGAAGGAAACCGGCCGCAAAGAGGGCACCCCAAAAATCAAATTCTAAGGCGCGTTCTTCAATAGGAGCCAAACCCTTATCAAAGAAAGGAAAGACACCCGCTCCTATTGATGAGAATGACAAGGGCAAACCGGCAAGAGACTCTTCAAGGTTCCCCAACCGTTTCTGTGAACTTAAGTTCCCTTCTATAGCCGTAAGAAACTATCACCCTGAGCATCTACTAGCTCCGCCGGACAAGGTTGCTCCTTATATTTTGCCTCGCATTGAACAACGAGGATGGGAGTTTCTCTTGAGGAAAGGAAATCAACCTCTCTTGGGTGGAAAAATTTTATACTAACTATCACCTTTCCTCTCTTCAATCGGTATACATGCGCTGGAAGCAAGTCTCAGTTTCAGAAGAGGCTATTCAGCAAGTGCTTAATGTTCTACCAGTGCCAAGTGACATGGATGGCTACCAAGAAGTCTTACGTCAGCGAGAGGAGTATGGATTTAATTGGGACTCGATCCTCCAAGTCATTGCTGAGTCAGAATCTTTTTGGATCCATGGTCGACAGCGGATGAGGCCCAAGAGTATTGACGCTCGCTTCCTCACTGTGGAAGCTAGAGCTTGGGCCCAAATCCTATCCCACTATGTGTTGCCTAACACCCACAAGTCATCCATCACGGAGGACCTTGCCTTGCTTGCCTATGGGAAGAGATGAAGTTTGGTCACTGATTATACCACACACCTTCATAGATCAAAGTATTGGTAGGATTACATGTCACTATATCCATCCAACCCCCAACCTAATCCAATGTGAGAAATCATTTCTAGCATGATTTCCTCATTCCTCTCTCAAGTTTTAGAGGAAATCCAAATATGAACAAGTTCTCTGTCGAGATAACTGTTCAATTGAATGAAGATTGAAAGCTTTCTAGCAAAATCAAGAGAAAAGACAGAGGAAGAAAAATGAAAACTATTATTGATCCATTGAATTACAAGAGAGCTCTCTAACCCAATGAAGAGGGGTTTAGTTGTTCATAGCTCTGGGAATGGAAATTGAAAGTGAAAAGTGCATTGAAAGTAAAACAGAATTACAAAGAAAGTAAATTACAGAGTGTTCTAGTTATGGATCCCATAGATCCCAATCTGCCTAAGAAAAGGAAAAGAAAAGGAAAAGAAAGTACATGATACTAAAGAAAAAATGCAGAGCAAATGAAATCAGGATTCTGAACTCCCAGAGCCCCCCTCAGGGCCTCCAGAGAGCTCTCTTCAATCTTCAAAGACTCCTCTATTTATAATCTCCTTCCCATCTTCAATTGAGTCTTCATTGTACTTGGATGTGGGCCTTGGCCTTGATTGAAGCAAGTTAAAGTGGCTCTCAGTGATGTTGAGGAGGGACGTTTGGCAAACTAATGTTTTGCATTCTACATGGTGCTCAATTATACTGTTGCTGGTATCAACATTTATGGGCGAACATTAGGTCAAAAGTTATTTGAAAAATGAATTATGGGCATTGCCAGCAACGTTTGACTCAACGTTGGTGCACCAACATTCATGCAGTCACGCGTGCGCGTTACCCACGTGTATGCATCAAACTGCTAAAATTTGCCCTCACGCGTACGCGTCACTGCAAATTTTTCCAACTCCAGATTTGAACTCTTTATCATAGGCGTTGGACTCAATGTTGGTTTGGCAACGTTCCCTCCAACGTTGGCTTTGTCACGCGTGCGCGTCACCCACGCATACGTGTGTATTGTCGATTTCCCACTGTCACACGTGCGTGTCACCCATGCGTGTGCGTCGCAGCCAATTTTTCCAACATCAGAAATCAAAATTTATCGAAGACATTGGAGGTAACATTGGTTTACCAACGTTCCCTCCAACATTGGCTCGAAAACTGCAGAACATTTCCAGCAACGTTGGTGAGCGAACTTTGGCCACCAACGTTGCATTTCACACCTTTTTCCTCAACGTTTGAGGCAACGTTGGTGTGCCAACTTTGGCCACCAATGTTGCTTCCTCTGCTCCTTTCCTTGGCCTTTTGTTGCTTGCTTGCTTGCCTTTCTTCACCTATCATCAATCAACATATACATCAAAGCTTTGCTAGATTCACAAGAATTTGCATCATTTATAATCAACAAGTAGATATTGCATAAATCTTATGAAAATGCATCAAAATAACAATGTTTGATTGAATCAAGGCATGCATGAAATTCTCGTCCAAATACTTACTTATTACCTAAGAAATGCATGAAACAACCTTAAAACAAACTAAAAATGGCTTGTGAAACTAGCCAAGATGCCTTGGCATCATGTACCAGTTCCTGTTCCTAATATTCTGCATGATTAAAACACACGTAAAACAAAGGAAAAATAGTAGAAGTCTTCAGTGGGAATCTTTTTGTTTCTCCATTCCCTGGGTACCTTCTTCTTTTTGGAAACCTCCTCCCTCGTGGATGATGCCTTCCCGACACCAAACTTTGGTTTGATGTCAGGGGGAATTTTGTTGATGGTCATCAAAGGAGGTTTGAGCTGTAGATTTTGTTGTGCATCATCAGGGGGTTTTGAAGGTTTGGATTAATAAGCTCAGTCTGTATGCACCTCTCCTCTTCACCTAATAAATGCAAATCTTTGAAGACATGAAAGACCATTTGCTCATTATGCACTCTAAGCACTAATTTACCTTCTTCCACATCAAGCAGAGCTCTTCCAGTGGCTAGGAATGGTCTTCCTAGAATTATAGAGGCATTCTCATCCACCCCATGTGTAAAGAATCACAAAATCTACTGGGAGGAGGAACTTACCCACTTTGACCAAGATATTCTCCACTAATCCATATGCGGGCTTTAGAGATTTGTCTGCCATCTGTAATGCTATCCTTGTGGGTTGTTCCTCTTGGATTTGCAACTTCTTCATCACAGACAAGGACATTAAATTGATGCAAGCTCCCAGATCACATAACGCTTTCTCAAAGGTTGTGCTCTCAAAGGGCAAGTTATTCTGAATGATGGCACTACATTCCTTAGTCAAGACCACTGTCTCATCTCCCTTTAAAGGCTTCTTCCTTGACAGCAATTCCTTCATGAATTTAACATAGAGAGGCATTTGCTCCAAAACCTCAGCAAAAGGAATATTGATTTGTAACTTTCTGAAAACTTCTAAGAACTTTGAAAACTGCTTGTCCTTGGTCTCCTTTTGAAGTATCTGAGGATATGGCATCTTGGGCTTGTACTCAGGAGCTTTAGGAAATGTAGGATGAGTGTCAAGAGAGACTGGGAAGGGGTTATCTGCACGCCTAGGACGGGTGTGTACTACTGTGTCTTTAGTCTACTCTGGAGCTTCTTTTTCAACCGGCTCCTTAGTAACTTGTGCTTCTGTACTTGCCACTTGTCCACTTATCAAGGTGATAGCCTTACACTCCTCTCTTGGATTTGAAGTTGTGTTACCTGGAAGGCTATTTGCAGTCCTCTGATCAATTTCATTAACTTTTGTGGCTAATTGACCCATCTAAATCTCCATGTTCTTGATTGATGCTCTGGTTTCATGTATAAAACTCGCCATTAGTGCTTCCAAATCAGTAGTATTCTGAGACTGAGGAGTTGCCTGCTGAGATGACTGAAACTGGTGGTTATTAAAATTCTGTTGAAAATCACCCTGAGAATTATTATTAAAATTCTATGACCTCCAAGGTTGCTCTCTCTACCCAAAATTTGGATGATTTCTCCATCCCTAATTATAGGTCTTTGAGTATGGATCATTATTGGGGTGTCTAAGAGCACTCCCCATGTAACTGACCTAATCAGAAGAAGACTGAGCATAATTATAATTCTCATGTTGCATAAAATTACCTGTCATGTCACAAGGGACCTCATGAGGTGTATTCTGGGTGTTGACAGCTGAAACTTGCATTCCACACAACTATTGAGTAATTAGATTTATTTGTTGAGACAAAAGTTTGTTCTGAGCAAGAAGAGCATCAAAAGCTTTCACTTCCAAAATGCCTCTCTTCTGAGGGGTCTCAGTTCACAGGATTTCTGTTGGAGGAATATAAGTATTGGTTGTTAGCAACCAACTCAATAAGCTCAGTAGTCTCCTCTGATGTCTTCTTCATGTGCAAAGAACCACCTGTAGAATTATCTAAGCGCATCTTGGACATTTCACATAAGCCCTCATAAAAAATATCCATCTGGAGAGCATTGCCTAGTCAATAGCTTGAATCTCTCCCAAGCTTCATAAAGGGTCTTACCACCTTTCTCTCTGATGATCTGAACCTCCACCCTTAGCTTAGTCAGCTTTTGAAGTGGAAAAAATTTATTCAGAAATCCAGTGACAACCTTATCCCAAGTATCCAGAGTCTCCTTGGGTTGAGAATCTAACCACAGCTTTGCTCTATCCTTCATAGCAAATGGGAAGAGCATGAGTTTATACACCTCAGGGTTCACTCTATTGGGCTTCACAGTATAAAAATCTGTAGAAAATCAGAAATAAACTGATTTGGATCTTCCTGAGGGAGTCCATGATATTGACAATTCTGTTGCACAAGAATAACTAGCTATGGCTTCAGGTCAAAATTGTTTGCTTGACTGGAATTCAACCCCCATAAAAAAATGATGAATCCATTCTTTTGGCAAGCACACCAAAAATTATCGTGAAGTAATAACCCACAGTGGAGCGGGATCATAACCACAGAGATTGGTAGATTTGAGCAAATTTAATTGATTGGTGAATTAGTCAAGCTAAGCAGAATAGATTGTTATTGCAGAATTATAAAAGTGCAGAAACATAAATGGCTCAAAAGTAAATATAAGCAGTAAAGTGCAGGAATAAAAAATGACAATGATGTAAAGTGCAGAAATTTAAATAACTCAAAAGTAAATGGGAATGGGGATTTGCAGAATATAAAGAAAGCTATAAAAAAGTGAAAGATAAGAATAGGGGAATTCATTAAGATCAGGAGATGTTGTCTCTTTGGATTAACTCCAATTCATATCCTCTTCAATCATGCAACTCATTGACCTCTTGGCAATCATGATTGATTGAGCCCCAATCCCTTTGGGACTCACTCTCTTAGATCTTGATCAATAGCCAATTCCTTGGTCTAATTGCTCATGAAGAGAGATATGCTTGGTCCCTGATTATACCACACATCATCATAGGTCCAAGTAGAGGGAGGATTATATGTCACCATATCCAAACACCAAAACGCAGATCCTACTAAAGTGTGAGAAGGGATTTCTAGCATGGTTTCATGTTTCCTTTTCCAAGGTTCCCATAAAACCCATTTTGCATTCAACCCCTTTTCCAAGGTGATTGAACACTAGCATTAAAACGAAATTCCTTCTTGAAAATCAAAGAGAAGATGAAGAGAAGAAGAAATTCACTATCATTAATCCATCAAGTACAACAGAGCTCCCTCTCTCAATGAGAGGTAATTTAGCTACTCATAGCTCAGAGAAAAGTACAAGAGATGAAAGAAATGAAAGAGTGAAAATTAAATCTAACTATAGCTAATAGCTTAACTTCTTAACTCCTAGCACTAGAAAATAAAGAAAATACAAAAGTGAAAAGAAAAAAATACAATTTGGAGGGAAAAGAAACTCAATAAACATGATCTTCCAGCTGGCGAGTGACTAGCGCTTCAGTGGCGTGCCACGCCTAGCTCTAAATCTGGCTTGGCATGCCACGCTCAACTCCTCAAGTGGCAGGCCCTCCTTCATAGGCGTCTCTTGCGTGCCACACCTTTAAGCCCAAGTGGCATTACTAGGGTTCTTTAAGCACTTGTGTAGCCTGGCGTACCACGCCTTCGACCTCAAGTGGCACGCCAAAGTGTTCTCCCTCTTCTTCTTGCTTCTGGAAAGTTGAACTACTGTGTCACGCCCAGGGTTTGGCGTGCCACGCTGATTATGTGTGCTAGGTCTTTCTCTCTGGAAAACTGAACTAGCGTGGCACGCCCAGGTTCTGGCGTGCCACGCCCATTTGTGTGCTTGGTTCCTTCATTGGCGTGCCACGCCCAGAACTCAAGTGGCACGCCCAGGTCTTCTTGTTGATGGGTGAAGTTGGTGTGCCACGCCTGAGGCTCAAGTGGCACTCTGAAGTGAGAAATGGTAGCTAGCGTGCCACACCTTCGATACCAAGTGGCACGCCCATATGGTTGGTCTCCTAACTCCTCCTCTGGAAAATATAACTGGCATGCCACGCCCAGGGTCTGGCGTGCCATGCCCAGTATTTTGCCTCGGTCCAGTGACTGGCGTGCCACGCCTGGTCCTTCAAGTGGCACACCAAAGTGAGAATTGAGAGCTGGCATGCCACGCCTTCGACACCAAGTTGCACGCCCAGCCTTTTTGGCTTTCAACCTTTTCTCTGGAAACTTGTACTGGCGTGCCATGCCATGATGCTCAAGTGGCACGCCCACTTTAATATGGCTCTTTCCAGCTTGGCGTGCCACGCCTGGCTCTTCAAGTGACACGTCAAAGTGACAATTTGAAGCTGGCGTGCCACGCCTTTGATACCATGTGGCACGCCCGGCATATTGGGTCTTTAATGTTGTTCTCTGGAATCTTGTACTGGCGTGCCATGCCTTGATGCTCAAGTGGTACTCCCTTTTAGTGTGATACTTTTCAGCTTGGCGTGCCACGCCTGGCTCTTCAAGTGGCACGCCCAAGTGACTTTTGAAGCTGGCGTGCCACGCCTTCGATACCAAGTAGCACGCCAAGGTAATGATCTCTTCTGGAATGATGAACTGGCATGCCACGCCCATGGCTCAAGTGGCACGGCCATAGTATGTGATGGGATAGGCGTGTCACACCCAGCATGGCATGCCACGCCCCTTTAGTGGCCTTCAACATTACTCTCTGGAAAATTACACTCGCGTGCCACGCCCAGTTTCTGGCATGCCATGCCCATGTAAGGAATTTGGGCATCCTCTTCTGGAAAACTGTGCTAGCGTGCCACGCCCAGCTCCTGGCGTGCCACGCCCATGTAAAATGTTCAAATGTGCTTCTCTGGAATTCATAACTAGCGTGCCACGCCCATATAGAAAGCTTGAGGATCCTTTCTGGAATTTAGTACTAGCGTGCCATGCCCAGCAACTGGTGTGCCACACCCATACATTTTTATGGCATTTGCTCCAAGTGGCACGCCAGTTTCACACGCCCAGCTTGTTTTGTTATTTTTTTTCCCTTTTTGATGTCTTTTTCACCTGAAATTCAACACAAACCCATTTCAAAGCAATGTACTATAATATTCATCAAATAATGCATGAATTGCAATGATCAAATAAGATTATGCTCTTTTATGGTCCTTTTTTATGCAAGAAAAAAGGGTAGATGATGCAAGTCATCACAACACCAAACTTAAGTTTTGCTTGTCCCAAGCAAATCACTTGGAGTAGTTTTTAGATAAACTGAGACTTGACATTGAATGGATGCAACATTACTAAGGATGAGGCTAAGTGTTTAACACATGAATATTTCTATTTCAATGTCACAAAGAACTCCTAGGTTCTTGAAGGTTATTCCAAGTATAAGCTTCAGGGGTCCTTTTTATTGATTGTCACCTTGAAGTAGCAAGAGTTATTTCTTTTTCTTTTGGTTGTTCTTTCCTTTTTCACTTTCTCTTTTTCATTTACCATGACTCTAAATGTTTTATCTCAAGAAAACCTTTTACGTAGGCTTTCAATTAGCACTCCCAAGCCAGTTGGCTTTAGGGTACTAGGTGTTGAAACACCCCTAAGAATTTACTTGCCCATGTCTCTTCTTGACACATCTTCACCACAAGCATCTACTAGGTTTCATAACTCTTTTCAAGATAATTTGTGTTTCTTTTCATCCTAGTAGTTGATGCTCAGAGCCTTGGGTCTTTATTACTTACTACTTCTCGATTCTATAGATATTCAAGGAACACCTCTTAGCACCTACTTGTCATACCTTCTAAGCCTAGTTGTTCTTCATGACTCATTTTCTTTCCAGTTCATTCAAGGTTCTACACTTGGTTCCTTATTTCTTAGTTTTTGAACATTCCCACTTGGTCTTAGTCTCTTTTATTCTTGTTTTTGTAACACTCACAACAACTCTTATGGAAATAAACTAATCTTTTATTGATGTAGATGAACTTGAACTAACATTGCATTTTCTTTCTAGTAATTCAAAGGACTCATAAAAGACTTCAGGCATAAAATAAAACTAAGCACTAAACATAAACTATCCTAGCATTGCTATTTATTATTAAACAGAAAGTTAAACATAAAGAAACTAAACAGAAATCCAGAAATTTAGGAGTGTCAACCATGGAACTCAACAACCTTGAGCAGCTTCAGTTCATTGGCCCCTTTCCTTTGTCCTTCTTTTTGGAGGGGGAGGAGTCATCATCATCCTTTTTGGAGGATCCTTCTTATGCCTTTTTGTCCTTGGGCTTCCAGAATGATAGCCTCCTCATGTGTGATTTTACATTTTCTTTGTGCTGATATGCAATTTCTTCCTGCCTAGCACTGAGCTCCTCTATCTTCTGCATGTAGGTTGGATAATTGGGGTTCATGTTGGCTACTGCATTGCACAAGTAGCTTAATTTTGTCTGTGCATAGCAGTCATACTCCCCTCTTGCTATGGTTCTGGCTTCATAGAGGTGCCTAAACTCAGCAAGGCTCTCTATTTGGCTTTGTTGTCGCTCCAGAATTATTCCGAGGTTGCCTTGCATTTGTCCCCAATTGATCTGATCTTGCTGCTCCTTCAATTATTCCATGATCCCTTGGAATTGTTGTATGTTCTAGTTCACTTGGTTCCATTGTTGTTGTTGATTATCCTTGAGTTGGTTGACATCTTCTCTCAAATGGTGTATGACTCCCTTCATTTGGTGTATATTTCCCTGCAATTGCTCCTAGTTAAAACCTTCAGGAAATTGTTGATATTGTTGGTATTGTTGATATGGTGGTAGTTGAAGTGCTAGGTGATGTGGTTGCTCCTCTTCTTGTTGTCGCTACCCTTGTGGCACATAAGCATGTCCTGTATCCCTTCTCCTCTCAAGTGGGTTGACAGCCACCACTTTGGCCATCTTCTTGGCCGTTATGGGCTTGTCTTGTTCTACCAACACCTCATCAATAATCTTCTCCACCCCTACTTCATCATACAGCCTTTGGATGATGCTGGGGAATGCTAGCCTTGTGCTATCCTTGGTGCTTTTCAGCACCCTGTTAATGTTGTTGGCAATCATCTCCCCAACATTCACATTCTCACCTTTCATAATGCTGTATATGAGCATAGACCTTTCCACTGTCACCTCAGAAGTGTTTGAAGTAGGGGTGAGAGATCTTCTCACAAAATTCAGCCACTCTCTAGCTTAGGGGCTCAAGTCTCTCCTCCTCAGCTGGTTGGGTCTCCCATCTTTATCTCTGATCCATTGCACGTGCAACACACAAATCTCATTGAGGATTTCATAAAATCCTGGGTCTTCTTGCTTCATCCTTTCTTCATAGCTCCGAGTGGAGCTTGTTTGTCTCACCATGAGCATCCTATCTATGTTAGAGTGACTGTAATTAAAGGATTTCCCTCTCACATAGCTAAGATAGCCATAGGGTTGCCCTGGCTGAGGCACAGCATTAGCGTAGAACTCTCTTACCAAGCTTTCCACTACTTTCCTTGGTGGGTTGCATAAGAGTGCCCAGCCTCTACTATTTATCTCCCTGTTGATCTCAGGGTGCTTGTTTCTCCCTAGTTGGAAATAAACTTCTGGAATGATTTGCCTCTCACTCACCCAACCATAAAATGGGTTTTGGTTGAATGATGAAAGGAACATGTATTTATTGTGGCTTGAGGACCCTGAGGTTGGTTCCTTGGTCTTTCTTTTCTTTGTTGATGAGGCTCTTGGTGGTGCCATTGTGGTGAAGAAAGTGTGTTTGAAGTGTTAAAGAAAGTTGAAGAAGTATGCGAGAGAGAGCAAGCAAAACACAGTTTTGCTCCAACACCAAACTCATGGCTTGATTGTCCTTAATCAAGTAGAAGAAAAAGGTAAAGAAAAGAGGAAGGAGATGAAAAGAAAGAAGGAATTGTGAGGGTCTTTTCGTGTGTGAGGTTGGGGTTTGACGTGTGAGGAGAGGTGGGAAAAAGTAAGGGGTTTTTATAGGGGTGGAAAGTATGGTCTGAATGGTGGAAAGTGGAGGCAATTCAATATTTTCCCACTTGGGGAGTGGTGCCTAGCGTGGGAAGAGGTGCCAATCTTTATCCCACTTTGCTTCCTGCATGTGTTGAGTTTCAAAGTGCAAGTACACTTTGGCTCTCTCCTTGATGATTTATCAATCATGTTGGCCCCATTCTCTCTCCTGAAAAATGAAACCGAAAATCCCATCAGTAATGACAAAAGAATCCTTCACATTCCTTGAGCAAATGAACTTGAAACTGATGAGTGTCCCTTGGGACACCAAACTTAATTTCATTGCATCTAATAAATTGTGTTCATTATTGGGTGTTTAATGTGTCATAAGGGTGAATTAACTTCTATCCTTTCACATTCTTTTGCTTCTAAACCCCTTCGGAAAACATTTAAAACCAATTTTCATACATTTATCAATTTATTAAATGCTTTTAACTTGGATGGCATTGGGCTTGCTAGGTGATCTTCGTATGGTGGTGGCCGCACCAAACTTAATCTCTGGGCTTACTTCTTAAAATTTATTTCATACAAAGGGTTGTAAGCCTAGATTAAGTGGGTTGGTGGCCACTCCAAACTTAGCTTGTTAGCCAGTTCCTAGCCCAATTACTCATCATCAGAGAATATGTTCATCAAGTTGCATTTTCAGGAAAAAAAAGAAACAAAATGTAAAGCTACTAACTACTAAAAATCGAAATTTAAACTTCCTAATCTACCACCTTCAATCTACTTTTATAAGGCAATGAAATAGAACATTAAACTGAGACCTAAACTACCTAAACTAACAAGTTTTAAGCTACTTCTAATAAAGCAGTAAATCAAAAGGATATAAGGTGTTGGGGTGCCTACCAACCAGCGCTTCTTTAACGTCGCTAGCTTGACGTTCTTCCTTCTTTAGCTGAGATGGTAGCTCACTCTCTTCTCATCTAGTGAGTCTCCCAAGTAATGCTTGAGTCTATGGCCATTCACAGTGAAAGTTCTTTGTGTTTTGTCTTCCATTAGCTCTACATGACCATAAGGTGACACTTTGAGAATGGTGAAGAGTCCAGACCATCGAGACTTGAGCTTCCCTGGGAAGAACTTAAGTCTTGAATTGTACAGCAACACTCTTTGTCCCTCTGTGAACTCTCTCCTTGTTATGTTTTGATCATGCCACCTCTTTGTGTTTTCCTTGTACATTTTTGCATTCTCATATGCTTGATTTTTGAACTCCTCCAGCTCATTGAGTTGCATTAGCCTCCTTTCTCCAGCAGCTTGATTATCAAAATTCAGCATCTTCAGAGCCCAAAATGCTCTATGTTCAAGCTCAACTGGTAAGTGACAAGCCTTACCAAACACCAATTGATATGGAGACATCACAATAGGTATTTTGAAGGCTGTCCTGTAGGCCCATAAAGCATCATCTAGCTTTTTAGACCAATCTTTTCTTGAGCTTCCAACAGTCTTTTCAAGAATTCTTTTGAGCTCTCTGTTTGAAATCTCAGCTTGCCCGTTGGTCTGCGGATGATATGGAGTTGTCACTTTGTGTTTCACTCCATATTTAGAGAGGAGTGCTTCAAGTTTCCTGTTGCAGAAGTATGTTCCTCCATCACTGATGAGAGCTCTAGGCACTCCAAATCTGCTGAAGATATTCTTTCTCAAGAAGTTCATCACAACCTTGTTGTCATTTGTTGCTGTGGCTATGGCTTCTTACCATTTTGAAACATAGTCTACAGCCACCAATATATAATTTTTTGAGTAGGAGGAAGGGAAAGGTCCATAAAATCAATTCCCTATACATTAAACAATTCTAACTCCATTATAAACCTCTGTGGCATCTCATTTTTTTTGGGAAGATTGCCAGCCCTTTGGCATTCATCACACCTTGATACCAATTCCTTTGCATCCTTAAACATGGTTGGCCAATAGAATCCACATTGTAGCACCTTGGCTGCAGTTCTTTCTCCTCTGTAATGGCCTCCATATGCTGAGCCATGACATTGCCAAAGTATTTCCTGCCCTTCTTCATGGGAAATACACCTTCTCAAGATCCCACCAGCATATTTCTTGAACAAATAGGGCTCGTCCCAAATGTAGTGTTTAGCATCTTTGATCAACTTCCTCTTCATGTGTTTGTTGATGTTAGTTGGTAGTTCCCCAATAGCCTTGAAATTGGCTATGTTCGTAAACCAGGGAGCTTCTTGGATCACCATCAACTGCTCATCAGGGAAACTCTCATTAACTGTAATTTGGGGTGCATCATCTTCTTCCTGTGGGATCCTTGAGAGGTGGTCAGCTACTTTGTTCTCTGCTCCACTCCTATCTTTAATTTCAATGTCAAACTCTTGGAGAAGCAGGATCCACCTTATTAGTCTGGGCTTGGACACTTGTTTGGTAAGCAAGTATTTGAGTGCTACATGATTAGTGAATACAATTACTTTAGAGACAATAAGATATGATCTAAACTTATCAAAAGCAAAGACAATGGCAAGTAATTCCTTTTCTGTAGTGGTATAGTTTCTTTGATCCTCATTGAGGACTTTGCTAGCGTAGTAAATAACATGCACGATTTTGTCCCTCCTCTGTCCTAAAACAGCACCAACAGCAAAGTCGGATGCATCATGCATCAACTCAAAGGGTAGATCCCAACTGGGTGGTGCTATGATAGGTGCAGAGGAGAGCTTGTTCTTAAGCTCTTCAAAGGCTAGCATGCATTCTTTATCAAAAATACAAGGTACATTAGAGACAAGAAGGTTGCTCAAAGGTTTGGCAACCTTGGAGAAGTCTCGAATAAAATTCCTATAGAAGCCAGCATGTCCTAGAAAACTTCTAATTGCTTTGATATTGCAAGGTGGGGGTAACTTTGCAATCACCTCCACCTTGGCCTTGTCCACCTCTAAGCCTCTTTTTTAGATCTTATGGCCAAGAACCACCCCTTCTGTAACCATAAAATGGCATTTTTCCCAATTCAAAACAAGCTTGGTTTCTTGACATCTCTTTAGCACCAGGGCCAAGTGGTGCAAGCAATTAGAATGTGAATCACCAAAAAATAGAAAAATCATCTATAAACACTTTAATGAATCTTTCAATCACGTCTGAAAATATGGAGAGCATGCACCCTTGGAATGTTGCAGGTGCATTGCACAATCCAAAGGGCATTCTCCTATAAGCAAAAACACCATATGGACAAGTAAATGAGGTTTTTTCTTGGTCCTTAGGGTCTACAACAATTTGGTTGTATCCAAAATAACCGTCCAAGAAGCAATAATACTCATGTCTTGCCAATCTTTCAAGCATGTGATCCATGAAAGGTAGGAGGAAGTGATCCTTCCTGGTGGCCTCATTAAGCTTCCTATAATCGATGCACATGTACCAACCGGTCACTGTTCTTGTAGGTATCAGCTCATTCTTCTCATTTGGTACAACAGTGATCCCTCTTTTCTTTGGGACTACTTGCACTTGGCTTACCCAAGGGCTGTCTGAGATCGGGTAAATCACCCCAGCTTGCCACAATTTTAACACCTCTTTTTGGACTACTTCATTCATGGTTGGGTTCAGTCTTTTTTGCTGCTGCCTTGAGGGCTTGGCTCCTTCTTCAAGTAGGATTTTGTGCATGCACATTGAAGGACTAATTCCTTTCAAATCTGCAAGTGTCCATCCTATAGCATTCTTATGTTGTCTCAGTACTTGGAAAAGCTCCTCTTCTTACTCCTCACTCAAGCTTGAATTAATGATCAATGGGTAAGTGTTGTTGTCACCCAAGTATGCATACTTCAAGCTTGGAGACAGGGTCTTCAGCTCTAGTTTTGGTGCCTCTACTTCCTTGTTATCCTTGTGGTTCAGCATGATTGAATTCTCTATGATCTCTTGGGATAATTCTACACCTGATGCTTGTTGCTCTAGCTCCATAATCTCTTCACATTGTTCTTCCTCCAACACTCCTTGAACTATCTCTTCTATGGTATCTACCATCATGCACTCTCCTATGGATTCTTTGGGATAACTCATCGCGTTGAAGACATTGAAGACCATCTTCTCTTCATGTAACCTCAAGACTAGCTCCCCTTTTTGAACATCAATAATGGCTCCAGCAGTAGCTAGGAATGGCCTTCCTAGGATGATAGATGTGTTGGCTTCCTCTTCCATATCCAGCACAATAAAGTCAGCTGGGAAAATAAACTCTCCCACTTTCACCAACAAATCCTCCACTTCCCCATGAGGGAACTTGAATGTTCTATTAGCTAATTGGAGTGCCATCCTTGTTGGTTTGGCTTCCTCAATCTTCATCCTTCTCATCATGGCCAAAGACATGAGATTGATGCTAGCCCCTAGGTCACACAGTGCTTTTTCAATGGTGATATCACCTATGATGCATAGAATTTGGAAACACCCAAGGTCTTTCATCTTCTGAGGAAGCTTCTTTTGTATGATGGCACTGCACTCCTCAATTAACACTATAGTTTCTTTCTCTCCCCAGTTCCTCTTTCTTGTCATGAGCTCCTTTAAAAATTTGGCATAGAGGGGCATTTGCTTTAATGCCTCAGCAAAAGGGTATGTTGATTTGGAGCTTCTTGAAGATCTCTAAGAACCTTGAAAACTGGCTGTCTTTTCCGTCTTTCCTTAGCCTTTTGTGGATAGGGTGCTTGTGACACATAAGGCTTTAGGACTGGCTTTGATGAGGATGGTGCAGGGGTCTCTTCTTCTTTCCTGTTTTTAGGCTCCTTTGCAACTTCTTTTTCTTGATTGCTTTGATTTGGGGATGCCCCTTCTACAACTTTTCCACATCTAAGTGTGATGGCTTTGCATTTCCCTCTTGGGTTAACCATGGTATCACTGAAAAATGTATGTGTGGGCATTGAAATTTGCTTAGATAAGCTTGTAAGTTGTGCTTCCAATTTTGAAATTGCTGCGCCTTGATTCTTTATGTTTGATCTGCACTCTTCTTGATTGGTATCCATCTTCCTTTTGGCCTGTATTTGTCTATCCAAAACATTGGAAATAGCCCCTGTCAGCTGTGATGACATCTGTGCTATTGCAGCCTCTATTCTTTTAAAATTGCTTTTGATCTCACATGGCTGCATGGTCAAGGTTGACGCTTCTTAGTGGTGGGTATTGTGTGGTTGTTGGGTGGAGTGGTATGATGTATTTTGTGCATTGTGGTAGGGTCTGTTGTTGCTTGCTTGATGGTTGGAGTTATGGTTGTTGTACTGGTCGGATTGGTATGGTTTGGTATGGTCTTGGTTGTGGCTTTGTTGGTTTTCCCATCCAAAGTTTGGGTGGTTCTTCCAACCTGGGTTATATGTCTTGGAATTTGGATCGTATAGTGGTCTAGAAGAATTGTTCACATAATTTGCCTGCTCCCATTCATTTTCAACTTCTGGGGCATCTTCTTCTTGTAGTGGTGCTAGCTGTGCTGCAATCATCTTGTTTTGTGCTAACAAGGCATCCATAGGATTTAGCTCCAGCATTCCCTTCTTTTGAGTCCTTTCTGAAGCATAGAAGTATTCATCTTCAGCTACAGTCTCTATAACATCTATGGCTTCTTTAATGGTTTTCTTCTTGTTGAGTGAACCCCCTGAAGAGTGGCCCACATCTTTCTTTGCCTCATATGATAGCCCTTCATAGAAGATGTGAAGTTGAACCCATTCGTTGAACATATCTGGAGGGCACTTCCTTGTCAAGTCTTTGAACCTCTCTCAGGCCTCATAAAGTGTCTCACCATCTTGTTGTTTGAAGGTCTGCACCTCAGCTCTCAGTCTATTTACTCTCTGTGGAGGGTAAAATCTTGCTAGGAATTTATTTATAACCTCATCCCATGTGGTTAAGCTCTCCTTTGGAAATACTTCCAACCACTTTGCTGCCTTATCTCTGAGTGAGAACGGGAATAAAAGTAGCTTGTAGGTGTCAGGGTGTACACCATTGGACTTTACAGTGTCACAAATCCTCAAGAATGTAGTGAGATATTGGTTTGGGTCCTCCTGAGCTCCCCTTCCATATGAGCAATTATTCTGGACAAGTGTGATGAGTTGAGGTTTCAACTCAAAGTTGTTAGCATGGATTGTTGGTTTGAGAATGCTGCTGCCATAGTTTCCTGGATTTGGGTTGATGTAGGAGCCTAAGACTCTCCTCTCTTGCCCAATATGATTACCAGCATCTAGTCCAATATGGTTTTGTACTTCTTCTTCCATAGTGGCTTCCAGATCTTCCTCTACTACTTCCTCTCCAACTATGCCTTTGCCTCTTGCTTCTCTCCTTAATCTAAGGAGGGTCCTCTCAGGTTCATTATCGAAGGTGGATGAAGTTTCTCCCATTCTACCTGTCATACATTCAACAAACAGCAAGCAGAGGGCAAGTGAAGGAATCACTCTTGTTAGGATTAACGGTTAGCTTGGTTGATGCAATTAATTAAACAGTTAGAAGAATGGAAATATGAACAATGAATAACTAAAATCCAAACTAAAGTCAAAATAAAACAGAACAGATGAAAAATTAAAGAACAAAAAAAATAACATGGTAATTAAAATGCTTAATCTAGCTCTTCAATTAATTTAATCATTGTCAAATTCAAACCGATCCCCGGCAACGGCGCCATAAAACTTGATGACCGAAATTCGCCCTCATATAAAAATAATGAATCCTTTCTTTTGGCAAGCCCACTAAAAATTATCGTCAAGTAATAACCCAGAGTGGAATGGGATCGTATCCACAGAGATTGGTAGATTTGAGCAACTTTAATTGATTGATGAATTAGTCAAGCTAAGCAGAATAGATTGTGATTGCAGAATTATAAAAGTGCAGAAACATAAATGGCTCAAAAGTAAATATAAGCAGTAAAGTGCAGGAATAGGAAATGACAATAATGTAAAGTGTAGAAATGCAAATGACTCAAAAGTAAATGGGAATAGGGATTTGCAGAATATAAAGAAAGCTATAAAGAAAGTGAAAGATAAGAATAGGAGAATTCATTGAGATCAGGAGATGTTGTCTCTTTGGATTAACTCTAGTTCATATCCTCTTCAATCATGCAACTCATTGACCTCTTGGCAATCATGATTGATTGAGCCTCAATTCCTTGGTGACTCACTCTCTCAGATCTTGATCAATATCCAATTCCTTGGTCTAATTGCTCATGAAGAGAGATATGCTTGGTCCCTGATTATACCACACATCATCATAGGTCCAAGTAGAGGGAGGATTATATGTCACCATATCCAAACACCAAAACCCAGATCCTGCTCAAGTGTGAGAAGGGATTTCTAGCATGGTTTCATGTTTCATTTTCCAAGGTTTCCATGAAACCCATTTTGCATTCAACCCATTTTTCAAGCTGATTGAACACTAGCATTAAAACGAAATTCCTTCTAGCAAATCAAAGAGAAGATGAAGAGAAGAAGAAATTTACTATCATTAATCCATCAAGTACAACAGAGCTCCATCTCTCAATGAGAGGGAATTTAGCTACTCAGATCTTAGAGAAAAGTACAAGAGATGGAAGAGATGAAAGAGTGAAAAGTAAATCTAACTATAGCTAATAGCTTAACTGCTTAACCCCTCTCCTAGTACTTCCAGGGGTTATTTATACTACTCTTTGCACTAGAAAATAAATAAAATACAAAAGTGAAAAGAAAAAATACAATTTGGAGGGAAAAGAAACTCAATAAACGTGATCTTCCAGCTGGCGTGTGACTGCCGCTTCAGTGACGTGCCACGCCCAGCTCTAAATCTGGCTTGGCGTGCCATGCTCAACTCCTCAAGTGGCACACCCTCCTTCATAGGCGTCCCTGGCATGCCATGCCTTCGAGCCCAAGTGGCACGCCCAGGGTTCTTTAAGCACCTGTGTAGCCTGGCGTGCCACGCCTTCGACCTCAAGTGGCATGCCCAGGCCTTCTCCTCTCATTATGTGTGCTTGGTCTTTCTCTCTGGAAAACTGAACTAGCGTGGCACTCCCAGGTTCTGGCGTGCCATGCCCATTTGTGTGCTTAGTTCTTTCATTGGCATGCCACGCCCAGAACTCAAGTGGCATGCCCAGGTCTTCTTCTTGTTGATGGGTGATATTGGCACACTGAAGTGAGAAACTAACTGGCAAGAGCACCGGGTCGTACCAAGTAGTACCTCAGGTGAATGAGGGTCGATCCCACAAGGATTGATGGATGAAGCAGTGTTCATACCCTGGGTCGAGCTATGCGACCTGGGCTGATTGAAGACAAAAGTGACCGACCTCCTTAGGTCAGGTCCCCCGACCTCTCCTTTAAAGAGTTCGGCCAAATCACCATAAGAAGCCCAAGCAAGCCCAAACGAAGGGACACAGCCCAATCTAAAGGCAGCCAAAGCCTAGAAAGATAAAGGCGGTTCCCCTTAAAGATAAGATGACTTCACTCAAAGATAAGATAAGATAACTAACTTATCTCAAAGGGAGGTCACTCCACATTACTATAAATACATTGGAGCACCCAGGCATAACTGGTACTCTGATTCTACAAAAAATACTTGCTCAAAGCCCATGCTAACTTAAGCATCGGAGTCTCTTGCAGGTACCACCACCCTCCGGTGACCAAGAATCAACAGCACCACTAGAGTCAACAAGTCAGACACGACAGCTCCGGCCACCACAGCAGATCTCGTCCGAGATCGACCTTCAGTTTCAGGTAACCCTCGGAACATTAGCACCGTTGTCGGGGAACCTGGAAGTCATCCCATCATCATGGCGGACAACCTTGACAATGATCACAACTCAAGTTTGGAATAAAGAACCCCGCTTAAAAATACGGTTGCCACATCAAAGGATGTGCCTCAAACCAAGGGAGACAAGCAATCTCCAAACACCGAAATCTTGGATGCCCTACAAGCTCAATAGGATCATCTCAAACAGCTCGAAAAAGAGGTCGAGCATCAACGGGAAGCCGAGAGGGACCTCCAGAGAGAAACTAGGCGACGTCGAGAGCTAGAAGACAAGCTCCTAAAGCTCGAGGCTGATCTCAAAGCTAAAACCGTTCAGTCCAGTCATGATGATAGCTCCCAGAAGGACCAACATCCCTTCACCAAAGAGATCATGAAAGCTAAGGTTCCAAAGGTTTTTAAAGCTCCCGACATGACCCCATATGACGGTACCTCTGATCCAAGCCATCATCTCAGCAATTTTAGAAGCAGAATGTATCTTACTGACGCCTCGGATGCCATTCGATGCAAAGCCTTCCCAACCACCCTAACAAACACATCAATAAAGTAGTTCGACAGTTTGCCTCCTAGCTCCATCACGAGTTTTGACGACTTAGCCAGAAAATTCCTTGCCAGATTCTCCATCCAGAAGGACAAAGCCAAACACGCCCCGAGCCTATTAGGGATCAAGCAAGGAGATCGAAAAAGTCTTCGCAACTACATGGAAAGATTCAACAAAGCGTGTCTGGACATACAAAGTCTGCCAACAGAAGCAGCCATCATGGGTCTCATCAATAAACTGCGAGAGGGATCCTTTAGCCACTCCATATCAAAAAAGCATCCAACATCTCTAAACGAGGTACAAGAACGAGCATAAAAGTATATTAACATGGAGGAGAATTCTCGACTAGGAAAAATCTCAAAGCCTGGATTCTCCTACCCCTCTCAGGACAAGGATAAAGAGTCCAAGAAAAAGGAAGATCAACCTAGTGAGAAGCCTAGAAAATACCACAATTACACCCCTCTTTGGGTGTCTCTTGCAGATGTTTACCGAGAAATATGCAACACTGAGAAGATCCCACCACCCCGCCCAATCAAAAACAAAACAGGAGGGGGAAGTCGGACAGAGTACTGTGAATACCACCGAATTTATGGACATCCTACTAATGAGTGCTTCAACCTAAAGAATGTCATAGAGAAATTGGAATGAGAAGGGCGACTAGATTGGTACTTAGCCAACAAAGCGGATTAACCAAGAAAAAGAAGAAGGGACGAAGAAGTCGGACGGTTTGAACGACCACCCCACACTCCTGAGAGACATGTTCATATGATAAATGGAGGATTCACAGGAGGAGTGATCTCAAATCATCTCGCAAAAGACACCTTAAAGAGGTATATCATGTCGAAGGAGAGAGGTCATCCAACCTCTCCACTATTACTTTCACCCAAAAAGATGCAACAGGCATCATCCCGAGGCATGATGATCCCATGGTCATTACTATCATATTGGACAACGTTAATCTCCACAGAACACTGGTAGACCAAGGAAGCTCTGCGGATATCTTGTTTAAATCCACCTTCGATAAAATCGGTTTGCAAGATAAAGAGTTCAGAGCATATCCAAATAGCTTGTTCAGACTGGGAGACACTCCAATCCAACCACTTGGATATATCTCACTACACACAACCTTTGGAAAGGAAACCCGGTCAGGGACACTCAACATAGACTATATCGTAGTCGATGTGAGCTTACAACGCCCTAATAGGTCGGGCAACACTGAACCAGCTCACCGCGGTAGTCTCGACTCCACATTTGTGCATGAAGTTTCCAACCTCGGAAGGGATCGCCACGATAAAAGGAGACAAAAAAATTGCGCGACGCTATTACAATGAAAGTTTGAACTTTAAAGGAAACCCCAAAGGAGAGGAAATCAACACCATTGAACTCGGGGGAGTTTGAGTTTGCGAGGAACTTCGTCCACAACTTGAAGGCAAGACTGAAGAAGTCCAAATCGGCAATGCCCGGGATAAGACAATAAATGTTGGGGCAACCTTAAAGGGAGACTTAAAGGAGCCTCTGATACAGTTCCTAAAGGATAACGCCGACCTCTTTGCATGGAAGGCCGTAGACATGCCGGGCATAGATCCCAAACTAATGTTTCACAAAATGGAGGTATACCCAAGATCTCGGCCAGTGCACCAAAAGCGTAGGAAGCTCGAACCGGAAAGGTCCCAAGCTGTGGAAGAGCAGGTACAAGCCTTACTGGAGGTAGGATTCATAAGGGAGGTCAAATATCCACTATGGCTAGCCAACATTGTCTTGGTAAAAAAGTCAAATGGGAAGTGGTGGATGTGCACCGACTACACCGATCTCAATAAAGCCTGCCCAAAAGATCCCTACCCACTCCCAAGTATAGACACTCTAGTGGATGCCTCTTCCTGATACAAGTACCTCTCCTTCATGGATGCTTATTCAGAATACAATCAAATCCCGATGTATCCACCCGACCAAGAAAAGACCTCGTTCCTAACCCCAAAAGCAAATTACTGCTATATCGTCATGCCATTCGAGCTCAAAAACACAGCAGCTACCTACCAAAGATTGATGAACAAAGCCTTTGCAGACCACATTGGAAAACTAATGGAGGTTTACGTAGACGATATGCTGGTAAAAACACAAAGTGAGGAATCCCTGTTCCTTGACCTCACCAAAGTGTTCGACACCATCAGAAAGCATGGTATGCGACTTAATCCCACAAAATGCACCTTTGCGGTAGAAGCTGGCAAATTCTTGGGCTTCATGCTCACGCAAAGAGGAATTGAGGCAAACTCAGATAAATGCTGCAACGTCCCGTCCAGCAAAATACCTTTCTTAAGTCAGGGTATTTATACTAGAAAGAACATTACGTAACCTTTTCTAGTATTAACTACTTAATTATCGAGCCTTTGTATCGAAATCATGTTTTAGTTTTAATAAAATGCCAGAAAATTTTGTTTTTATTCACTAAAGTCATGTTTCAAAGATTTCCAACAAATAATAATAACATAAATATTATTAATAAAATAAAATCTCAAGGGATAACAGTGAGGGGACTCTATGAAAGCAATTAAAACCATAAAGAAAACCTACTAATCGCTCGCAGCTTCAAATTGCGTCTTCAAACCTATCACTGAAAGGGTGGAAAATTTAGGGGTGAGAACCAAACCAGAAGTTCTCAGTAGAGGTCGAGAATGCCGTAAAAGTAAAGAATAAATCGCAAATAGTTAATTTAGTTCAACAATATTCATTTTCATTAATTATATAAAACTCTTTGAAATTACGTTGAAAGAGAATTGGGTATTAGCTTATGTAAATCTCGGTATGAATAGTCAGCCTGTCCCAGACATAGGTTCATTAAGTCTATGCTGAACCAGTATGACTTTTCATATAATACCTAACCCTAAGCAAAATTCAAAAATAGGCAAGTAGAACACAAATAGACAAATAGAACACAAACAAACAAAACAAGGAACAAAACAAAAGCACAAGAAATATCATAGAGAATAATGCACAAACAAGATGATGCATGTCTAGCCATAGTGCAGGTAATGAGCTCATCTGTCGATTTCTACCCGCTCCCGACGTAACCCAGCATTACTAGCCGGATATGGCTTTCCTGTTGGCTATACCCCTGTGTACAGGAAATAACCCATCTGCCACCACAGGGTCCACTGCACGGAGAAAATAACACATCGGCCACTGCAAGGATGTATGCCGACACACCTTCTGTATACAGGAAAAAACCCCTCTACCACTACAGAAATGGAACAGGTGGTCACGGTACTTCTGTGGCAGGAAATAACTCCTCTGCCTTACAGAAATGAAATATGGATCTGTACCGCAGGAAAGCATTCTCAGTGGTCGCACCACCATTTATCTGACTGCCTTCATGCAGCAGATAAATATATAAATATCTCTAAAATTGCCTTAGTGCAACAAATGAATAATCAACATCTCTTGGGTTGCCTCAAGCAACAAATAAACAAACATTTCTTGGTTGCCTCAATGCAACAGATCATCACACAATAAGTACTTTACTCTTTCCTTTTTTTCCATAATTGCAAATACGCAAGCGGGACAAGACCCACGCCCTTGCCAACAATCTCATAAACCAAATAATCTTTTCAAAAGAATCAGTAAAGTCATCGTCTTTAAACAAGCCTTAAGTATTCATTTTGATTAAGTCCTTGTACTTTTATACAAATTCGGACATGATCTCTTCTGAAAATAGGACTTAACCACCCTTACGGGTCCAAACCAAACAATTTACCAAATTCTTTTCAACCTTTTCAGCATCACATCAGTCCAGAATCAAACAAATTTCAACATTTAATCAGCCATATAACGCTAATGTTCATCTTTATTTTATGAACTCATAACTGTCACTAAGACATCCTCAACACTCTATCTTCTTTTCTATTTTAAATATAGAAAATAAACTCGGAATTGTGCAAACTTTATGTCTAGGCGTTCATCTTTAAATAAGCTTTCTAACAAACTAGAGATCATAATTTTCTGATTTCTTTAGCCTTAGGAATAGAGGAAAAACCGTGACTACTCTACAATGCATAAAACCAGAAAAACAACAGCAGCATGTGATATTCAAAATTCAATATAAAATCCAAGTTAAATCCAATGACTTTAAAAATTAGTATAGTTCAACTTCACTCATCCCGGTTTGTTTCTCAATTGGTTTTGAGTTAATACCATTTTTAATGAAGAAGTTACATAACCTGGAATTTAAGTAAAAATAAGTCAGAATCTCTTTTAGAAACCAACAAGCTTAGTACCTTTCAATTTGAATAACTTTTATTACAAAACTCCAATTAAGCTAAATTTTGGTTTTGGAACTCCTAGCTCATCAAGAAATAAGTGTGTTCTAGTTGCAACCCAATAACTATTCAATTCTAAGAGTTACAAGCATTGGAAGTTGATGCATTGCTTGCTGAAATCTGTTTCTTTCCAGCTTTGACCACCAATATTCAAAAATTCACAACTCCCAATCCTTAACTCCTAAAATTCTGAAGCTTTAGAGAAATAAACTAAGTTAATCAACTTTTATAACAAAATTAGTTTTGCTCCAAAACTCAGCCCATAGAAATCACAGCAAGACAAACAAGTTGCTGCCCTGTTTGTACTTTTCTGCTGCAGGACAGATTTATCGACCTAACTTCAAAAAATCGCCATAAATTGTGTATTTAATGAAAATGCCTCAAATTTTCCAGTCCAGCTCTATACATTCCTGTACAAGATATCTCTGGTACAGGTTGAGAGATGGATCGAGAACTTGCGGGTTGAGGCAGATGCCGGATCGCTTGACTCGAGCAATGGGGGATGTACCTGCAAAGACGCTCCGACGCTCAAGTCAGAATGGATCTGAGAGGTATAAGGTGTGAGGAATGAATGAATACCTGGGGGGACCTGGGTCCTCTTATTTATAGGTGGTGATAGTTATCTTATCTTATCTTATCTGAGTAAGATAAGATAGGTGTTTGAATTCGAAAGTCGGTTGGGGGCTCTAGTTGGGCCAGTTCCTGGCCTTCTAGAGGGTTTTGATGGTCCAGACCCAGGTGGCCGGGTTTGGGTTTTATCCCAGGTCATGGATCTATGGGCCGGATCTGTAACAGTTACCCCCGCAGCGGGAGAGCGAACGAGGTCGGTCTGTCGCTGGGAGATATGGTTTCGACCGTGAGCTAGGTCGGTTTGTCGCTGGAAGATGTGATCTTGACCGTGCGCGAGGTCTCTAATTCCTCTTGGGTAGTCGTTTGACTCTTTTTGACGAGAGGTTGGTGTGCCGGCCCCGGTCTTTTAAGGTCGTGCCAAAGATTTGCCTGGCCGTTTTGGTCTGACGCGACTCTTGTTTTTAGGTGTCTTTCCTCTATTGCCCCTACGAGCCATTTTATTGTTCAGGGTTATTCGCATCTTTGTGCCCCCTTTTGAAACCGTTTTGGCTTTCCTTCTTACTTCCCTCGTTCATTTTATTTTTCTTTCGTTTTCTCTTCTGAAGGAAAAATCTCCTTCTCTCTATGCCATTTTCTGGTGTTCTTTCGAGGTTGAGTTTCTGCTTCCCAGCTTCATTTTCCAGGCTCGTTTTCTGCATTATCAGGTTGGTATTCCTCTGTTCTGTCTTGCTTTCACTCTTGCGATGATTCGTTGTTTTGCATTTGCTATGCATTGTTTTGCCATTTTTTTTGTAGGTCAGTCTAAGTGTAGTAGCGTCGTAAGTTGGCGGCGTTCCATGTTCTTGGGATTTCGTCGCCGTTAAGTCGTTCAAGCTTGTATGCTCCCTTTCCGATTGTGGCTTTGATTTTGTATGGTCCTTCCCAGTTGGGGTGAGTTTCCCTTCCCCTGGGGTCGGGGTTCCGATATCATTTCGTCGTAAGACGAGGTCGTTGGGTATGAATTCCCGTCGGATAACGCCGTGGTTGTACCTTAGGCTGATTCTTTGTTTTAGGGCTAGCTTTCTAAAATGGGCTATGCTTCTTTCTTCATAGATGAGGTCTCGTTCTGCATCTTCGTCGTTACCCCTGACCGTTCTTCTTGGGCTGGGGTCTCCTATCTTTACTGGGATGACGGCCTCCACGCCGTATGTTAATCGGAAAGGGGTTTCCCCGATGGTCATCTGAGGGGTTGTTCGATATGACCACAAGACTTATCCGAGTTCGTTGGCCCATAGTCCCTTGGCCTCGTCGAGCCGCTTTTTGAGCCCTTTGACGATTATGTTGTTTGTGGATTCCACCTGCCCGTTTGTTTGAGGGTGTTCTACCGAACTGAAACGGTGGGATACATGTAGCACTTCTAGGAATTCTCTGAATTTTCTATCGATGAATTGGGTTCCGTTGTCCGAATTGACAATCTCGGGGATTCTGAACCGGGTTATGATCTGTCGCCAGAGGAATTTTTGGCATTGGGTTGCCGTGATGGAGGCCAGGGTTCGGCCTCGATCCATTTAGTGTAATAATCTATGGCGATGATGAGATACCGGAGTTGACCTGGTGCCGTAGGAAAGGGCCCGACGAGGTCGATTCCCTAGGTACCGAATGGCCATTCCGCTGATATAATGCTGAGTTGGTGCGGGGCGACTTGGTGGATGTTGGCGTGCTTTTGGCATTTGTCATAGTTTTTTACCAGCTGCATGGAATCCCGGATGACCGTGGGCCAGAAGTTTCCGGCCCTGATGATTTTCTAGGCTAGGGTTTTACCCCCGATGTGTTGGCCGCAGCAGCCTTCATGTATTTTGCGGAGTATGTAGTCCGTGTCCTCAGGCTCAATGCATTTGAGAAGGGGTTGTGAGAATCCGCGCTTGTATAGTTGTCCCGCGATGACCGTATAATTGGCGGCTTCTCTTTTTGTCCGTTTCTCCTCCTTGGGGTCTTCTGGCAGTGTTCCGTTGAGGAGGTATTGTAGGATAGGGTGGGTCCTTGATCATTGGTTGGAGTGTATCAGACAGGCGTTAGTCGTGGTCGATATGGATGGTGACTTAATGACTTCCTGAATTAGTGACTTGTTGCCGCGTCCTGGTCTGGTGCTGGCTAGCTTAGAGAGGAGGTATGCCCTGGCATTTTGTTCTCTAGGAACGTGTTGTATGGTCATGTGATTTAATCCTTCTTTCAGTTTGTTTACCTTGGCAAGGTACTGTTGGAGTAGAGGATCTCACGTTTGGTAGTCTCCGTTAATCTGGGAACTGACTACCTGGGAATCGGTATTTACTTCTAGGACCTTAGCTCCGACCTCCTTGGCTAGGGCTAGGCCTGCCAGGAGGGCCTCATATTCAGCTTGATTGTTTGAAACTGGGAACTTGTATCATACTGACGGTTCGATTACGACCCCGTTTTGGCTTTCGAGTATGACTCCGGCCCCTCCGGAGGTGACGTTTGATGAGCTGTCAACATGCAGTTTCCATGAATCGGGGGTGGGGTTTCCCGGCGTCATCTCGGTGATGAAATCGGCCATAGCTTGTTCTTTGATTGCGTTTCAGGGTTCAAACTTGATTTGGAACTGGGACAGCTCGATGGACCATGCTAGCATTCTTCTTGCTAGGTTTTCTAGGCATAGGAAAATATTGTCGCAAGCACCGGGAAGCCGTGAGGAGCGCGAAGGCTAGTTTTTCTAGGCGTGAGTAGCGGGTTTCTGTGTCTTGTAGGGCTTTGCTTATGAAGTATATGTGTTTTTGTTCTTTTTTCTCGTTTTCAAGGATGAGTGCTGCTGTGAGTGACTCTTCCGTTATGGAGAGGTATAGGTAAAGGGTCTCACCTGGTTAGGGTTTGGCGAGAATTGGTGGTTCCGCCAGGACTCTTTTGAAGTGTTGGAATGCTTCTTCATATTTTGCTTCCCATTTGAAGGGGGCTCCTTTCTTCATCAGTTTGAAGAAGGGAATTGCTTTTTGTGCCGATGCTCCGAGGAAGCGGGATAGCGCAGTGAGCCGGCCGGTGAGCTTTTGGATGTCGTGAAGGTTTTTTGGGCTTGTCATGTCGAGGATGGCGCGACATTTCTCTGGGTTGGCTTCAACTCCGCGTTGCGTGATCATAAAGCTGAGGAACTTTTCTGCCTCCATTTCGAAGGCGCATTTTGTCAGGTTGAGTCGCATTCGGTGCTTTCGTAGAGTGTTCATTATGAGCATGAGGTCGCTGATGAGTTGCTCTCCGGATTCGGTTTTGGCGAGCATGTCGTCTATATAGACTTCTAACTTGGTCCCAGACAGATTTTGAAATATCTTGTTGACAAGCCTTTGGTATGTTGCTCCGGCGTTCTTCAGGCCGAAGGGCATGACTGTGTAGCAGTACATCCCGTCGGGGCTTGATGATTAGACTTTCGTGTGGTTTAGAATTCACAAATGAATTCTCGTTGCAAGTATAGTTTCTAAACCAAACAATAGTCCTTTCATACAAAAATTTGTTTGTCACAAGTAACAAACCCCTAAATTTATAAACTGAAGTATTGGAACCTCGGGTCGTTCTCCCTAGGAATTGCAACAAGTGTCTTGTTATTGGTTATGAGATATTTTGGGGTTTTTGAGATGATGGACAAGAATTATAAATGGCAAAGGAAATAAACTAACAAAAAGGTCTTGGCAAGGTTAGGTGGTCAAGGATCTCTATCCTAATCACTAACCACAACATGAGAATTGGCAATGATCAATCCCACTAAGTTAACCCCTAACTAATAGTAGAGGAAAGTCAAGTGAGCTATATCAATCCAAGTCCATAAGTCCTAGTTCTACACCAAATCAATTAGTGAGATCTAGAGTTAATGGCTCCCAATCATCAATTACTTGGACATGAGTAACTTAAGAGTTCCTATGTTACCTTCCCAAGCCAAGAGCACTAAAATTCTACTCTAAAATCTAACTAAGCATTTTAACAAACACTTGGAAGGCATAAAAGGAAATCATAGTAAAATAACAAGGAAAGTAAATCTACACTACTCAATTGCAAGGAATTAAACAACACCAAATCAAATTAACAATAAAGGAACATGAATCATAAATTACATTAAAGGAAAATGGAAGAACAAAAGTGCATCAACATAAAAGTAGAGAATTACAAGAATTAAATGCTAAACTAGAGAGAAGAAAGGTAGAAGAAGAGGGATTGCAATGAGAAAAGTAAATCAAAGCACGAAATTAAACTAGATCTAAGATGGAAATATCTAAGAACCCTAATTCTAGAGAGAAGAGGGAGCTTCTCTCTCTAGAAACTAAACTACATGATGCTAAGATACCAAAAAATCGCTCTCCTCTTTGATCAAACTTTAATTCTATATGAAATAGTATTAGAAATGAGTTGGGTTGGGCCCAAAGTGCTTCAGAAATCGCTGGGGGCAATTTCACTTTAGTGGGAAACGGGCATCATCGGTGCGCACGCGTACATGGTGTGTGCGTGCCCCTATACGCAGAGCAAAATATGGCAAATTTTATATCATTTTGAAGCCCCGGATGTTAGCTTTCCAACGCAATTGAAACTTCCTTATTTGGACCTCTGTAGCTCAAGTTATGGTCAATTGAGTGCGAAGAGGTCGGGCTTGACAGCTTTCCGGTTCCTTCATTTCTTCAAGTGTTCTCCCGCTTTGCATGCTTTTCTCCTCACTCCTTCCATCCAATACTTGCCCTATGAACCTGAAATCACTCAAAAAATATATCAAGGCATCAAATGGAATTAAAGTGAATTGAATTTAGCTATTTTAAGGCCTAAAAAGCATGTTTTCACATTTAAGCACAATTCAAGGGAGAATTATAAAACCATGCTATTTCATTGAATAAATATGGGAAAAGGTGATAAAATCCCCTCAAATAAGCACAAGATAAACCACAAAATTGGGGTTTATCAAATCTCCCCACACTTAAACTAAGCATGTCCTCATGCTAAAATCAAGAAAGAAGCAAAGGGACATCAACATTTATTCAATGCAAACTAACTACATGCAACCTATCTATATGCAATCTATCTACATGAATGCATCCACTTAGTCAAAATAAATCAATTCCCAAGAATACATATACAAACACAAGGGCTAAGGCAATAGCAATCACTCAACCCACAATTGAATTGAATTATTAAAAAGATTTTACAAACTTGCAAGAAAAGAGATGATCATGGGTGGAAACATGTAATTGAGCAATCGAACCCTCACCGAATGTGTATCCGCTCTAGTCACTCAAGTGTATGGGGTTAATTCACTCAATCCTCCCCTAATCATGTTTTTCAAGATTTGTTTTTCATCTAACAATCAACAATTATTTCATGCATGCATACAAATATCATGAGGACTTTCCATAGGTTGTAATGGGGTCAGGGTCAAGCTAGGATGCATATGGTCAAGTGGGCTTGATATTTGAATCTTTGATTAACTTAAACTTCCCACCTAACCTATGACAACCTATACAATTCTAAACAAACCTAACGACCCATTCTTCACTTTTTCACACACTCATGTATTCTCTTTTTGATCACCACCCATATGCATTGACTTTTACTGAACCTTACTTTGGGGCATTTTGTCCCCTTTTTATTGCAATTCTTTGTCTTTCTTTTTCTATTACTATTATTTATTTTAATTTTTTTTGAGTCATTAAAGTTTTTTTTCTTTTCAAACTAAAATATATACACAAGAACATCAATGCATATGGTTTACACATGATTAATACATGAGTATGTACCCAATTCCCAAGATTCTCAACACAAGTACAAAAATACAGTTTTATCTCTACCCAATGTTCCCAACTCTCCCAAAATGAAATGATAAACACTCTCACTAGCCTAAGCTAATCAAAGATCCAAATTAAGTGATATTTATTGTTTTTCACTTAGGCTTGTAATGTGCTACAATTAAGAACAAATGGGTTAAGCATAGGCTCAAATTGGTTATCAACGAAAGATAAAAGGTAGGCTTATTTGGGTAAGTAAGCTATTTGAATAATGGCCTCAATCATATAAATGCATGTATACATAAAGTAATGGACATAAAGAATCAAAAAAATCAAAGATTACAATCATAGGAAGAGAATAATGCACACAAGAATGAAAGTAAGTGGTTATGTATGATGTAACCACACAATTAGGCTCAAATCTCACATGCTTGTGTTCTTAGCTCAAAACATGATCGACAAAGTGTATAATTCAAGCAAGTTCTAAAAAATTTTTTTCTTTTCAATTGGGGTGCCCTATAGATAAAATCCTTGGAAAATATCATGATTTTGACTAAGCTTAATATATACATATGCATTGCAACCAAAAATCCTAAAAGACCTAAAAATGAAATGCAAAAGTGTTGGGATTAGAAATTTGTCACCCAAAAATGCCGAGCGGTTGGACGACCTCCCCACACTTAAAAGTTTGCACCGTCCTCGGTGCATCCAAAGATGAACAAGGGGGTTCGACAACTTTCCTAGTTGCTACCTTCAGTTGGTAGGTCAACCGGTGCTGCGTGTTCTTCTCCCACTTCCATTTTCTCTTATGATGATTCATCCTGAACATAGAAAACAGGAGATAATAAGACAAGTAAATGTACAAGCAAGGAAGCATGGATTGTTGGAATGAGGTAAATCACTAGAATTGAGTGAGTGAATTGGTGTGACATTAATGAAAAATAAGTGTATGGGTCCTAACTTGCATGCGGTTTAGAACTCACACTCTAGTATTTAGAAACCATGTCACAATTATACAAAAGAAGACATACATTTCACTCATTCTAGTGTGCTTGAAATACTTTAAAAGACTTGTAGGTGAAGTCAACCACAGAAGTAGCGAAGAGGCATGGAAGCATTCAAGCAATTAATCAAGCAATTGTGAAATTGGATAATGCATGGACATTGATTGATGTGTAGGTAGACTTAGTGAACAAAATGGTACATGAAACTCACACAACAATCAATGATACATATTAAAGTTGATGCAACACCTAAGTGACATAGAGGTGAAACACATTGATGCTATGGAACTTAGGAAAAAGAAGATAGAAGTGGAAATCAATCTCATAGCAAGCATGGCCCACAAAGCTTTACAAAGCTCAAAAATATGTCACTAGGTAAGCTTTGATCCAATTTCATAATTCCACAATCTCAATGCATGAAATTGGTGATGGTCACTTAGAACAAGCATCCTAAAAAAATGCATTGATAATGTACAATTGCCTAACAATAGATGATGAATGAATGGTGGCCAAAACATGAAATTCAAAGAGGTACGATGCATGAAGGCAATGTAACCAGTACTTGGTATTCAAAAGTGTTAAACATGAAAAATTCCAAACCAAGTAATAAATTGAAACCTCAACAAAGGAATCCAACAATGACAATAACGACAATGATGTTAAACTAACATCCCATTAGTAATAAGCAGCAGTAAATGGTAAACAAGATTAGGAATCCAACACTTATAATGAAAAACAAAAGTTAAACTAACTAAAAGAAATGGTGTTACATGATGCTTGGTAGTGTTGGATGATGATTGAAGGGTGGAAAGAGAAGAGAAGATGGAAAGAAATGGAAAGAGGAGAAGAAAAGAAGGTGAGTGAAACAGGGCAATCCACGCGTGTGTGTCATGTGCGTGTAAGCGTGGATTGATGAAAATAGAAGCGACGCATACGCGTACAGCGCGCGTACGCATGCATGGCAGAGCAGAGAGTTGACGCGGATGTGCATGGTACGCGTTCGCGTGCCCTGGGGCACAAAGTTGGCACACTTTAGGCACAACTCTCGGGTGAATGTATGGGTGGTGGAAAAAATCAATCCACGCGTACGCGTACATGGCGCGTCCGCGTGGATGGCTGAAATTGCTTGATTCACGCGTACGCGTGAAGTGCGCGTGCACGTGGGCGGTGCTCTGTTTTTCAAAATTTTTCTATGTTTTTGCACCAAACCAGGCATTCCCAACCTCCAAACAACTACCGAAACATCACAAAACCTTATTTGACCTACTAGACTCCCAATTAAACTCAACTAATCAAACAAAACATGAAATTAAACCTAAATTACCAATATTTACAAAGAGGAAAAGGGAAAGATGTTACCATGGTGGGGTGTCTCCCACCTAGTACTTTTGTTTATTGTCCTTATGTTGGACTTATGGGGAGCTCCTCATCAAGGTGGCTTGTGCTTGAAGCCATCTTGGAACATCCACCAATGCTTGGTTCTCCATTGTGCCTCAAGATTCCTTATCATTTGCACCAAGTGTTGATGGAGTTCTTCACAAGTTTGGCTCCCAAAATTGATTTTCTCCTTGTAATCCGGGGTCCCACACTTTGTTTTCACACCCGTCTTGAAGTTGACTCTCATTATTAGCCCATCCGGGTGGTGAGCAAGGTGAATTCTCTATAAAGTGACCAACAATCCTTCTAGACCCATCTAGGTGAGCACTACTCCAACCTTTATATCTCATGTTTGATGCATCAACCATAAACGAGCCTTGATTTGCAACGCCAACCATGAAACATCTTTCTTTTACGCTTCATCCCACAAAGCATCCTAAGTTGGCCATCCGTTTCAAGCAAACCATATTCAAGTGGGATAATAAAGCTAATAGAAATGAGTTTTACCCACTCAAATGAACATGTACATGGCAACCTAGGCAAAGGTGATTCCAAGGGTCTTGACAAAGCGTATTCAATTCCCATCCTTGTCTTTCTAAGGACTTCCACCTCTTCACAAGATCTCTTAATTTCAATCCTTTGTTCAATAATTTTATCTAAACCTTTTCCCTTACTCAAATCATAAATGGGAGGACGAGAGAGATTTACCTCCACATTGCTTTCAAATACAATGGGGGAAGGTTCTTCATGTTCAAAGGATTCTTCACCACTAAGACTTGGTGCTTGATCTTCCTCACCAAGGGAACTCAATTCTTGCTCTATCCCATCCAAGGCTTCATATGGAATATGCCTTGGAAGGTGTGCACTTTCCTCCCTAGCATCAATTTCAATCATCTTGGAGGGGTTTTCTTCAACTCTATGTTCCCAAGGAGGTTCCTCATCTCCTAAGTCTTCAACCATCTCTTCCTCTACTTCAACAATTATGGCTTCCTCCAATTGTTCCAATACAAAGCAACTTCTCTTATTCTTCACTAATCTCTCCTTCATGTTATGCTCTTCATTTGATTCTCCACATGTAGCCATGGAAGTTCCTTGAGTGTTTAAGCATTGGGATGCTAACCAGTTTACCACCTCATCTAAGGCAACCGTGAATTGTTCTACATCCCTTTTCATCTCCTCTTGTCCTTGAACAAGAACATTAAGGATATCATCCATTGGAGGTTGGGGTGAATGGAAGGGTTCATCAATTTGGGGGAAGGATTCAGAGTCGGAAGGTGGTTCTTCTTGGTAGAGTTGTGGTGGTCTAATGTTTTCCCTTTTTTCCATTTGTTGCACAACACACTCCATGGTTGCTTGGAATTATTCCAATGTCTCCTTGAAACGATCCCTTGACTCTTGCTCCTCTTGGATATCATGAGTAGGATCATATGGCTCTTGGATTGAAGGACATGAGTATTCTTACATAGGAGGTTGTGGTGGAAAGTAGAGTTCATCTTGTGGTTGGAAATTTTCATACATTGGAGGTCGTTCATCTTGGTAATAATATGGAGGGGGTGGCTCTTAAAAATGTTGATGTTGCAATAGTGGTGGCTCTATATGTGGTTCATATGGCTCATATGGTTGTTGGTAGGATAGATATGGATTAGGGTTATATGAAGATGGTTGGTGAAAGGTGGCTTGTGAGTATGGTTGATGGCTATGTTGAGGATATGGCTCATAGGTGTATGGTGGTGGTTCTTGGAAGTCACAAGGGGATTCACCATAACCATTGGATTGGTATGCATCATAGAATGGCTCTTCTTCATAGTGCATTGGTGGAAGTTATTGCCAAGAGGATTGATCATATGCATATGGCTCCTCTCACCTTCGGTTATCCCATCCTTGATGCACATCTTCATTGAAGTTCTCATTTCCTACAACATAGTTGTAATCGCACTCATAGCCAAAGTGAGAATTCATAGTGAAAAGTGAAAATAAGAAACAAAAGCTAACAAGAAATAATGAAACAAAGTCCTAAAACTAACAAAAATTAACAAGCAATCCAAAAATCAAGCTATTCACAATATTCACATGTATACAATAACCAATAACATAACACCATTGCAACTCCCCGGCAACGGCGCCATTTTGATGATTGAACTTTCGTGTTGTTTAGAATTCACAAATGAATTCTCATTGCAAGTATAGTTTCTAAACCAAACAATAGTCCTTTCATACAAAAATTTGTTTATCACAAGTAACAAACCCCTAAATTTATAAATCGAAGTATTGAAACCTCGGGTCGTTCTCCCTAGGAATTGCAACAAGTGTCTTGTTATTGGTTATGAGATATTTTGGGGTTTTTGAGATGATGGACAAGAATTATAAATAGCAAAGGAAATAAACTAACAAAAAGGTCTTGGCAAGGTTAGGTGGTCAAGGATCTCTATCCTAATCACTAACCACAACATGAGAATTGGCAAGGATCCATCCCACTAAATTAACCCCTAACTAATAGTAGAGGAAAGTCAAGTGAGCTATATCAATCTAAGTCCATAAGTTCTAGTTCTACACCAAATCAATTAGTGAGATCTAGAGTTAATGGCTCCCAATCGTCAATTACTTGGACATGAGTAACTCAAGAGTTCCTAAGTTACCTTCCCAAGCCAAGAGCACTAAAATTTTACTCTAAAATCCAACTAAGCATTTTATCAAACACTTGGAAGGCATAAAAGAAAAGCATAGTAAAATAACAAGGAAAGTAAA
This sequence comes from Arachis ipaensis, assembly GCF_059453495.1. NCBI lineage: Eukaryota > Viridiplantae > Streptophyta > Magnoliopsida > Fabales > Fabaceae > Arachis > Arachis ipaensis. Next base: position 97,172,448 of record NC_142442.1, on the reverse strand, counting down.
TCTTCACTATTCAATTGCAAGGAATTAAACAACAATAAATCAAATCAATAATAAAGGAACATGAATCATAAATTGCACTAAAGGAAAATGGAAGAACAAAAGTGCATCAACATAAAAGTAGAGAATTACAAGAATTAAATCCTAAACTAGAGAGAAAAAAGGTAGAAGAAGAGGGATTGCAAAGATAAAAGTAAATCAAAGCATGAAATTAAACTAGATCTATGATGGAAATATCTAAGAACCCTAATTCTAGAGAGAAGAGGGAGCTTCTCTCTCTAGAAACTAAACTACATGATGCTAAGATACCAAACAATTTCTTCCCCCTTTTCTCAAGCTTGAATTATGCATGAAATAGCGTTAGAAATGAGTTGGGTTGGGCCCAAAGTACTTCAGAAATCACTGGGGGCGATTTCACTTTTGTGGGCCACGGGCAGCATCGGCATGCACGCGTACATGGCGCGTGCATGCCCCTATACATGAAGAAACATATGACAAATTTTATATCATTTTAAATCCTCTGATGTTAGCTTTCCAACGCAACTAGAACCGCTTCATTTGGACCTCTGTAGCTCAAGTTATGGTCGATTGAGTGCGAAGAGGTCGGGCTTGACAGCTTTCCGGTTCCTTCATTTCTTCATGTGTTCTCCCGCTTTGGATGCTTTTCTCCTCACTCCTTCCATCCAATACTTGCCTTATGAACCTGAAATCAATCAAAACATATATCAAGGCATCGAATGGAATTAAAGTGAATTGAATTTAGCTATTTTAAGGCCTAAAAAGGATGTTTTCACATTTAAGCACAATTCAAGGGAGAATTACAAAACCATGCTATTTCGTTGAATAAATGTGGGAAAAGGTATAAAATCCCCTAAAATAAGCACAAGATAAACCACAAAATTGGGGTTTATCAAGGGTGATGAACGCTGTTTTTTTCCTCATCGGGTCGGTGCATCGATATTTGATTATAGCCGAAGTATGCGTCCATAAAGCTCAGGAATCGGTGGCCGGATGCAGCGTCTACCAATCCATCGATGTTTGGTAGGGGGAAGGCGTCTTTTGGACAGGCTTTGTTGAGGTCCGTGTAATCGACACACATTCGCCACTTTCCGTTGGACTTCTTTACTAGCATGACGTTTGCTAACCACGTCGTGTAGGGTAGTTCCCTGATGAAGTTCGCTTCGAGTAGGGCTTTTACTTGTCTGTTGACCTCGGCTGCCCAGTCTGGGGACATTTTTCCTCTCCTTTGTGCCACGGGTTTGGCCTTGGGATCTACAGCTAGCCAGTGGGACATTAGGTCAGAATCTATTTCGGGCATGTTAGCTGGTGTGAAAGCAAACAAGTCTCTATTTTGCCTCAAAAATTGGGAAAGATCCTCTTTCAGGTCGTATGGGAGGTTCCTGTTGACGAAAGTGTATTCGTCTTTGGTTTGCCCTATTTGTAGCTTTCCATGTCGCCTTCTGGCTTTGGCCTAGGCTGGTCGTCTTGTCGGGCGTCCAGGTCGGCGAAGAATATCCTGGCCGCGTCGCAAGACTTCTTCCGTAAGGCTAGGCTGGTATTGTCACATTTTGCTGCGACTTCCCGATCTCCGTGGATACTTCCGACGGAGCCGTCCTCCGTTATGAAATTCATAAAGAGGTATTTGGTAAAGATGATGGCCGAGAAGTCCTTGATTGTTTTTTTTCCGAGGATGATGTTGTAGGCGGTGGAGTCTTTTAGGACCACAAATTCGGATAGAATTGTCTTCCTTTGGTTGCCTGTCCCTATGGTGAGGGGGAGGGTGATGGAACCGTCCGGTTTGAAGAAGTTTTCTCCGAGTCCCGTGACGCTGTTGCGGTAGGTTTGGAGATTTTCATTGCGAAGCCCGAGCTTGTCGAAGGCTCCTCGGAAGAGGATGTTGGAGTCTGCACCGGTGTCCACCGGTATTCTTCGAACCAGTCCTATTCTGATCCTTGCCGAGATGACGAAAGGTGCGTCTTCGGCCGTGGTGCCGTACTGGCAGTCCTCGGGTAGGAAAGTTATCGTTTTGTCGGCAGTGGTCATTGGGGCTTGATCCCTGACGGCCAAGACTTTGAGGTCCTTTTTTAATGTTGATTTTGGCTTGCCGGACACGTCTTTTCCTGTGATGACGTTTACTATGATGGTCGGGTCATCTTCTGGACTTTCCCTGGGAGGTTGTTTTTGCGTTCTTGGATTGCGTCCTTCTCTCTCAAGTGACCTATCTTTTTTTTCGCATTTTGGTTTTTTGATGATTTTGGCAAACTTTGGGAGCTTGCTGTCTCTTTTGGCTTGTTCGAGGACATCTTTTAGGTCGAAACAGTCTTATGTCTTGTGCCCGTAACCTCGGTGGTAGTCGCAATAAAGGGTTTTGTTGCCACTAGTTCTTTCTTTGAGTTGTCGTGCTTTTGGGATGATACCTCGATCTGCTATCTAGTGGTATATCTCAGTAATTGGGGCTGTCAGGGGTGTGTAATTAGAGAATTTGCTGATTCTGGATGGTCGGTTTGTGTTTGTTTGTTTGGGCTAGTCTCTCTGATTCTCTCTGGGTATTGGGTTTTGCCGGGATGTCGGGTTGCCGTATTGGGTGTTGTCGTGGTGTCGTTTGTTGGTGGCAACGACCTGGCTGGCCTCCTCCTCGTTTATGTAGTCTATAGCGACGTTCTGGATCTCGTGCATAGTCCATACCGGTTTGGTGGTAAGGTGTTTGCGGAAATCTTCGTTCAGGAGCCCGTTGGTTAAACAGAGGCTTGCGACGGAATCCGTGAGTCCGTCTACCGTTAGGCATTCATCGTTGAAGCGGTCGAGGTATTTTTGTGTGGATTCATCCTGCTTCTATGTGACCCCTAGCAGGCTGATGGGGTGTTTAGCCTTGGTGATTCTGGTTGTAAATTGGGCCATGAACTTTCGTGAAATATCGTGGAAGCTAGTTATGGATTCGTTAGGGAGGGCGTTGAACCATTTGATTGCCGGTCCAGCTAAGGTTACCAGGAAAGCTCTGCATTGGACTGTGTCGGCTGCACCTTCTAGGTTCATCCTGGCCTCAAAGGCCGTTAGGTGTTCCTGGGGGTCTTTGGTTCCGTCGTACTTCATGTCCGTGGGTTTGTCAAATCCTTTAGGGAGTTTTGCTTTTAAGATCCTCTCCGTGAAGGGAGTGGCTACCATTATTGTATATTCGTTTCTCGTGCGCTTAGTTTCTCGGTGTCGCTGATCTTCGTACGAGTCGTGTTGATGGCTTGGATCTCGGGAAACACTGCGGTTGTACCTTTTACTATGTCGCCATTCTGGCGATTTTTCATGTCTGGGGCCACGCGAGGTGCTATGATTGCCTCTTCCGTCGTGTTGTCGGGTTGGTGATTGGCCACGGCGAGATTTTGATATAGAGGTGTCGTGGCTTCCGTTTTCGGCGTTGTGTCTTTCGGTGGCCACTCTGCCTTCGAGTTCCTGGACTCGAAGGCAGAGATCTTGGATTATTTGCGCTGCTTTTTCCCTGGTGTTTTCGGGGTGCCGTGGTTCTGCGACGACGTGTTCGTTTTCTTTATTCTGCATTGGAGTGGCATGGTGGATGGTGCTTGCTATCCTTCCACGATTCGTGACCTCTTGGTGTTCGGGGGTCGAGTTTCTTGTTCGAGATTTATGTTGGCTTAGCGAGGTTTCTTCTAGTATGTCCCCATTCCGGCTTAATCGGCACAAGTTTCCAACAGACGGTGCCAGTGTACAAGATATCTCTGGTATGGGTTGAGAGATGGATCGAGAACTTGTGGGTTGAGGCAGATGCCGGATCGCTTGACTGGAGCAATGGGGGGAGGTACCTGCAAAGACGTTCCGACGCTCAAGTCAGAATGGATCTGAGAGGTATAAGGTGTGAGGAATGAATGAATACCTGGGGGGACCTGGGTCCTCTTATTTATATGTGGTGATAGTTATCTTATCTTATCTTATCTGAGTAAGATAAGATAGGTGTTTGAATTCGAAAGTCGGTTGGGGGCTCTAGTCGGGCCGGTTCCTGGCCTTCTAGAGGGTTTTGATGGTCCCGACCCGGGTGGCCGAGTTTTGGTTTTATCCCGGGTCATGGAACCGTGGGCCGGATCCGTAACAATTTCCATGCTAAATCCAGACTTAGTTCCATGCAATTCCGATCATCATAGAATTAGTTATAGCTTTTCAAAGTTTCTGACTTCGTTTTAAAAGTAATGCAGAAAATCAGATTTTAGAGTTCAACTTTGAAAAATCATAACTAATTCTCTAATTGATACGAAACCATCAAAATTGAATATTAATAACTATACTTGTTGTAGTTCGATTAGCTTTTAATCTCATAATTTTCCAATCTCTATTAAGTTGTTGGTTCACTTTCAAAGTTGCCATTTAATTTCAAAACTCAAATTTTTCAGCAAGCAATTCAACATATCAAATTCAATCCTTTAAACATTCTCTAAAACCAATTCCAATCAATCATCAACGAAATCCATCGCCAATACAATAATCATATAACCAGCTCAACAACAACAAATCCAACATAATCCATCAGGATTCAGCATTCCATCAAACAGTTCACAACCCACATAATCAGTCAATATTACTAATCAATAATTCCAGTCACACTTCATAGGCACAATTCAGCATCCATATCATCAATTAATCACTCACAACAATTAAACCTATTTTCAATTTACCCAATAAACCTTGTGAGCATTCTTAAATTAAAACTGTTTACTTAAACCCCCTACCTCGATGTCGCAACAGTCCCTTTTATTCCCTTTTATTCCTAATTCATGGCAGCAACTGCAACAGTGACGCCAATGACCTTCCACAGCAGCGACATTAACAATAATCGCAGTAACGGTGGCTAAACCGATACAGAAACATTTGTAGGTGTTCTTTCTATGACAGTGAAGCGGCAAGCAGCGATAATAATCAAGATAGGTCGTGAATGATACCGAATTTAAAGACAAGGACGAAAGAGGTTGTGGTGACCGAGCAATACCAGGACAGCAGCTGAAACAGTTCACAGCAGCAATGATTCTCAATCAATCGTAACAATCCACAGCCCAGCTCGTGATTCCGGCGGCAGCAGTGGAGCATCCTTCGACGGTGATGGCTAAGAGAATACCCACCACCAAGCGTTCTTCTCCTCCTCTGGTTGTTCACGGTTATCTCTCTCCCTAACCTAATCGACGACGCAGCTTCGGAGATGATGGTGGCGGTCTCCATGGCGACCGTTGCTGCGAGCTCGACGGCAGCTGAACTAACGGCAGCGACAGGCAGGCGAGCTGCAGCGACTCCCTTCCCCTCCTCTTCTCTTCTTCTTCCTGTTTTACCCTCTGCTTCTCGTTTCTTTCCTTTTCTCTGAACATATGTAGCGTGACTTTTGTGAAATTAGGGAATCAATTAGGAAATTTGAGATATTAGGGTTAATATTAGGAATTTTTAGGACTAGCGTAAAATATATACGAATGATATAACAATTTTATAAAATATTTGTGATAGAATAATCATTTAGAATTTAAATATAATGCTATAAAGATTACTTTTAAAACACATAAAATTTTATTCTATAAATATATTAACGAGCTCAAATAATTATTTCTAATTTTAATTATAAAGTAAGCATACTAATAACATTTTACAAAATACAGTTAAACTCGAAATATTAATTATCTAAATTGAATCATAACCTTTCATTATTTTTCTATCTTCGAGACTTTAATTTTAATTTAAATAAAATAACTAATTAAAATAAAAGTTGTACATAAAAATTAATTGACTTAAACTTAGAGTATTTACAAAAATCCATTTAATCATTCCTAATAAATTAATCTCTAAGAGCTTAAACTAATAAAATAAACCATAATTTATTCATAATAGAAATTTCTTAAATTTAATTATATAACACTTCAAATACTGAGTCCTAATTTGAAATTATATAAAATAACCAATTATAAAAATTTACGCAAAAATATTAATTAACTTAACTCCAAATATTAATAAAACTCATTTAGTTATTCTTAATTGATTAATTTATAAAATAAGATATCAAATTAATAAAATAAATCGTAACCTTTTAAGAATAAAAGTTACTTAAACTAAATTATACAATTCTTTCTTATTTTTCAATTACTAAAATTATACAAAATATTCTATTATATAAAATTACTTAAGAATATTATTTGATTTAAAATGAAATTATCTCCGAATCTATTTAATTGTTTCTAATAAAATAATTTCTAAAATTATAAAGTTTAAACTTAATAAAATAAAGTCATAATCTATTCATAATTAGATTTTCAAAAATGCGGGATGTTACAAATGCTAGGCTATTCTCGACATGAAAAGTCCGACCTGCGTCAAAGAGGTACAACAACTCAACGGAAGACTGGCATCCCTGTCCAGGTTTCTAGCTGGGTCAGCCATAAAATCTCTCCCCTTTTACGCCACATTAAAGAAAGGAAAGAGGTTTAAATGGACCACAGAGTGCGAGCAAGCCTTCCAAGATTTCAAAAAATTCTTGAGGCAACCACCCATTCTTACTCGACCATGGGAAAGAGAAGAACTCATATTATACCTCGCAGTAGGAAATCGGGCAATAGACTCAGCACTAGTCAGAGAAGACGAAAGTGGGCAACAACCCATCTACTTCATCAGCAAAGCTCTACAAGGGGCCGAGCTAAACTATCAAAAGATAAAAAAGTTTGCCTATGCTCTCATACTCACTTCTCGACAACTTCGCTCGTACTTTCAAGCTCACACTATCAAGGTTCGGACCAACCAGCCCATAAAAGGCATCCTACAGAAGACAGACTTAGCTGGAAGAATCCTGCAGTGGGCAGTCGAGTTATCCAAGTTCGATCTTCAATATGAAGCTCAGACAGCCATCAAATCACAGTATCTGGCCGACTTCATAGCCGAGTACACTGATACCCTGGGAACTCCCACAAAATGGAATCTCTACATAGACGGCTCTTCAAACAAAACCGGGAGTGGCGCAGGTGTAATAATAGAAAGCGATCAGGGAACCCAAATCGAACTCTCGCTAAAGTTTGAATTCCTTTCTTCAAATAATCAGGCCGAATATGAGGCATTACTGGCTGGTTTGAGGTTGGCTAAGGAGGTAGGAGTTCAAAAGCTTACCATCTTCAGCGATTCATAAGTAGTTACCTCACAAATAGAAGGGAGCTACCAAGTTAAGGATCCTACCATGAAGAAATATCTGGACAAAACTAGAGAACAGCTCAGATAATTCGGGGAATATGAGGTCTAACATATACCTCGAGAACAGAATGCTTGGGCGGATGCACTCTCAAAACTAGCCAGCACCAAACCAGGAGGCAATAACAGAAGCCTCATTTAGGAATCATTGCAAAGCCCATCGATCTCGGAGGAAGAAAAGCTCCTAACCATATCAGATCAGGATCAAAGATGGATGGCCCCCATAATCAACTACCTCAAGTAAGAAACACTCCCTACAGACAAGAAGGAGGCAAAGAGGCTAATACGAGAAGTGCAATACTACACTATAATGGGCGACATCTTATATAGGAGAGGGATCTCAACACCCCTCCTAAAATGCATACCGACTTCCAATACAAGGGAAGTCCTAAAGGAAGTACACATCGGCATGTGTGGCAACTACTTGGGAGCACGAGCTCTTTCCAAAAAGGTACTCCGAGTAGGGTTCTTCTGGCCAACTTTGCAAAAAGAAGCAACCGAGTTCGTTAAAGCGTGCCCACCATGTTAGAAGCATGTTAATTTCCATATCGCTATACCAGAGGAGCTCATCAGTGTTACATCACCCTGGCCATTCGCAAAATGGGGGCTCGACCTCCTCGGACCCTTTCCCCAGGGGTCGGAACAAGTCAAGTTTCTCATTGTAGGGGTAGATTATTTCACAAAATGGATTGAGACAGAGCCCTTAGCTAATGCCACCGCTCAAAGAAGTCAGAAATTTCTATACAGGAACATTATAACAAGGTTCGGGGTCCCTTACTCCATCACCACAGATAATGGCACCCAATTCATTGACACAGGTTTCAGGAACTTGGTAGCTGACTTGAAAATAAAGCACCAATTCACATCCGTAGAACACCCACAAGCCAACGGACAGGCAGAAGCTGCCAACAAAGTCATACTAGCTGGGTTAAAGCATAGACTACAGGATGCAAAGGGAGCTTGGGCCAAAGAGCTCCCACAAGTCCTATGGGCATATCGGACAACTCCGTACTCCACCACAGGAGAATCACCCTTCTGACTCACTTACGGAATGGAGGCAATAATCCCAGTGAAGATAGAAGAGGGATCTCCCAGAATGATCCTCTATAATGAAGAGGCCAACTTCCAAAGGCAAAAGGAATAGCTCGACCTACTTCTAGAAGTCTAAGAAAGAGCTCGGATTAGAGAAGAAGCACTAAAGCGTCGAATGGCTTCAAGGTATAATCAGAAGGTAGTCCAGCGAAGTTTCACCAACAACAATCTTATCTTGATCTGAAATGATATCGGAGCTGGTCGATTAGGAGAAGGGAAGCTATCAGCTAACTAGAAAGGACCTTACCAAGTTATAGAGGTACTGGGAAAAGGCTACTACAAAGTGTCTGACCTCGAGGGGCGAGAGCTACCAAGGTCATGGCATGCCTATAACCTAAGAAGGTACTATAGTTAGAAAGTAACAAAGATCTTAGGCAAAGGTGCACTCTTTTTCCTGAAAGGGTTTTTTAATGAGGCGCCAGGCCAAGATCCACAAAATTGCCCGACTTAGAAGGGTAAGTGCTCATATGTATATATGCTTGTCTATATTCCTATTTTCCATTTGAATAAAATTTTTCAGATTCCCTAAAAAGTTCCCTACCAAGACGAATTAATATGAGCGCATAAATTCATCGCCCGATTACAAAGAAGTCGGCAAGGTGAAAATCAAATTCATCGCCCGATTACAAAGAAGTCGGCAAGGTGAAAATCAAATACATCACCCGATTACAAAGAGGTCGGCAAGGTGAAAACCAAATTCATCGCCCGATTACAAAGAGGTCGGCAAGTTGAAAACCAAATCCATCGCCCGATTACAAAAAAGTTGGCAAGGTGAAAGCGATAAAAACATATTAATGCAAGAAGTTATAAAAAGTAATCCATAAAAAGCAGCCTGACAATGTCTGACTAAAAATGGACTACTAAAAATAATTTAAGGACCGACAGGAGAAGTCTGACCAATGAAAGGATCACTAAAAAGGGACAAGACACCTCCAAAAGGTCCGAGCCGCTTAGCTATAAAAGTACAAGTCTTGCAAAAAAGACACTACCTAAAAAGAAAAAAACACAAGTCAAGACGGCACTAAAAAGTCATCCAAACAAACTATAAAGAAAAGGTTCCTTAGCGGAACACTGCCTAAAAAGTTGTTGGAATGTGACTAAAAAGCCCGGGTAACAAAGTCCTACAGGTCGACATCGACCAAAAGGCGCAAGCACAATCTCAAAAGAATAAGCCAGAAGGTTGAGAAACAATCTAAGGCTTAAAATGCTTGGCAAAAGGGGAACAACTCCATTCAAAACAATGGAACAGGGCTACAAGGAAGTCGATAACTAAAAAGGTTCTAGGAGAACACTAAAAAGTTGTCAGAAAAGTCAGCCGGGACACCAAGGGATCACCTCACTCAAGTAGAAAGTAAAGTGTGATCCAACAAGAGCCAAAGGCCACACTGCAAAGGAGGTCGGACAGTACAAACACCAAAATCCACAAAAAGTATAAATTTGTGATCAACATATCAAAGAAACATATCCAGCAAAATAAAACATTAAAGACTCAAACGACCACCTAAGGGGCAGCCTCTGAGTTTAAAAGTGTTTTGTTTTTTCAAAATAAAGTTGCATAGAAGCAACCAAAGTATTAGAAAAGTCACCCACATAAAGAGTTACAAAAGATAAAATTTTAAAAGTCCACAGGCCGGACTATGCAAATATAGAGAAAATCACAAAGGATCTAAAGTCTCCCCGGTAGCAGCATCCGTGGCTGAAGGAGGAGGAATGGTCTTCAAAGGAGTGACATCCACAGTCGCATCCTCCCGATTGAGAATTTGAACATCAGGATTAGATTCAGGATGGTCGACCTCAGCTGAAGGAGTTGAAGAAGTCATGGTGGCAGAAGCTTTGAATGGCGGCGCAGGGGGAGGTCCGTCATCTTCATCATTCGGGACAGGCACAATTTTTCCGTCCTCCACTACATTATCCAAACTGAAGAGAGTCAGGTCGAGTTTGGGGGCAAGGACCCAGACTTGAGCCTTCAAGTTCTCATAAGCATCAGTCACACTATCCACCAGGTGACCCTGATGCTCGGCATAATCAGCATGGGCGAATTGAAGCCTTTCCCTGATCTCTAGCAGCTCGCCATATGTGCGGGTGTAGCTCTCCTTGTGTTTTTTATGTTTCCTCCACCAAGTTCGTAGCTGCCTTAGCTCTGGTAGCTCGGGACTTTTCCTTCTCTAGATCTAACTCCAGCTTAATTACCTTAGCATCAAGCTCATTCTTCAACCCCTTGATTCTATCAAATTCCGATTTAGCATCCTCTATAAAAGCCTTAGTAGTATGGACCGGGGAACCCTGAATAGTACAGAACAAGGCTGCACCCATATCGGCCATCCGAACACTATTGCTGGTAATGAAATCCAAGTGGCGAAGGATGTACACGTCATCCATTGGAAGATGGCCATAAGGAGCAATCTGATTGTCAACAAACCCCACGGCGTCAAAATCAGAGGCATTCAAGTCATAGGGATCAATAGTCTTTTGCTTTTTTGGAGGAAGACCAGAAGTAGGAGCAGAGGCAGCACCAGAAGTCGGCTGGAGAGGGTCGGAAGGAATCACGTGAACCTGGGGAGTCGGAATGATTTTCCTCGGCCCGAAAGTGTCCAAAGTCGGCTTCTTCAAGGGAACTTGAGAAGATCCTTCTCCAAAAGCCTGTGCCGAGATGTTTTGAGCAGCTTTTGCTTTCTTAGCCCTACGAAAGTGTTTCATGGAGTCCATAGATTTCACCATCTCTGCAAAATAGAAACCAAGAAAACAAGTCACAAACAGAAAGGGGTAAAATTCAACCACAAAATAAAACCACAGAAAAGAGGTCGACCACTACCCAGTTCAGCACGAAGGTGGGAAGGATCTCCTAAAAACTTCTTCGTATCGAGATGAGGAGGCTCTCCCCAATTCTCCTCTAACACACTCACAAAAGCCTGTTCAACCTCATCCAGGCTCTCCCAAGAATACATAGTAACAACTACATCTTTTTGCCAACACAAAGGAAAAGTCGGCTCGTTATTTTCATCTAAAAAGAAAGGGTGCACGTCTTCAACAGCTCGGACTTTAAAGTAGTAATTCTTAAAGTCCCAAAAATATTCATCATACATAGAAAATACATTCTTTTCCTGGGTACCTCAGAACGAGACCCAAGAAGCCTTTTTCTTGGCTACTCCAGGTTTGGTCAACATGAACAGATAAAGGAAGAGAGATATGGAAGGTCGGACACCCAACTCTTGACACAGCAGTTGAAAAATCTTAATGAAGGCCCAGGAATTCGGATGAAGCTGGGAAGGGACTACATTACAAGACCACAACAGGTTGGTTTCAAAAGCAGTAAAAGGGATAGTGATATTTAACAAACTAAAGAAATAGTCATAGGCATAGAAAAAGGGCCGTTCTCCCTGAGTTAGGGATGGAAAGCTAACCCTCTCCTCAGGGTCAGGCGACACCAATTCATACTTCTTCTCCTCGTCCCTATTACTACAAACCCTATAAGACCTCCTAAGTCTCACAAAATATTCAAGGTCAGCCACTGTAACACACATTAGGACTATAGAGTCCAGCCAGTCAGACATGCCTTCAGGGACCTTGGTAGACATTTCAACAATATTTTTTCGTGAAGACATAGGCCAACTATCCCTACATTAAGAAAAAAAGAAGAAAAAAGGATTACTACCGAACAACTCAGGCAAATAAGGAAAAAACTCAAATCAGCAAGTATAGGCAGTAAAAGGGAAACCCCAAGACTCACGCTGAAGTCCAAGGGCACCTGACGTGGCGGAAATTGGCGAGTTAAAAAATTATTATAAGAGATACGTCGCAAGTACAGTTCTTAACCAACCGAAAATCCGTTTACCAATTCAGAAGGGTTGTCACAAAATTAGAAATAAAATACTGGGAGTATGAGTCCCAGGTCGTCTCCCAACGAGTTGCAGAAAAATGTGCTATTTTATTAATCAGATGTTTCAAAAATGGTTTGAGTTGATAAACAGGAAATTAAATTAGGGAATTTATGTAATTTTAAATAAAGACCTTGATCGGGAGTAGATTAGTTGGAAGCCCTATTCTTGTTGGAGTACTATCAAGATTAATTGATGATTGAAGGTTATTCTACTTAGTTATCCCTTACTAGGTAGGGGAAAGTCAAGCAAGTTGGAAAGCTATTTCTATTCACAAGTTCTAATCCTCTCTCTTGGAAAGGGTTAGTGTCAGTGACTAGAGGACAATCCAACAATAAACCCAATTACAATTTTTCTCTTGAGCATTCCAACTCAAGGTCCTCCTTTCAATCAACTCCCTATCAAGTTATGGAACTACTAGCTCATTATGAATGTAAACTTCACAAAATAATAAAGAGAGATAAAGAAAGACATGATAGATAATAATCAAAAAGATCAATTTAAAATAAAAATGGTTCTTGTATTAATAAATTCTAAAGATAATCCAATAGTAATTCTGAATAAATTAAGGACATGGAAGAGTAAGAGACAAGTAAGGAAAAACAAACTAGAATAATGAAGTCTTGACAGAGGTAATAACTCTTCTCAATATCCCAATCCAAAAAGCAATGAAAACAAAATCCTAAGAACTACTAATGTGTAGAGAGAAAACCTAGAGAAGGAGTAAAATCAGATCTAAAACTTGAAATTATGCGGAATGAATGTTCTCTTGGTCTCTGCATGTTCCCTGACTCTAATCTGCTTTTCTGGGCCGAAAATCGGGTCAAAACAGGGCCCAAAATCGCCCCCAGCGAATTCTGCAGATTCTGCAGATCGCGCTCGTCACGCGATCGCGTCATCCAGGCGTTCGTGTCATCCAACGTTTTGCCTTGGCACGCGTGCGCGTCGTCCACGCCTTCACGTCACGTGTGCAGTTTCCAATCTACGCGGTCGCGTGAGCCATGCATCCGCGTCACTGCAATTTTCTCTATGTCACGCGGTCGCGTGAGCCATGCGTCTGCATCACTTCTCGCTGGTCATCTCCTTAATTTCTTGTGTTCTTTCCATTTTTGCAAGTTTTCTTTCTAATCTCCAAGTCATTTATGCCCTATAAAGCCTGAAACACTTAACACACAGATCACGGCATCAAATTGAATAAAGGAGAATTAAAATACAAAATTAAAAGTCTCTAGGAAGCAAGTTTTCAACCATGAAGTATTTTTAGGAAGGAATTATAAATGCATGCTTATCATGTGAATAAGTGGGTAAAGATTTGATAAAACCGCACAATTAAGCACAATATAAACCATGAAATAGTGGTCTATCAGCACCCTTTGGAGGCAATAACAAGGCAAGAATTCAGGAAAAGGAAGACGACAGTCTACACCCTAACACCCCTCAACGAAAAATATAAAAAGTTCAACTCTTTTCTGATAACATCACTCCATACAAGCAACAAGAAAACCACCATCATCAACAGACCATGCAAAAATCATCAAAGCTACAATCTCTTTCCTATCAACAGTTCAACAAAGGCTAAAACTTTGTACAAGAAGATTTCATAGAAGGGTGAAAAGAAATAGCGACAAACAAAAACCCTACGGAAAGCAAGATCACCAAAAAGAACGCATTTTCCTCAAACAGAAACAAGTAAAGGGAATCACAGCATTGATCAAAAATAAAAAGATGCAAACTTTGGTAGAAAGGATCAAGCTTTTCAAAACAGACTTGGTGAAAACCAAAAATTTCACAGACATGCAGTATAAAGGCTACCATCGAAATGAAAAATGAAGAAAGAAATATCAACCTGAAAAGAAAGAGGGAACAAGCGCGAAGGAAGACGCAACAATCAAAATCTATACCAGTAAAACACTCTCAAGCAGAGAAGACAGAGAGCTTTGGGGCGTGAGAAAACAGATGAAAGAAGCACCTCAGTGGATAAAGAAGCAAAGAGCGAAGAGAAAAGAAACTGAAAGATGATGCTTTGAAATTCAAAATGAAATGTAGAAGAGGGAAAGAAAGAAACGGCAAAGAGGAGTTAATGGGCTTTAAACCTTCGCACATTTCCAAGAAAAAGCACAAACGCTCACTACAATTAAAAAAGGAAGAGAAACGCTTCGTATTCAAAGAATCCCAACAGGAGATCGATTTAAAGCAAATTGCTCGAACTCGACTTCCTCAAAGAGTCGATGTTTAAAAAACACGACCTCAAAGGAAAGAACGAGCTCAAGCAGGGGCACTGTTTATACCTTGGGTCAGGCTTTGCGACCCGGGCTGATTGAAGACAAAAGCGACCGACCTCCTCAGGTCAGGTCCCCCGACTTCTCCTTTAAAGAGTTCGGCCAAATCGCCATAAGAAGCCCAAGCAGGCCCAAACAAAGGGACACAACCCAATCTAAAGGCAGCCAAAGCCTAGAAAGATAAAGGCGGTTCCCCTTAAAGATAAGATAACTTCACTCAAAGATAAGATAAGATAACTAACTTATCTCAAAGGGAGGTCACTCCACACTACTATAAATACACTGGAGCACCCAGGTATAACTCATACTATGATTCTACAAAAAATACCTGCTCAAAGCCCATGCTAACTTAAGCATCGGAGTCTCTTACAGGTACCACCACCCTCCGGTGACCAAGGATCAACATCACCACCAGAGTCAAAAAGTCGGACACGACAGCTCCGGCCACCACAGCAGATCTCGTCCGAGATCAACCTTCAGTTTTAGGTAACCCTCGGAACAAGCAGCAACTGTCAAGTGATTTGCTTAGTCAGACAAACAGAAAGTAATGGTTGGGTCTCAATTGCATTAACAGTAAATCAGAGAATCAGAAAGCAAACAGTAAACAAGTAGTGAATAGTATATGGAGAAACAGTTAAGGCTTCAGAGTTATCTATTTTCCGGATTGACTTTTCTTACTAACTATTTTAATCATGCAAGATTCAATTCGTGGCAAACTATATGTCACTAAACCCTAATTCCTTAGACCTTTTTAGTCTCCTCTAACCTTCATCAACCACCAATTCCTTGGTCACTTAATTCGAATTAGAGGGTGAAGTTCAATTCTAGTTTTATGCCACAAAAACCCTAATTACCCAAATAGAAGAGAAGAGAAGAGAGAGCCCGAACGGCTAATTTTTTTTCCTTTTATATCTAATATTAATTAATGTAAAAATATATTTCCTAAAACTAAATAATATATTTTCCTAATTATAAATAAAATAAAATTTAATCAAAATTTGCAAAGCCTTCATGTTTAGTGCATCTTGGGACGAGTGGGGATCATTGGCTTCATTAAGGGTGGTGCCAAACTTGGAAGAATCCAAGTTTGGTGTGGAGTGGTGCATAGCCTTTCTTTGGAGTTCTTGTGTTGGCGCCGAACATCAGTAAACTCAAGTTCGGCGTGGAGATGGCAGCGTGATTTCCCTTGGGGATCCTTGAGTTGGTGCCAAACTTGAGCTTCCACCAGTTTGGCGTGAAGTGGTCCATACGAAATGGAAGAAAAGGGTAAAATATTATATATTGTTGGAAAGCTCTGGAAGTTAGCTTTCTAATGCCGCTAGAGTCACATCAATTGGACTTGTGTAGCTCAAGTTATTCCTATTTGAGCGTAAGGAGGTCAGGGTTGACAGCATCATTTGCCTTCATCCTTTTCTGCTACAAAACTCTGTCAAATGCATCCAAATGCTACCTGAAATAAACGGAAATTGTAAACAACTCAAAGTAGCATTTATAGTGGCTAAAGGTAATTAAATCTTGATTAAAATCAACAATTTGAATGCAAATTCACTAGAAAAAAATAGAGAAGATGCTCACGCATCAGCTGCGTTACCAGAGCTGAAGATGCAGCGAGCTCTGGCATAAGGGAAGAGTACAATGGAGCTCAAGAAGTTGGGGTATGGATAGAGAAGAAGGAAAAGGGAAGGGAGAGATGGTAGGCAATAGTGGTCGCCGACGGTGGTGGCGGTGGCGGAGTGCTAGGGTGGTGTGGTGTTGTCTCAGGGTTGGGTTGGGATGAGATGGCGCAGGGCTTATAGTGAAGAAGAGAGAAAAGGGTTTGGGGGGGGGGGGTTAAAGGCGTGATAAGTTCCTCTTTCAAATTAATGTTCGAAATGCATCTTGCGCGTACGCACAAGAGACTGTGCGCACGCACACTAGGGAAATCAAAGTATATTCCTAAGCACAATGATGTGCGGGCACTCCTGACAGGAAGGGTGTTAATGAGTGTGCATACGCACATGGTTGTGCACATGCACAGAAAACTTTTTTTTCTTCAGAAAAAGGATGAAGTGTGCATGTTCACACGGGCATGCGTACGCACAGAAGGCAAAAGGGATGGGTACGGGGGCACAAGCAGGTGCGAATGCTTCTAGCAGAAGAGGTGGTAATGGGTGTGCATACGCACCAGGTGGTGCATATGCACAGATGACAAAAACTAGGGGTAGTGTGCATACACACAAGAGTATGCACATGCACAATGCGCTGTTTCTGCAGAAATTTTAGTGCCTCTAAGGCTCCCAACATGGCATCCAAAATAGGTTTTTCAAACCCGAAAATATGGTAAAACCCCAAAAACGCATTATTCCATTAAAACCACTAAATTAATACCAAAATGCAACTAAAATAAACTTAGCAAGATAAGCAATTATTCAAGAAAGAAAAGCTAGAAGAAGGTAAGGGTTAGAAAGATATTACCATGGTGGGGTATCTCCCACCTAGCACTTTGGTTAAATGTACTTAGGTTGGCTTTTCGAGTGAAGCTTGTGTCAAGGTGGCTTATGCTTCCACTCATCCCTGAGTTGCCACCCATGTTTGCTCTTGATTTGACCTCTGGAGTCCCAAATTAAGGACATGAAACTCTTAAGCAATTCCAAGCAAGTAGTTAGGATCCATAAGTGTTGATTGTTGAAACTTATGCTCGGATCCCATACATTAGTCTCTTGTTCATCTTCTTGTTGATCTTCATTTTTGCACTTGGATGAACGACCTCTTAAATCACCATTGGAGCAATCAAACACTCCCCGGAATTCACTCAATTGAATCTTGTACCATATTTGAACTCCAAATGTTGAATTGCCTTCTTTGATAAACTTTTGATTTATTTTCCAACTCACATTCCTCTCTTCACCATCTAACACTCTAAGAAGGGTTTGAAGTTGATGATCTGTCTCCAAGATAGCATATTGATATGCACCGATGAAGCTCCTTGATGAAATTTTCACCCACGCAATTTGCTATTGCATAAGTACCTTCACTTCTTGGTAGTTTAACTCTTCCTCATCAACATTTTGTAGCTTTTCTTCATCAACCTCCTCTAAGTCTTCCTCATCATCACTCAAATTAAAAATTGGAGGTTGTGTGAAGTCCACATCAACATCTTCTTCAAATTCAATGGAGGGAGGTTCATGAAGGTCATTGAGGGGGTTGACCAAGGTGGACAAAAAATTATTGATGATGAAATCCACTTGATCAATTTCCATCAATTCTTCATTTACCTTGTCTTGTACTTCATGTCTTAACTTCTCATCTTCCACTTGATTTTGCAATCTTTCCTTCACTCCACACTTTTCACTTGAGCTTGGTTCCTTACATTCATCCACAAGAACTTCTTGGTTGTGGCATGAACGCAACGAAGCTAATCGGTTTAAGGTTTCTGCTAATGTAGACATAACATGCTCTTGCTTCTTCCGGAACTCTTTTTGTTCTTGAATAAGCACTTGGAGTGCTTCCTATGTGGATTGATCCATACACGAAGATAAAACTTGAGGTGATGAAGGTTGAAAATTAAACTCATCAGGGTAAGAGTTTTGGTTTTGTATATAGTGAGGTGGTGGTGTATAGAATTGGTGATTAGAAAGATAAGTGCTTAGGTTCCATGGGGGTGAATTGTGGTAATGGTGTGGATAAGTCATAGAGAAAATATGAATAGAACTACCAACGAAAAGAAAACAAGCAACCAAAAAGTGTTGTTTACAATATTAACATATTTACAACAACAAAAAATATGACACCAATTGTATTGTCCCCGGCAACGGCACCTAATACCTGATGTGAATGGCCGAGAGCGGGTTTATAATTTCAAAAAAATAGAGTTTCTTCGTTGGAAGCATAGTCCAGACCAACACTTAACCCTCAATCAAAGTTTCATTCAAAGATTGTCACAATCCAAAACAAATAATAACCGTGAGTTTTAAATCCCGGGTCCTCTCCCTTGGACTATGCAAACTAGATGTCACACTCTTGGTTGTGAGGAAAAAGGGGTTTTCAAGAATAGGAATGGAAAATTAAAAGAACTAAGGAATAAAAGAACTAACAAATGATCAAAAAGGGAATTAATGCAAAGTAGAAGAAGGCAAGATCAAAACTAGTGAAAATGCGATAAATGTGTAAAAGAGCCTTGACTTGGGAATGAGAATTAAGTAATTCTATCATCGTCATAACCACAACTATGACAATTATGATGAGTTAATCTCAATTCGTCAACCTCTAACATCAAGGAGTAAGTCAAGTAAGCATAATTGGCCTTAATCCATAAGTCCTAGTTAACTTAATAATTAACTTAGTAAAAAAGTTACAATCAATGGAAACAAGAGCCAACTAATAACCCAAGAGTTACTAGTAAGTGTCGGATACTATGACTCTAGTATCCTAGGAACTCATTTTCCAAGCCAAGGTGTGAAAATCTACTCAAAATCCATAATTGGCATTTTCACAAACACCTTGTGTGCGTGAAAACAAAACATGGCAAATTGCAAGGAAAAATGAAAACTATAATAAAACTATTCACAATATCAACAATAAAAACTCAATCAAGCATATATAAATCATAAAAGACCAATTTATAAACAAAAGATTCAAGAAGTCAAAATTGCATATATTAACAAAATGACTTGAACCATAAGAAAATGTAGCGAGAGTAGTGTAATCAAAAAGGAAATTGAAGAGTACTTACAATGAGTTAAGCAAAATCCAATATCAAAACTAAAAGTATAAAATTCTACAATGAAACCTAAATAAAACCTTAAGAGAGAATTTCCTAAACAATACTACTCCTACTCCTAATGTGTTATTCTAATCTCACTAATGTCTCTTAAAAGTCTCATCAAAGTCCCCCTTTGATGTAGCACTCCAAGTTGCTTCAGCAACTCTAAAAATTGGTCCAGGAGAGCCCCAAATTTGCGAGCCATGTGCTTCATTAATGAAGTCACGCATTGGGACTTGTGCACATGCACAGATGTGTGCGTACGCACACTTGCTGATTTCTTCACTTGTTCGTACGCACAGGAGGATGTACGTACGCACACTTCAGTGTCTGCTTCTTCTTTGTTTTTTTCATGAAATCTCCCTTTTTGCATGCTTTCTTCCACTTCAACCAAACCATTCTTGCCTAATTTACCTGAAATCACCTAACAAAACATATCACGGCATCGAATGGAATAAAATCAGAATTAAAGTGATCAATTTAAGTACAAAAAAGCATGTTTTCACATTTATGTCCAATGTAGAGAGAAATCACAAAAGTATGTTGTTTTGGTGTTTAAGTGTGATTTTATGTGATAAAATCCATCCAATTTAAGCCAAAAATCATCATCAAATATGAACTCATCAGATATCACAGCCAATAGGAACATGCATTCAACATATGCATTTTCTATATATTTGTTTGCTTCTGTTATGCCTAAATTAATCACATGCCTACTTGCTATTTGTTTTACTTGTTGTATATGTATATTACTTGTGCTTTACTTGTTTGAATTACTTGTGTATTTTGCTGGGATTGAGGAGGTTTGACAGGTGGTGGTGATGAGATCACATAGAGTTTAGGTTGGCAAAGGCTGTGATATAGCGGGGTTTTGTTAGTTATAAATTCCATAAGATAGATAACTCTTTTATGGTTTAAGTTACTTTAAGTTTGAATCTTATGTTTGATGTGAAGTTCTAGGATTGCCTTTGGCATCCCAGAACCTCATATCTTATATATTGGGCACTGTTACCATACTAAAAACCTCCAGATCTCATACCATATGTTGTCAGTGTTTTTCAGATGCAGGTCACAACACTAATAGAGCGGGGGATGGCTTCTCTTTTGTTTTATCCTGCTTTACTTTTGTTGTAGTTAATCTCTCATCATTAGTATACATAATTTTGTTGCCTTAGAGGCATATGTTTTAAAACTTCGAGAGATAGGAGTAAGCATTTTATAAAACTCTAATGTATTTCTTGACTAGTCGGCCTAAACTCCGTAGGTTGTGACTAGTTCCTTTTGTATATCACATATATTTTTTACTTTGGCTATTTATTAGCTACTACCTTGTATATTAGGGCTTTAATGCAAGGTTGTATATTTATATATTATGTTCTTATCTTGCTTATGCATTTGGTTATCGTGTCTGAACGCTTCGCGCTTTGTAATTCTACTTTATGCAACTTTGAGCTTTTATTCCTTCATTGTGCTTCTAGCATTATTATTTCTTTCCATATATATGTTATTGTATGAGCTATAGAACTGTCGTGGAACTTTGTTATCCTTTTCTTTATGGCTAGAGGTAAAGCTTAGGGTGATAAGGTGTTATATTTAGTGGTATTAGAGTGGTTCGTCTTGAGAGCATGAGGGATAGACCGATTGTGCTTCGTTGCTTACTATGGGTCATTTTTCTTTCGTGCTATTTATGATATCTACTTGATATGAATAGCATGCTTGTTTATGAGTGTCTCTTTGGGATAATTGAAGCACTGAGTGTGGAATATTGAGACTGATCACTTTGATATTGATTGTTTAGTGTAGACAAGACCTTGAATGGCAACTCGTGGACAAGGTTGTACACGTACTCGAAGAGAGAATGAGGATACCCACGTCTGATTTTTGGTTTTTTCGCATAGATTATAGGCTTGAATTTAGCTCGGTTTGGCATTAGTTGGCATTTGATTTTAGTTATAATAAGTGAGAATTCATTGGTTGTTTAGTATATGTTGTTATAGTGTTGCACTTAAGGATGATTAACCTGAGTTGGCACCCTGGTTGTTGTTGAGGTCCTAAGTAATGCGATGATTGAGATTGAGGATTTAATGTGATTTTGATTTTAGGAATAGAGATACTCTAAGTCCCTAAATTATGACTGAGTCTTAGGATGGAGGTAAGCGTTATTTGGGTCAGGTTGAGAAACTTCAGAAGAGAGCCTAGGTTTTTGTAATCTAAAAATGGAGTACTGTAAAACCCGAGAGATTAGTAAATGATTAGCAAATAAATTAGTTATTAATCAGAAAAATTAGAAACAAAATTTTATAGTTTAATGTGGTATAATTAATTAAAATATGAATTTAGACACAAATTTTAAAGTTTTTGGCCCAAAAATGGGCCAATGAACCAAATTGGTTTGACTGGACCCAAACTGGGCCCAAGGCCCAATATATATAAGGATGATTTAAGCATCCTTCCCCTTCCAACAACACATTTCACGCTACAAAGAAATGGGGGAAGTAAGAACCCTAACTTCATTTCCAATTCAATCTTCAAATTCTTGTAACTTTCAATCTGGAGCTCCGATTGCCGCACCGTTTGTGGCCACGCGACCATTGTGACGAGCTCTACAAAGCTCAGTTCTTTATTAGGTATGAAATTCATTTTTCATTTTTAGTTTCCTTCTCCCCAATTTCAAAACTCAATGTGAATGTATGTTGAATTTTGTATGATTTTTGTGTATAGTTTTGAATCAGCTTGTGGGTTTTGTAGAGTTTAGCTCCCTTGGGATGTGAGCAAGGTAAGATTCTTTAATATCTGGGTGTAATGTTGAGTAAGTAAATTCTATGTTAATTATAGTGGTAATTATGTTGTTAGATTGAAAATTGGTTGAGAAGTGGAATTAATTTGAGGATTTGAAAGCTTGAGATTGATTTTGGAAGCTAGGTTCATTGGTGAAGGGCTTTGTTGATAAGCTTGTGGTGTGGGATCGCTTGAGGTGTTCCGGGTTTATAAGAAAATTGGCCAAAGTATGGTTTCAGTTTCTCGTATATAGAATATAATGTATCGTGAAAACTTAGGCTAGTTGACCGTAGGATAAGGTTGAATTAATTGTGATGTTGATGATTATTTATGATGTTGTTTGGACATGAATTTTTGTGGGAAGTGATTATAATTATGACTTGGTGTGTTGGGTAATAGTTGAGGGGTGTTGATTTGATTGGAAAACATATCAGTACTTGTTGTTAGTGTTGTTGAGTTGAGTGGTTGGATTGTATGTGATGATTGATGATAAGTGTGTCGAGTGAGGAATTTGATGAGAATATGTGGTGTTTGATGATGACATGAATAATGTTTGATGTCTAAATGAAAACAAAATGTTAAATAATGATTTTAATGATGATTGATAAGGTGATGTGAATGAATTATTTATGAGGTGGTACATTGATGCATTTGTTTGGATAGTTGAGAAATTCGTATATGAGATTATTTAGAATTCAGGTATGATTGGTTATGGTAGGATGTGGGGGTGTGCTACTGTGTTATAGTATGAGTTGGTGTTGATTATGGGTATAGAAAGTTTGTATTGAATGGTGAATTGATTAAAATAGAGGTTGGAGTAATTTTGTAAAAATCAGATTTGGCTGAACTTCGACGAGCCATAACTCGGCTTCCGGACCACTAAATTCATTCAAATCTATTACATATGAAAATTGGGTTCGTGAAGTTCATGACGTTCAAGGAAAAGATGAAAAATGTTTTAAAACCAAAAAATTATGTGCGTCGGAAGTTCGAGTAGGGTGCTTGCGTACGCGAGCAGGACCCACCCATGCGTACGCATGGCCCACGCGTACGCGTGACCCCTATTTTCAGCAAAGTGGATGATAAAGCACAATTTTATGGTTTATTTTATATTGTAATTGGTGGATTTTATCAACTTTTTCCATATTTATTCACCAAAATATCATGCTTTTGTAATTCTTAGTAATTTGTATTTAATGATTGCAAACATGCTTTTTAGAATTTGATTTGAAAAAAATTTTACTTCACACTTTTCGTTTACTTTCTTTTTCTCTTCTAATTTTCTATTTAGAATTTGAGATCTTAAGATCAGATCTGGGTTTCTTTTTCTTCAAAGTTTCATTTTCTTTCTTCTTCAATCTAATCTTTTCTGTTTTGACAAGAGAGCAATTGAGCTCTAGGCTTTTTCTTTGTTTTTGTCACTTCACTGAATTTGTCAATTTTTCTTTAGGATTTCAGAATTGATCTAAGTTTCCTTGCTGTTTTGAATTCATCTGTAATTTTCTATTTCTGTTATGCTATTGAGACCCTGATCTGAATCTCTTCATCTCATAGTTCTCTGATTTACTTCAATTTACATTTTTCAGCTCAATTTTGAATCCCAGTACCTAAATCCCCTTTATTCTTGATGAAATTTAAGTTTCCTGTCAATTTAGATTCAACAATTTAAATTTCTTGCACTTTAAGTTTCAGTTATTTACCTTTCTTGCACTTTAACTTTCAGCTTGTTTAATTTCTTACACTTTAAGTTTCTGCAATTTACTTCTTCTGCACTTTAAGATTTTGTCAATTTACCTTCTCCCTTTTATTTTCTTGCAATTTTACTTCTGTTAATCAAGTTTCACTCAAATCATCAAATATTCGCTTAACTAAATTCATCACCATACTAAAGTTGCTCAATCCATCAATCCCTGTGGGATCGACCTCACTCTTGTGAGTTATTACTACTTGATGCGACCCGGTACACTTGCCTGTGAGTTTGTGTGGAATCGTTTTTCCCTCATCAAGTTTTTGGCGCCGTTGCCGGGGATTGATATAGATTGACAATGATTAAGTAGGGTGATAATCTAGATTAAGCATTTTTCTTTATTTTTGTTAACCACACTAACTGTTTGAGTTTTTGTTTAAGGTAACATTAACCTCACTCTAGTAGTAGAGTGAATTGCTTTTGGTTTCTAGTTTTGTGTGTGTTTTATGTCAGGAGGAAGAAGAGGTAAATCCACATCTTTTGATCCTGAGCCAGAGAGAACACTCTTGAGATTGAGAGGAGATGCAAGAGAGAAGGGAGTTGTTGGAGAAGAGGAATCAGAGGAAGAAAATCAAGAAATGGAAGGGAATGCCCCTAATCCACTAGAAGAGGTGGCTAATAACAATGGCCAGCCTCAAAGGAGAGTTCTAGCTTCCTACAACTTTCCCAATCCAAGAAACTGTGGGAGTAGCATGTAACAACCCAATTTTCAGTACGCCTAGGACATACCAGAAACTGAGTGCTACCAATTTGTCATCCTAATTATTATCTATTATTTATTATATGAGCCTGATTTGTTGTTAGAAGTGTAGTTAGTTAGCGAGGTACTTTTTTTTTTTGAAAATGTTGAATTAATAAACAGAATCATTTATAATCAATTCACAAATAATAACAGATAAAACAGTTATAAACAACCACACATAAATGCATCACAAGTAGTTGACAACATTCGGTGATTCAGCCTTTATTAGAATATAGACTGTTAGTTAGAACACCCCTAGATATAGCTAAATAATATCTATATACATATATATACATACAACATCCCAGGTCCTGACCTGTTCAAGAGGTCCCTGGGAGTGGATCCTCTCCAGTGAATAAAAAACTGGATGGTGTGCAGTGTTTAATCTAACCATTCACCATATTCTCTCTCTTATTTATTTCTGGTCCCACTATTAAAATCAAAGGTGAGAGATTGCACTGTATTTTATCAAGTGTTGAAAAAACTGGAGAGGATCCATTTTCAGAGGTCCCTAAGCTGGCACCTAGGCTAGCCTAGGCTATATACTCACCTAGTCCCTCTAAACTACTAAAGCGAGGGAAAGTACGTTCTAGGTCTTCAAAACTCAAATCAGGTGGAACATCACCAAAAGGTTGAACATCATCTACTACTCCTCTGCACGATCAGTCATTGCCATATGACGTCTCTCTGGTACCTCATCAAGTAGCCACACAACATGAGTCTCGTATAAAGGATTTAGGTTAAAGTTCACGTACAAATGGGGTATAGACATTAGCTGGTCTCACAGTATATACATGTAAACAGAGAACGAGATTCACCCTAGACTCAGAAGACTATCTAGAGCGGAATCCTCTTTGCAGAACCATCATCAACGAACTACGGAAGGGTACTCATACTTCCATCTAAAGGGGGAAGGGAGAGAGAAGGGGTAAGAACTGGGGAGTTCTTAGTAGGGTCGGGGTTATTAGTTAAGTTCATTAATTATATGTTGTTTTGCAAACGAATGGAAAAATACAGAAAGCAGTAAATAGAAGATGAAGATAAATAGAGGAAATAGAGAAATAGAAAACAGAACACAAACAGAAGGATACAAGAAAATACAAAACAGACACAGAGAGTAGAATACAAACAAGGAAAGCATACATTCATACCACAATCATAACAAAGGAAATGCACAACCAAGTATGATGCATGTCTAGCCCTAGCGCAGGTAATGAGCTCATTTGTCGGTTACATACCCGCTCCCGACGTTACCCGGAGTCCTCTGACCAAGTAAGGCTTCCCTGTTGGCAATGCCCCTCGCAAGAGTCCTTTGACTTGTGAGGCAAACCACTGCAAGAGTCCTTTGACTTGCATGGCGGAGCTAGTTAACTTATATTTGCCCAACACACTTTCTGTAAGAGCCCTTTGACTTACAGGAGCATACACACACTCTCACTCTAAGAGTCCTTTGACTTACAGGAGTATATGCTAGTCGTGTGTTCTCGATACCTCTGTAAGAGTCTTCTGACTTACATAATAGCATTATAGCTAAGTGTCCCAGGAAAGCACTCTCAGTGGTCGTACCACCATCTATCTGACTGCCTTCACACAGTAGATCATCACATAATCATTCTCATTATCATCATTCATTATCATTCTCATTATTCATCATCACTTTAACATTCTTATGCAGTACCTCTTTCTTTCTCTGTTCAATCATACTATACAAACTTTACATCTTTCACTTTTACAACATCTTAACTCAAACCATTTCTCTTTATCAGATTACTCTTTTCTCTTTGTCTTTCTACTCTAACATGATTACTCTTTTCTCTTAATCTATTTACTCTATTATGGTTATTCTGTTCTCTATATCTCTTTACTCTGCTCTGGTTACTCTTTTCTCTGCTTAACATATGTATTGAAAGCTTATGTAAATTTTGGTATGAATAGTTAGCCTGTCCCAAGTATAGGTTCATTAAGTCTATACTGAAACAGTTTAACTTTTCATATTATACATAACCTTAGCCGCAACTCAAGGACTAATTATGTTTCCCTAGTTCGTTCACTAATTTCTATCTGTTTTTCTGTCATTAAAACTTTACAGACTTTCTCTTTGATTTCTGTCTTTTCTTTAACTTTTTATCTTTCATTTATCTATGCCTCACTAACATGTTATTACCACTCCCTAAGTGTTTTATGAAGGTAACTATGAGATTCTGCGCTTAAAGTTGTCTTTCTAAAGCTTTTACAGAAAACTGCCTTTTTCGTAGTATTTTATTATTTTTAATTAAATATTATTATTTAATATTTTATTATTATTTATTATTTTATCATTAAATTTTCGAAAATTACCTTATCTTTACCTTTAACCTTTAAAATTCACTTTTTACCACCCGTAACTTTTAATATTTCTACTTTTACCACCCTAACTTTCAGAAATTACCAAATAACCCCTCAAACACCAAAATAATTACTTCCTTGCCCTTTCTAAGATCTAAAAGGTATTCTTCAATGTTCTTCACCACACTCAAAGTGTTCTTCATGTTTTTCATAAATTCATCAGATTCTTTCTCTGTTTTTACCCATTTTTCAGTCTTTTCAACAACCGATTTTTACCATAATTCAAATTAAATTAGCAGCCACTAAAACTCCATCTTTTCTACATGATTTCAACATAAATTGGACCTCAATTTAAACCTAGGGTTTCTTTTTCCAGCAGCCATAAGAACACACATTCATAGCTTGAATTTCATCAAATTTCATCAAATTTTCACCAAAATTTCAACAAGAATTACTCATACAAACAATAAATTTCAAGCACAGCCAAACCATATCATTATCACACAACTCAACCACAATCAATCAAGATTAAATTTGTCAAACCCTACCTGGTTTTGCTGCTCCTAATTCAATTAGACTTTCAGGTGGTCCTTTAGCACTTTTTCCTCCTAAATCACATCAAGAACAACTTTAAATCCAAAAACCCTCAACTAACCAAATCTCCCTCAGCACATTATCAAGTGATTTCTAACCTTAGACTTGCTGGAAATTCACATTTCTTGGCCCTCAAGTCAAGTTAAGCATGATTCCTAAGGAAGAACATCAAGAAAACACATGTTTAAGCATGTTTCCTTGAAAACCGAATTGAAAGGGGAAAGGAACAGCCATCTCACCTTATTTCCAGCCTTGATAAGTTACATGGTTATGTAGAGGGAGAAGAGAGGATCAGTTTGGTGAAATCGGAGTTTTGATTTGAGTTTTAGTTCAGAAGAAATCAAGCTTTGAAGATTAAGTGTTCATGAAAGTTTCTCTCTTTTCTCTCTTCTCATTTTCGTCCAAAGGGATTAAATGACCAGCCTTGGAGTGTCTTGGGGGTGTAGGGTGAGTTGTGATTGGTTGGCTTGGAGGTGGGTTAAAATAATATTAAAATATCTCTGGTGTATAACTACTAAAACTAGGTGTATCCGAACACTTGTAAAAACATCTCTAAAAATTATTTTCTGAGCTACTAGCATAAATGACACTAGTAACATATTTGTTATGAGAATAGACCATGTATGATGAGGCCTTAGCATTGCTAAAGTCATCAGAGAGTGCTGGTGCTAAGCTGCACCAGCAAACTGTGAACCCGGTTAAACCGATTTTCTGTTTTTAACTAAAACAGACTAGGTAATCTTATAATATCATTCAAGCATCTTCTAATACTAATATAATGATAATATTATCCTATTATCTCTCTTCTCTCATGAATCGAGTCCGGTTTGTAAAACTGGGACTATTTACGAAAAACAGAATCAAAACTCCTAACCAATACGGTTCAAAAACAAGGTTCTTCGCGATTGCGTTATCGAGCTTGCCTCAGAAGAGGTTCTAGCTTAAGGATGACATAATGAAAATGATGATTGAGATACTTTATGTTATATAAGAGGTGTTCCCCTTACTGATTTTCCAGAGAAATTTGTGCCTTCAGAAAAGATCTTGCGTACTCGATAAATCGGGGTTGTTACATAGCATATTCACTCCAAATATTAATACAAAAAACTTTGAATTGAAGCCTCAACTCATTACTCTGGTGTAGAATAATTGTTCCTATGGAGGAGGTCCACTTGAAGATCCAAACCAGCACATATCCACCTTTCTGAGGATATGTGACACAATGAAGACAAATGGTATACATCCAGACATCTATAAGTTGCTGCTATTCCCATTTTCATTAAGGGATAAAGCTACCCAATGGTTGGAGGCATTTCCAAAAGAAACCATCGACAATTGGGAGGATCTAGTGAGCAAATTTCTAGCTAAATTCTACCCACCTCAGAAGATTATAAGATTGAAGACAGAGGTACAAACCTTCACCCAAATGGATGGAGAGTCATTTTATGAGGCCTGGAAAAGATACAAAGCCTTGATCAGGAAGTGCACCCCAGAGATGTTCAATAAATGGGATAAACTTCAGAATTTCTATGAAGGATTGACACTGAGAGCTCAAGAGGCCTTAGATTATTCTGCTGGAGGTTTAGTGCAGCTCATGAAGACAGCTGAGGAAGCCTAAAATCTCATAGACACTGTGACAAATAATTAATACTTCTATGCTCATCAAAGGCAATGCCAACCAGCTCAAAGGAAAGGTGTATTGGAGCTGGAAGGTGTGGATACC
Source organism: Arachis ipaensis (assembly GCF_059453495.1). NCBI lineage: Eukaryota > Viridiplantae > Streptophyta > Magnoliopsida > Fabales > Fabaceae > Arachis > Arachis ipaensis. The sequence continues at coordinate 97,143,349 of NC_142442.1, read as the reverse complement.
ATTTTGGCTCAAAACAAAGTGATGCATGAACAGATCGAGCAGCAAAAGGAGATGATGGCTAAAAGGATTGATGGTCTTTAAATTGCAGCAGTGAACACTACAAATCAACCACCAGCTGGGTGGGGACAAAATGAGAAAAACTATAAAGAGCAGCAGCAAGAGCAAGTTAACTATATGCACAACCAAGGAGCTGGACAAAATGAGTTCCATGGAGACACTTATAACTCATCTTGGAGGAACCACCCAAATTTGAGGTAGGGAGACAACCAAAACCAGCAGCCTTGGCAGAAAAACTCAAACCAGAACAATTCTAGAAACACAAACCATCAAAACACTAACCAAAACTAATACAGAAAACCACAAAATATTCAACCCCAACCCAACTACTATCTACCCAATAACCCATCCACTAACTAAAATAACTATCATCCACCCTCAACATCCAATAATCAACCACAACCACCCCAAAAATCTCAAAGGATGTCTAACTTGGAGATAATGATGGAAAAGATGATCAAGCATCAAGAATTGGCCCATAAGAACCATGAAACTTTACTGCAGAATCTAGAGAGGCAAATGATCCAATTGTCCAAGCAAACAGTGGCTGAAAGAGTACCCAATACATTACCAAGTGACACCATTCCCAATCCCAAAGAAGAATGCAAAGCAATCCAATTAAGGAGTGGAAGAACCTCGAAGAATGGCAAAGAAGCTAACAAGAAGCCTGTGGAGAATGATATTGGCATCAAGAAGCAAGTAGGAGAAAAAGACAAGCAATACCAAGAGAAGTTCAAGGAGAAAGAGGAACAGCCACAAGCTTCAAAGAAGGGAAAGCAAGTCATGGAGAAGCAATCACAAGAACAGAGGAAAATGGTGAAGCCTTACACACCTCCTCTGCCATATCCTCAAAGATTTCAGAAGGAGATCAAGGATCAGCAATTTCCCAAGTTTCTAGAAGTTTTCAAGAAGCTAGAAATCAATATTCCACTTGCTGAAGCATTGGAGCAGATGCCTCTATATGCAAAGTTTCTCAAGGAGCTTATCAATAAGAAGAGAAGCTAGAATGAAAAAGAGATAGTGATCTTGACACAAGAATACAGTGCAGTGATCCAAGAAGGCCTCCCACCAAAACTCAAAGACCTTGGGAGCTTCTTCTTGCCTTATACCATTGGTAAGATAATCATTGACAAGGCACTGTGTGGTTTAGGATCTAGTATCAACCTGATGCCTTTGTCTATGATGAGAAGGCTATTTATAGAAGAAGTGAAGCCTACACAGTTGTCATTGGAGCTAGTAGATAGATCTCTGGTAATCCCAAGGGGGTGATTGAAAATCTCTTGGTCAGAGTAGGAAAATTCATATTTCCAGCAGATTTTGTAATCATGGACTTAGGTGAAAAGGGGAATGACTCTATTATATTAGGAAGACCATTACTAGCCACAGCAAGGGCTATCATTGATGTGGAACAAGGAAAAATGACTTTGAGGGTAAATAATGAGAAGATCACTTTAAATGTCTTCCAGGAAATACAGCATTCTGTTGAAGAGAAAAGCTGCATGAGGGTTGAAGAAGAAGATTTACATTGGAAAGAAAAACCCAATGAAGCACTTATCAGCTCACCTCCGAAGGAAAAGACAAACAATGGAGAAGAACAAAAAGGAAAGGAAGATGTAAAAAATGAGAAGAGAAGGCAAGAAGAAAGTGAGGAGTTGATCATAAGGAAGACAGACCCTGATATAAAGCCTGTTGTAAAGACAGAAGAGCCACCAAAGAAAGGAAAGAAGAGCAAGAAAAGGATTTCAAAAGGGTGGAGAAACAAAAGAATCCCAACTGAAGGGTTCTCTAAAGGAGACAAAGTGCAACTGATATACCAACAGTTGGAGACAGGTCCACGAATTGATGATTATTACACTGTCAATAAAATACTCTCGTTGGAGAATATAGAGATTGATCATCAAGGCATGGAAAGAAGGCTCATAGTGAGAGGGGACAAGCTGAGGCACCATAATCATCAACCACCCTAACAAGGACACAATGTCAAGCTAGTGACAATAAAAGAGCACTCCATGGGAGGCAACCCATGATTTAATATTCTTGCTCTTATTTTAATTTCAATAATTAATGGTTCTTCCAGCATAAATTTGAGCCCTCATGAGTAGATTTGATAACTGCACACATCATTTTGAAGCATATGTTTAATTCCTAAGTTTGGTGTGCCTAAAAGCACTCTAAAATAGCTTTTCAAGCATGCTGATCATATAACAATCCTAGGATATATACTCATTCATTCCATTGAAGTATATAGCCAAACATTAAGTTTGGTGTCTACATATGCTATGAATTTCAAGAAAATCACTTTTGCTCAAAGGCTTCAAATTCATAAATAGATGAACCATATATTGCATCATTTTATGAGTTTATTGCATTAAGGTAGAAAATAAAATGTTTCTTATAATGAATATACTAATTATGATAGACATTCATTAGGTATCACATGAATCACTTAGCAGAAAACAAGTTTGGTGTTCACCAAAATTTTGTTCAATTCCTAAGGGGCATTGTTGGTTTTTCATAAATAAGGAACATATAGCAAATTTTGTTTTTCTTTATTACTTTTCACTTGATAAACACCACCGTACGAAATTTAATTTTTGGCTTACCATTGCCTTGATTTAATTGGATAGGTATGAAGAAGATTGAGAGGAAAGGACAAAACCACATCATGTACGGTTGTCACAAGGGGGAAAAGTGAGTCACATGTGCTTAGGGAATTGTGTTCTCTTGGAAACAAAATCTGCAAGGTTCAGCACCTAGGAGGCCGAACCATATGCCCAATGAAGGAGTGATCCTTGTCTTCATCCATCTCTACATGCAAACCGTTCATTCCATGAAGTTTTAATAAAGACATGCTCAATCCTCACCCTTCATTGCAACTTAACCAAATCCTCCAACCCATTGTTCTGTTTCAATAGTTCATGTCCCTTCTATAAATTGGTAGTAACACTTCTTAAGCCCACATACCATTGCTTTCTTCATAAAAGTCCTCCATAATATTTACATCATTCTCCTCTTACCCAAAGACATCACACAATACCCAACTTCTTCTGCCCACCATCCTAAACTGTGCCTTAACCAAAGTTTATCCTTTCTTCTCCCTTCCTTCCTTCCTAATTCATGGCTTCATCAAGTTCCAAAAGAAGGAAAGGAAAGGAACCAGTTGAAGCCAAACCACTAACCTATGATACCAAGAGATTTAAGTCTCAATTTCATGAATCAAGATATCACAGGTTAATGGAATCAAAAGAAGTCATTCCAGAGATGGGTTTCATATTGAAAGGTGGAGAATACCCCATCATGAGAAGAATAATCGTAGAGAAGAGATGGGAACTTCTATGTGAACCTCTCACAGACATAAGTGCAACCATGATAAGGGAGTTCTATGCAAATGCTGTGAGGTCAAGCAAGACCAACCTTCCCTACAAGAGCTATGTTAGGGGGGTTGAGGTAGATTTCAGCCCACCATCCATCATGAGAGTCTTACAGATAAGAGTAATACCCTATGGAGAACCCAGCTTTGATGAAAGAATGACAGGTGAGAATGATCCTGATGAGATACTAAATGGTTTATGCTTTGAAGGCAAAGACTAGGAAAGGGACTCAGAGGGGACTCCGAGCCACTTGAAGAGAATTGATCTCATACCTGAGGCCAAAGGGTAGTATGAGATAGTGAGAAGATCCATACTCCCTACTGAAAATACATAAAAAGTCACAATAAAGAGAGCAATTCTGACATATTACATACTCAAGGAAGGAGAAATCAATATACCACAACTCATAGCAAATAGCATCCAAGAGATGGCTGAGGATAGTGGCAAATCAAGAAGACTTGGTCACCCAAGTACCATTCTGAGGCTGTACAATAGAGCAAGGTTACTCTTTGAGGATGCAGATACAGATCGGGTAAAGGGAGGCAGAGGAATCACCAAGCAAAAAATGGACGATATCACTGAAACCCAGGAAGAGAGAAGAACTTAAGGAAGAAGAAGGAGACTACAAATGGGGGGAGAACAAGCTTCTGGTGCAATGGACTTAATCCAAATGCAAAGAGCCATTGAAGAAATGTCTCAACAATATATGAGAGCACAGGAGCAACAACAGGAGCAATATTTGAAGCAACAAGAGCAGTACTTGAAAGCTTAAGAGCAGCAAGAGCATTGGCGCCAGCAAATGATGGAGAAGCAAGAAAACTTCCAGCTCAAGATTTTGGATCAACAGAGAGAATTTCAAGCAAGAACTCTTAATTGGCAAAGGGAATAATCGGCATACTCTTAAGAATCATTTAATAAATTGTCCCTACAACAAGCTAAGCAAGGATAGTACATCCAAAATCTTTACCAATGGAAGAATATATATCATACAATTGGAGAGCATAGGAATTTGGACAGAATGAAGTATGATATAGAAACTCAAGCAAAGTTAGACTATGTAGTCTGTGGCATGCTAATATTGAACCGAGAGATCAAGCCATATGTTCAATGCTAAGAATTGGTAGACCATCAGAGAGCAAAAGCCAAGAAAAATGCAGCACACATGCAACAAAGATTGAAGGATGCTGGGCTCTGGGATCAGGTAGACCACATTTGGGATCGTAGATGCCCTGTTGAAGAACCCCAAGAAATAAACAAGAAACGGAAGCAGGAGCCAAATAAGAAAGGAGAATCTCGTAGAGGAAAAGAGCACAACAACTAGAGGTGGTGGAGTCCCTTTTATAGTTTTAATTAAATAAGGATGATGCATTTCTAAAACATGATATGTCTCCAAATATTTTATGTTCTGCACTTTCATATCTTAGTAGATTTCTTATTAGGATCTATATTATGCTTGTTATCACTCATCTGCATTAAATTCTGTCTTGTTTCCTTCCTGCATCAATAAGAGAAAATGTTTGAAATAGAAAGTGATTGTCCAATGTAATAGGAATAAGAATAAAGTTCAGTGGTGGTAATTGCTTGATTAGATGATAAGCTCAATAATAAAAGCTGCAGAATAGAATGTCTTTTGTAGTGTGAACTAAGTGGCTGTTATAAAATCTCCAATTAATGGACATCCCTGGAAAGTAAAGAAAAGTAAGAAAGAAAAAGAAAAGAAAAGCCAAGGATTGGCAACAAAAATGAAAGAAACAAATAATAAGGCTAGACACCAATAGCTTGGACCTTAGGACATACACTTGTGGTGCTTCTTGTACTAGGATCTGCTTGGACAATTAGGTTCTGAGGAGTCTTTTAAAACTTGGTAACTTGGAGTAACTAATCCAGGATTACCAACCGAAAGTCCATTATCAAGAGCAACCTAGTTACAAAGCATTTAGTAACCCAAAGCGGTACTGGGCATCAATGTTCCTAAAAAGAATTGTGAGCCAAGTGTCTGTAGTGAAGAGGTGTTAAGAAAAATTGAGCCAAAAGGCTGCTGCAACACTTGACACTGAGCTATTATTGAGAAATAAGTTTCTAAGCAAAAGAAAGAAGGAAAAAATCTAACAGGGATCAATAAAAGAGCAAGGAATTATAACATCAACTCTAGTGAATCCTCAAAGAGACATTTCATTGATGCCAGGGCATTTTGGCCAGTTTCACTGACCTTTTCTTTACTGTTTTTAAGGTAGTTTCATGCATTTTCTTAGAAAATAAGCTAGTTTTGTGTAGATATTCACTTACATCTTGATTCAAGCATACATTGTGCACTTTACATGATTTCATGAGATTTTTGCATGAATTATATGACAAATTGGATGATGCATGACTCATGACTTGGACTAGAACTTTGATGCACTTTATTGTTTGATTTTAGGACAAAGGAAGCAAAGAAGAACCACGTTAGCAGTCACGTTAGTCCCACTAACGTGACCTCTAACGTGAAATGGGTGCTAACTTGCAAAGTTAATGAGAAAGGTAATCGCCAATAACGCCCTCGAAGCCATCATAAGCCCACGTTAAAAGTCACGTTAACTAAGTTAATGTGAACTTTAATGTGGAAGAAGACAACAAGGCCAACGTTAGTGACACTCTCCTTTGTCACTAATGTTGGACCAAGCTCATAATTGGCCACGTTAGTTGCCACGTTAACTTAGTTAACATGGACTCTAACGTTAAGAAGCAAAAGAGAAGCCAACGTTAGTGACATTCACCTTTGTCACTAACGCTGGCCAAGCCTCCATAAGCCACGTTAACTCCCACGTTAACTTAGTTAACGTGGAAGCTAACGTGGAGAGAGCAATTGATAGCCAACGTTAGTGACACTTACCTTTGTCACTAATGTTGGGGTGCACCACCAAGAGCCACCATGAGCAACGTTAACTCCCACGTTAACTTAGTTAACATGGAAGCTAACGTGGATAAAGAGATAATGAGCCAACGTTAGTGACACTCACCTTTGTCACTAACGTTGGAGATGGCTAGCCTGACTACGTTAGAAGCCACGTTAACTTAGTTAACGTGGACTCTAACGTGAGAAATAGGGGCACATTGGAACGTTAGTGACAAAGGTAAGTATCACTAACGTTCTCGAAGGATTGGCATTACTACGTTAGAAGCCACGTTAACCTAGTTAACGTGGACTCTAACGTAGGGACAAGGGAGGACTCTCCATGTTATTGGGAAAGGTAAGTCCCAATAACGTGTGCGAAGGACTAAGAGGCAACGTTAGTGGTCACGTTAGTGCCACTAAAATTGAAGTCAACGTGATCATATTTGGGTTAGGAACGTTAGTGAAAAAGGTGATTGTCACTAACGTTCTCGAACCCACACTTTCACTTAACGTTGACACCACTAACGTCCTGAGTCAAAGTCCCTGCATACTTCACCTTTTTTCTTTGCAAGCAAAGCTAAGCCCAATGAAAATGATAATTGCTTCAAACTCAAGATTCGGAGGCCCATACCCATGACTTGAAGAGCCAACTAGAAGATGAGAAGAGTAGTATATATAGGAGTAGCTTTGAATTAGTTTGGGAGTTGGAAACTTTAGGGAGCCTTTGGCATAGAGCTACTCTCTGTATTTTACTTTCTCTGCACTTCTAGTTTTACTTTCATCATGTATTCTCCATCTTTGTTTTCATTTTCCAGAGCTATGAACAACTAAACCCCTTTCATTGGATTAGGGAGCTCTGTTGTAATTTGATGGATCAATATTAGTTTTCATTTTCCTTCTTCTATCTTTTCTCTTGATTTTACTAGAAAGCTTTCGATCTTCATCCAATTGGGTAGTTATCTTGGAAAAGAAGCTATTCATATTTGGATCTCTTTTGAACCTTGAAAGAGGAATGAAGAGATCATGCTAGAAATGCTTTCTCATGCTGGACCAAATTGGGTTTGGATGGATATGTGACTATAATCCTACCCACACTTGATTTGGGAAATGCATGTGGTATAATCAGTGACCATACTTCATCTCTTCTCATGAGCAATTGACCAAGGAATTGGCTATTGATCAAGATTTGAGAGATTGAATTACCAAGAAATTGGAATTCGATCACTTAAGATTGCCAAGGAGATCAATGAATGCATTGATTGAGGAAGAGATGAAAATGAGATTAATCCGGAGAATGCAACATCTCCTGAGCCCAATGAACTCCCCATTTCTAATCTTACCCATTCTCTTTAAATTCTGCCATTTACTTTTATGAGCAATTACCCCATTCCCGTTTAAGATTCTGCAATTTACTTTCCGCCATTTACATTCAACTCTTTATTTCTAGCATTTACTATTTCTGCTATTTACTTTCCCGCCATTTAATTTTCTGATTTCCAAAGTTATTAATTGAGGGTAAGCCTGGAAGAATAGAAGAGTTACAGATGAATTTACAAAAAAAACTCAATTGTGTGAAAAAAATCTCAAATTAAATTCTGGTTCGCTCAACTAGAACATTCCTTTAATTAAAGTTGCTTGATCAATCAATCCCTGTGGGATTCGACCTCACTATATTGTGAGTTATTACTTGACGACAATTTGGTATACTTGTCGAAGGGAAATTTGTTGAGAGACAAGTTTCCGTGAGTATCAAGTTTATGGCACCGTTGCCGGAGATTAATTTTGTATCAACAATGATTAAGTTGGAGGATCACTAGATTGAGCATTTGTTATTCTGTAGATTTAAATTTCTGTTTGAGCACTTTACTTCAGTTATTTCAGTTGTTTACACTCTGTTTCACTCACCCACTAACTGTTTGATATATTGCATCACTAACACTAACAGCATTTTTTTTAAAATAGTCTCTGGATCTATTTCCTTGCTTGTGCCTTGTTGGTTGCATGACAGGGAGAAGAAGCGGGGCTTCAATTTCCTTTGATTCTGAACCTGAGAGGACCTTCCTTAGATTAAGGAGGGAAGCAAGAGGAAAGAGAGTAGTTGGTGCTGAGGAAGAGGAAGAGTACTTTGAACCAAACATGGAGGAGAATATGGAGAACCATCATGAAGAAGAGGCTCACAACCATGGCAGAGAAGGTCTAGCAAATCATGCTGGGCAAGAGAGAAGAGTTCTGGGTTCTTACAACAACCCAAACCTAGGAAACTGTGGAAGTAGCATCCAAAGGCCAACCATACATGCCAACAATTTTGAACTAAAGCCACAGCTCATCACCCTTGTTCAGAACAACTGTTTATTCGGAGGGAGTGTCCAAGAAGACCTCAATCAACATCTAACCACCTTCCTGAGGATATGTGATACTGCAAAGTCTAATGGTGTTTATCCTGACACCTATAGACTACTTCTGTTCCCTTTCTCACTCAAGGACAAGGCATCTAAATGGCTGGAGTCCTTCCCAAAGGAATGTTTAGCAACCTGGGAAGAGGTGGTGAACAAATTCTTGGCAATATTCTATCCTCCTCAACAGATTAACAGGCTAAGAGCTGAGGTGCAAACATTCAGGCAGCAGGATGGTGAGACTCTATATGAAGCATGGAAGAGGTTTAAGGACCTAACAAGGAGGTGTCCACCAGATATGTTCAATGAATGGGTGCAGCTACACATTTTCTATGAAGGTCTTTCTTTTGAATCAAAGAAAGCAGTAGACCACTCATCCGGGGGATCTCTGAACAAGAAGAAGACCATTGAGGAGGCCATAGATATCATTGAAACTGTAGCAGAGAATGACTAGTTCTATGCCTCCGAAAGAGGGAACACTAGAGGAGTGATGGAGCTAAACAATGTAGATACTCTGCTGGCCTAAAACAAGCTCATTACCAAGCAGTTGGCTGACCTCACCAAGAAGATGGAGAGGAACTAAGTAGCAGCAATCACCACCTCATCAACAACCCAAGAGGGAGTGAATGCAGAGGCAGAGAGTGAGCAGGAGCAAGCCAACTACATTGGGAATTCACCTAGACAAAATCATGACCCATACTCCAAGACCTACAACCTTGGTTGGAAGAATCATCCAAACTTTGGGTGGGGGAATCAACAAGATCAAAGCCAAGATCAGAGACGTCACAACCCCAACAATAATGCAGCTCACCAACAATTCATACAGAGAACATATCAACACCACCATAACAACACCTCTCCACATCCATATCAAAACCAGAATAACACTCCTCATCCTTCTACCTCCAATCCCAACCTACCATCATCTGATGACAGACTCTCAAAGATTGAGAACCTGCTGGAAGGCATATGCAAAGAGATTCAAGACAACAAGGTGTTCAAGGAGGAAGTGCGAGCAAATTTTAAGAACCAGGGAGACACCATCAAGAGGTTGAAATATCAAGTGGGGTATCTCTCTGAGCAGATTCCCAAACCTACAGATGGATTCCTAAGTGACACAGAGAAAAATCCGAGAGGTGAAACAAAGAAAGTAAGATAGGAAGATTGCAAGATGGTCACTATAATTGGTAAGGAGACTGAAGACAAGCCAAACAAGCCGTCAGAACAACCTGGAGATACCTCGGCAGATAAGAAGGAAAAAGATCACAAAGAACCAAAAATCTCACAACAGGAGCTGCTGAGACTCTATGCACCCTTTCCCCAACTACTCAATGGTACTGTGGAGAAGAGAATATACTCAAGATTTCTTGACTTGTTTGCATCTTTGCATGTAAACATACCATTCATCAAGACCATCCTACAAATGCCTGCATACATCAAGTATATGAAGGAACTGCTTCCCAAGAAAAGCTCACTCAAGGGAGGCCAAACTATAGTGATGAATAAGGAGTGCAGCGCCCTCATTCAACCAGAGTTGCCTACAAAAAGAAAGAACCCAGGGAGCTTTCACATCCCCTGTGCCATAGGAGAAACAATGTTTGATAAAGCACTCTGCGATTTGGGAGCAAGCATCAACTTAATGCCCTTATCCCTTATGAAGAGGCTGCAGATCAATGAGATAATGCCCACAGATGTAGTCATCAGGCTGGCTGACAAAACTCAAAAACAAGTAATAGGAGTGGTGGAAAACGTGTTGATAAAGGTTGGGAAATACTTTCTTCCCACAGACTTTGTCATATTGGACATGGAAGAGAGTCACACTCACCCAATCATATTAGGAAGACCATTCCTAGCTACAACCAGAGCACTCATAGATGTGGAGCGAGGGGAGCTAATCTTGAGGATCCATGATGAACAACTCAGCTTTAATGTCTTCAAATTCTCACAAGAAATAGATCAAAAGAACAAGGAACCAAGGAAGAATCACAGTGAGATAACGAAGGAAGAAACAAGCATTGAAGCACAACCAGCACATCTGGGAACTCCCTTGATTGATGAACAAGGCAAACAGCAACTGCCATAGCTCAAAGAAAATCAGGAGGAACCTAAACCACCAGAACCATATGAGACCAGTAACCACATTTCCTTAGAAGAGGAGGTCACAAAGAGTAAGACAACATCACAAGGAACAAAGAAGAAGGTACCAAGGAGGTGGAGGAACAAGAAGATCCCTACCGAGGACTTCTCTCCAGGGGATAAAGTGATCTCAGCTTACTTCCCAGATATCTCCCCTGATCTCCCCACTGTACCATCTCAGTTACCTAAGGTCTTCACTATCAACAGAGTTCTCTCCTTGGAACATGTAGAGATCATTGATACAACCAATGGATATAGGTCCACAGCAAGAGGGGAGGGCTTGAAGCATTATCAACCTCTCTGATGAAGGAGAAACGTCAAGCTAGTGACGCTAAAAAAGCGCTTCATGGGAGGCAACCCATGTTTCATATGCTTTTAGAAAATAGTGAATAAGTCAATATTCATGAATCCCAACCCAAACTTGACAAACACTTGGTGAAATCCTTACTAGGCAGTATATAGTGAAGAATAAGTTTGGTGTTCAAGGCATGCCGAGAGAGCATGAATGCAATTCAGAGCATGGTAGTCTTGGAGCCTTGAACAAAACTTTTTCATCACAGTGCTACAAACTAAGTTTGGTGCCACCCAAGGTGCCACCAATGTGCATATAAGGATACACAGTTAGTTAGTTAGTTGGTGTTCATGAATAAACAATCTAGTTCTTTTTCTTTATTATTCTAGCCATAAAGTTTAATTTCTCAATGATATTAATTTTTCTTATTTTATTTTTATAGGAAAAGGGAAAGAAGCATTGAAGGGGATTGATTGGACAATTAAATGAGGAAGGTTCGGATAACACAAAAGGAAAATATTTCACACGTGTCTCAAGGGGAAATGCATGGGGAATGGTTGCCATGCAACATTGGAAGAAGAACAAACTTGGAAAATGAACCAACCCCATCAAGTTGGTAATCCTTGTGCTTATTCCATACAAAACCCCATCCGTTCATCATACACCAACCCCATCAATCCACACCTTTCATCTCCTCCTCACTTCCCTATATAAGTGAATCCTAGTCCGTACTTCCCCTTCACACCCAAAGTGCTATTTCTCACACTTCACACCTTTGGCATCCAAATTCCTTCATCACACCCTGTCCTAACCAACCAAATTCCTCATCTATCCGTACCTTTCACTCTCTTCACACAGCAACTCAAATTCATGGCAGTATCAAGCTCCAAGAGGCAAAAGAGGAAGGAACCAATGGAGAGCATCCCTTTTGATGAGAAGAGATCCAAAACTACGTTCCATGAGCTCAAATTTGAACGGATAAAGCTCAAGAAGATACTACCTGAGTTAACATTCCAAATTGACGAGGATGAGTGCCCACAGATTCGAGAGAAAATTGAACAAAGAGGATGGCAAAGGCTCACGAACCCAGAAGGGAAGATCAATGCAAACCTCATCAAAGAGTTCTATGCAAACGTGGTTAGAGAAGATAAAACCAAAGCCCCAACCTTCAAAAGCTATGTAAGAGGAAAAGAGGTCGACTTCAGTCCAAATGCTATAACAAGAGCCCTTCAGCTGAAATCACCATATTTTGATGAGCTTAGTTATCATGCAAGGATAAATAAGAGCCCTGACAATGATGAACTCGAAGAAATAGTGACTGACATATGTGTCATAGGAGCTGACTAGGAAAGGTATGCAGATAAGAGACCCCGGTTCATCAAGAGGGGAGACCTTAGCCCAGAAGCCAAGGGATGGTTTGAACTGGTGAGGAGGCCTATTCTCCCAACTGCAAATAATTCAGAGGTCAATATTAATCGAGCGACTATGGTACATTGCCTAGTACAAAGTGGAGAAATCAATGTGCATGAACTCATAGCTAAGGGCATTCAAGAGTCAGCTGAGAAGGTTGATTCGGGTGCCAGGCTTTGGTACCCCAGCACCATTCTCAGATTGTGAACAAAAGCCAAGGTAGTCTTCGAGGATAGCAATCCAGACTGGGTGAACCCTGGGAGGCTAGTTACACTCCAGCGTCTGATCTATACTACGCCCGCCCAACAACAAAGAAGACCTCAAATAGGAAAGCGAAAACCAAAAGAAGGAGCTCATCAAGAAGAGTCTCATCATGAAGAATATCAACAAGAAGAACAGTATGACCCAACCAACTTGAATCTGAATCATCTTCTAAGAGACATTGAAGACTTGGGGATAAGACATATGGAAGGACAAGAGCAAATACTAAACCTTCAGTCCAACTGGATGAGCCAACAAGAAGAGTGGCAGAAACAACAAATGGAGCAGCAACAGGAACACTACTCCCAGCTCACTCAAGCCATCAACCAAGTGAATAAGAGGCAAGAGCGTCGAGATAAGCGCTTGCAAGAACTCAACCAGCAGCAGCTAGCTCAGATGAAAGCATTCAACGAGTTCAGTGTACTTAATGAAGGACGGCAACTACATAGGGAGGAGTTCAACGTAAACACTCAAGCCAAGTTAAACTACATGTCTAGTCATATGCATCATCTATATTATGCCATCCCTATATATGATGAGGTCCAAAAAGATTTTATATAACAAGAAGAAAGGAAGGTGAAACAGCAGAAGGAAACATTAAAGAAGAATATGGAAGATGCTGGTTTCTGGAAGAAGTTGATTGGAAAAGGAAAAGAAAGTGGGAGTACGAGCACCCAAGAGGGACATAAAGAGGACAAACAAGGAGGGGAGCATGGGCATCCACATGAGTAAAAGGTGGTGGAGTTCCTTCTTTGGTCAATCTTTTTCTATGCTTTAAATAAGGAAGATCTTGTATGAAATAGAACATGCTTCCATGTTAGTTTGAACCTTTTAAATTCTGTCTTTTAAGTTTTTCATTGCTTAGGTCTAGGATTGCTAGTCTGAATGTCATTACTGCATCATTTCCTTACTTACTTGTATGCTTGTCCCTTCGAATCAAATGAAAAGAAAATGAGTGTTTTATAAAAGACCAGAGTGGAGTTCATACTATGGAGTAAGTTCCTAAGTTTGTGGTGTAGTCATAAGTTAGCTAAGTTAGTTCACCAACAAGGTGGGAAGACAACTATCTGTCCTAAATCATATGCTTTGAACACACCCCATGAGACTAGCTAAACAACAAGATCCTAATAAGAAAAAGGGAAAGAACAATCAAAGTTGAAGAATAAAAGAAAAAAAATAGCAAGAAAAAAGGCTAGGCACCAAGGGTTTGAGTCTTGAGGGATGTGTCTGTGGTGTTCCTGTACCAAGGATCTGCTTGGATTACTAAGCTCTCAGGGGTGCTTTATCACCTGGTAACTTGGGTTAACTAACCCGGGATTATCAGCTGAAAGTCCACTATCAAGAGCAATCTTTGCTACAGAACATTTAGTAACCCAAAGAGGTGCTGGACACCAAGACCTCAAGGAAAGAAAATAAACAAACCATATGCCTGTGGTGTGTATGTATGGGGGAGAGACTTGAGGAAGTAGGTCCTTAGCGGTGCTTCAACACCTAGCACCTTGAACGAACTGGTTCGGGAGTGTTGGCTGAAAGCTTATTCTAAAGAGTTGCCCCCTTATAGAGCACTTAGCCTAAGAACACAAATAAGCCCTGACAACGTTAGTGGTCACGTTAGTGCCACTAACGTTGAAGTCAACGTGATCATATTTGGGATAGGAACGTTAGTGAAAAAGGTGATTGTCACTAACGTTCTCGAACCCACACTTTCACTTAACGTTGACACCACTAACATCCTGAGTCAAAGTCCCTGCATACTTCACCTTTTCTCTTTGCAAGCAAAGCTAAGCCCAATGAAAAGGATAACTGCTTCAAACTCAAGATTCAAAGGCCCATACCCAAGACTTGAAGAGCTAACTAGAAGATGAGAAGAGTAGTATATATAGGAGTAGCTTTGAATTAGTTTGGGAGTTGGAAACTTTAGGGAGCCTTTGGCATAGAGCTACTCTCTGTATTTTACTTTCTCTGCACTTCTAGTTTTACTTTCATCATGTATTCTCCATCTTTGTTTTCATTTTCCAGAGCTATGAACAACTAAACCCCTTTCATTGGGTTAGGGAGCTCTGTTGTAATTTGATGGATCAATATTAGTTTTCATTTTCCTTCTTCTATCTTTTCTCTTGATTTTACTAGAAAGCTTTCGATCTTCATCCAATTGGGTAGTTATCTTGGAAAAGAAGCTATTCATATTTGGATCTCTTCTGAACCTTGAAAGAGGAATGAAGAGATCATGCTAGAAATGCTTTCTCATGCTGGACCAAATTGGGTTTGGATGGATATGTGACTATAATCCTACCAACACTTGATTTGGGAAATGCATGTGGTATAATCAGTGACCATACTTCATCTCTTCTCATGAGCAATTGACCAAGGAATTGGCTATTGATCAAGATTTGAGAAATTGAATTACCAAGAAATTGGAATTCGATCACCTAAGATTGCCAAGGAGATCAGTGAATGCATTGATTGAGGAAGAGATGAAAATGAACTTGATCCGGAGAATGCAACATCTCCTGAGCCCAATGAACTCCCCATTTCTGATCTTACCCATTCTCTTTAAATTCTGCCATTTACTTTTATGAGCAATTACCCCATTCCCATTTAAGATTCTGCAATTTACTTTCCGCCATTTACATTCAGCTCTTTACTTCTAGCATTTACTGTTTCTGCTATTTACTTTCCCGCCATTTAATTTTCTGCAAATCTATTCTGGTTCGCTCAACTAGAACATTCCTCTAATTAAAGTTGCTTGATCAATCAATCCCTGTGGGATTCGACCTGACTCTATTGTGAGTTATTACTTGACGACAATTCGGTATACTTGCTGAAGGGAAATTTGTTGAGAGACAAGTTTCCGTGAGTATCATTCATATCTATCAATAAAGAATAATTGAGCTGCATTTTGTCTGCATAAAACCCATGGTCCAAATTCAATTACCTGCTAAATAATGGCATATATGCTTCTCTGCTTTATTTCATTTCTTCACATGTTTAGTGCTTGCTTGGGGACAAGGAAGATTTAAGTTTGGTGTTGTGATGACAAGTCATCTTATGCTAGTTTTACAAGCATTTTTCACTTGTTTCATTAGGTTTTATGCACTTTCTTGCACAATAAGTAAGTGATTGGTGTGGATTTTCATGATTATTTTAAATCAATCAAACATCATTTATTTTACACAAAATCATAAGGTTTATGCTAGAATTAATTGATTTTATGAATGATGCACTACAAGAAAAATACCCATTCAGCCACACTTTTTTTAAGCTACATTTGAAAAGCGTAGCCTATTCATAGAATAGGCTACGCTTTTCTCCGTGTTGCCTTTTTATAAGAGAAAAGGATACACAATTGTGGCATCATTTAAAAAGTGTAGCCTTAGGTATTATAGAAATCACTTATAAAGCGTAGCCGTAGATTGATACCTATGGATTCACTTTTCGTATCAAAGGGAACGCTTTTAGAAAGTAGCCTATTTATTAAGTTTTGGGTGCATTTTAAAAGTGATGCCTAATGTATCTAGAACTAAAAATTTAATACTTGTCAAATTTTTTCCCTCTTAACTTTTTATCCAGTTCACACTTAATGAAAAATTTCCCTCTAAGAGAAGAAAACCATTTCACCTTTCACAAAAAAAAAAAAAAAAACTCAGCTCACACTCAGCTCACAAAGAAAACCATTTCACCCTTTTAGAAGAAAACCCTCAGCTCACTCATCATCACCCTCAGCTCACTCATCATCACCCTCAGAAAACCCTCACTCACCACTCACCACTGACTCATCATTGCGAATTGAAGCTAACCACTGACCCCCACTCACCACTCACCCTCAGCTCACTCATCATCACCCTCAAAAAACCCTCACTCACCACTCATCATCGTGAATCGAAGCTAACCACTGACCCTCACTCACCACTCATCGCCACACACCACCCCCACTAACCACTAAACACTGACTGTCAATCGAAGCTAAGTCGCCCTCTTGCACAGATCGTAGCGCGCCACCCAGACCGTTCATCTACCTTCGTAGTCTCTGCTCTCACCATCACTGGTCACCATCGTCGTATCTGCACTCACTGTCGCCGCTCAACCAAGTTGTCTCTGCTCTCACCGTTGTATCTCACTCTTGTTGTCTCTGTGCCGACCGTCGCCGCGCGCCTAGCATCATCGTTCTCTCTGCTCACCATCATCGAGAAGGTGTGTATAGATTTTCATTTAGTTCTGAAATTGGAGGTTTAGGGTTCCGATTTAGGGTTTTTAATTTGGGAGTTTTGTACACTAATTGCCTGTTATCCGTGAAATCTGAAGTTTGGTTTAGTTCAAGTGATTCAGTTGTTGTTTACTGAAATCTGAATTGACTAGAGGTTGCTTGTTGTTCTAAACCATACTTGTTTGGGTAATAGAAAAATGAAATGCAGTCACTGCCATCACATGGAACTAATTGGTTATGATTCTTTATTGCTTCCTTAATTGCCTCCGGTAAGACAAGAAAATCGAGATTTCTTAATATATTTCTGTCACGAATAATTCTATGAATCAAGGTTTCTTCTGTACAGAAAAAATCATTGAATAGTTCTTCTACATAGAAATTAAAAGTAGTATATGGTTCTTTAATTAGAGGTCACAAGAGAGCAAAGTATATGGTTCTACTTATATATGCATAGAGAGAAAGGGCTGAAACAGTTGATGGACAAAGATAGTGTGGTGCACAAAAAGGTGAAATAGATGAAGGATATGGCTGGAAAAGCTGTCCTTAATGGTGTTCTTCTTTGAATTCTGTTGAAGAACTAATTGAGGATATCGTAGGTAGCAATTTATAACTATTCTGTTGTGTTTCATGAATATAGTTTTCCTTTCTTAGAATCAATGAATAAATTAGTGTGATAGAGAATTTTCTGACTAATATGACATAAGTTAGAAATTAAATTATTGTAGTTGGTCTATCAATTTTTCTTGAACTGTTGCCAGATCTTTCTATTCCCATATGCTCTATTTTAATGTTGACTAAACCTCTATGATAGTGATGCTATTAGCTTTAGCACTAAGTCATACTTATTATCATTAGTGGAAAATTACAAATTACAATTCTTTCATCTTCGTGACCTACTTCCTTATATATACGCCTGCTGAATGGTGTTATCAAGTTTAAAAGCATTCAAACTACTTTAAACAGTTGAAAGAAAGATCAAAAAAACTATGATACGAAATGCAACATGGTTAAGAAGTTATTAGATCTCTGCTTATCTGAGACAGAATCCTACTTAGTTTATTGAAATTCAATTGTTTTTAGGTTTTTTTATACTACAATATCTAGGAATATCAATATGTATCATTTCTCCTTTTATTCATGGTTGGTTTTTTCATTAGCTTATTCATTGATACTGAATCCTTGCCAGAAATATCATTTAAATCTTTTTTTCCTTTAATAAAAACTCTCAACTTCTAATTCTAGTATCTTTAACATGCAATAGTTAGTTGTTGTTAAATTACTAAAATTCTAGGTCAGGTAAGGATCATGATTCCTAAGATCACAGCATGATCTTTTGCAGAAGAATTACTAACTAGATCCTAATTTTGAATGAGTTCAACCATGGTATGACTTTGACTTATTGAAGCTTAGTCCATTGTAAGACATCAAGCCACAATTTTTTGTAGTTTCCTAAGGAATGCTTGAGCACAATGTTGGTGGGTTTCGATTTGACCAGAGAGAGGTAGTTCATAGTTGCAAGATTGATCCTTGTGTTCAGAGAGTTTTATCAGTATGTTAAACTTGTGTTCCATGTGATTGTATTTGTATTTTTCTTACTTGTTTATTTTGAGTTTTTGACCTTAATTATGTGATGAATGTTGCAGGCAAGACGAGCTTTGAGAGCGTTGAGGGCAGTGGTGAGGCTGCAGGCTATATTTCGCGGAAGGCTAGCGAGGAAGCAAGCTGCTGTTACTCTAAGGTGCATGTAGGCTCTTGTTCGAGTTCAAGCTCGCGTCCGCGCTAGGAATGTGAGGGACTCTCCAGAAGGAAAAGCCGTGCAGACACTATTAGATCAGTACCGTAACCAAGCTGATCCTATCAAGGAGGCTGAGGTATTGTAAAAGCTTTTTAAATTCCTCCCCCCAAAAAAGATTCTATAATGGAGAAAAATACTCATGTCATCCAAAGATATATACATAACACTCAAGTTAGTCCTGCATTGATCTTAAATGTCATTGTAGTCTCTCTTTTTTGAAATTGATATAAATTTTTAGTTCTCTTAGACATCAATATGTATCATTGCCAACTTGCTCATTCTGGTAAACTTTTTTTTTTAATTTTTCCCACTTAAATCACCTCAAGTGAAGATATTTCTGGTGCTTTTTCCAATTTTAATCTGTACCCCGTACTGGGTATTTCAATTTGATTAATTTATTTATTTTTCTTATATTAATATAATAATAATAATAGTTTTTTATTATGGTTATGAAATCTGGGTTCTGATTTTTTGGTCTCCTGAAGAATATGTGTGTGTGTGTGTGGCTTTTTTCTGAATTACTTAAAATGCACAAGTGTTAGCTTGGATCTATGTCTTTTGGTTGGTCATCCTAATAAATGGGGTTGCTTGGTGGTTTAGTATTGAGGGTTGTTCTACCTGCTCTGTTTAACTGTTTTGAGGGTACGGTTTATAATATTAGGAGTATGAGGGTGGTTGTTGTTCTATCTTTGTTGAGGTTGATGGTGCACCTGTGTCACTTAATTAGGACATGTTGCTACAACACTATGCCATTGCCCATGTAATTTATCACACATTTTACGAAATATAACACAATTGATTATCTTGTTCTTGAAAGTTGGAGTCATCGATGCAAGAGTCCATGTCATCAAAACAAGATCCTTCAATTTTCACTCTTTATACTTGTCTGATTTTGTAGTTGATGGTTTTCCACCTTTTTTTAGCAAATTGAGATGAATTTTTTTCTTTTGAAAAATAATCTCCTAAAGATTGGCTCTGTACAGTGATGAGTATAGTTTTGTGCCATGTACTATCTAATTAAGATTCATGCCATATTATTATTGTGATAACAAATGATTATTGTTTGTCTACTTTAACTTTATTCTTTGTTGATTGAGATTCAAGAAACTGCATGTAATTAAACAGGATTAGATTAAAGAGAGGTGGCATTTATTTCTTTGGTCTCTTTAATTATAGTAATAAAAAAAGTCAAAACCCAATGAAATTGAAAATGAATTGAATCTGAATTATTTGACTGAAAAAAGGAAACATTAAAATTCTCTCCGCTTAAAATTTCTTGATTCCTTCAAATTTGTGTGAAAAAATCAGCTTGCATAAAGTTAATTAGAACTATTTCCCTAAAAATTACTATTATTATAACTCTTTTCATTATTATTAAAGAACATTCTTTGCCAACTGGATATATAGTTGCATTGCTTGGGTGCTCTGTTTTTCGAAAGAGCCATTCCCATTATGGAATAGCCAAACAAGGGTACACTAGTTATGAATATCATGAGCTATGTATATATATAATATTGATATAACATGCTGGAGTGGATCACAGAGCAGAAGAATATTAATTAATTAAAAAATTAGAGTGGTAAATATCATAGTTTTACACAATAATATTTTGTATTTTTACTTAATTAGATTGCCGTTATCTGTTGAATAATTTAATTGCTGCTGCTGCTGCTGGGTCCCAAATCTGTTTGATTGTATCAATTTAATTCTTGCTAAATGATGATTGTGCTAAATTCGTGGTTAAATGGTTGGATATGGCAATTACAATTTTTTTTGTCTGTAATTTTTACAGTTATTCGTGGTTAAGGTTGAAGGCGAAAGTTTTTGGTTAAGGTCTTCCAAGAAGATTTTGTTAAAACGTTGATCGTGTCATGGCAAGGTACAATGCATACTTTAATTCTTTTGATTTGTTAGTTTTGAAGTTGCAATTTAACTTATTATATTTGTACTATAAATTCTATGTTTCTCTTTATTTGTTTTACCTCAATATGTTTCTAGAGAATTACTTCTAAGACTAGGAACTATTTCCCAACCTAGTTACAAGTCTTTGAATGTCCTTTTCATTGCCCATTCCCTTTGTAGCGAATAACTCCCTGCCTCCTCTATTCTTCTAATCTTCACTTTGCGACCCCTTATAAATTTTCCGCCTAAAAAATTTAATAATTATCGATTAGGTTTTGTGATATGCCAAAGGATTGGATGGATCTACCGAGGTATAGCGAAGAGTATATCAATGGTGTTATTAGTTTTTTAGACTTTGCATACTCTGAGGGAGAACCGGACGGACGACAAATTCAATGTCCTTGTAAGAGGTGTTGTAACATTAATTGGTATAGAAGAGATGTGGTATTCGACCATTTAGTAGCCGACGGATTTGTTAAGGGATATAGAACATGGATTAATCATGGCGAATGGGCAATCCCGATGGCGGTTGACGATGACACGGATGATGAAGAAGGTGCACGTGATGACATCGAAGGACTGCTTAATGATGCATTTGGAGATGTATCTCATGCTGAGGGTGTTACTGTAGGTCAAAATGAAGAGGCTAAAAAGTTTTACAATTTAATAGATGGGGCAAGTCAAGAGTTATATCCGGGTTGCAAGAAATTTTCTACAGTATCTTTTACCATCCGTCTGTACTTGTTAAAGTGTTTACACGGTTGGAGCAATGCCTCCTTCACTTCACTTCTTGAGCTATTGAAAGAGGCCATGCCTGACATTAACATACCTTCATCTTTCCATAAGACAAAGTCTATGATAAGAGATTTAGGTCTAGATTATAAAAAAATTGATGCTTGTCCTAATGATTGCCTCCTGTATAGAAAAGAACTAAAGGATGAAAAACACTGTAGTGTGTGTGGAACTTCTCGATATAGTAAAAATTCCAGTGATAATAGCGAGAACCAACCTGACAAGAAAGGTCATCTGATTCCTGCAAAGACTCTGAGATACTTTCCTATAATTCCAAGACTTCAGAGATTATTTATGTGCTCAAAGACGGCAGCTAGTCTGAGGTGGCATGATGAGGAGCGCGTAAAAGATGGGACGTTAAAGCATCCTGCTGATGGCTTGGCATGGAAGAACCTTGATGAAATGGATGAAGAATTTACAAAAGAATCTCGCAACATTAGACTAGGCTTGTTAAGTGATGGGTTCAACCCATTTCGTAGCATGAACATTTCTTGGAGCACGTGGCCCGTGATGCTGATGGTATACAACTTGCCTCCGTGGATGTGCATGAAACCCGAATATTGTATGCTTTCTTTGCTTATTCCTGGGCCACAATCACCTGGTAAAGACATTGATGTGTATCTACAACCATTGATTGAAGACTTGAAGTTGTTGTGGGAAAAAGGGATCGAAACCTATGATGCGTCAAAGAATGAGACCTTTCACATGCGGGCAGCTCTTTTGTGGACAATCAACGATTTTCCTGCTTATGCTATGTTGTCTGGGTAGAGTACAAAGGGAAAGTTGGCTTGCCCTTGTTGCAACAAAAATACCAGTAGCTTACAATTAAAACATAGTCGGAAGACAGTTTATATGGACCATCGTGTCTTTTTACCCATGGATCATCCATGGAGAACCAATACAAGGTCTTTTAATGGGAAGCAGGAATTAAGACCCCCTCCACCTGTTATAGAAGGACCCGAAATTTTTGAGATGCTACTAAATGCTGAGAATGTCTTTGGAAAGAAGCAAAGTACATCAAATAGTTTCCCATGGAATTGGAAAAAAAGATCAATTTTCTTTGAATTGCCTTACTAGCACAAGAACCCACTGCGTCACAACTTAGATGTCATGCACATAGAGAAGAATATACTTGACAGTGTAATTGGAACTCTCTTAGATATCCCAGGTAAGACAAAGGACCATTTGAATGCTCGATATGACTTAAAAGAAATGGGTATCTGGAAAAATCTTCAACCAAAGGAGGTGAATAATGGCAAGAGAACAAAGTTGGCAAAGGCATGCTTTTCTATGACTGCTGCAGAGAAGTCAGTTTTTTGTGGTGTTTTGAAGACAACAAAGCTACCTGATGGCAGTGCTTCGAATATATCACGCTGTGTACATCTAGGAGAAAGAAAAGTTTCTGGGTATAAGACCCACGATGCTCAATTTACGCTTCACTATTTACTACCAATACTAATTAAAAGCATCCTTCCTGATCATATGGCTATTCCGTTGATTCGACTAAGTTCCTTTTTTCGTCGCTTGTGCAAAAAGTTCATCACACTGGAAGAGATAGATTTACTGGAGTTAGAGATTGTGGAAACATTATGCCAGCTTGAGAGGATCTTTCCCCCTAGTTTTTTTGACATAATGGTTCATCTTCCCATTCATTTAGCAAATGAGGTGAGATTGGGAGGTCCGGTGCAGTTTCGTTGGATGTATCCTCCGGAAAGGTACATGTGTACATTAAAGTCATATGTTTGCAACAGAAGTCGGCCCGACGGTTCTATTGCAGAGGCATATCTGGCTGAGGAGTGCTTAACTTTCTGCTCAAGATACTTGCATGGAGGTGTGCAAACAAGACTTAATAAGCGGCCTCGGAATGATGATGATCCTAACGAAGATGAAGTTGTGCCATCAAAGTTGTTTTCTAACAAAGGTCGTTCGTTAGGCGTGGGAAATGGAGAACCAATTAATCTAGATGACAGATCAATTGCTCAAGCCCATGTGTATGTATTACACAATTGTGAAGAAGTGGCAGATTATGTTAGGTAACTTAATTAAACTTTTTTTATTCCGATCAAGTTCACCCATATTTTTTAGATCAAACCTAACTATTATTAATTATAGAGAGCATGAGGAAGAGGTTAACAATCAGCGGAGAACGAAATGGAGAAAAGCAAAAGTTCACAACAAAACATTCGCGCAGTGGTTTGAAACTTGTGCGAGGGATCCAAATGTGCCTTTCTGGCTAAAAGAATTATCTCGAGGTCCAAGCTCTGTTGCAAGAAGATTTTCTGGATATGTAATTAATGGATACAGGTTTCACACGGTGGAACGTGAGGCAAGGAGAAAAACACAAAATAGTGGTGTCACATTAACTGCTTTAACTTCAAGCTTTGCAAGTGCTAAAGATCAAAGTCCAATCCAAGACAATGTAGCTTATTATGGCAGTTTGTTTGAGATAGTAGAGTTAGACTATTTTGGGCGTTTTAAGGTTGTCTTATTTCGGTGTGAGTGGTACGATGCTGGGAGAGATAAGTATGGGCTTACATTTGTTCACTTCCATAAGAAATGCTTCCAGGATGAACCTTTTATACTAGCATCTCAAGCACATCAGTGTTTTTATGTGCAAGATCCATATGAACATAACAAACATTATGTTATGGAAACTGTCCCAAGAGACTTATTTAAAACAAGCGATGAATATGAGTCTGAGGCCCGTCAAACACACTATAGTGAACAACACGAGCGTATAACGAACCCTGCCATACCAGCTGATGATGATGAACTTATTCTGGAGAGGACTGATTTACGACCCACGGTTATTGAAACGGTTCCCCAAGTGACTTCTGCCCAAGAATATGAGGCAGACTTCATTGGAGATTCTGATTCTGATTGGTCATCCTAAGCAATTTATTGCTTAATATGTACATATGTATACTTAAGTTTTCTTCTTCACATTTTTATTTGTAAGTAATACTTATTTTTTAGTTAATTTGTCAGTCTCTTACATTTTTCTTATATTGATTTTGATGGGTATATTGACTCTACTTAACTAATTTATTTGTGTAGGAATAAGGAATTTATTGATCTTAAAGCTACATCAAGTAAGAATTTGCTTAGACAATTCGAGGCTAAGAGACAAAGGATTGTAACTGAACGCAAGAAATATGAAATGGAAGCTGCAGCTGCTAATGACAAGGAGAAAGCTGAGCGAAGGGTGGATGAACCTGAAAGTCAATTGGAGATGCGTGCAACCAAAGGACAGAAGAAATCCACATCAAAGAAGCTGGATTTTAGTCATCTACAAAGCACATTCGACTCTATTAGCAAAAGGACTACTCCACGCCTACCACCTTGGAAGTACAGCCAAAAATTCCACCGCAACAGCCAGAAAATAAAAAGAGAAAGGAGCTATTGACTATGTCTACTGCTGAGAAAGTCAAGAATGGAGTGTAGGGTGGAAAATCAACACAAGGCTTGAAGAAGTCTAAGCCTACAAACATGGAGGCAGATGAACTTACAAGGAAGCTCGAAGCAATTCGTAAACTGAAAAAGAACGTGTCAACAAGTCTAAGCCAAGAGCGGAGTTGTCCAAGTTCTACTCAACTCACAATCAATAAAGGGCAGCAGCAAAATATTCAACTCACAGATGAAGAGACTCAAACAGGGCAAGATGACACAACTTTGCCTTCTCCTGAAACTACCCCACACAATGAAAGTGCAATGTTGGAGCAAGGAATATCAACAAAGGGTAAGAGGATGCCAGGAGTAAAGGCTACAACAATTGACGAATTCTTAAAGGAAAATGGGATAGATGTGGAAATTGAAGGAACAAGCACTGAACTAAGTGAGGACGGGGAAGAAAGCATGGCACTTGATAAAGACTATTATCAACATGTGATGGAGGACATTGATGATGAAGAAGGTACTGTTTTGCTCTGCTTCTACTGATGATAAATATTTATTTTTTTTTAAATTGTTATAGAAAAACTGGACTGGTAGATCTAGTTGTTTGAAGCTGCGACTACATGCATTGTGTGAACACTTTATGATTGATCCCTACTACCATTAGTTTACTTAGATTCTGATATGACACGTTTGAAGCAAAAGGCACTTATCTTAATTACTTTTCAGGTGAATTATTATTATGTGGAATTTCTAAATCTGGAAGCTTTAATTACCAACATGAATATCTCTATCTGCCAATGCATGTGGAGTATGTAATTTCATAATTGGCCAGTGGCCACAATTAAGTGAAGTCCATGATGTGGAATGAGCTTAAAAATTGTGTGCTTTGATCGATTTCTAGAATAGCTAAAACTTGTCCACTTCATGGTATCAACTACATATGTCAGATTTATAATTTTTATAATTTTTATATTTGTGTACTTGTTTGCTTTATATGCTTGTTGAGCTCGAGTTAATTAAGCATAATCTGATGTTGACCAATGAATGAAACTAGGAGAGCCAAAGAAGAAGAAAACCCGTGGAAAAACAACTTGCAAGGAGATTTATGCAAGGACTATGGAACAGCGGGAAGAAGTCACTTTTGATCTTGGACAGCCCGTAGGACCAACCGACCAAAGTGTTTCTAATTTAACTAGTTTTGTTGGCACTATTGGTAGAAATAAAAGATTCGTTAGTCTTTTGTACACTAGTTGGCATGCTGTTCCTCCTAAAGCTAAGAAGTTCATGTGGGACTATGTTAACGTAAAACACTTGGTAATTATTGATTTCAGTTTTTTTTATTCAGCACAAGAGCATATAACAATTACCTATAATCATGCAGACCAAGTTTCTCCTCCCAGACAGTGGAGAAAAGTGGGTAATGCAAGCGATTCGAGATGCTTGGAAGTGGTTCAAAGGAAAGATTAAGCAAAAGCACTTCGTTCCCTATGATACTATTGAAGATATGGTGAAGAATCGACCCCCTCAAGTACCAGAAAGTGGTTTCATAAAATTGATCTATTATTGGAGTCATCCTCTAATCCAGGTAAAAGACTATATATGTCGACTTTTTATGTGAAACTATTTGACTATTGAAAGAGCAATTTGGCAGATGAAGGATCTGAGTAGCTAGCTTTTTAGTTCTTACACATAATCTCTTATTGTAGAATACCTTTTCCCCTTGAATTTACTTTTGTAATTTTTCTGCATCTGATGCTTCTGATTTGGAAGTGGGGTTCTGTTCTGTTTCATACTTCATTTTTCAAGTTTGAGATTGATTTTTTTTCTCTTTCTTTCTTTCTTTCCCTTCCCACTGAAGTTATATATAAAATTTGAATCTTTCTTACTTTAATATGTTAAGAAATTATGTATAAATTTTGTTCACTGTATTTATGAACATATATACTCTTGAGATTTGAGGTTCGTGTCAAACTCGAGAGTTCATCTAAATTCATGGAGCTTAGCTAAACTCGAATCGTCAAACTCAACCCTGATTCTTTAAGCCTTCAATCTGGAAACAGTTCTAAATTTGATACAGTTCTGCATAGGATGCAAATAATATAACACTAATTGTGGTGTGGACTACTTGGAACATTGAATTATCCATAGGTTTTGGTTGCTTCTGTAAATACTTGTGGTTGAAAACCTTTGTATAGTCATCTAACAAGTTCTATTTTTCAATGTGATATAACACTTTCTGCCAAGTTATTTTTTTTATTTAATTTGAGTAATAGATTTTCTCATGAAAACCACATCTGAATTTTGCTTTTACTGGATTGACTTATAGGTCACTGGAATTAATTGATTGAATGATGAGGGGTTTGGGTAAGCATATTTTACACGAGATGAGATGTCATTGCCTTTTGCAATTGGAATACTAAAATGGAAGTATAAAGCTAAGAAGGAAGTGGAAATCATGAAAAATGTGAATGGATATTTTCGGTTATAAAATTTACTTGATCATGTGATGTGTGAATTTTTACAGTTGTGAAAAAACTGAACAGGTGTTCCAATGTATTATAAATAGATCTTTTATGCTTGCTTTTGGGTATTGTTCAGTGCTTTAGCTTAATAATGCAGCCTTGCTAGTCGATTTTCCTAACTCATTATGCTGCACGTTTTAGTAACTGTATGCTAACTTTTTATTCACTTCCAGTCAATAAGTCAAAGAAACAAGCAACACAAGGAAAATGTGAAGTTTCCACATCGCATGGGGCCTATCAATTTCGGAAGAGTACAAGTGGCTATGGTAAATAGTAGATTTATATTTATTAGAATTTATATTTGCATAAATTGAAGGAAGAAATCGAAGTATGATCTTATTTTGCAGCAAGCAACAAAGGAAACAAAGGAGGAACCAAAAAGGTTTGAGATGTTCATTGCTACCCGAACAAGTCGGAAGAGGAAAGGAGTGGATGAGGAAACACAAACTGCTGTTGTAAGAGTTCATTAAATAATTCATAATTACATTTCAAATTTAAGATATAGTAACTAACTCAGCTTTAAATGTTTCTTCTATGCAGGAAGACTTCCAACACCGCCAAGCTGCTGGTGAAACAGAAGAGGAAGCATTTGAGGCCTTATTCGGGAAAGAACAACCAGGTCGGGTAAGGTTGTATGGAAGATCTGTGACAAAGACTGATTTAAAAAAATATGCTAAAATTAATGAAATCAAGAATCAGCACAAAGAGGAAGTGTCCAGTCTGAAGGATAAACTTGGACACATGGAGGCCCAACAGCAAAAATAAGAGGCCAAACAGCAAAAACAAGACGAAGAGATTCATGGGTTGCGAAATATGATCAAGTTATTACTGCAGCGATCGGAACCTGGAATGAGGCCAGAAGAACTAGAAGCTTTATTACAAGACGCCCAACAGTCTCCTATTGATGCGAATAGCGGCCATGGATCAACACATTTTCCGAACTTAGATGTGGTATGTCCTTATCTATTCTTTGTTCCATAGTTTTTTACTTGCATTTACATTAATTGCTATGGCTGAAAATGTTTGTTGGCTTTATTAACACTGAAGTTGTATTGCTATGGCTGAAATTTGTTTGTGTAATTCTGGTGGTTGTATTTTTGATTTTGTGCACTTGGTACATATGAATTTGTCCGTAGCCGTAGCCTAAGGCATCATTTTTTTTCACTTTTGGCTACATTTTTCAAGTGTACCTGAATGGGTGTTTTTCTTGTAGTGATGCAAAGACCTTATAATTTTAGTGAGACTCAAATTGCAAACGTAGCGCTCACTAAGGCAGCGCTAATTTGAGGAAGGCACGCACCAAAGAAGCAGCGCTCAATGAGTGAGCGTAGCGCTCAGTAAGGGAGCACCAAGGGAGAGCGCTCAACCAAGAAGCCAGCGCTTAATAAAGGAGCGCAGCGCTAAATAAGTGAGCGCTAGTAGAAGGAGTTGCGCACGTGAAAGGAACACGTAAGGAAGGAACGTAGCGCTCATTTCATGCAGGGAGCGCTCCACTGGAAGGAGCTACAATGCACCCCAACCCACTTTCATTCAAGGCCAACCCAAAAGCCCATTCTAATTGCTCAATGACTGAAAATAGAAAGTGTATAAATAGGATCAAATTTGATTTGAAAAAAACTTTTACTTCACACTTTTCTTTTACTTTTCTTTTTCTCTTGTAATTTTCTGTTTAGAATTTGAGAGCTTGAGATCAGATCTGGGTTTCCTTTTCTTCGAAGTTTCATTTTCTTTCTTCTTCAATATAATCTTGTCTGTTTTGACAAGAGAGCAATTGAGCTCTAGGCTTTCTCTCTGTTGTTGTCACTTCACTGAATTTGTCAATTTTTCTTTAGGATTTCAGAATTGATCTATGTTTCCTTGCTATTTTGAATTCATCTGCAATTTACTATTTTTGTTTTGCTATTGAGACCCTGATCTGAATCTCTTCATCTCATAGTTCTCTGATTTACTTCAATTTACATTTTCCAGCTCAATTTTGAATCCCAGTACCCAAATCCCTTTATTCATGATGCAATTTAAGTTTCGTGTCAATTTAGATTCAGCAATTTAAATTTCTTGCACTTTAAGTTTCATTTATTTACCTTTCTTGCACTTTAAGTTTCAGCTTGTTTAATTTCTTGCACTTTAAGTTTCTGCAATTTACTTCTTCTGCACTTTAAGATTTTGTCAATTTACCTTCTACCTTTTATTTTCTTGCAATTTTACTTCTGTTAATCAAGTTTCACTCAAATCATCAAATATTCGCTTAACTAAATTCATCACCATACTAAAGTTGCTCAATCCGTCAATCCCTGTGGGATCGACCTCACTCTTGTGAGTTATTACTACTTGATGCGACTCGGTACACTTGCCGGTGAGTTTGTGTGGAATCAGTTTTCCTTCATCACCGTGATATATTTATTTGTGATTTCAGGGTTAAAAGACAAGGAATGGATCAAAGGAGTAAAGAGAAAAGCATGAAAAAAGGAGAATTCATGGAAAATATGACGCGCACGCGTGAAGAAGGAAATTGTCAAGGCGACGCGTACGCGTGATAAGGAAAGTTGCAGTGACGCGTACGCGTGACCCATGCATACGCATGAGAAGCGGCACATGACCTCATTAAAGGCAATACGCTGGGGGCGATTTCTGAGCTCAAGGAGGCCCAAATCCAACTCGATTCTGATACTTTTAAACCCAAGAATTGGAAGGGAACCGGGGGGGAGTAGTGATAGTTTATTTTTTCACCATGTTTTAGGTTAGAATTCTAGAAAGGGAAGCTCTCTCTTTTCTCTGGAATTTAGGGTAGTTTGGGTCAAATTTTCTTGGATCCAAGTTTTAATTCTTTATATTTTATTGTTCTATTGTCTTAATCCTCTTAGTTTTCTTGTTAATTTTTTATTTTGCTAATTTAGTTTATGAACTTTCTTATCAATTTCAATTCTCTTTTAATGCAATTTTATGTTTTCATGTCTTCTTATGTTTAGTTTAGTTGTTATTGTTGATTTCTTTCTTATGTTTGTTATGGCTTTTATTAATCCTTGCATTTTGTGATATTTGCTTTTATTACACTCTAGGTGTTTGATAAAATGTTTTCACTAGTTATAGAGTAGTTTTCTATACTCTTGGCCTAGGCTAAGGGAATTGAGTGACCTTGAGTCATTGGTTCTAATTGGATTGGTGATTTGGGTCCCATGTTGATCAATTTGATGTCCATTGACACTAACCTACTATTAAGCTAATTAATAGCTATGTTGGGACTTATGGTTGATGTTGATGAAGCTTATTTGACATACTTCAAGCATAGAAGTAGACTTGATGGGTTAGTCCCTCATAATTGTCAATATATGGTTGTTGGACATGGATGGTAATCTCAATTTCTATGCCTTAGCCAAGAGTTCTTTTCCTTTCCTTTATTAGTTAATTGTCATTTACTTTCTTGTTATTTACTTTTCTTGTCAATCACCAAATCAAACCCCCTTGTTCCTTCATAGCCAATAATTGAGCACTTCATTGCAATTCCTTGAGAGACAACCCGAGGTTTAAATACTTCGGTTTATTTTTATTGGGGTTTGTACTTGTGATAAACTTTGATTGAGAGTTATTAGTTAGTTTGGAACTATGTTTGCAACGAAGTTCTTTTCTATTGAGAAATTCTAGACCAACACTAATTCTCACATCAACATGCAAAGTGGAGAACTCATGAAGAAATGAGCATTTGGAGGATTTATAGCGACACGCATGTGTGACCCACGCATACGTGTGAGGAGGAAATCTGCCAGGCGACACGCACACGTCACCCACGTGTACTTGTGACAAGCGGCAATTTCTGAGCCATCCAGGCCCAAATCTAACTCATTTTTTAAGCTATTAAAGGCTGAATTCAAGATGGATCAAGGGAAGAGCAATTATATTCTAGAGAGAGAAGCTCTCTCTTCTCTCTAGAATTAGGTTAGAATTAGGATTGATTCCTATTAGATTTAGGTTTAATTGTTGTTTTGATTTACTTTTCTTTACAATTTATTGTTCTTACATCTTTGCTCTTCTTGTTTTACTTGTCATTTCCTTTTTTTTGTTGCCTTTATGTTTATGACACTTTGTTGCTTTTAATTTCAATTAATGTTGTTTATGTTTTATATTTGTTTATGTTCAATTGAATTATAATTGTTATTTTTTTCAAAGTGTTTGATAAAATGCTTGGTTGGATTTTAGTGTAGATTTTTGCGTTCTTGGCTTGGGTTGGTAACTTGGGTAACCTTAAGTTACTAATGTCCAAGTGATTGATAATTTGTCTCCATTGACTCTAGTTGTCACCAAATTAATTAATGAGTGGTTAGGACTTATGGACTAGGATCAATTAAGCTCACTTTACTTTCCTCTAATTTTGGGGATGACAAAGTGGGAATGATCCTTGTAATTATCATGTTGTGTTTAGTGACAAGAATAGTACAATGATCCATTTGTGTAATTGTGACATGCTTATTTTCATCAATGTCACACACTTATCACTCACTCCATTCTAGTGATTCTCACCTCATTCCAACAACCTATGCTTCCTTGCTTTTGCATTTACTTATCTTCTTACCTTGTTTTCTATTTTTAGGTTAAGTCACCATAAGCAACAAGGAGAGAGGAAAAAAGAACACGCAGCAACTGGTTGATCCACCAGCTGAAGGTGGCAATCTGGAAAGTCGCCGTACCCCCTTGCTCATCTTTGAATGCACCGATGACAGGGCAAACTTTTAAGTGTGGGGAGGTCGTCCGACCGATCAGCGATTTTTGGATGACAATTTCTAATCCCAACACTTTTGTATTTTAATTTTTCTGTTATTTTTTGGTCTTTTAGAATTTTTAGTTGCATTTTCTTAGTTTGCATATATATAACAAGCTTAGTCAAAATAATGAAATTTTCCATGAAGATCATTCTTAATAGGTGATGCCAGGGCATCTTAGCCTAGTTTTACTAGTCTTTTTCCTTTGTTTTTAATAGGTTTTATACACTTTCTTGAGTTACAAGTAAGCCATTTGGGTAGAAATTCATATGTACTTGGATTCAATCAACCATGAGTAAATTGATGCAATTTCATGAGATTTTGTCCTATAATTGCTTATATGTCAAGGATAAGAAGAAGTCTCATGATTTTAGCGTAGCTTTGATGCATTTGTTGATTGATGATGGGTGACCAAAAGGCTTGGAGGAAGGTTGAAGAAAGGAGATGGCAGGAATGAAAATGAAGGCAGCATTGAGAAGATCACGTTTGAGTTCACGTTTGCCTCAAATGTGAACTCAAACGTGGATAATAGCAAAGCCACCCTGGGAAGAGCTCACATTTGTGCCAACATTTACCTCAAACGTGAGGTCAAACATTGGCTTAATAACACCCTGGGAAGAAGTAACGTTTGTGCCAACGTTTGCCTCAAACGTGAGGTCAAACGTTGGCTTAAGAAGCACCCTGGAGAAGCTCATGTTTGCGCCAATGTTTGCCTCAAATGTGAGGTCAAACATTGGCTGAAAATTGCCTTGGGAGAAGATCACGTTTGAGCTCACGTTTGACCTCAAACGTGAACTCAAATGTGAGTGACAGCAACCACCCGTTCTGCATGATGCCATTACACGAAGACGTTTGAGTCAACGTTGACTCAAACATGAATGATCCAGAGTCCATAGTGCAAACGGATTTCTTCTCAAGACCAAGAGCTATCAACAGAGGCTATCTTCAACCCAATTCCATCAAGGCCAAGGGCCCAAATTCAAGGATTAAGGATCATTAGAAGAGAGTGTATAAATAGCTTAGGATTTAAGTTTTTAGGGAGCTTTTCTTTTCAGAATTTTTTACTGGACTTCAGTGGAGAGCTCAATTTTATTTTTCATTGTTGTTCTGGAGATTTAGAGTTTTTGGGTACAATTGGGAAGGAGAATTGATCTCTCTTCTTCTTTGTTCTTGCTTTTGCACTCTTTACTTCTTGTCTTGGATCTTGGGCGGAGAATTGAAGAAATTCTGTTTCAATATCACCTTGAGATCGCTTTGTTTGTTTTTTTTCATAATTCTAGAAATTGAGATTTGAATCCAAATTCCATTTACTACTTTCATCTTCTACTTCTTCTGTAATTTATTATTCTACTTTTTTTGCAATTGTTCTTTGTTGGATCAAGGAAGGACTTGAGATCTAGACTTGTTTTCTAGTCTCCTCCACCCCTGAGATCTTCAACTTTCTTTTAGTTATTGCAATTAAGCTATATTTCACTTTCTGTTTGTCTTCTCAAGCAATTATTCTTCTCTTGTTTAGATCTGTTGCAATTTAATTCATCCTTTACTTCTCTGTTTAATGCCATTTTACTTTCTCTTATTTAATTTCTGCAATCCCAACTCCCAAATCCTTTTATTATTCAAGCCATTTACATTTCTTGCACTTTAAGTTTCAGCTATTTACATTTCTTGCAATTTAAGTTTCTACAATTTACATTACTTGAACTTTAAGATTCAGCTTTTTTACTTTCTTTGCCTTTTAATTTATCGTCAATTACCCCTCTCCCTTTA
Organism: Arachis ipaensis; assembly: GCF_059453495.1. Classification (NCBI taxonomy): domain Eukaryota; kingdom Viridiplantae; phylum Streptophyta; class Magnoliopsida; order Fabales; family Fabaceae; genus Arachis; species Arachis ipaensis. The sequence goes on along the minus strand of NC_142442.1, from coordinate 97,109,425 downwards.
AATTTCATCCAATTTAGCTTCCGTTGGATACAAATCACTCAAATCAACTCTTGTTCGCTTGACTAAATCAACCACCTAACTAAAATTGCTCAATCCTTCAATCCCTGTGGGATCAACCTCACTCATGTGAGTTATTATTACTTGATGCAACCTGGTCCACTTGCCAGTGAGTTTTGTGTTGGATCACTTTCCACACATCAAGTTTTTGACACCGTTGCCGGGGATTGATTAGGTTGACAATGATTAAGTGAGGTGGTGATCTAGATTAAGCATTTTTTTCTTTGTTTTCAGCTAATACATTAACTGTTTGAATTTTTGCCTAAGCTAACCAAAACATCACTCTAGCAATAGATTAAAGTGTTACTGGTTTTCTGGTTTTGTGTATTTCTTGTGTTTTGTTTGTATGTCAGGTACAAGGAGAGCTATACCTACCTTTTGTGAACAAGACGAAAGAACTCTTTGAAGGACAATAAGAGAAGCTAGAGGGAAGGCTGTTATTAGAGAGGAAGATTCTGAGGAGGAATATCACGAGATGGAAGAGGATCCCTCTAATTCCAATCATCCAGAAGGAGGGGTCAACAACAATCCACCACAGAGGAGAGTATTGGCTTCCTATACATTTTTAAATCCTAGACATTGTGGGAGCAGCATTCTTACCCTAAATGTTAATGTAAACAACTTTGAATTGAAGTCACAGCTCATCACCTTGGTTCAAAACAACTGCTCCTATGGAGGAGGACCACTTAAAGACCCAAACCAACACTTATCCACCTTTCTGAGGATTTGTGATACTGTCAAAACCAATGGTGTACATCCTGACATTTACAAGCTGTTGTTATTTCCATTTTCCCTCAGAGACAAAGCTACTCAATGGTTGGAGTCATTCCAAAGAGATAGCATCAACAATTGGGAAGATCTAGTGAGCAAGTTCCTTCCCAAAATTTTACCCGCCTCAGAGGATCATTAGGTTGAAGACTGAAGTACAAACATTCACACAAATAGATACTGAACCTCTCTATGAGGCATGGGAGAGATACAAAGCTCTAATTAGGAAGTGCCCTCCTAAAATGTTCAATGAATGGGACATATTGCAGAATTTTTATGAAGGCTTGACATTGAAATCTCAAGAGGCTCTGGATCACTCAGCTGGAGGCACTTTACAACTCAAGAAAACTGTAGAGAAGGCCCAAAATCTCATTGATATGGTGGCTAACAACCAATATTTCTTTGCTCACCAAAGGCAACGCCAACCATCACAAAGGAAAGGAGTGATGGAGTTGGAAGGAGTGGACTCAATCCTAGCTCAAAACAAAATGATGCAGCAGCAAATTCAGCATAGATTTGAGCAAATGGCCAAAAGGATTGATAGTCTTCAAGTTGCAGCAGTAAATACAAGCCAACCATCAACTCCTTGGGGGCAGAATGAAGAAAATCAAGAGGATCAACAGCAAGAGCAAATTCAATATGTGCACAACCAATGTTCTAGATCAAGTAAAGTTTATGGTGACACTTATAACCCATCCTGGAAGAACCATCTAAACCTTAGATGGAGAGATAGCCACAACCAGAACCAGTAACCATGGCAAAGGAATCCAAATCAAAACACTTCAAGAAACAACCAAAATTACAACCAGCAGAGCACTAACCAAAACTCCTACAGAAAACCCCAAAACAACTACCCCACTTCCAACCATTATCCATCCAATAATCAAACCACCAACCAAAATACTTACCATCAACCCTCAACACCCCACAACTAACCAATCTCATAAGACTTTCAGAGGATCACCAATTTGGAGATGTTAATGGAGAAAATGATGAAGCACCAAGAAATGACAACAAAGAACTAGGAAGCTTCCATGAAGAATATGGAGAGGCAGATTGGACAACTTTCCAAGCAAATTGCAGTTGAAAGGCCATCAAGCTCATTACCAAGCGACACCTTTCCTAATCCGAAAGAAGAGTGCAAAGCTATACAACTAAGGAGTGGAAGGACATTGGTGGACAACAAATAAGCAACCAAGAAGCTTATGGAAAGCGACAAAGAACCAACAGAAAAAGAGGAAGCTAGCAACAAGGACATGACAACAAGCAAAAATGTCCCAGAGAAGCTCAGAGAAAAGGACAACCAGCCACACAATTCAAGGGGAGACAAGAAGGAATAAACCCAAGGACAGCAGCAAGCAGAGAAGAGCTTTACACCTCCATTGCCATATCCCCAAAGATTCAACAAAGAAGCAAAGGATCAACACTTTTATAAGTTCCTTGAGACTTTCAAGAAGTTGGAGATAAACATTCCCTTGGCTGAGGCATTGGAGCAGATGCCTCTATATGCGAAATTCCTGAAAGATCTCATCAATAAGAAGAGAAGTTGGCACGAGAAAGAAACTATATTGCTCACTGAAGAATGCAGGGCATTAATTCAAAAAAGACTTCCACCCAAACTTGAAGACCCTGGAAGTTTCTTTCTGCCTTGTACCATTGGAAGATTGATCATCAACAAGGCAATGTGTGTTTAGGGGCAAGTATCAACCTAATGCCCTCTTCTTTGGTGAAAAATCTTTGTATAGAGGAAGTGAAGCCAATACAAATGTCTCTGGAACTGGTGGATAAGTCAGTGATATGTCCCAAGGGTATGATTGAAAATCTTCTAGTTAAGGTGGACAAATTCATATTCCCTGCAGACTTTGTGGTCTTAGACTCAGATAAGGATGAAGGTGATTCCATTATACTGGGGAGACCATTCTTGGCCACTGCTAGGGCCATTATAGACGTGGAACAGGGAGAGCTGACCCTCAGAATGCATGATGAAAGAATCACCTTGAATGTCTTTCCAGAGACACAGCTTAGAGATGAAAAGAAAAACTGCATAGAAATTGACAAAGAAGACTTGCAGTAGAAGGAAGGAACTAGCAAGGAAATCACTGATTATTTTCCAAAGCAAGAAACAAACAACATAGTAAGGTACAAGGAGAATGAGACTGTGCAAGGTGAAGAGGGAAATCAAGAAGAAATTGAAGTGTTAACCACTGAGAAGAAAAGCCCCAAGGTGAAGCCTATTGTCAAGAAAGAAGGATCAACAAAAAGAAGAAAGAAAAGCAAGAAAAAGACTCAAAAGGGGTGGAAGAACAAGAAGATCCCAACTGAGGGGTTCTCCAAGGGTGATGAAGTATAGTTGATCTATCAACAGTTGGGAACAAGCCAACAAGCCAATGACTACTAAACTATTTGCAAAATACTCTCACTTGAGCATGCTAAAATTGAGCATCAAGGAACAAAAAATGAAGCTCACAGTGAGGGGGGACAAGCTGAGACACTACAGTCATCAACCACCCTAATGGGGGCCAATGTCAAGCTAATAACAATAAAAGAGCGCTTGTTGGGAGGCAACCCAACCTGAGGTAGTTTTCTTTTCATAGCTATTTTAATAAAAAGGTTAATTAGTTTTATCTATATTGCAAGAAGCTAAGTTTGGTATTGCACACCAAAACAATCTAAGGGAGAATGAAGGATTCTAAGTTTGGTGTTCCACCAAAAACCTCATCATACAACACATTTTCACCTTATGCATAATGCTAGCTTCAAGCAATCAGATAAACTAGTTAACCAATCTGCTGTTTTCTAGTTTTTAGTTCCATAACCTTTAGCAAGGCCAAGAGAGTTCATAATTAGTTAACTTATTACATCAGAAAAGCAGTGGCAAGGGACTAAGTTTGGTGTTCACACACCAAAGTAAGTTTTAATTTTGGGAATTCTTATATGACCTGCTAAAGTGTTTCTCTGGTTGCAAGTGAAATTGTTTGTCAAGAATGCTGATCTGCATAATAATTGTCATCCTTCATTACCTTGAATTTTGTTTTGTTTCCCATATGCCTGAATAAAAGAGAAATGTTTGAATTAGAAAGTGAATATCCAATGTTGCAAAAGTAAGAATAAAAGTTAGTGGTGGTATTTGTTGATTTAATGCATGGCTCATAAAATAAAAGTTGTATAATGACATTTTCCTTGAAGTGTGAACTGGTTTGTTGTTATAAAGGCTTGTATCATTAAAAATCCCTTGAGAAAGAAACAAAACAGATAGAAAAAGAAAGAGAAAAAGCCAAAAGTGGTAAAGAAAACAAACAATAAGGCTAGGCACCAATAGCTTGGACCCTAGGACACATGCTTGTGGTGTTTTTGTACTAGGATATGCTTGGACAAGTAAGTTCTGAGGAGTATTTCAAAATTTGGCCACTTAGATCAACTGATTTGGGATTGCCAACTGAAAGTCCACAATAAAGAGCAACTTAGCCACAAAACATTTAGTTATCCAAAGAAATGCTGGGCATCAATGATCCTAGGAGGAAAAGGGTGAGCCATGTGTCTGTGGTGAAGAAATGTTGAGCAAAATTAAGCCAAAGGCTGCTGCAACATTTGCCACCAAGTCTTCAAAGAATAATAAGCTCTCTGAGCAAAACAAAGAAGGAGAAGTTAGCAAGGGAACAAGCAAAAGTAAAGCATTATAGCAGAAAACTTAGTAAACCTTTGAGGAAACATCTCTTATGTAACAGCAAGCAATAAATGAACCATCATTGTCTGCATAAAAACCCCATGAACTAAATTCAACTATATGCTCAATAAAGATATGCACACTTATCTGTTTCATGTCATTCTCTCTTATGTTTGATGCTTGCTTGGGGACAAACAAGATTTAAGTTTGGTGTTGTGATGCTAGGGCATCTTAGCCTAGTTTTACTAGTCTTTTTCCTTTGTTTTTAATAGGTTTTATACACTTTCTTGAGTTACAAGTAAGCCATTTGGGTAGAAATTCATGTGTACTTGGATTTAATTAACCATGAGTAAATTGATGCACTTTCATGAGGTTTTGTGCTATAATTGCTTATATGTCAAGGATAAGAAGAAGTCTCATGATTTTAGCATAGCTTTGATGCATTTGTTGATTGATGATAGGTGACCAAAAGGCTTGGATGAATGTTGAAGAGAGGGGATGGAAGGAATGGAAATGAAGGCAGCATTGAGAAGATCACGTTTGAGTTCACGTTTGCCTCAAACGTGAACTCAAACGTGGATAACAGCAAAGCCATCCTGGTAAGAGCTCACGTTTGTGCCAACGTTTGCCTCAAATGTGAGGTCAAACGTTGGCTTAATAACACCCTAGGAAGAAGTAACGTTTGTGCCAATGTTTGCCTCAAACGTGAGGTCAAACGTTGGCTTAAGAATCACCCCGGAGAAGCTGACATTTGCGCCAACGTTTGCCTCAAACGTGAGGTCAAACGTTGGATGAAAATTGTCTTGGGAGAGGATCACATTTGAGCTCACGTTTGACCTCAAATGTGAACTCAAACGTGAGTGACAGCAACCACCCGTTCTGCATGATGCCATTACACAAAGATGTTTGAGTCAACGTTTGCCTCAAACGTTGACTCAAACATGAATGATCCAGAGTCCATAGTGCAAACAGATTTCTTCTCAAGACCAAGAGCGATCAACAGAGGCTATCTTCAATCCAATTCCATCAAGGCCAAGGGCCCAAATTCAAGGCTTAAGGATCATTAGAAGAGAGTGTATAAATAGCTTAGGATTTAAGTTTTTAGGGAGCTTTTCTTTTCAGAATTTTTTACTGTACTTCAGTGGAGAGCTCAATTTTATTTTTCATTGTTGTTCTAGAGATTTAGAGTTTTTGGGGAGAATTAGGAAGGAGAATTGATCTCTCTTCTTCCTTGTTCTTGCTTTTGCACTCTTTACTTCTTGTCTTGGATCTTGGGTGGAGAATTGAAGAAATTCTGTTTCAATCTCACCTTGAGATCTCTTTGTTTTTGTTTTTCTGCATAATTCTAGAAATTGAGATTTGAATCCAAATTCCATTTACTGCTTTCATCTTCTACTTTTTTCTGCAATTTATTATTCTACTTCTTTTGCAATTGTTCTTAGTTGGATCAAGGAAGGAATTGAGATCTAGACTTGTTTTCTAGTCTCCTCAATCCCTAAGATCTTCAACTTTCTTTTAGTTATTGCAATTAAGCTACATTTCACTTTCTGTTTGTCTTCTCAAGCAATTATTCTTCTTTTGTTTAGATCTGTTGCAATTTAATTCATCCTTTACTTCTCTGTTTAATGCCATTTTACTTTCTCTTGTTTAATTTCTGCAATCCCACTCCCAAATCCTTTTATTATTCAAGCCATTTATATTTCTTGCACTTTAAGCTTCAGCTATTTACATTTCTTGCAATTTAAGTTTCTGCAATTTACATTACTTGCACTTTAAGATTTAGCTTCTTTACTTTCTTTGCCTTTTAATTTACAGTCAATTACCCCTCTCCCTTTAAATTTCATGCAATTTAGCTTCTGTTGGATACAAATCACTCAAATCAACTCTTGTTCGCTTGACTAAATCAACCACCTAACTAAAATTGCTCAATCCTTCAATCCCTGTGGGATCGACCTCAGTCATGTGAGTTATTATTACTTGATGCGACCCGGTCCACTTGCCGGCGAGTTTTGTGTTGGATCGTTTTCCACACATCAATAGGGCATTAACATTCCAATTGATTTGAGTAAAAAATTTTTGTTGGACTTGCTTGAATTATATATTGTGGAACATGATTTTTGAGCTAAGAACACATAAGCTTGTTAGTTTTTGAGCCTAATTGTGTGGTTGCATCATATAACCACTATTTTCATTCTTGTGTGTATTATTCTCTTTCTATGATTGTAATCCTTGATTTGTTTGAATCTTTATGTTCATTATTCTATGTATGAATGCATTTATATGATTGAGGCCTTTATTTCAAATAGCTCACTTACCCAAATGGACTTACCCATTTATCCACCTTTGTTAGCCAATTTTGAGCCTATTTTAACCTCTTTTGTTCTTAAATTTAGCACATTATTAGCCTTAAAGCGGAAAACAATAAATATCTTTCATTTGGATCTTTGATTAGCTTAGGCTAGTGAGAGTGTGTATCATTCAAGTGTGAAAAAGTTTGGGAACATTTGTTGAGGTAAAAGTATATTTTTATATTTTTGTTAAGGATAGTTGGAATTGGGTACATACTCATGCATTAAATGTTTAAACCATATGTATTATCACTCTTGTATATATTTTAGTTTGAAAGAAAAAATGAAATGAAAATGAGAAAAAGAAAAGAAAAATAAGAAGAAAAAAATAGAAAAAAACAAGCAATAAAAAGGAGACAAAATATCCCAAAGAAAAGTTCAATAATAATCAATGCATATGGGTTGTGACTGAAAAGAATGCATGAGTGTGTGAGAAAAAGTGAAGAATGGGGAGTCAGGTTTTGCATTTGAAATATATAGGTTGTTACATGTGTTAGGTGAGAGTTTAAGTTATTTAAAGATTCAAATTTCAAGCTCACTTGACCATATGCATCCTTACCTTTACCCTAGCCCCATTACAACCTCTGGAAAAGTCCTCACGATATTTGTATGCATACATTGAATAATTGTTGATTGTTAGATGAAAAACAAATCTTGGAAAGCATGATTAAAAGAGAATCGAGTGAATCAACCCTATACACTTGAGCGACTAAAGCGGATACACATCCGGTGAGGTGTTCGATTGCTCAATTACATGTGTTCACCTAGGATTATTTCTCATCTTGCAAGTTTATAAATTCTTTTCAATAAATCAATTCAATTGTAGATTTGATTTGATTTCTTTAGCACTTGTGTTCATATATGTATTTTTAGAAATTAATTTATTTTGACCAAGTAGTTGCATGTAGATAGATTGCATTTAGAGATTTTACATTGAATAAGTAATACCCCTTTCTTGTCTTTCTTGGTTTAGCATGAGAATATGCTATTGTTTAAGTGTGGGAAGGTTGACAATTTTATAGTTTATTTTGTATTGTAATTAGTAGATTTTGTCAACTTTTCCCATATTTATTTACTAAAATAGCATGGTTTTGTAATTCTCCCTAATCTATGTTTAATGATTTAGAACATGCTTTTTATTCTTTTATAGTGCTAAATTTAATTCACTTTTCTCCCATTCGATGCCTTAATATATTTGTTGAGTGATCTTAGGGTTTATCAGGCAAGGATTGGATGGAATAAGTGAATAAAAAGCATGCAAAGTGGAGAACTCATGAAGAAATGAGCATTTGGAGGATTCATAGCGACGCGTACGCGAAATCTGCCAGGCGACACGCACGCGTGACAAGCGGCAGGTGAGCAACTTAAAGGAAATACGCTGGGGGCAATTTCTGAGCCATCCAGGCCCAAATCAAACTCATTTCTAAAGCTATTAGAGACTGAATTCAAGATGGATCAAAGGGAAAGCAATTAGGAGTAGAGTGGGAACATGCTTTAGGTTATATTCTAGAGAGAGAAGCTCTCTATTCTCTCTAGAATTAGATTAGAATTAGGATTCATTCCTCTTAGATTTAGGTTTAATTGTTATTTTGATTTACTTTTGTTTGCAATTTATTGTTCTTACATCTTTGCTCTTTTAGTTTTACTTGTCATTTCCTTTATTTTGTTGCCTTTATGTTTATAACACTTTAGGTTGTTTTCTTTGGTGTAAATAGGTTAATATAGGATTAGGTGGTATACTTGAGCTAATCAAAGATCCAATCTACTAATCCACTTAACCATATTAATCCTACCCTTACCCTATTCCCATTACAACCCTCCAAAGACCTCATGATATTTGTATTCATGCATCAAGTATTTATTGATTGTTTGATGACTAGCAAATCCTAGAAAATATGATTAAAGGAGAAATGAGTGATTAAGCCCTAAACATTGAGCGATTAGAGCGCATACACATCCGGTGAGGGGTTCGATCGCTCAATTCTATGTTTTCATTCCTTATTTTATGTTTTCTTGTAAGTTGTTGAAATTAATTTTGAAAAACTTCAAATAAAATCTTTGGATATGGATCTTATTGCATTAATTCCTTATTTTGGCCCTAATGATTTATTTTGGATTGATTGGAATTCTATTGTTTATTTTTGCCAAATTTAGTAGGAACCTTGGTATATATATGAGTATGTAATATCTAGCATAGTTGCATGCATGTAGTTGCATTGAATAAGTTGCTTGCCTTTTTACCCTTCTCCTTTGATTGTGATTAGCATGAGGACATGCTATTGTATAAGTGTGGGGGAATTGATGAGTCCATATTTGATGATAAATTTTGGATTGATTTGAGTGGATTTCATCATATAAACCCATATTTAATCACCTAAATAGCATACTTTTTGTGTTTTTTCTCTAAATTATGCCTAATTGTGAAAACATACTATTTTGTGCTTAATTTAATCAATTTTATTCCACTTTCATTCCATTCGGTGCCTTGATTCTTTTGGTGAGTGATTTCAGGTTTAAGAGGTAGGAATGACTTGATAAGAGTGCAAGAGAAGCACGCAAGTTGGAGAAAATATGAAGAAATCAAAGAAGAAGCACACAGCCATGTGTGCATATGCACAACATTCTGTGCGTACGCATAAGAGGAAAATTCAGCATGTGTACGTACGCACAAGTCCTTGTGCGTGACTTCATTAAAAAGTCATGCGGCTCGCGATTTGGGAGGCTTTTTGGCCCATTTCTGAAGGCTTTGGAGCATACAAGGAGTCTAGTAACACACATACTCATACCATACATTATAGAATACACTTAGTTAGTTTTAGGGTAGTTTAGTTTAGGTTTTCTCTCAAATTTCTTAGGATGTAATTAGGGTTTATCTACAAGTTTTCATTTCCCAATTTTGATCTTGGAATCTAGCTTATTTCCTTTGTAAGTATTTCTTAATTTTCTCTTTTATTACACTACTTGTTCTACACTTTCTTCTATTTTAATTTCCTTTATTAATACATATATGCTTTTTGCAATTTTGAATTCTAGTTGATGAACTTGATGATTTTTGGTTACTATATGTTTGTTTGAGTTACTAGTGTTGATTTTGATTATTTGTGGTTCATAGTTTTTATCATTTTTCTAATTTTGTCATGTTTTATGATTATGGCCACCATGTATTTGATGAAATGCTAATTTTAATTATGAAGTATATTTTCATTCCTTGACTTGGGGGAAATGAGTATATGGAATACTAGACTCATAATGTTCGGCATTTAGTGATAATTCTTGGGTTGTTAGTTGTTATTGTTTCCACTAACGCTAGCTTTTTACTAAAGTAATTGGTAAGTTAGCTAGGATTTGTGGATTAATAACAATTATGCTCACTTGACTTACTCTTCGATGTAAAGGGTTAATTAGGTGAGATTAATCCATCATAATTTTCATAGTTGTGGTTATGGCAAGGAAGGAATTCCATAACTCATCCCATGTCAAGGTTCCATTATGTTTTGAACCACAATTCCATCAATTTTGAGTCTTACTTGTCCATATTACATAGATAGTTCTTTTATTCCTTTATTAGTTTATTAATTGCAATTTGGATCGTTCTTTAATTCCTTTAATTGTTTGTTTTATCATTGAAAACTCTTTGATCTTGCAACCAAAATTGTGCGCTTTTAGGCACTAGTTCCTATGGAAGATGACTCGAGGTTTAATTACTCTCGGTTATTTTAATTTGAAATTAAACTTTGATTGGGAGGATTATACTTCGGTTTGGACTATGCTATCGACGAAGAAATTGTTTTACTAAATTTCCGAACCGTCGTAATTCTTATCTATCAGTTGCCATGAGTGTTCCGCTTTTCTGTTTAACGCTTTTATTTTTTTAACTTTCCTTCAAAGGCTCCTAGTTTTAATTCTTTTTCACTATATTATATATATAATTGTACTTTTAGAGGTCGTAATACCTCACCACCTCTGTCTTATGATTTAAGCATAAGATTCTATGTGGTAGGATGTTACATTATGGTATCAAAGTATTTCGTTCCTGTAGAGCCTGAGAGATAGACTGACTATGCTTCTGAGCATACTCTGTTTGTATGTACATGCTATTTAGGATGTCTGCTTGACATATATTGCATAAATATTCATGAGCATTACTTTTGGATATTCGAAGCACTAGACTTGAGATATTAAAGCTGATCACCTTAATATCAATTTTTTAGTGTGGATAAGACCCAAGTGGCATCTCGTGGACACGAGCGAGGCTATCTGGTTGATTCTTATGGCCACTCTGGAAAAGATGGCTACCGTTACGTGAACTACTATTGAGAGGATGGCACATGCAAATTGGGAATAGTGATGAAGACAGTAATGGACCTGACGGAGATTGACAGTTTCAAGAGTGAGGGTAGGATGTAAAAATTGAAAGATTAGTAAATAATTAGCGAATAAATTAGTTATTAATCAGGAAAATTAGAAAATAGAGTTTTATAGTTTAATGTGGTAGAATTAATTAAAATATAAATTTAGACACTAATTTTAAAGTTTTTGGCCCAAAAATGGGCCAACGTGCCAAACCGGTTAGACCGAACCCAAACCGGGCCCAAATCCCATTATATATAAGGATAATTTCTGCCTCCTTCCCCTTCTAACAACACATTTCACGCTGTAAAGAAATGGGGGAAGTAAGAACCCTAACTTCATTTCCAGTTCAATCTTCAAATTCTTGTAACTTTAAATCTGGAGCTCTGATTGCTGCACCGTTTGCGACCAAACAACCAAACGCGACGAGCTCTATGGTGCACGAAATTGTGATCATCAACAATGGCGCCAAAGGACTTGGAGCTCTTAAACGTGAATCACACTTTGTCACAAATCCGCATAACTAACCAGCAAGTGCATGATGTGATTTTTTTGAAAAACAAATTCCAATCACCTAAACTCACCGGCAAGTATACCGGGTCGCATCAAGTAATAATAACTCATGTGAGTGAGGTCGATCCCACAGAGATTGAAGGATTGAGCAATTTTAGTTTAGTGATCGATTTAGTCAAGCGAATCAAGTATTGGTTGTTTGATTTGTAATTGGCAGTAGCCAAATTTACAAGGAATGTAAAAGAGGAAGGGTGAATTGCAGTAATTTAAAGAGAAAAGAAAATAAAAGTGCTGAATCTTAAAGAACAAGAAATTAAATGGAAGAAACTTAGAACGTAAGAAATGTAAATTGTAGAATCTTAGAGTGCAAGAACTGTAAATAGCTTGAATTATAAATGGGTCAAGGATGTGGGATTGCAAGAATTAAACAAAAGAACAATAAATCTCAACACATAGAAGAGTAGAAGGTGACTTGAATTGAACCGGATCTAAAATAGGAATGTAAATAAACTTGAAAAGCATTCAACAGAGAAAAGAAAATGATAACTCCAGATTTTAGGACCCAAGAGACTAGATAACCAAGTCTAGATCTCAATGCCTTCCTGGATCCAAATTTAGAATTCAATTGAAAGAAAAGTAAATATCAAGCAGTAGAAGAAAGGAATTCAAATATTTATTTCTCAAAAAGTGCAGTAAATCAAACAGAGAGATCTCGGGGTGAGATTGAAACAGAATTCCTTCAATTCTCCAACCCCCAAGATTTAAACAAAGTGTGTAGAGAAGAAAGCAAAAACAACCCAGGGGAAGAGAATTCAATTCTCCTTCTCGGGAACTCTCAAATTCTAAAAGCAACAACTCAAAATGTCAAGATGAGCTCTCTACTGTAAGTATTAAAAATTCTAAAAAGGGAAGCTCTCGTAAAACTTAAATTCTAATCTATTTATACACTCTCTTCTAATGATCTTCAAGCCTTGAATTGGGCCCTTGGTCTTGATGGAATTGGGTTGATAATAACCTCTATTGATTGCTCTTGGTGTTGGGAAGAAATCCACTTGTGAACCGGACCATGAACCATTCACGTTTGAGTCAACGTTTGAGGTAAACGTTGACTCAAACATCTTCGTGAAACCAATTATGCAGCTCGGCCACTTTTGCTGTCATCCATGTTTGAGCCAACGTTTGAGGTCAAACGTGGCTCCTCCCACTCAGCTCTTCTAGCCAACGTTTGGCCCAATGTTTGATGCAAACGTTGGCACAAACGTGGCTCATTGAATCATCAAACAGGGGTGTTCATTCATTCTCTTATGGTGCCAATGTTTGACCTCAAGTTTGAGACAAACATTGGCGCAAACGTTGCCAAGCTCCAGGGGTGATTTTCCTTGCTGAGATGTGGCCAACGTTTGACCTCAAGTTGGAGGCAAACGTTGGCGCAAACGTTGCATAGCTCCAGGGTGTGGTTGCACTCTTCCTCACGTTTGAGTCTAAGTTTAAGGCAAACTTGAGCTCAAACGTGAGTGCTTCTTCTTTCCCCTTGCTATCCCCTTTTCTTCAACCTTCTTCCAAACCTCTTTCCACCTATCATCAATCAACAATTGCATCAAAGCTGTGCTATAATCATGAGAGTTCTTCTTCTTCTTGAAATTCAAGTGATTATGGTACAAAAACTCATGAAAATGCATCAATTTATCCATGGATGATTGAATCTAAGGAAAACATGAAATTCTACCCAAATGGCTTACTTATGGCTCAAGAAAGTGCATAAAACCTATTGAAAACAAAGGAAAAAGGCTAGTGAAACTAGGCTAAGATGACCTGTCATCACCACCTGTGTCTTATGACTTGAGCATAAGATTCTATGTGGTAGGGTGTTACAAGTATGACTTTGATGAAGGATTAGATTTTTTATTGCTGAAAATCAGAGTGACGTAGCGAAAGATTGCGGGAGCAATAACACAGGATAATTGCGAATAGGAGTAGTAGGAGGTGAATAGAAATATCCTAGGCTTGAATACTTATGTGACTTAATGTAAATAATGATTTCTAGGAAACTAAGTTTGATGGTGGCTATAAGATTAGATTGATTTTGAGTAGGTTGTGGAGATGATTACAGGTGTAATTGGATTTGTGCATAGATTATAATGGATAAGTTGTTGGTTTTACAAGATGGATTTGGAGAACATTGAATTGAAATACTGATGTGGTATTGAGGTTTATTGGAGGGATCTAAGAGTGAGAAGGATGAGTACAGCATAGGCTTGAATTCGTTTAAGTCATGACGTTGTAAATCAGAGTGGAGGATGTAAATAGGAATTCGAGCTGATGTTGAGGAATGGTAGGATGAATAACGTGAGGTTGGTTTAATTTGAGAAAACATTTATAGATGATGATAGGTCAACCAATTTTTGGGGACAAAATTTCTAATTAGGAGGGGAGAATGTAAGAACCGGAATTCAATTAATTATTTAATTCAAAATAAAAAAAATATAATTTAATTGTCTAGAATAGGTTGAAAATGATAAGAATATTAAAATAGAAAATTTAATGAAGAAAATAGAATTTAGCATAAAATTCTTATTTATCGCGTAAAGGTGCGTACCGGCTTTAATTGGGTTGGCACTATAAGTGAGAAAAAAATTAAATTATGAGTGAATAAATTTAGAAAATTGAATTTATTAATTTAGAAAGACAAAAATAATTTATAATTTAAAACCAGACACTAATACTAAAAGATTTGACCTGAAATTGGGTCAAAACAGACCTAAAATGCTAATGTGTTAGATCAGGTCCAAGTTGGGCCTAAGGCTCAACATATATAAGCCTAATTAGAGTCTATTCAGAGGCATTATGCTGAAAAGAGAGAGTGAAAGGTGCCCATGAGAAGAGAGGAGAAGAGGGTTTTGGTTACTATTTATTCTCTTCCTTCATTTGCTCATAACTTGAGCTACGGTGCTCTAATTCACGTGCAATTTTAGACCATGCAAAGCTCTCGCCGAGCCCGTCATTTCAAGCAAAACAAAGTAGGTATGAATTTAAAACTCATGCTAGAGTTCTCTGCCCTATGCATTTTCACGTTTTTGGTTTTGTTTTTAAGTGAGTTTCATGATTTTGGTTGTTTAGGTGCCAACCAATAGTGGGAAATTATTGGGTTTCATCCAAATTTACTATGGGTAATGTAAAATTCTTTATAACCTTTGTGATTTAGTAAAATTGTGAACCGTAGTTGCTTATTGTGTTGAATTAAATATGTATAGCTTGAGCATTGGTGTTTATTAGAGTCATTTTGGCTATTTGGAGCATTGGGATTGATTTTGGTAGATTGTGCTTGGAAGCTCGTTGGAATCCAATTTTGGGTGTTTTGTGCATTTTGAGGAATCGGCCAAGGTATGGGTTCAATTTTCTTTATGTAATATGTAATGTTTCGTGAAACTTAGGCTAGTGGACCACAGGATAGGATTGAATTGAATATATGGTTGTTTGAATTGAGTTGTGGTATATATGTGTGGTGCAGAATTTAAAGTCCACAAACTAACCGGCAAGTGCAATGGGTCGTACCAAGTAGTACCTCAAGTGAATGAGGGTCGATCCCACGAGGATTGATGGACTAAGCAACAATGATTGCCTGATTTACTTAGTTAGATAGACAAAAAATGGTGTTTTGAGAGTTCAAAAGCATTAACAGTAAATTTAGAATACCAGAAAGCAAGCAGTAGATTGGTGTGAATAATATGGGAGAAAACAGTTAAGGTTTTAGAGATATTATTTTCCAGATTAACTTTTTTTACCAACTGTTTTAATCATGCAAGATTCAATTCATGGCAAAGTATATGTGACTAAACCCTAATTCCATAGACCTTTTTAGTCCCCTCTAACTTTCATCAACCGCCAATTTCTTGGTCACTTGATTCCAATTAGAGGGTTAAGTTCAATTCTAGTTTATATGACATAGAAATCCTAATTATCCAAATATAAGAGGATTAAATATCACGTATCCCATTAAGTCCAGATAATTAAAAATTTAGGAGAAATTATTTTCAAGATGTTGTTCAAGCAAAGAGCTTTTCTAAGTTTTACAAGAACTCAATTAGAATAAGGGTCATACTTCCGTTCCACCCAGATTTATAAGATAAAGAATGAAAACAATTCTTGAAATTGAAATCAACACATGAATTAAAATAGAACAGTAATAGTATTAATCCATAGAATAAACATAGCTCCAAACCTTAACAGTGGAGGTTTAGTTGCTCATGGTTAAAAGAGAAAACTAGGGTTCTGTAAAACTGTAAAGTACAAAATGAGGTAAGAGAGAAGAAAAAAGCCGGAAGGGATGATTCTTTTCCCTTTTTATATCTAATCCTAATTAATGTGAAATATATTTTCTAAAACTAAATAATATCTTTTCCTATTTATGAATTAAATAAAAGTTTAAACAAAAATCAATTAATATCTCGTGCAGGCCTTGAGGAGCGAATGGGGACCACTTGGGAATCATAACATTGGCGCCTAACTTCACAATTGTGAAGTTAGACGTGAAGGGGGGCAGTAAGGCTTGGAGGCGCTTTCCTTTGTCTTGGCACCTAACTTGGGAAAAGGCAAGTTAGGCGCCACCTATGCAGCATGAAATTCACGTGAAAGTCTTCCTTTGGCGCCTAACATGGAAAAGCTCAAGTTAGGCGCCACCAAGGCCATGTGCGTTTGATAAGAAGTGTACACTATTATATATCGTTGGAAAGTTGTAGATGTTAGCTTTCCAATGCTGCTAGAAACATGTCAATTGAACTTCTGTAGCTCAAGTTATTTTTGTTGTAGTTCAAGGAGGTCAGAGTTGACAGCATGATTCACTTTCTTCTCTTTTTCTACAAAAACTCCATCAAATCCATCCGAATACTACATGAAATAAACAGAATTGCACACAACTCAATGTAACATCCATAGTGGCTAAAAGATATTTAAATCTTGATTAAAATTAATAATTCGAATGCAAATTCACTAGAAAAAGATAGAAAAGATGCTCACACATCACAACACCAAACATGAATTGTTGCTTGTCCTCAAGCAACCAAACTAATATAGGCTTTGGATGTGAATTTGCATGAGAAGTGAGTGTTCAATTAAGCTCCTATCTCTTCTGAACAGTTTTGGCATCTCACTATCCTTTGAATCAGAGGAATGTCACTATCATTTGGAATGAGAATCTGGATAATATTATGAATTCTTTGGCTTTTATACATTGGTTTAATCCTTGAACACAACAAAACTTCTTTTATTCTCTTTTCTTTGGTACTTTGCACCTTAAGCCTAGATGTCACTTTAAATGCTTTGTCTCAAGCATTACTGATGAATCCACATTTCATGGTATTTATTTTCTCTATTTGGGTGGATTTCATCAACCTTTCCTACACTTATCCATTGAGATAGCATAGTTTCATGATTTCTTCCTAAATTGTGCTTGAAAGTGAAATCATACTTTTTAGGCCTTATAATTGCTAAATTTTATCCACTTTAATTCCATATGATGCCTTGATGTGTTTGCTAAGTGATTTCGGGTTTCTAAGGCAAGTATGGGTTGAAGAAGTGAGAAAAAGGGCATACAAAAGGGAAGAAACTATGAAGAAATGGAGTTTGGAAGTTTCAGCACGCGTGCGTACGCACAGCAAGGATTTGCGAGCGATGCGTATGCGTGACCCACGCGGACGCGTGGATGGATTTTTGCACAAACAACGCGTACGCATGACCCATGCGTAAGCGTGACCCGAGTTACTTCAGCTCATTAATTGCAAATCGCTCGGGGCGAATTCTGGGCCTCCAAAACCCAATCCAACTCATTTCTGAAGCTATTTCAACCCCAATTCAAGTCGAAACAATGGGGGGCAATTAGGGTTAGCTTTTATGATGTTTTCTCTTAGTTTCTAGAGAGAGAAGCTTCCCCTTCTCTCTAGAATTAGGTTAGCTTTAGTTAATTTCTCCTTAATTTCTGTCTTTAATTATTATTTTTATGTAGTTTCATTTATGTTTCTATGCTTTCTTGTCTTTATCTTCTTCATCTCTTTTGTTTTTTTCTCTTCTATGGCATTTTTCATGTTATGAACACTTTTGTTATTTTGATTCCAATTAATGCAAATTTATGTTTCCATGTTATTTATTGCTTTCTTTAATTGTTATTGTCATTTTCTTGCTTTTGGTATTTTTGATTTTATTTTAATGCAATTTAATATTATTTTATTCTCATGCACACCAAGTGTTTGATAAAATTCTTGGCTTAGTTTTCACTTAGTTTTTTTCTTCACTCTTGGCTTGGAATTGTTGACTTTGGTGATCCTTGAGTCATTGATGTCCATTCTTGCATGATATATTAGAGTAGTTAGATAATTTGGTTTTCCTTGACTCTATGTGCCCCCTAGTGTTGACATAGGACTTAGGGATTGGAATTAACTATGCCTATTTGACTTATCTTCAATGTAAGGTTGACTAAGTAGGATTAACTCTTCATAATCATCATGTGTTTGTGGTCAATGGCTAGGATAGGTAGCCTTAGCTCTCAATTACTTGCCAAGAGGTTTTCTTGCATTTGACGTTTCTTTTCCTTGCATTTAATTGCTTTTGACTTATATTGCTTTAATGTTTAATTTCTTACATATTTAGTTTTCACACTCTTGGTTGAGAAATTGGGTATTTGGGTGGAATTGAGTTGTGGATGTCCATTCCGCATTGTGTGAGAATAGTTAATTGGTTTGGTTTCCATTGACCCTAGTCTTTCACTAAGTAATTAGTGAGTTGACTACGACTTATGGTTTGAGATCAATTATGCTTTTGACTAATTCTCAAGGAGGATTGATTAATTTGGATTGATTCCACATAATTGCCATGTTTGTGGTCCACAACTAGGATAGGAATCCTTAATTACCCACTTCTTGCCAAGAGTCCTTTTTAGCATTTAATTTCTATTTCTATTGCTTTAATTGCTTTCCTTTTAATCTCTTGCATGATCATTTAATTTCTTGATATTTACAATCTCTTGCTCTCTCGCTTTCATTCCTAATTCCCCATATTCTCTCAAAGCCAATGATTGTATATTTCATTGCAACTCCTAGGGAAGATGACCCGGGAGCTAAATACTCTCGGTTATATGTTTTGATTTGAATTTAACATTTGATTGATGTTCAATTGTTGGATTTGAACTATACTTGTAATGGACAAATTCTATTCTTAGTGTGAAAATCGAAACCCGTGCATTTGGGAATCGTCAATTACTCGACACAAAAACACCTCAAGCACTTGACTGGGGAACTCTCTTTTGGTTCTGATTTTTCTTTCAGTCACTCCCAAATACTGGTGCTCAAAGCCTTTGGCATACTCTGTTAAACGCACTTGATCTCGACTCTTAGTGCTCTGTCTCAAGGGTTACTTGACACATTTACACCACAAGCATATGATTAGGGAAACAACTCTCTGAGTCTTTAATCATGTTTGACCTCCCTAGTCATTGAAGCTCATAGCCTTGGACCTTGATTTTATTTTCCTTTTGCTATTTCTTTTACTTCAAAGATTAAGCTTTGGTTTATTTCAGAGAATTCATAATAGTTCTCTACATTCTTGTTCCTCATACCTCAATATCCTTTAATTCACATTCAAATATACACTATTCATATCATGCATTCAGAATCACAGATAACACCACCACATTCAAGTAAATAAGACTAATCGTTAATATAAACTAAATTTTTCATG